>NC_139725.1:9366712-10031212 GCF_964211835.1 Anser anser | reverse complement strand
GCACTGGTTTCTTTATTCCACAATCTCAACCATTACTTATAAAACTCTGATTACATACGCCAAGACACATCAGGAACCAAAAAAGAAGGTCTACAACTACAACCAGCACTGAAACTGCACCAGCTCCATCAGGCTGAGCAGGCACTTCCCATCCCGAGACTTGTTCACATCTCCAGTTGTCTATAAACTATAGTGAACTCCAAGGTAATAGTTTGTTTTCCAAATGCATTCCTGATCTGAAATTTAAAAAGACCAAGTAAACTAAACTGAACAAAAGAAAGTCTACAGCCTCTCTGTAAGTTCTAATGCTAAATATTCGGCTAGAGTCACTAGCACCTACTGTAAGACAAAATGTGGTTGTATGATACTCCTTTTCAAGGACTATCACAGAATATTTATAGTGATATTCTTTTCTTGTTAAGAGGAAAATAACTGATATCGAAAAAAGCGAGTACTTCCCTCTATGCAAAACATGAGTCGTCATTAATTTGCGAGATACTGCCTGCAAATTGAATGATGCCTAATATTTGGGCAAGACCTCCTTGAAGTGGTGACCATCAGGGACCGTCATGTGCACTTAAGGAAATACATATAACCTAAAACAGTTATTACACAATATGAGTTGCTGTCACAGTACTCCCAATTAGTATTCACCAGGAAAAAAAAAAACAAAAAACAAAAACAAATTTGCAGAAATTTTCTAAAAATCAGTAAAAACATGCTGCTTTGAGAATTGGTAACAACTATTCTGCAGTCATAATGACAAGTTGTTGCAGTAAACAACTTCAATTTCTCCTACCTTGAAAGCAGAACTTATTTTATAAAATACATCTTCTCCCTATTTGCCTTTGCATGTCTTGCACCGTGTCATGGCAACTACCCTTCCTTTGCAGTAGGAAGTAGCTGTAAGCTGGGAAGTTGCAGTAGCTTCCTTCCCAGCTACACCTTTCCCTGGATAGCTGCCCCAAAGCACTAGGGTGGGTCTGTACAAGCTGATCTAGGTTCTGCCACTCTGGATTTCTGTGTTTCTTTGAGCACAAACAGGCGCTATTACAGATGCCATCACGTTTATAGGAGAAGGAGCTACCTGAGACAAACATCCCACATTCCTCACCATGATAGCCAAACTTAAATAAGCCAGTGCTGGAGAAGAGATGACTTTTTGGGGGGATTTTCTTTTTTCTTGTTGTTGATTCCAAAAGCCATGTCTAAGCACTAACTTCTCCTTTTCACTGTGGATACTGAGAGATAGGGAGCACCTCGCTGTGCTACGGGAATGACTTCAACAGTGGTGGGCCAGCTGCTGAGCAGGGTCTCTGATGTTCTCAGAGGCTTGTGGTTGACAGCTCCAGTTCAGAGGACTTGGACTTTTCAAGCTGGATGCGTGGATTTGAAACCAACCTCATCACAGGCCACGAGATGGACACAGGCCCTCTGCTGCCTGTGTGGATCAGCACGTGGTCCGCTACACTGAGCTGACAGAAGCTCTTCCAGCACCAACACACTCCTTCCTAGCTATAGATCCATTTCACTTACCAAGTCTGTAAAGCAGAAACGCAGAGATCAAGGCAACCAAGATATGTTTTCATCAGCTAGGATGCAGCTCTTGAAACAACTACAGCTTTGCACTTCTGGCAGATACTATTATTCGGATGCTCGGGTTTCCAAGATCACAAAACTCTTTGACAGTTAGACATGAGAAGGTGAAAACAAGAAGTCAGTTGAGCCAGTAAATCCTCAAAGCTGCTTTATTCTGTCCATACGGCCTGTCTCTTGCCCTGACATTTATTGATTTTCCAGGCATGGGATCATTTGAATGACCACGCATCTAGCAAGTGACACTGCAAAATGTGGAAGTGGATTCAATCAACATATATTTGGCAACTAAATCTGTTACCATTTTTCTAACCACTTCAGATACATACCGGGCAAATACAATACCTAGTTTATGTAGACACCTCTGCAACTGGGGAGGCCTAGCCCGAGAGGTTCTGAGGCTGCCACTCAGCCTCCAGAAGTTTCTTACCTGGTTTATACTTTCAGGCAGCCCCAGCCTGGCAGCTGAGGCAGCGTAATCAATTCTGGCTTGTAAGACGGGTCTCGAAGTCTGACACCGTAAGGTTCAGCCCTCAGACAGAAAACAATACGCGATTGTGAAGCACAGTGAGAACTTTCTAAGCCACTGAAGCATTGTTCTTGTATCAGCAGGACTGAAACTCATCCAGAATCAAACTGATTTAGGACTCACACAGATAAGAAAACATTAATTAAACGCAGGTTGGCCAACATGTTTTTAAACATCATTTAGCATCTAGTGCAGACCAAGTAGGTGATGTTTAAAAATATCTTAGCTGACTGTGGTTAATTCTACTTGGGAGTCTTCGCCTAGAGGTTTGTCTTGACGAGAATGCGAAGGTGCAAGTTGCGACACGCCGGCGCACTGTCTGAAGCTCCAGCACACACAAGGCAGCAAAAGTTTCTAATGTATGCTAGCTGGTCAAGTTGAAGCTTAGGCTTTTAACTTGCTAACACACGTGAAACCTACATCTCACATTTTCTTCATTAGAACTTCACCTCTCGGAATTCAAGCTGGAGGGAGAGAGTGAAGAAATTGCCTCCTCCAGCTGTTCAAATATTCAGGGCTGGCAGACGGACCACGGGCACGCGTCGGCTTCCAACCCACCGTCAGCCGGCTATTTCTGAAACACCGACCCAGGACGGCTCAACGGGCTGCCTTGACAATAAAGCAGCTGACGAGAACTCTTGGTTTGCTCCTCCGTCCCTGCTGTGGGAGCTGAACGGAGAGGTGCGGGGCAGTGACGTCTCCAGTCGCACCAGCTAGTTTCACAAGAGGATGCTCAACCACAGCCTCAGTTAGCACATGTCAGCAGGACGACTTCTCTCACGGAGATTCATCCTTCCTTTTCTACTCAGAATGAGCCCTTTGTCTCCAGCTTCCCATTACCAGTCCGAGGGCTAGCTGTATTTATGGAAGGGAGAGGAATGACACCACCTTATCAACAGCCCCACGCTACCCTGCGAGCACTGTATGAACAGCCCGAGCACCGAAGGACGAAGACCTCCTTCCACCAAATGCTTCCGCAGCCAGGTGAGGAAAGCCGCTGCACGCCGAGCTACCAGCTCAGCCTCGGTGGCCTTGGCACAACTCCACGACATGTCTTATTCATAAAACCCAAGTAATAAAACAGACCGACGCTCCCCCTCCCTCCTCAAGGATAACACGGCTTGGTACCGATGCGGAAATTAGAAGGAAGGGACCATCGCAATTACACGCTGAAGCAGATACTACAAAAGCAAGCAGCTGTGCCATTTCAGCCAGGTGGTCATCTTCAGCTGCAGTCAAGAGGAAAAATAACTCGAGACATTTCCCTTGCAGATACTTCCTGATTACAACCTCATGGCCAAAACACCTCATTTTCCACTGCCTGTATGCATTTTAATTAATCCTTACGTTCTCAAAATGTATTTTGTCAATTAGAAGCCACGATCAGAAGCTCTGGCTTGGGGGGAGGGGTGTGTGAGGTGTTTCAGTAAAACCTTTTAGTGCTGTAATCAGCATAGCTATAATCAAATAGTCAAGCCATTCTCAGTCCTACTATTCCTTTTCCTGAAAAACTACAGTTGCATGCTCTCTCGCTCGCTGTTTATTCACCTCTCCAAAAGCAGACACGCATTGTCTTTCAGAAAAGAGAAACCTTTTCTAGATCAAAATTTTCTTTGTGTCACTTTCATTCCCTAAGCACTTTCACCAGCTATTAAACAAAAATCTCAATCAAATTTGCCCGTGACCAATAAAAACTATCTGAGGACAGTGTCACAGAAGAGAGACTGTTTCACATGACATATAAACAAAAACCAGAAACAAAACAGACCTCGGCATCAGCACACATCTGCAAGATAACCGAGCACTGCTGTCTCTTGGTGCCTTCAGGAGCAATGATTTTCCTCTCAATAACACTGGGCACGATACGCTCTTTGAAACTTGCAGGCAGAGAGCAGTGAGCATCCTCCCTGACCTCTGTGGAAGTGCAGAGCCCTGCCCATGGCTGGCTGGCTTGGGGTGAGCGATGGTCTTGTTCTGCCAGCCACACGCTTGTGCCACCGGCAGCCTGAAGATGAGCAGCACACTTTGCTTTGCCTCCCCCACCAGCTCACGCTGACCAGAAGGCAGCGAGGCAAAACTTTATTCAACAGTGCAGGGCAGATAAGAAGACAATGCTTTAAAAGGTTAAGAGCAGAAATCAAGCCATGGTAAAAAGGTCATGAAGTCAAGGAGACATTTGCTTTCTTTGAGTGGTGCACGTTTCTGAAGTCAGACTGGAAAACTTGCCAAGAATAAAAATCATTTCAATTTGCCTTCCCTGATGAGAGAGCACCTTTTAATTAATCCAGCAGATCTTCCACCGATGCAGTGAATAGAAATTGTGTAGTCAAAACCCTTCAGACTCCTTCAGATAACTTTAAATATTAGAAGGAACGGAACTAAAACAGTTTAGAAAAGCATCAAAACATGGCACAGCCTTGCTCTTCTAGTTAAAAATTCACACTGGAAAACGGGTCCTGCTTTCTAAAAACACTGCATTAGCTAGCTATATTTTCCCCTTCTAGCTTTCTATAAATACTTTAAGGTGTGGTTAGAAAACTGTGGCCAAATTCTTCAAGGATTTTTAGTTTCCATATCAAGTTCAGGGCTGTAGCATATTTATGTTAACATTTTCTGGAGAATACACTTCTTTAACTGCTGTGGCAAAACCCTTGGTGGTCTGCTCCTCGCTGACTCTGACCATTGCTGTTTCAATCATTCGCAAATTACTTCCAGATGGGTATCAGTTACACAGAAATGGAGAATTTTTATAACATTTATAAATAGTGCAAGAATCCTACAGACACATGGTAAGTACACTGTGCAGCAACATGCACGAGCTTGTGAGCAGGGGCACACGGAGCACATAACCCACCAGGCAGATTTGGCTTGCAGACAGCTGGAATGCCTTTCTTTGTACCTCCTAGTAAGACTCACGTACAACAGCACCTCTGCAGCACAAAACCTCAGATTATACCTGCAAATATGATCTTTCACCAGGCAGTCGGCTCCCTAAACACGGCCATTTAGTGTCACGTTAAATGTCCTCTTCCAGCCGGTCTCCCGCTGCCATTCCAGGAGGCCACCGGTCTCCCATCTGCATCTAGGTCAGAAAACCTAGCACACCTAAGAACAGCACTGGATGAAGGTGTTTAGGCACCCAAATCAACCACCTTTTAGTGATGTGGAAGACACTTTTTAATGGAGCAGCCAGCTTTTACAAATCTGTTATGCTACTTCTTTCATTTTTATTTGCTAGCATTCCTTTTAGGATTTGGAAAACGATCCTCTGAAATCTCTGGAGACTACCACATTGCATTAAGGAGATGACAAGCTCCATATTAAAGAACTCCTAATGCATTTTTTAATCCCATCCTCTCCACATGTGTACTGTGTAAGACTCAGTTGCCTACATAATACATTTAATTGCCTCCCATTTACATTCAATTAAATTCTGTGATACTATTTTGCAATATTAACTAACTCTTTCAAGGGGCTAATCTCCTGGAGGATTTGACAAACAGCAGGGCTAAAGTCACGCTTTAGAGAGAACCATGCTCTCCCATGGTATAAAGAAAAAGGTATGTGGGGCTCATCTCCTGGATGAAGACAGCTACTAGTGTCCACGGCGGTGTGGTACTTACTGCATTCACATTAGTTTGTGGGATTCTCATTTGCTTTAGGCATGTAATTCTTGGGAAAAGGTCTAGATGGAAAAGTTGCTTCCAGCACAGATTTCAACACCTCTTTGCTTTAACTCCATCTCTCTTTATTTGGCATGGAGACTCACACCCAGGTTTGTGTGCTGAAAAAGCAAATTTGCTAGCGCCTGGCAGTCAGAACTTGGATCTGTTCAACTGT
The DNA here is from genome assembly GCF_964211835.1 of Anser anser. NCBI lineage: Eukaryota > Metazoa > Chordata > Aves > Anseriformes > Anatidae > Anser > Anser anser. Next base: position 10,025,247 of record NC_139725.1, on the reverse strand, counting down.
AAACAAAATCCAGGAAGAAAGTTTGAAAATCGTCTTTGAGTGGAGAGGGAAAATTGTGGTTGTACACTGGGAAGTACGACAGTTTGTTCTAGTAACAACCAGGAAAAGTAAAGACTAGAAGCTTCTTTACCCTGTTCCCATAGAGAAAAGGGAATCAGCAGAATGAAGCCAAAATGTGCCATGTCTGGTACTAGTTATTTCTGATAGGGAGGTAAACTTCCCTGTGTCTACTTTAGGCTGTTAGAGTCTCTCTAGGAAGACCACGAAATGAAGCGAGGGAACCTGGAGCTGACTTGTGCGCAGATGACCATAACCAGATCTTTATGCAACAAGAAGAAACCTTCCCACTGCCAGTGGAGAGGTCCAGAGGCTCTGCAGGCAGGCTTCCAATTGTAAGCAGGCTGCTGCTGCGAAACATTAACAACTCACACGTCTCACTTCATGGTTTTCAAGTGAGAAAATTCGAAGAGTATGTAGATATAGCGTATTTATCTTCTGCTCTCTTGGTGAGAAAATTTGAAGAGAAGAGTATGTAGATATAGCATATTTATCTTCTGCTCTCTTGGGCAACCTTCCTGTCTTCCTACACATGACAGGTTGTCAATTGGAGAGTTTTTCTTTAAAAAAAAAAAACAAAACTGTTCTTTCTGGAGATTCTCCTACCCCTGCAGCATAATTCTACTGGCTGGTTTTTCTGAGGGGAGAAGAGACTACGGGTAAAACAACAGATTGACTCACGTACTCTGATATACATGATTACTTTCCCAAATCTTCCAAAGTAAGAACATCAGCTTCAAACAGCTACCTTTTGTAAGAGGTAACTCAAGCATAAAAAAATATCGGGTGTTTTTTTTTTCTTTTGTACTAAGGATCTGTGATTGCTTCAAGTATGTCTGAACCTTTGGCAAGTCTAATTTTCACTGTAAAGTTGTTGTTGTTTTCAGAAGTTGATTTAACCCTGAAGTCAGCACGCTAGGAATGATTTAAAGCCTTTGGGTGTTCACATCTAATTCTTAATGTCGATCTATTTTTTTGCAAAATGAAATGCTGGAATTTAAGGGGACAATGAGGTGCATGTAGCAAACGACTCTTGGGCAATAAGCACAATAGATGGTGGCTGAAGGCTCTGCCTTTTCTCTTTACCTCCTGACACACCCCTGGGTTTATGGAAGTTACACAATATGCACACCCACCAGTTAGGTTTTATTGCTTAATTACTTATACTGAAAAAATAAAGGCTCCCACAGTCATCTGAAGTTGGGGGTGGAGTTCAGAAAACAGAATTGTTTCTTTCCACTTTTGGTGTGAAATACAGCTAAAGAATTTGGAAAACAAATGGCCTACAAATATAGGCTAACAAAATAAGATACAGCCACACAGTAGCACATATTATAAAGCACACAGGGAGTGTTGGCCAATACAAATTCTGAGCCAAGCAAGTTTCCCCCAGGCCTCTCTTTTTTTTTTCTCCTTTCCTTTTTTTGAATTGGTTACTCATGCCATACCGCAGCCTTTCTCAAATCACGTCAATTGTGACTATGAACCATCTGAAATTCTGGTAAATCTGTTTCCTGCCAGGTTTTCTAGACTATATTGTAAAAGTAAGCAATGCTTAAAGTAATATGCAAGGAAACAGAACCTGTTGAGCATGAAATGAGGAATCTCACACACAGTTCATCTGACATTCATCTAACACTTCACAACTGTAATGACCTGAGCCAGAGTCTCTTAAAGCACAGTGAAATCAGACATGTACGTGTATCAGGAATGGTAGCTGCTATATTATCAGGACATAGGAGAGACCAAAATTCTAAGTAGAGGCAGAACACCTTATTAGACCCATCAGTGTAGCCGCGGCACAAGGGACAAACACAGAGAAGCTTTCAGAAACACAAGCCTTTCTTCAGGAGCAATTGAGCCATCTCTATCAGTTTCTCAGTACCTTTGTTCCAAGGAGGTGCAGTTATAGCAGATAACTAGAATTAAAAGGTTCCAGGTTTTATCTGTAGTTTTGCTGTGGCGTTAATTTATCGGGTTGCCGTCTATAAATGGCTTTCCTTTTTTGTTTCAGTTTCTTTTTCTTTAACAGTTGGAACAATGCTTCCCTACTTCGTAAGGACCCATATCTTTTTGGAAACTGAACTCTTCTTTCCCCAAGGTACTTTTATTGAAAAAAATCTCTTAACACAGAATTAGTATTTTCAGGCTATATGAAGTCACAAATAGGGACAGCCTTAGTTTGTATTTTAAATGTTCTTTGCCATGAGAAATGTTACTTTGACACTGTGAAAATGCAAAAGAAAAGAAAATTGCAGTGCTTTTTGCTTCTCTACTGCTTACTACTGGAAGTTGTGGGAGTTGTGGTTGATAGCAAGTTGAATATGAGCCAGCAGTGTGCCCTGGCAGCCAGGAGGGCCAACCGTATCCTGGGGTGCATCAAGCACGGCATTGCTAGTCGGTTGAGGGAAGTGATTGTCCCGCTGTACTCTGTGCTGGTGCGGCCTCACCTCGAGTACTGTGTGCAGTTCTGGGCACCACAGTACAAAAAGGACGTGAAACCGTTGGAGAGTGTCCAGAGAAGGGCGACGAAGATGGTGAAGGGCCTAGAGGGGAAGACGTATGAGGAGTGGCTGAGGTCACTGGGCCTGTTCAGCCTGGAGAAGAGGAGGCTGAGGGGGGACCTCATCGCAGTCTACAACTTCCTCACGAGAGGGAGTGGAGGGGCAGGCGCCGATTTATTCCTAGTCACCAGTGATAGGACCCAAGGGAATGGTGTCAAGCTGAGGCAGGAGAGGTTTAGGCTAGACATCAGGAAAAGGTTCTTTACCGAGAGGGTGGTTGCACACTGGAACAGGCCCTCCAGTGAAGTAGTCACTGCACCAAGCCTGTCGGAGTTTAAGAAGCGTTTGGACTGGGCACTTCATCACATGGTCTGAAATTTTGGGTAGACCTGTGTGGTGCCAGGAGTTGGACTTGATGATCCTTATGGGTCCCTTCCAACTCGGGACATTTTATGATTCCAAGTTCTCAACATTCTCGGGGAAAGGTTGAACCACTGCCCTCTTTTAAAGATACGGAAACTAAGGCACACAGAAGTTACTTGTAACATAATAGTACTTATGAAAGTAGTAATTCAAAGTCAAAGCCTCCTCCCTGTTTATTGACTCTGAAAACAGACAGCTCTCAAACCCAATCTCATTTAGCGCTGTGTTGTTAAGGGTTTCGCCTTTGCAAAGGCATCCCAGTGAAGACTTGGGTTCAGCAAAATACTGGGCACACGAATCAAGCACAAACTAGGGACTAGAGTTCAGAAGTACCACCTAAGCAAAACCTAAAGCTAAAAAGCAAGTGGGACAGGAGGTAAATGGGAGCTGGAGAGAGAGCTTCTGACAGAGAAACTAAGAACAAGAAGTCCTGTACCACTTAACTTCAGTTTCTGAAGCAGGTCAGGCTGGGCTTGTGAACACTGTCTCTGCAGCCTACAAGGGCAAAGGGAGCAAGCTGCTCAGTAACTGAAACAACATATATTTTATGGAAGTTATGCAACAGATACACTGCAGCTCCATCGGAAACAATGGTAATTACACACCTCTTGTGTTATCTTTGGATAACGCTGTAATTAAGATGTGTCATCACTCTAGTCATGATTAAAATAATTACTGTAAAAAGTCCCTTGTAGGTAGTAGCATTTACTGTTCCGGTTTCCAAACACGTAGAGGATTTTTTTTTTTTTTGGTATAATTGCTTTCTCTGTTCACAGCTCAACTCAATATTATTTCCCCACCCACCTTCCACTTTACACAGCCACCTGATGTTGTAGCAAAACTAACTTGTGTGAAATACTTACAGCTCTTCCAAGTAGGGGAAGTTCTTGAACGCATCCTCTGGTAGCCTTGTGATGTTATTCATGCTCACATCTCTGTGGAAGAAGAAACACAGATTTGTCAATAAACAGTAAGGGATTTTTCCACTCTAGAAAAAGGAGGAGAAAAAAGTAAGCCTGATCAGACAGTAGGAGAAAAAAAAATATCATCAAACAGTAATATCTGTTTCTAGAAATTTGCATGCTAAACTTTGAAAGCACAGCAATTTGAGACTCTGGTTGCAGCAAAGGCCTATGTAATGCAACGTTGATAAAAATGTTTTCTGATAACTATAAGCAAAACAATGACTGTAAACTGCACGGTACACATGTATAGAACAGTCTCTACGGTACTGTTATCCCCAGCACTAGTTTTTGCCAACTTGCACGTGTATACAATTTGAACACACAAATAAGGCTGCTCGAAAACCACAGCATATGAAAAAATTACAGAAAAAAAAAAAAAAAAGCTTGTGACCACCCACCATGCAAATTTTCACCCCACAATGTCTTTAAAAAAAACCACCAACAACAAAAAACATATATTGGGACTTAATAAAGAGCTTCTGGCAAACAGCTTCTGGAACAACTGACAAGAAGAGCAGAAACATGTCCCAGCTCTACCACAGTCATTTTTTTTTACAAAACCTATAGACGTCCTCGAGGTAATAGTTTTAAGCAGATTTCATTTTCAGTCCATGAGCAGAGACAGGCCAGCAGCAAGTGCTTACATGATAGGTATGCAGACCTGTTCAGCTTTTTTTCTTTCCACATAAGCAGTAAGTGGCAAACTTGGTGCCATCACCTCAGTTCACATCTACGTAACCACCAGGGATAATCTCATCCTAAAGCAAGCCATTACTCAATATAAGTAACAGTAGCACAAAAACAATTCAGTTTGATAATTAAACTAATAACTGCCTAACAATTCATGACATAACCCAAGTTCTTACTTTCTACTTGACTGCTTTCTTTTTTTTTAATGTAGTTTAAAGACAGATCCAGTGATGCTCGTTAGCACAGCCTTCCCAACCTCCTTCTGTTTGCTGTTCTCCAAACGAACACTATTGTTGTCCTCTAGCATCTGTGTCACCTCCCCACGTACTTTGGGTAAAAAGCAAACAAACCAAACCAAACAACCCCTTCCTTCTCACCCATATTCAGCAAGTACCCTGAAGCTCTCGCACGAAGAGCCACAGGCCTAAGGACTGCATGCGAGCCAGCAGACTGATTGTCACCTCAAAGGCTCAGCCTCAGAATTAAGTGCCAGCCCTAAACTACCACAAGGTATGGATGTTCCTAGCCTGGCCATACCCTCCACCGTGTTTCAAACATCTGCTTCTTCTAGTGAGGCAGAGGAAGACCAGTTTAGACTCTCCCTGCTGCGCGCTAACTGCACAGATCCATGAAGAAACATTTTGTAACAGCAAAAAAAAAAAGTCACGAAACTGAACAGGCTCATCATTAGGATATACTCTTCCACGGTTCCCACCCAGGAGAGGACTCGGTGCTGGACAGGGCAGAATTGGCTTGAAAGGAGAGCAAGGAACGTGCAAAGGGCTTGGTGCTGCTTCTAAGGAAATGCTATCTCAGGGTATCTGTGCCTCCTTTCATGCTGTGACGAACCAAAAGCCATGTCAGTACCATATAATCTACAATCAAAGTCATTGCAGTAGCTAATTAAACCGCTTTTCGAGAAGAATGCCCACATTATTCCTCCAATTGCCAGACCATAATGTCTAACCTAGCTCATTAAAAAAGTTTCCGTATTTATACTGACAACAGAATGTACCATATAAAGAAAAAAAAAAAAGCACAGTTACTGGGAAAAATATTTTTTCTCTACAGCAATTGACAAAGTCAACTGATGCCAGTGAATTTATGTTGAAATCGGTAAATAACTGGCACCTATCTGGTATGCTGCCCCCTGCTCTCCCTCTGGAGCAGCACTGAGCCCTAGCTGCCGCTGGCACTAACATTACCCTGCTACATGAAATCTGGATGCAGTTATTTCCTTAAACTAGCTGTTCATTACATAGACCAAATCTTCATTTACACATACACCAATGTAAGCCAAGAGACTTACTCCTCAGCAGCTGGTAAACTGATGTAAACCAATATCAATGGAGATCAAAATAAGGTTCAGCACACTGAAAACAAGTCCAGTTGTGAGAGATGACCAAAATAAAACTCACTGCAGCACAATAGAGGCGCCTTCACTCCGCTCCAGGAGGAGCTGAATCAGAGATGATTTATTTCTGAGTTCTGCCGTCTGCCTGTTTTAAAAGGCGCTTTGTATCTCACCAGCAGCTTGGGTACCGCAAGATGCTGCAGTTGCTGCGGGGGGACATTTTTCTTCTTGTGCAGAAAAGCAAATAAAAGTATCAGATGCATGAATCGTCAGCTGTCTGCTCCACAGGAGACTGCAACATTCATTCTCTCTGCCCCCCTGCCCCGACACACACGTACATTTTTCAAATTGTCACCAACACACGCGTTTCTCACAACCAGGCTAGTCCTTTCCCTTCCAGACGACCACACAAGCCTTTCCACTATCCATTTGGAAGCATTTATGAGTAGGGCAAGAGCCTGAGAAGAGAGTAGACCCCCTAAGTGAATCATAAGAAATAGTAAGGTGTGCATGGAAACCACAACTCTCTTTCTTCCTGTAAAGCTTCTCAGAAGCCCGTACAGGTGGTATAAAATCCTTATTGTTGTACACCGTATGAAATGGTGGCGGTGAAAACAGGGCAGCAGGTCACATCCTCAGAAAGCACTTCCCAAACAAATACATATCACCTCGTCAAGGATTTTGCGTGCAACCGCATTTGTTGCTCTTCAGGACAGACATACGTTATCCCGCCCATCTGAAAGCAATAGCCTTGAAGTTTCTAGAGCCAGAAATGCCTGATGCTCAGAAACTTCACATGAAATTGTCCACAGAGTCAGTGGAAATCATGTACACATCTCACATGGCTGACATCCAAACTCGACGTAATTTCAGCTTTCTCTGGGATCTGAAATTAGCAAAGAATGTTTTGCCTGTAGCTCTGAGCGTTAGCATCTATAATTTTAATATGGGGAGTAGACTCTTTGGATGTAAGCACTAATCAGAACACCTTAAAAGTGAAGATTTGAGAAGTATCTGAAATAGACACCCTCTATTTTCTTTCTGTACCTGGGGAGAGCGTGTCCTGATGCTTTGCCACAAAGCTGGAAGAGCAGCAAGCAGGGTCAGGCACGGCACACTTCAGCAGGAGCATGCCAAAGCATCCCTTCTGGGACTCACATCTGCATGTGACAGCAAGGCAACACTTAAAGAATGTGGCCACCGTTACGAAAAAAACCTTGCCCTACCTTTTCCTGGTACGCTCAAGTTCAGACTAAATATCTGAAAGGCTTAAATGACTTGTTCTCAGCGAGCCAAGTGCCCCGTCCCGCAGGCACGGCGCGGGGCAGAGCTGTGCCTTTCAGCAGTTAGCCATTAACTCGGCTTATCTGCGCCGGGGAGCTGCAGCGCACCGCGGCTCCCTCACTGCCTCAAAGCCAGACAGGCTGGGGCGTGAGCAGGCAAGGAGCTGGCACCGAAACCGCGGGGATGAGCAGCCCAAGGTGGCAACCGCTTCAGCGAGAGTAAGCCGCATCGAGGGGATAAGGTGAATCACGGCCCTATCGCCGCCGTGAGTTTCGCCACTTGAGGCGGAGGAGCCGTGGCAGCGGCACGGAGGCAGCGCGGTGCCTGCTCCGGCAGCAGTGCTGCTGCCTGGGCCGGACGCCCACAGGGTCGCCGAGGCTCACGCGCCCGGACCGAGGAGCCGCAGCAGCGGCCGCCCACCCCAGTAACACACAGGTTTCATCCTTCTTCCAGGAACGCACCAAGGAAGAAAGCAAACAAACTAACGAGTCAAACAGGTAGCTCGCAGAAACTGCTGGAAATGTTATCTCGCTCTCCCGGGTACGGCAGTCTAACTTTTCCTGGCCAAAGGTGAAAGCAAGCCAAGCAGCAGCACCCCAGCGGCTACTCGCTGTCCTCGGCCTGCAGCCCACTCCAGCAGGCCCCCCCGGCTTGTTCTGGTCGCTGCTCCATCGATCGCTGGGCGAACTCGCCCAGGCCCCGAGACGAGCAGGAACACCACACCTGAGCGTGGCGGTTAGCTGGAAGCGCTCGCATCCCACCCGATCCCCCAGCAGCTCCCGTTCCTCTCAGGACCCAGCGCTCCCGGCTTGCTGCAGCCTGCCAGCCCCACAGCAGCCCTCACACATCCCGTGCCTCTCCTGAGTCCCTTAACACCCCCACCCCCCCATCTGGCCACCGCTGCTGCACCAAACTCCGCACCACTTCTTGTGTCTTGAACGGCACCTAACTAACCCTCTCGCATTAAAAATAAAAACACTGCATTTATCTATCTTCGAGCGTGGCTTAAGTCAAGGCTTTCATCGGTGAGATCACGCGAAGAATTAGATAAAAATGCACACCCAGCATTTTCACAGTCTCAGGCAGGGCACAGAGAGCCTTCTCTCTTACTTTAAATTACTGCCTGTACTGAGAAATAGCCCGACCCTTGTGAGACGACTTGTCCTAAATGTCCTCCTTGCTGACAGCTACAGGGGGATTCTGTCTAGGCAGGACGGCTGAGTGAAGGTGACCGAACAGAGGAGGGGGAACAACAAATAGTTCCTGCATGGCAAGAAAAGCTGTAACAACGAGGGAACACAACATGGGAAAGCACCGGCTTCCAGCAGAGTACTACAGAAAGGACACACAGAAGTGATCAAAAAATTGGCCCAAGACAGAGGCAGAGAATGAAAGCTGAAGAGCCACAGTAATTAATGGGCAGAGAAAAAGAAAACAACGCCAGTCTGTCTGAACTGAGGGCCATCTACCTGCAACAACTTTTCTTTATTTCTTTTTTTTCTGGCTAAATGTACCATTCTTCACTGCATCTTCCCAGCTGAAAGGTGTTCCTATGTTAGACAGAACAACCTTCCTCCCCCCCAGCCCTGGTGTGCAGGTATGTCTCCTCAAACTCCCAGGAGATGCTGGTGCTGGTTCCTACCCTGCACCGTAGGCTCGGCTATCACCCCTTGAGCCTGCACACACTCCTTCCCACCACGCTTGTGCGCTGCATCTGAGCACATGCTGATGGCCTGAAACATTCTGCTTGGTTAGAAAAAAAAAAAGGCCTTAAGCCTGAAAAGACGTGCAAGAGCTAGCTACAGAAAATCTCGGTCAAAGCCAGTCAAGACGGGTTGCTTAAAAAATAAAGTTAAAATACTCCTGCGCTCCCCCTACACTTCATTAACAGCCAACTTTTTGTCCCTCCACCTCACCTCTATCTTTTGTGAAGCTAAGAAGGGACAGGAGAGGGGGAAGCAGAGAGAGAGGAGTGTTTGTTGAAGGAAAGAAGATCATGTTTCAACAAGGCACCTTTAAAATCCTATAAAATACTCCCTCTGAGCAAGCTTAACCTGTTTGCTGATAGATAATAGCATGTAATACTGTAGGCTCCATTCAGTCTTTTCCAAGGTCTGGGCCCTCTGCCACTGAACAATTTAATTATAACACTTACAAAATGATTTAGGCAGAGTTATCTATATTTGAATAAAGCCCTCCCACCTACTTGTACAAAAACAATTAGGTAAAAGGTCTTCGTCTTATGTAAAATTCCCCAGGTAGTAACCCTGACCCAGTTTAGTAGTACTAGGCAAAGCCGGAGCTGTTAATATTTCTTAAAAGCCCATTAAATAAACGAGATTATTGAAAATGTAAGTCAACATGATGCTGGGAAACACTCGACAACAAGGAGCTGTCCGTTATGACTGGGACCACTAATACCTGGGTAATGGTCCGGTTACGTTAACTTAGGTGAAGATCACCAACACAAAGCAACAATTTTTTTCTGTACCCTCTCCTCCCTCCTATTTTTTTGGCAATCAGACACAGAATTGTTCATATACTGGTATACTAAGAAAAATACATAGCTGTACAGCAGCGGTCATTGCTTTGAATAGAGTCCAGGCTAAACCCACATTAGCTAACAGAACTGCTAAAAATGGCACTGCCTTTCTGAGGCCGTAAGTCAGTGCAAGTCCGGAGGATACTTCAGGTTTTGTTACTGCTAGTCATTTACATCCTACACAGAACGGCAATTAAATAATAGCAAAATGCAAAAATAATACAAAGAAAAATCCACTCCTGCCTACTAACGGTTTCACAGGAGCTCTGTGCACACTTCATACTGGGTTCCTTCCTCTTCACTGCTGTGCCAGCATCGGTGCTTGTTCAACCCACAGTGAACGGGCTCAGAAAGCTGCACGGAGAGGCACAGGAGCTGGAGCGGAGGGTGAGCAGGGAGGGAGATTGGCAGGAACTTGACCTTCGGCTGCTTCTAATTTGCACTGCGGTGCTACGGTCCTGAAGAAGCACATGCAGCGTTGAATGCCTTGCAGGAACATGCTCACAGGATGAAAACCAATGTCATTTTCAACCACATCACATACCAGCAGACAGTCTCAGGGGAGACCGAGAGCTCAACTCCATCCCCATTTCAGAACTGTTTTCCCCCTTAGCCAGCTCCTTCAGGATGAAAACAAAAACTCTCAAGGAACAGAGCAAATGAGCTTGCATTAACACTGTCCCTCGTCTTAGTCGTATTTGGTATGTAATGAAAGTGCAGAAAACCTCAAGAATCAGCAAGGAAATTCTGATTAAATTCATTCAATTAAAAAGAAAAAAGTAGGGGGTTTTGTTTGTTTGTTTTACTGCATCTTCCTGATAACAAGAAGCAAACAATTATCTCCCAGAAGCATTACTTCACAACTACTACTTTGAACAGTAATTGCCTGGACTGTGAATCCAATTAATGCAGCTACAACTCAAGGGTACATTACATGCAGACATGCCAAGCCCATCAGCTAAAAATCACAAACATGAGGAAAATAATTATCAGACAAAGGAAAGATGATGCTTACAGAGAAGCCTACGCTTGAAAAGTGAGCTTGCAACAGTGCCTGAATTTCAAAAATGGTAAAGTAATAGGCTGACTAATTAATTTCTTACCTTTTACATACTACGTACTTTCACTACTGCAAGGTTTGGCTACCTCAACCTATGCTATTAGTTAACATTTATAAAGTAATAGCACACTGATGCCCCAATACATTTGACTGGCATTGCATTTACAATTTAAGTTCTCCGTGTTCTGACAAGGTCTGCACAAGCATCAGCAGGAGGCAAGGGCACCCTTGGGTGCTCCAGCGCTAGCTGTCCCATATCCCCAAGTCCTCACCGCCATGCCCCAGCACATTTTTCTCCTTGCAGACTTCATTTACTGTTCCTTTTCACACTGACAAGTTTATTAATGGTAAAATGAAGCAGAAGATTTGAAATCATTTTTGCATTATTACAGCTGTTTCTGCTTGTGATTCCATCCCTCCTCATTAATTTTAAATACGGTCCCACTGCCTCTGAAATGATCAGAGACCTCCAGCACTTAAAAAGTGCAGAAACCTTTCTTTATGCACAGCCCATTTTGCATTCACAATAAACACATCAGTCATGCCACTTATGCGTATGTTTCCTTTTCCACTTCTTCTAAGATACTGTTCTTGTAAGAAAGGAAATATCCAAATACTCAAAGCCTTAGTCAACTTCTGCTGCAATTGGCTCAACAAGCCACCGGTATTAACGCACTGCTGCCCTCCCACCCAGCAAATGCCCTGGCCGTCTCCCAAGTACGCACACTATCTCCCTAATGAGCACAACGCCTTATCACCATTGTTTGTACTGCAACAAGAAGCTAAGAGCCCCGGCTCAACGTGTGTGACTGGCACTGGACAAATACTCAGCTGGAGACACTCCTCGCCTGGAAGGGTTTGCTGCCTAAGTGGACAAGACAAACAGCACGGGACGGAAGCCAGGAAGCCAGGAGCACCAGGGCGAAGCAACTTGCCAAAGCCAGGAGGAGCCTGGATGCCCCTCCAGCTCCCACGACGCCCTTCTCATCCACTGCGCCCAGCTACTGCCTACAATGGCCTTTTCAAAACACCTGCAGAAGTAAACATATCCAAATCATAAAACAAAAAAAGAGCAGACATAGAGACTAAATTCCTTTCCTTCTACTTCTTTTTGAAGCAAGGAACCAGGATGGGAGGGTGCTCTGATGGTTTCTCGGTTTCTCGTTTGCTAGATGTGTAGGTTCCGTCCATTTCGTAGAGATGGAAATTAATGACACGTTCAGCTATTTGGGCAGGGTTTCCATCCACTTCTCTGTGGATCTAACTGGAACATTTGTGTGACACTCACTTGTGGATGAAGCACTTAACATGTTTTTTCAGGGAGCAATCACCCTTCAAAACAGCCACAAATCCTGGCTACCAGAGGCGCCTTAGACATTGAGAAGCTTTAATAATCTGGGTACACAGAGCTCTTTTCAGTGAAAATACCAAAAACGCATACACATTCTGTTGATGTCAGTGAGCCTTGAGCATTTTGCTGAAGCAGGACCTACAACATTTTCACTCACAGCCACAGAAAGGCTAAAAAATGCCAGACAGGTCTGTTCCTGCAACAGAAGCAACGTCCCTCTCTTCCCCCACCATATTTGTAAGTTATTTCTCCTTCCTTCTCCTTCCCATGTCACATCAACCTGTTTTTTTCCTCCAACATGATGTCTTAGCTTTCTTTCAGACACAGTAACTAGCTCTAATGTACCCTATTCATGTGCCAATCAAGCCATCATCAAGATCCTGGAGAGAACAATACTTGTATGCAGAGACCTATTTTGGACTGGTATTTGAGTCACTGCAGGCCAGCCATTAAGCAATCACACGTACGGTTAATGGTCTCTGTTGACACATGGTGGGGAATTAACCACGAAAAAAATTCCACTGCATTATTAGGAAAGGGATGGTGGCCTGGAACAGAAATATAGCACGAGTTCCTGCGTCCCTCCTTTCACATAAGAAGAGCCGCACGTTTGGTGCAGATTACGGGCTGGTGGGTACGAGCATTTCCCTCACATAAGCGGCAGTTATTTACAGCAGGGAGTAAAATGATGCGTTCCTCAGGTGTCTGTAACCATTTACTCTCTGACTTGGGGACTGAGCAGGGAGGCTTCACCTGTGCAGGGCGAGCAGCCCGCGACGCTCCTCGTACACCCACCGGGATCCGTCACGAAGCAGGAACAAGTGGTCCGTGCCGACTGTGGAGAAGTCTGTGGATGGATGGAAGAGAGCGGGACCTGGGGTCATGCGTGTTGTGTCCCAGGTCAGTGTGGGATCTGGCACGTCCTGCTGCCACCCCACTCCTAGCAGAGGGGCTCTCAGCACGGTTTTACCGCAGCTACTCTCTGACTTCACGGTTTTTAAAAACTCTGTATGAAAAGTACCACTGCTATCCAGGGCTCCGAGACCACCCGCGGTTCAGAATGCCAGGCAGATAATCCCCTCACGCTGAGGGTCGTGCTGTGCCGGGCAGCACAGGGATTTCGGGAGAACCATGCAGCATCTAGTGCCTGTGAGGACCGACATCTTCCCAAGCACTGCCGCCAAGCACCTTCGCCAGGCAGGCTCCCTGCATCCTGCCACCACCCAGGCTGTTCGCGAGGGGGGTCAAATCTAAGCCATGTAATTGTTTGATGCCTGCTGTGCATCTTCTGTGCTTTATCCACTTCGTTTCCTTCTGGCTAGGGTCCTGCCTCCAGCCACCACGGCTCAGTCTAAGCACGGAGCTAAGAGAAGTTGTAAACCTGACGACGGAATTTTGGGGTACAAACATTCAAAATGCTATTCTCGTGCTACCGATATTTTCATATTTTACTAAGGTATCTCCTAGATATGAGGAACTACGAGGAATATTTTAATGCCTTCATCTCAGCTAACAATAACGCCATCAAACTGGCTGGATTAACAACTTTCCACACATGAGGGGCTGGCATCTGGGATCCCCTTAGCCCAGACACGTGTCCAAACCATTCACAACAACCAGCGTTTGCTGGCAAGACTTGAGATTATTTGTAAAAGCCCGTAAAGCCAACTGTAAGGCATTGTTAATCCATAGGTCTCCACACACAAACGCGACACCAGTCTTGTCACAAGGGGAAAGAGAACAGCAACAGGTTACAGGCTTAAGGCTTCAATACACATTCCACCAAAAGAAAACATTACACATAGCAGCTACGTCTCCAGTGAAATGAACACCAATTTCCCTAAAGGATTGTGACAGAAAGATATTTGTCATGTTTTAAATAAATTAAGTTTAACACTATGTTTGCAACCACCTTCAAACAGGACAGTAACAGGCAGTAGGGACAATTGTCCTTGCCATCTCTCAGTCACATCATACCATCAGCCAGCAAGGTGACCACACGACAACTCTAGAACTTGGTATTTTCATCAATGAGTTACATTAGTCCCAGGTTAGAGACAGATTGGAGTTTTAACTCAAAGCACATATTGCTAACCCAGACACTTCATATGTGAAAAAGTCAATGTTTGGCACACTATTGTTGAGCAAATTCGTAAGTATTTTTTCTTTACCAAAAGCTTCTGTGAACAACCAGTGCTGAAATATTAAGAACATCTCCAAACTATGCATCTAACCGGCTTAGTAAAGTGTTTTTTTTTTTTCCCCTTCCCACCTCCACTCTCTGGTCCCTATTTCACAGCCATAAACACGTCCAGTGCGTGTTTCATTCCATCTTACAGTTCCAAGGGCAATTCCATAAAATTTAAACCGCCCAACAGGAGCGTACAGAGCCACGTTCACCCTTTGGACTCCAAGGACACGACGTCTCGCTCCACCTAGCAACAGTGCACTTACTTACTGCAACAAACACTTCCAGCTGAACGCTCCTCTGAGAGCATGGCAGCCTCCCGAGCTAAAGGCAGGCATCCATGGAGGTTCACCCCCACCCGGACTCACTCCGTGGGGCTGGGCAGGTTGCTTCCCCTCTCCAAGCCCCTGCTACCCTACTCAAAGAAGAAAAATCTTTTCCGCATCTCAGAAGCAGGGGGGGGATAAAACTACTGATGTTTTTGAGCTGTCCAGACAGAGCCCGGCACTTAAATCTGTTTACGCCAATAGAAAAGCAGTACTATTGTTGTACGCTTATATTCCTATAAAAGTCTTCTGTTGCATTTTCGCTTGGTATTTTTGTTCTGTTAAAAAAAAAAAAGAGAGAGAGAGAACACGAACAGCTACAAATCCAATTTCATAAAAAAGCCAACTTAAGTAACTCTGAGTATTTTAAATTTTATTCATTTTCTTCTGGTTTATTTTGGTCTGCTAGTCTGTCCCACCCAATGTTTAGAAAGCAACCTGAGCCTCAAAAGTCTGGGTAAGCCCTACATTTTTAGAAGACTAAAGCAAAAAAGCAAAACAAAGTTAGTGTATGAACACGGTCACTGATAGGATTAAGCAAGAACACAAAATATAAACATTCCAATCAGGCCAAACCTGTACATAACGGTGCCAACATTTACCATTTTTTCACTTGCATATAACACATAACTTGGATGTAACTAAAAATTATTTCTGGCAAAAAAAGCCTTTTCTGCACTACAGCACTATAATTATCTATATACTGTGGGAAAACAAAAAGCACACAGTACCGCTTTCTAGTGTCAAAATAGATTTCATGGCAGCACCTGGAATTGCCTTTATAGCACTAAATGTGCTTTTACATAGCAATTTGCAAGGCATCTTAAACTAGCTGATGAAGCATGAGCTAGCCAGTTTTGATAAGATGTAAAATTTAGGTTTGGGTAATTCTTAGTCATCAGTTACCACACTTTAACAGACAAGTTAATTTTCAGTTTAAGGAAAAAGCTTCCTATCCCTTTTGAGCTATACTGGTTTCAGCCACATTCCTCTTTTGCATTTGAGATGTATTGCCTAGTCCCTAATACACATGAAAATGCAGGCTGAACATCCACTCTTACCTTCCAATGAACCTTAGATACTAATCAAAATGAAAGCTGCGCAAAGCGCCTGCCAGGACACTCTTAGGAACGAGTTACAGGTTCAGCTTCTACTTCATCATTACTTTAGTAACCAAGGGTCGTCAAACAAGTATTTCAATTCAGCTTTATTTTTTCTTGTATAATGAAAGTGTCAAGAATTATCTCGTTCCTATCAGACTAAACACAGAACTCACATTTCAAGAAATAAAACCTCAGGTATGCTTTGCCTTCTTTCGAAAAGCATAACTCCTCGGTGGTGAAAGCTGCGTAGCTTTTAAACTACTTTTTTTCCTCCCCCAAACTCCATTTGAATATGACATGCACCAAAGTCCAGGACCTACAGGGACAGCAGTACTCGTGTCCGTGTACTTTGTATACATAATGGTGGGTTCCCTCCCATAAAGCCTGCAATAAAAAACTAGCTGGCATTACAAACACTTGGAAAAAACAGCAAGTCATTAGTGCTTTCCAAATTTGGCCACAAACTGTTCTTCCTTTCCAAATGACGGGCAGACTAGTTCTACTTCTCCTGCGAGTAAGGCCTGGACTTCAAGAGCACAGCCTGGGGGCGGTCAGCACCAGCACTTGCCCCCCAGCAGGCGGCCCACACCTGGGGACCTTCAGCCCCCACCTGGGGACCTCCGTTTGCTGGCACCTCAGGCTGAGAAAGAAGCTGCTTCACAGGACCCGTGCTGCTCCCTCGCCCCCTTGGAAGGGCTAGCCAGGCCTCCAGGCTGGTCACCCTCGTTCCTGCCAGCGCATCTGTGCGTTCAGCCATTGCTGCCAAGGCTGCACAAATGACTTCAGGGCACTGCTCACATACACATCTTGTGTGTTTTCAGGAACTTGGCAGAGTCCGGGCTCTACGCTGCCGCCAGCCAGCAGATGGCAAATGGCCGGCGAGCTGCATCCTCAGACAGGCCGGAGGCCTGAGAGGAGGCTGCCTGCGCCCTGCCAAGGGGACGCGGCGGATTGCCATCGGCCTGTGCTGGCCATCAGGCAGTCACAGCTACAGGTAAACAGTCAGCCGGGGACAAGGTCTGTAACAGAAAGTAACCAGCCAGGCTGAAGAAAAAAAGCAACTGAAAGCACAAAACCTCTGCTTTATGCACCCCAGGATGAACCACCAGTCACCTCATACAACTGCCACCTCCCACAGCCAGAGGACAACAGGCAGACTCCTCTCACCACCAGCAGAAAGCCACAGAAGATCACCACGGGCTTTATTTTTTTTTTTTCATACTGTTATTCTAAGCCATAAGGCAGATTTGGGTGGCTATGCAGAGAGGCCACAAGCAACCTACTATAATCACCAACAGGTCTTCTGAGCAGCTAATGTGCTGAGACGGTGTTCAGCACAATAAACTAAGATAGATAAACTCCGAAGGCAAAAAGGGTCCTTTATCAAAATTTGTCCCCAAGACTTTTCCAGAACCAACACAGTTAGCGAACCTGATTTGTTCTCAACCGAGCCTTTTGCACACGTGTAAACTACGACCATAGGTTTAAACAGAGAGATCTGGGGGAAAGGAGTACGCTTTTTATAAAAACAAGGGCTGGAGGAAAAGATATGATAATATTTTGGATCAGCTGATTAGAGATGTAGGAGCAGGGGTGGCAAGTTCCTGGCACGCAGATACTTTCTGAGGTCCCTAGTTGCATACACCGAGTTATTCTGCAGCCCTAGGACTTCCTGCTAACCTGCAAGTGTCCTTCTGCAGCTTCTGAGCTAGCAGCTATAGGAGGGTTAATGCACACTGCATAGCAATTAAAAAAGAAAAAAAAAAAAGGAAAAGAAAAAA
The DNA here is from genome assembly GCF_964211835.1 of Anser anser. Classification (NCBI taxonomy): domain Eukaryota; kingdom Metazoa; phylum Chordata; class Aves; order Anseriformes; family Anatidae; genus Anser; species Anser anser. Next base: position 10,007,619 of record NC_139725.1, on the reverse strand, counting down.
ACTACAATTAAAAAAAAAAAAAGCAGCACAAAAAATCCCACTCCCTCACACACAGAGAAAAAGCTGAGTACACTGTTAGCAGAGGGAATCCACCCATTTACACAATCCCACTCCAAGCCAGCATATTCACAGTAGTTTTCAATAAACATCTACACAAGTCACTGGAGGGGAAAAAAAAAATCTGTTTTCTTTCATACAATTCCACAAAACTAACTGTCATCACAACCATCCTTGTGGCAGAAAAGTCCATATTTGCCTGCAGTTAAATCCGTCTGCAGCTGCCCTGTGGAAAAGACAGCCAATAATTGGCTTCTTTCACCTCTGTTAACCACGAACAAAAGTGTCATTCAGCTTCCAAATGGACAGAAGGCACCAATGGATGGGCAGCTAGCTGAGCCAATGGGCTGGAATAACAATAACCCTGTAGCATTTTCTTTTCCCTTTTGTTTAGTCTTTCAAAGCCCTTAATTAAGACCCTCACAAAGCACCCCTACAGGCTCCTTTCAATGAGGCATTACACGCCTGTTTTCTTGTATTTAAGGAAGAAAAGTAACAGGGATTTCTGAAACACATTAAGCAGTATACACAATTTCCACGTATTCACAACCGAAATACTGTTACATTTCAGCTTTTAAATATTATCGGCAATAAAAAGAAGTCCAAGTTTACTGCGTCCCCTCTTGGCTCTATGTTCCTTGCTGTTTTAAGGGGGGAAAAAAAAAAATCCAGCCGGTCATAAACGTGACATAGCTAGAGCAGCTCGCCCACGTCCACCACAAGGCAGCAGCTCCCAGAAGGCAGGCAACCGGCGGGGATGCGGCTGAAGCACCCCTGGGCCCGGGCAGATGAGGAAGCTGCTGCGATATGGATGCCGACTTGCTGGGACCGCAACGCCAAGCACTGGCATTGCCCAAACACCAGCGCTTGTCCACACTCGGGTACACCCTGCTGGTCTTGGTGGCCTCGCAGCCGATTCAGCGCGGGCTTGTATATAATACAGATGAAGGTCATCTGTATTCCGTTAGTTACAACCGAACCGCTGGAGTATCAGCGTCTCTATGTGAAACAGCACGTCACAGCCGCTTTGCAGCAATGTAGGCAGTCTCTGCTAAACAGCCCCTTTAACTCTTTACAGCTACAGAAACTTACTGTGTGAGACCAAACAGCAGCTCTTTTCCTAAAGGACTTCTCCCCCAAACAGCAAACATAAAAGCTTTAAGAAAACCCCTATAAAATATCCTCCTCGTGGGTGTAGGCTGCTCAGGACATCCAGCCCTTTTCCACCCAAACCAGCCCTTTTCCACCCAAACCAGCCCTTTTCCACCCAAAACCAGCCCGAGTGACAAGCTAACATGGGAGCTTGCTTGGCAGGTCACCAAGTGGCGAGGCGATGACGGGAAGGGACAGCAGGCGCAGAAGGTAGACCCAACAGCTAACAAAGCTCGTCCTGCGAGCTGCTCAGGCCGTAGGTGGCATCTAAATCAGCCTTAGATGGCTGATTTAAGGCCCAACAAATAATAGACAACTATCACCTGTTCCCCACAGCATTCTTGCTTCCTTCTACTCCAAGAAAATATGACATAGCTCTACTAAAAGATAAGAAAGAAAAAAAAGAAAGAGAGACTCCTCATCACAGTCTACAACTTCATCGCGAGAGGGAGTGGAGAGGCAGGTGACCTATTCTCTGTTATCACCAGTGACAGGACCCGTGGGAAGGGTGTCAAGCTGAGGCAGGGGAGGTTTAGGCTGGACATCAGGAAGAGGTTCTTCACCGAGAGGGTGGTTGCACACTGGAACAGGCTCCCCAGTGAAGCAGTCACTGCACCAAGCCTGTCTGAATTTAAGAAGCGTTTGGACTGTGCACTTAGTCACATGGTCTGAACTTTTGGGCAGACCTGTGCGGTGCCAGGAGTTGGACTCGATGATCCTTATGGGTCCCTTCCAACTCGGGATATTCTATGCTTCTATGATTCTATGATTCTAATATATGCATGATTTGGTTTAATGCCTAACTCTAAGCATACATTTTTAGGAAGCCTGCCCACAAACCTTTATCACAACTTGTTATAGCACTGGCCTTGACAGAATTTCAACATCGGTCAAGCAGGAGTTTGCTCTCACGTTGTTATTGGCAATTCCAGTCATTATTTACCAGAGGAGTTCAAGAGCAGCAGCAAACAGAAAGAACAGCAATTTAAATTCCAACAATGCACATCAAGTGTCATCCCGAGTGCATCCAATGCATCAGCTACAAAAAATATCTCAACGAGAGCCTCTGGTATAACACATTTCAAAACCAACTCCCAAACCACCCCAAGTAATCCCCTACACATTATACAGCATACCGAGGCACACAGATTCTCACTGGAAGTAACACATGCCACTGCAATATAATGTAAAAAAGACAACCAAGACTTACCCCCCGCTCCCTCTTGCCTGGCCCCCCAAAAAAGCCCCAGACTCGGAGCTTTTTTCTACAGGTAGAGCACAAAGGGGAAGACCTGCCTCTTGCTAGTGCATGGCTTAGCATCCAACACAGATAGATCTCACTACCTACACACAGCTATGGCCTGAAAAGAACAAATAGAATAAATAAAAAGGCACACTTTGCCAGTGGAATTGTGGCAGCAGTAGCACAGATTGGCAGAGGACTGTCCCTTTGCTCACAGTGGCAAAGCTGCCCTCGTATCAGGACAGGATCCCTCCGTCCCTGCTCGGTGCCCCGCCGCCCAAGCAGAACGAGCTGTATCAGCATGGGCAGGGTTTGCTGCTACAGCTGTCCGCACATCGGGGGAAACTGCCAGCAAGACTTGGTTGGTCAGGAATCGCAGCCCAAGCTGAATAGCTGTGCTAAACAAATTCAGTAGTAGAGCTCTGCACTTCTGGATTCTCCCCTAATATCAATAAAAGATAATAACGCTTACCGCTGCTGACACAAGAATCTAAAGAAGTAAGAGCTGTTAGTGTATTTTCTATTTCTTTAAAAGAAAATCATAAAAGCAAATGAAATCTTCCTCAGAAACTCTCAGACAAAAACCGACAGCCACTGCCTGCCCCTGTCATGAATAAATGAGGTCAAAGAAGAACTTATTACTAGTTATTTTCTTGAAAAGGTCAATTTCTCTCTTCAGTTTAACACTGTTCTTAGTACTTACATGACTACACTTATATTTAAAACTGAGTAGATTTTTATCAGTAAACTGTCAAGAGAAAAACAGCATACTTACTGCAAATACAACATCACAAGTATTTACATGAGAAACAAAGACCTACCACATGAACTATCTAGCCCACACTCTTTGCAACAGAGATTAAGGCTTGTCAAGTTTAATCATGTACATAGGATCAATTTTATTTTTTTTTTTATAATACAAACACATCTAATGCACGTGTGATGGAAAAGCAAGAGACCCACAAAAGGCAACCATGTAACCTGTCTGTATTTCCAGCCTGCCTGTAGACAGAAGTGCATGTGCATCTTCCTGGCAGCATGCATTTGGCAGATGAATCCAAACAAGAAAATTGGACTTGCAAACCTGTGTCTCCTCAGCTTTCTCCACACAAAGAACACGGCCGTGTTCCTGCTCCATGATAACTATCACATGGGCAGGGAAACACACCCCAGTTCTTACCTCAAGGCCACTGATCAACATACATTATGTTTTGATGAAAAAACAACGTTATTGTTAAGACAGAACGCTAAAGGATGATGCGAGCTGGACAAAGCACATACCCCAAGCTCCATTAATAAAGACATCTGGTTTTCCTTGCTCTCACTTATTTCAATCCAGTCTGGTTTCTTCTCCCTTTAAAGACTGTTTTACTGAATCAGTAAGCTGGGACCAGCAAAACTTGTCGTGCGGCTCAAAACCTGCCCCAGGTACGGACACCTAAGGGCTAGCAACGCACTGTCTCCCTCATTACCAATTTCATCCCTTACTACCATCAGCTTTTCCAATCTACAGCCAGCAAAACTGTGAAAAGATACTACTAAAAAATTAACCCCCCCCCAAAAAATTAAGAGGGTGAAAGGGTTTTATTGGGACTGGTAAGCCCTATTCTCTTTTAATTTGTTAAGTGTTATAAAAGTCGGAAACCAGATCTGAACTAGCACTCTGCACTTACGGTGTCAGATCCCACAATAAACACCAACACATCTCAGAGTCACCACCAAATCTGAAAGGTATTTCTGCTGCTTTTTACTCTATTTACCACAAAACAGTTACGTGTGGACTACAACAGTAACCATGGCAGAGAAGGCAGCATCCACATCCCTTGGACAGAGCAGGCTGTATCTTGTATAGTGTACAGCCTAATACAAGTTGCAGAGCACAAAGCTCTTAGAACTAATTCTGTACCACCCACTCCAAGAAACAATCAAGAAGTCATGCCTCCTCCAACTACCACTGACTTAAGATAAAAAGATTTTAACAAAGAACTTCTCTGCTTTATTTTTGCCCATCTTTACCACTTGTATTTGTTTTCCTCCATACTACATATCAGGAAGGGCAGTATGATGAGCAATCAGAAAGATGCAGACCTGAGAATTTCCACCAGATTAAATATGTATTTCTTTGCTATCGCAGGAGCGATCAGTCTGGCAACATTGCATCACATCCAGCTCATGAGGAGTCATTCTCTTTTGACGTTTAAATAGTATATGACTAAACAGCAGTTGCTAGTAAAAAGAAATGGCTGAATTAATAGATGTTAGTCGCTAATTTATATTTCATTTCCTTTTTACCTGAATCACCCCATCACAGTATAAAAGGGAGGTGCAAACTAGTGTTTTTCTGGTGAACACGTACTGCCTTCAGTGAAGTGAGAAACGTTTAAAACTCACTAATTCTCTCCACCTAGTAGTTGTGCTTCGGTGAAACGAAGCTTAACACGCAATGTAAAAGGTATAAATTATGTTTCCAAGACAGCTTCAGGCACTGCCGTGTTTGGAATTGCTTACCGAGCAACTACGGCTCTCCAAACAAACTCCTGTGCAGAAGGGTAAAGGGCAGTGAAGGTAATTATTGGAAGGAAATCTCTCCCTAGGCCAGAAAAGAATAATTAAGCTCATGCATGTTAAATCACACAGGGGAATTTAATACTGAAGTAATCAAGTGTAAGCGATAGCAAGACCTATCTACAATTTTCTTGAAAGGAAATTAAGGCAGTGGTAATCTAAAGTGTGATTGTTTAGGCAACACAAACACAGTATCCCCAAAGTTAATTCGTGTTCTTTGTATAAATGTATACACTTCCCCTACACACACACATATATACGTCCCTCCACCCCCCGGAGAAAACATGCAGTAACCCAGTAATTAAACGAGTGTGCTGAAACCTAAAGCAGTTAAACTGCATTCTGCAAGCCCGGATCCAACATAGTTTACTTATTGCTCATTAATCTCTCCCCAGATAGCATCTTTTCAACAGTTAAAAATACTTAAAATGTGACCGAGATTTTCAACGTTTAAGATGCTTGTTGTGCTTCAACCACCATTGTGTTTTGGAAACTGCCTTCTTCAAATGACTGCAACATATGGGAACAAGTGTGACGAGCTTCCAGTCTAGCAGTTCCTCAAAAGCCTTGGGCTATTGTGAAAAAAACGAATGAAAGTCATTTGAACAACCCAAAAAGATTGTGAAGAAAAGCTGCAACAGAAACTCCTCCTTCTATGCGAGTTGCGTTATCTAGGGCAAAGAGCCTTTCTAAGGCATTAGCAATGCCTTATTGCTGGCAAGACAGCATCAGAGTAGGCTTTGCTTGCATTTTTAATTACACAAACACTTGGTTATTATTCACTGAAGCTTCTCGGATGATCTGCATATATTCTCTGAAAATAAACTATGCCCTAACTGCTTTTAAAAATACAAAGCACATACAGAGTATGCACTCTTATGCAGTTCAGGGAAATCTAAAAGAGACTATTTAGTAATGAAAGGTTAAGAAGAAAATCCCATATAAACCCATGCTTGCGAGTCTGAGCTCCAAAAGAGAAGCAAAATGTTTACAGTAGACAAACCTTAAGGCTTTCCCAATATTTTTGGAGATATGCATTGTTAAGAGATCTGCTATCGGCCTCAAAAGAAGTGTCTGCTAACACTGTTGTGCTGCAAGAACTGTTCTGCTTCCTTTACAAAACTTTTAACAACTTCATAATTGCTTGCCTCTTAACCCCTTCAGCAAATCCCTTAGATTAACTTTCCAAACTGTATCTCTACGTACCAATACGTTTCTGTGGAGGTACAGAGCTAACCCAAAGAGCGTCTGCACAGCGATCCCCACCACCACACATACACCTTGCTCTGTACTACAAACATACAGGAAGGACTCCAACCCTGAAGCAACGTGTTGCTACTCTAGGGTTTCTTTTTTAAATCAGAGGTGCAGGGACTTTTGTAATATTGAAGATGGTCACATACAAAATACTCTGCATCTTTGCTGGTGATTCATGCTGTGATTCACCTGTTGTCTTAAAATCAGAAGCCACTTTTCAACCCGGCACGGTAGTTCAAGAAGGGCACCCACAATTAAAAATGTACTTAATTAAAATGAGATGAGCAATTGTAGGCACTACAGATTTGTTGTCCTTTTTCTCCATAAGAGCAAAATGAATTCTGATTTACCATCTTTGGATTTTTTTTTGTTTTTGTTTCCATTTTTGTTTGTTTTTTACATGTGTGTGATCTTGGAGGTCTCTTCCAACCTAGATGATTCTGGGATAAATACCATGGAGTTGGTTTCGCCAGTACCTCAAAAGCGTGAGAAGCCAGCGGGGACTGACTGCGCAGGAGCTACAGGTGGAAGTCACGTTCAACTAGCACCTGTTGAAAAGAAGTAGGCTAGAGAACAGGGATAACCCAGCAATGTCATCAGTCCTCAATGCTGCAACACACAAACAGGACAGTGAAAAAAGTTATTTTAAAAAGTCATCTAGAGTTTAGTAAAGTACACATTGAGTACTTGGCCATTCAACAGGTCCAGCTCCATGCAGGCAAACACATAATCGTTTTTGTCATGACTAATATTTACTGCTCTAAAGTTGTAGAAAAAAGCTCAGACTTCTTTGAGCTGTACTGTCAACAAGTGAGGGGACTCCACTCCAGCGAGAGCAAGGTGGCTTTAGAGGACATAGCAAAATTAATACATCCACAGATGTTTGCCAATTAACGTGATGTTCTATAAAACAGCCCCAAACCAGAAAAGCAATGGGAACGTATGGCAGTACGTGTGCTTTGGGTATCAGGCTGCCAGACAGGATGGGTATGATGCTCAAGTCCCAGGCGTTCAAGTACACATCTTGTGGTCATCAGGGAGCAAAGCAAGAGAGCTAAACATTTTCTTTCGGTAGCATGAGGCACGTATGACCACCTATTCTTCACTAGCACAAGTGAAGCTCATGGAGGAAGATGATTTCATATTGCCCTGCTAAGGCAGAATTTCTTAACTTCGTGATTACTAAGCTACATGCACATTACATGGCTCGTGGTTGGAAGCATTTGTTTCTGTTACATTTATTATACCAACTGAGCATACACGGACAAAGAGCAATCTGGCACACTTGCTAAGACAACAGATCGCAGGGGCTCAAACTGTACAGAGCTCCCTGCCAGCCCCACATCGCACAGCCCAAAGGCCTCGGTGCTGCCAGACAGACCCGAGCAAGAAGCAAGCCCTGAGTGTTGTCCCCTGCCAGGGGCTTGGGTGGCAGGGAGCTGAAACAGCAGCTGTCGAATCCAAGAGACGATGGCGAAGGACAAGCTGGGTGTAGAGCAACCTGCACAGCAGCATGGCCTATGGAATCCAACTGGTCCTTTTCTAGCAAGACGGGAAACCCATTACTGAAGTCAACTTGATGAAAAAATGGCATTGGGAAGGATATTTTTGATGTTCAATATTGTTATTTCCCTATTTTCTGTTCATGACGGCACTGAATGAACTGAGACCCAGTGATGCACTTTGCCTGAAGGAACTGTGGAATGTGCTTGGTTAGACAAGTCCAACAAATATCCAGGGTATTTGGATATACATGTCAACCTCATGTGCGATGGAATCTCTCCCGATGATAGTATCAGGACACAAAAATTTGTCTTATGTGAATGAAGAGACAACAGTGCAAGCAGTCCTACTCTGGGGCAGGATTTTTGATATGTTGTTGCTTAAATGATAGTCTTTTTTTTTTTTACTGGTACAATTACTCAGGAGTGTTTTTACAAAGGAAGAATTGGCCCTGCTGCACAATTGCAGAGGTTTCTGCTGAAGCAGTAAGCAACTGCTATTTATTATCCTCACAAGAGATCAAAAACCTGCATAAAAAAAATAAATATCAGGATACTGCACGTTTTCTGACCTGGAAACCAGAGAGCTGTTTTTGTGGGAAACATGGTGAAAAACAGTAACAAAAAACACGTAAACAAATTAGTTGGAGTTTTTGAAAATGAGATTTCAAGGAAGAGCACGTCAATTCTAAAATAATTGACCTAGATATTCAAGAGATGTAATGCCTCCACTAAACACTCAGTGCTAGCACATTTGCCCTTGGAAGAGACATGGATTTTCTACACCTAACAAGACTCACGCTAGTTCTGTAAAATATTAACAGTTTGGTCAATATTAGCACATGCATTTTCTCTCTTTTTTTTTTTTTCCCTTCCCAAATCCAAGTGTTAAACCCACCAGCAGTAACAACTATCAGAAGGCAGGAGCCCATCCAGGTCCAAACCAGCAGCAGCTACGTTTTCAAAGCACAGCCCCATAGCATGTGAAGTTGTTCAGGATCTTATCCTTTTCTTCCGCACCACAACCTCCATGAAGACCACCGGGGACTCCAAGGAGATGCCCAGCGAGGCCACAGCTGGGTGCGCAGTCAGTGCTCCAGATGGGCAGCCACGTGAGCAAAACCGCAACCAGGAGAGATGAACAAGGAGTCTGTGGATCATCGCCGACTGCAGCTTTGTGAAGTTCTCTTAGAGCTGCAGGCACAACTCCTGGTCCAAAGGAGGTCTCCTCTGGTTCAAAACCAATACGTTCCTCTCGCCTTCAACCATGCCTCCTGAGAAAGAAGATGGCTCTCTCAAAGCTTGTGCACGCTGGAGCTGAGCCAAGCTGGATCCACCAGCCCTGCCAAGCCGAGAAGCACGGGCAGGTCTCTGTGCAGAGGGATCAGCTGCTCTTGAGACCTGGCCCCGCACACCCAGATCTCTGCTTTCAGAGACACGGTCACGTTACTGACGTTGGCTGCCGAGATGGTTTGTTGTCCACCTGGGATTCCCTCCCCTCAGCCACACGTGGCCACGCGAGGCACGACGGCCTTGGCAGGAGCGTTTCGCGAGCTCCCCGCAAAGCTCGCGGCCAGCTTACGAGGCCAAAGCCTCCAGGCCTGTGCCCTCACAGCCCCACGTGCTGCTTGCAAAGACGGGAATGAAACATCCCATATGTTTTCTTTGTCAGTAACACGCCTATTGAAAGCACAGCCACGCGGGTCTCCCCGCTGAGACGCCGGGTCAGGCTATTCATGTGCAGCTATGCGGATGTCAGAAGGTAATGGGAGAACTCCCAAACAACAACACATTTTCACAGGACAAGGTTATAAAATACACAACTGTGCTTGCAGCATCATTAAGCTAAATTAAACAGGTTTAGGCCTCCCCTGCATACCTCAGAAATTGCACATCCATTTATGATTCATTGCTAATTGTGCACCATTCGAAAGCCCCAACACACTTTCTCAAAGATTTCAGGGTGAAGAAAAGCCCTCGTGAGACCTAGCATTCCCCCAGCACTGGCTGGGGGAGAGGAAAGAAGGAAGTACAGCACTTAAATAATCATACTTAAATAATAAAGCGCTCAACTGAGAGCTGCAAAGACAGCTGTTTGCTCTCCGGAGGCCCGATTTCTCAGGGCACTCCTCACAACACTCTCAACAACTTAACCTCCCTTTGGGATTTCTCCTGATTTCTTCCTCAAGATTAAGAAATAGCACTTGCTGTCATGGCGAGTGTCTTTCTTCCTACCCCAATCACACCACCGCCTGTATCACTCCTGTTCCCTCCCTCCAGACCACAGAGGTGGTCTGAGGTTCCTCCTGCTCTGTTAATGTAAGACTCACAGGAATTGATTTCTGTATTTTAAAGAGTTCCTCCATTTTCATTACAGTTTTCTTACTCCTGAACACAATTATCTTCAATATTTCCTCAACTTCAGGTGATAAAAAAGTCAGACTGAAAAATTGCTTAATACTCATCTTCCCTGTATCAAAACCTTCAGGCGGAGTTGTCAAAAGTCACAGATCATTGTCTGAAGGACTTACAGGCAAAGTTATAGAGCAGAACTTTTAATTAAATGTGCAGTTATCGATAACAGAGTTGGCCAACAACAAAATCTACTGTCATACTGTGCATCACACTTCAGCAACAGACCTTCTAAGTTTCAGGAGTTACCCTGTGTTATAGCACCAAACATCTGGCTACACTTAAGAGTGGCATCACTTGAGAAACAAGAGAAACATTTTTCAACAGCGCGAAACGCACTGCCCTTATGTTCCACATGCTCATTGCTTTTCAGGTGTCCTTAGCCAATTGTACTCATTACATGGGAATGCAAAATACAAACAAGGAAAGCCTGTAAGGAAGTCAATTTATTTCTGCCATGCAGCGAAGATCATTTTTCATCTGACAAGATACCAAATGAAATCATCCAGACATGCTTTTTAACATGTTTACAAAAAAAATTACAGTTGAAATTCTCTTCCCTAAGAGAATTTTACTAATTTCTAGGCACACCGTATGAGTGAACGGCCCACCTAAGAAAAATATGACTCCCCTGTAATTCAGTGAGTATGCAGAGTAAATATAAAAAGCACCTGGAAAACGAGGCTGGCAACAGTTCATCAGGTGATGTCCTTCATTTCCAAAGCCAAACATCTTTCACAGCTGTCAGACCCCGCTCCACCAGGGCACACACACAGATATCACCTGCTCAAGAGTAGCTATCTGCTTTTTTTTCCCCAAACATGTTATCACATCGATTGACACTATGCATAAAGCCATCAGTTATCTGTTATGTATTCTAATTCTTTTTTTTTTTTTTTTTTTTTAAAGACACCCAAACTCAAGCGCTCATTTTGAGACCGATACAGTGCTCTGTTGTTCTCTCTGAGATGTATATCAGTAACAATGTCATTTTATTGACTACACAGAATGTGCTGTCAAATTCAGGATAAAGCTGAAACCCGGTTTGGTTCCCCCCCTCATCTCTCAGCCACTATAGTGCATTTCTGTGAGTTCTGGCCTTGCTACAGTCCTGGAACAGTTAAATTATTCAACAGTAAAACGAAACACAGACAACTATTTCAGTTATGTATTTTAAAATACATGACATAAGATTTGAAAATATTGGAAACTTCCTACTTCGGTGAAACTCGCTGACAGCTGCGGTAACTCAGCACTTTTAAAAATAAAGTCCACTCTGCTGCCAGGTAGATCACATGCCGTTTCTGCATCATTTAATTACACTTTCCAAGCACCAACACATAAAACACTAGATGCTCTCCATTGGGACTTCACAGCTTTATTTGGGTCCCAAACTCAAATGAATCTGGACCCGATTCTGACAGAAAGGCTTTCGCACAATTTCCTAGTGAGGACGGTGCTTACACAATGATGTCGAGGTCCTCCTCTCCTCTGCCTAAGCCACTGTCCCACACCCCCTGAGCTGTTTGCTTCTGTGTTAGCAGAGGAAGTGTTCACAGCTGCACCCACGTTCCCAGAAGGGCTCTGCAGGGCAACTGCGCACTGGGAAATAATTAAGAACCAATATCACATGTGCAGAAATCTCTTTTCTGACCACAGTTTGAGAATATCTTATCAGAAAACTGCAGCAGTACTTGAAAGGCGGGTATGAAAAACTACGGAAGAGAATTTCCCTGTAGCAAAACCCTGGGTCACCACTGCCGCAGTCTTCCAGGTAGGGAGGGTGGCCGGGGAGCTCTAACATTTGGAAATGCTCTCGAAACCTCTGCTAACACAGGCTTCCTAACATTTAACTCCTCAGCCTCTGTTTACAGGTTTCTTTTGATCATTTTGATCATGTCGGGATGGCTTCTTCTCCTGTCTTATCCTCTCGTGTGTCTTCTCCGACCTTTGTCTCCTGTTTCTAGGATCGTGCAGATTTCTCCCCCAGGCTGCGTTCGACTTTGGACTTCCTCCTTGAAGAGCCCCAAAGCCAGGCCCCGACAGCACAGAGCGCAGCCTGAACCCCACTGGGATCCCGGTGGGATAGCTGCCGGCCGTGAAGTCCCACACACAGCACCGAAGCTAAAGAGCCTCATCCATTTCACTCCCTTGCTTGTTTGGGAAACACTAAGCAGGCAAATCCCAGTTGTTTGCAAATTCCCCAGCACATAAACACAGCAGCTCGTATCCGTTCCCGACACAAGGGAGATCTTTAGGAACAAGCACAAGGGTGGCAGAGAAGAGGGAAGGGAAGAGCACGACTGACGCTCAGAGACCCTCCCCAAGCCCAGCAGCTCCCACCCTCTCTAAAACGAGATATGGGTGCTCAGCCCTTCCGAAATCTAGGCCAGTAATTTTCTCTGGGTAAATAAGAGCTTGTGTTTTGCAAAAATTGCTGGCTTAGATGTAGAATACAAAACAAATAAAGATCCTTGCGGAGGAGGTTTCTTTGGGTTTTGTTTTGTTTTTGAGTCCTTATATTACAGCTTCCATATTTTCCATCTCAAGCAGATAGTTACTAGTAAATTCCTCTCGAGAACTAGCTAATTATTTACTGGCATAAACCTGCTTACACTAAAGTCCAACCTTTTTTTTTTTCCTCCACACTGCAGACTTATCTTAGTATTTGCTCCCCCAAGTCACATTTATGAGCCTCTGCCAGTAAGCACCAAACAAGAAATGACATATTGCTGATATAAATGAGCTCAACATATCAAACACACGCCAAATACCTGACAAATTATGTGTTATGGTGGGGCATTGGGTTTTTTCAGGGAGGAAGAAAAGAGAAAGAGTGGTAGTGGCCAAACACAAAGTCTGCTGCCAACAGAGAACATAAAAAGGGCAAAAATATGCAACGGGCTTTGGAACAGCAACCTCACTTCTCTGTGCACCACTTCTCGTGCCCCGGAGCAGCCCAACGTCGCGCAGATAGAGCCGGTCCCCTCGTGCCAGCTGCATGTCACCACGCCACGGCGGCAGCACCGGGACCAGAGAGGTGCCATGGCTGAAAGGTGCACACAGCCACCTCCAGCATCTCCGAGATGAGGGACAGGTAAAGCCCCTGCCAGCTTTAGGGCCGGGTTCTGTCCGCTTGCACCAGCCAGAGAAGTGGGGCTGCACCAGCACCAGGGGTTAGTAAAGCAGGGTAACAACGTTTCTGCTGATTAACACAAATACGTGTATTAAAATGGCATGATTGTACCTTTCCTGAAGAATTATGGAAAGCATGTTTCTCAAAAGACAGAATGAGTGTTTTATTACTTGCCATCCTAGCACCAGTATACAGCGAATGCAAGCAAAGACCTAGACAGTGCAACTGTGAAACCTTCTAATTAGATAAGGCTTCTCTATCTCAGCAGGGCAGCAATTATGCTACGTTTTCCAGACTCAAGGCCGGGTCTGGACATCCTTACTTTTCACCATAACCACTCTGCGAGACACCATTCGCAGAACCTCAGCCAGGTCTTGACCATGCTTATCTGACAACAGCGGGATGCTCAATGTCCACGTGTTGGTGCCTGGTATATGAGGAGGCCACATCTCACATCCACCCACCGCGTTGCATCACCATTCTACAAAAAATATAAGTACCAGAAAGAAAGACACAAAAACACTCAAGCTTTGCTGATTCCAAACAGAACTATATAATTTTGCCATTTATACATAAACACAGCAGGAAATTAACTCAAACGTGAGACAGCGGGGTATTTCTACTTAATCTGTATACTGAAAAGGCAATCAGCTCTCTACGGTTGGTGAACCAGCCTGTGTTACAAAATGACTAAAACAGAATCCTTCTGAACTTGGACACCTTGATCGTACGGAGGTCTTGCGTAACACAGCACACAGAAAGGCTGCCAGAAGTAGGCTAGATGGGTTAGGAAAAACAAAAGCCAAGAGGACTGTTCCATCCTGCAGAGGACTACCCTTTGTGGGAGAAGTGGATAAAGGAGATTTGAGGTTTTTGAGAGGCAATGGATTTGGAAGGAGGGAACACTAGAACACGGCCAGCAAAACTGGAGTGCTTTTAAAACAAAAGCAAGCAGCGATTGTGGGCTTGCTTCACAAAGGGAGGGTAGCAGAGAGCATAAACAAGTGTGCTGTTTCTAGCATTTGTGCCCAGCGTTGTGTAGAAGCGTTAAGACTGCAGGGCCACCAGGGGCTTGAAAGCACTCCCTTCGCAACTCCAGGGAAGAAAAATTAAAGCCATGGACCCTGCCACTAGGAAAATATGAGAGTAGCGGTGGGGGGAGGGAAATCCTGGTCAAGTTCATCAGAGGCACTAGAAAGAAAGTTATCTGCAATGTTTTCATATTTAAAGTGCCCAAAATATAATTGCAGGCCCTGTGAAGGGACTGCATCACCGACGGCTGTCAGGCAAGCCCCTGAAACAGCCAGGCCCATTTAAGACATCCCTGAAGCCATTATCTAGGATTATCTGTTTTTTGTCTCCTGCAGACCACTAACGCAAGCATCAGCCTCCCAAACCAGGGATTTCATTTCCCAGACGGGCACCCACTGGAAGCAGAAGCACCATCAGCACGCCCTGCCGTAACTTCCTTCCATTAACGTGGAAGTTTTCTAGCACGCAGGACGTGAAATGTCACAGCAAAGATGGGGAACGTACGGCACTGATTAGCGAAGCCAAACAAACACTTGGACGTTACTGCATAGGCATATCAACTTGTCAGACGACAGTTATTTTGCAACAAAGTAAAAATCACAACCTTCACAAACAGCGAGCCAGGCAGCTGGTAATTAAGCGTTACATAAACACCCACCTAAATTACACGGAGCCAAGGGCCACCTCCAGCACAAGCACCAGGCAATTACCCCGGCGGTGTCCTCCCGGCTCCCTCCCCACTCCTCCCCTCCCACCACCACCACCAGCCCCCTGCCACCCCCCAGGGCTCTCCTACCTCCCAGCACCACCACCGAGACGAGACGAGACGCTGGCAGCTGGGGGCACGCTTTTGCCTTTCCTTTCCTCAGGCCCTGCCAGCGGGTCGGCCCGTCCCTCAGCGCCGCGGGGCCTGACATGGCTATCCCCATGGCCATCCCCACAGGCCTCCCTGCCCAGCACACATCCCCCCAGAGGTCTGCTGGACCTTCCACCAGCCACCGAAGGGCAGGAACATGCAATGCCGTGGTCAGCGGCTGAAGGAAATGCAGGGCGAGACCGGGAGTCCCGAGGGACACGCTGCCGAGGCCCCGAAGGAGTCGCCGCCTGGCCCTTCGCTGCGGCCCCAGGAACACGGCGCTGCCTTAACAACGCGGGTGGAGGTTACGTTAAGTTATTGAAATGAACGCAGGGAAATTAAAACACGAGTAGTAAAACAGAAATGCCAGCTCCCTTCCATGCTTCCCCGCTGCCTGTGAAGTCCTTGGCTGCCAGCTCGGGTTAATTGTCAGCAACAGCTCCCAGCCTCTCTCCCGGCCAAAGCCAAAAACGTAGGCATGACTTGGCCCTTGGTATCGCAGCCCATTCCCTGCAGCCCTCCTTCAGCCATCTCCACGCCATCTCTGCTGCCATGGCTATAATCAAAAAAAGCCCCATAGCAAGGCAAAGGGGATTTCCTGGCGTAGCTGTGCTGCCAGGCACGGGGAAGCTTTCTTCTCTTCGTGTCGCTAAGACGCTTGACCGTGACACCAACGTGTCAGCTAGGGGGTGCGATTTATTTATTACTTTTTTTTTTTTTTTTTTTTTGCTCCACACAAGCTAATTCAGCTTCTCTGGCAAAGCTGCACGCTGCACAGCCCGAGCAGGTTCAGAGGTGAGTTTTCTATGGCCTACAAAACTGCTTTGTGCATACCCTACACCTCCAGCAGCCGTGCTGCAACAGAGGCTTATTCAAGCGCAGAAGTGCCACGAAGGCACCCATTTTTTCATGTTGTAAATGAGGAAACAAGAGCCAAGACACAAGTGGGGATCCTCCACGGTCGCAGTACGAGATGGACACGAAGCTGCTGCTCGCTTTCAAACTGGGCCAGGCGAGGCAGACACAAACACCCCTCCCTCCATGTGTGTGTGTGTCCCCTCTCGCTTTGGCCATAAGCCGGAGCACAAGCCTTCTGGGAACCTACCTGCCCGGAAAGTAGGAGGCTACACCTGAAACTCTTCGGCAACCTTATCTGCAATGGGTGTTGGCTGTGACAACTCGCACCCATTAGCCGGCAAATGCCATGTTGCAGGCACGCAGGGATGTACCGATCCCATTTCACGAGGCAGCCAGACGGCGCAGGAGCCGTAAAACCCAGCGCTCAAACGTGGCTTCCGCCAAATACACTCCAAGTAGCTTCTGACATGGGGGCAGCAGCCCCGCTTCGCCTGGGGGGCCACAGAAGGCAGGTTACCAGCCAGCCTGAGGCCTCCCAGCCCCGGGCTCCCTCCGTCCCCCGGCCGGGCACCCCACGGCGGCGGCTCGCAGGCGGGCTCCCGGTGCCCGCGGGCAGGAGCAGGGCCTGGTGCTCGGCCAAGCAGGGCGGGGAAACCGGGACCCCGCTCAGCGGCCGGAGCCTCCGGTGACCCGCGGGCAGATTCAGGCGCTGCCGAACAAAGGGAGCGAGGCGCCGCGTCCGAGGGCAGAGGCGCTTCTCGCGCTGGCACGGCGCGGGGAGCGGGGCCGGACCCACGGCTCCTCGCGAGCAGCCCCGCGGGTCCGGGGGCCGCCGCCCGGCCCTGCCGCGAGGCCGTGCCGCGGGACCGGCAGGGAGCCCCCCGCCCTGCCCTGCCCTGCCCTGCCCTCCCGGGGCCGGCCCGCGGGGGAAGCCGCGGCCTCCGCCGGCCGGCCCGCAGCCCACCGCCGCCACCGGGGGTCCCCGGCCGCCTCCACCTGCCGCCGCCCCCTGCCCGGGGTTTAAAGGCGGAGGGGCCGCAGCCCCCCCCCCCCGCCCCAAGCCCCCCGCCCCCCGGCCCCACTCACAGGGCGTGCGTGAAGGCGCTGAGTCCCGGGGGCACGGCGGCCAGCCCCCTGCCGGAGCAGTCCACTCCTCGGTCCCCGTCGCAGCTGCAGGCGGCCGGGCAGGGCGGGGGGGAGGCCCCGCCGCCGGGCCCTCCGGCCGAGCTCCCCGGGCCCCATGCGACGAGGCCGAGCAGAGCGAGGAGGCACCGCATCGCCGCCCCCCCCCCCCCCGCCCGCCCGCCCGCCGGGGCACGGCACGGCACGGCTCGGCCCCCCGCAAAAACGCGAGAATAATGAAAACAATAGGTAAAAAAAAAAAAAAAATTAAAAGCACGGAAACGACCAGCGATAAATAATTTAAAAAAAGCCCTCTCCGGCCGCCAGCCCGGTGCTGGCCGGCGCGGCGCGGCCCTGGGGCTGTCTCAGCGGCGCGCCCGCCCCATGCAGCGCCGTGCCCTGCCCTGCCCGGCCCGGCCCGGCTCAGCCCCGCAGGTAGGGCGCGGGGGCGGCCATCGCCGGCTGCCGCGGGGCGGTCCCCAGGGAGCGCGGCCGCCGAGCGGCGCGGGGCTGCGGCGGGGCTGCGGGGCGCCGCCCGCCCCTCCCGGCCCTGGGTCGCTGCGAGCCGCGGCGGCGGCGGCTGCTGCTGCTGTGCGCCCTGCGCCGAGGTGCGTATGCTAATGAGGCGGCCGCCCCGGCGCCCCCATTGGCCCGCAGCTCGTGAATATGCAAAGCGCAGCCCCGGCGCGGCCAATGGGCGGCGGGGGGCGGGGCGCAGCGGGGGCGGGCGCTGGCTCCGCGCCGTTCCCCCGCGGCCTGGACGCGACCGCGCAGCGCCGCGGAGCGACCCCGGCCCGGCCCGGCCCGGCCCGGCCCCACGGCAGCGCCCTGGAGGTCCGGTGGGGAGGTGGTGCAGGGAAACCCCTACAGCTCGCCGCAATAACGCCTCAGGGCTGAGAGAGGCTAAACCGAGTTTACGGAGATAACGAGGGCGACGACCCAAGCCTTGGCACGGCTCAGAAACACAAGGACAATTTGAGACTTCAGAAGAACGGTTACACTGAAGAAATAAATAAATAAATAAGTAAATAAATAAATAAATAAATAAAAGAGATTTAATTTGGTAAGGCCAAAGGCTTGCCCAGAAAGCGACCGTAACGACACCTTCGTCTACCTCACGAGAGAAGCTGATGCAGACAAGCAAGGCCCCCGAGGTTCACAGTTTAAAAACAGCACGTGGAGAGCGAAGGAAAGAGATACACAGCTCATATACTGAATGAAAGGAGAGGAATTTTATTTAAAAAAAAAAAATGCTCATAATGAAATGTTACCTGTACGCGTAAATGGTATTCCAGCTTCCAAAGGCACGGGGCCTGCGGCACCCCCTGCAGCAAGGGCTGCCTGCAGGGAGTGCGAGCACTTGGCGGCCTGGCTCTGTGACCTGCCTCTTGCTGGGGTATCCCCAGAGCTACCCTCGGCCCCGTGAGCTGGGCTGTGCGTAGGAAGGGGATGGTGCACCGTAAATACAAGATCAGCAGGCAGCGGGCAGCTCTCCTGCCACCGCCCCCCCCCCCCCGCCCGATACCACGGTTTGGATCCGAGCGTCACCTGGCTTTTTATGTACTTGGCAGTAATTCAATAGGTTTCTGAGCTGCACCGGGTTAATTGGCCCTTACCCGGCCTTGTGATTCCCCACAAAAATACCCCGTGCATAAGGTTGGCGCTACCTGGGCCTTTTACAGCCAGAGCCCCCTCTACCAAAGCGGTCCATCGGTGAAAGACCACAGGTGGAAAACTTCTGCTCACCAAGCATACGCTTATGTTTTTTCACTGCTGATGGAGAAGTTCAGTCACCTCCCATCACCACTGGTTTGTTGGGTTTTTTTTGACTCATTTTATGCCTTCATCAGGTGTCCCACTGCTCAGACACACGCCAGAGACAGCGCCGTACCTGCTGGCAGCTGGTACCTGACCATCCTTCGCCTGGCCCTCCCCTGGCCCTCCGTCCCTTCAGCAGCAACTCCTCATTCGCCCTCCTCTGGGCACAGCTTTGAAGTCCTTAGGCCCTATGGGCTTTCCCAAGGGGCTGCAAAACAAGTACGTGTAGTACAAGTAATCCTTTTGATTAAGGTCTTTATTAAACAAACCTCCCTTGATAAATTTCCCATCATCATCACAGAATAACCCTAATGCTCTGGGAAGAAAAAAAAAAAAAAAGCACACATTGAATCTTGTAAGGGAGCAATTACATGCTCTGCTCTTTTCATTACCAAAACATTCGGCTGCACTAGCAAGGCAAATTATTTATTTTTAAGCCATAGGTAACAGAACATCCCCAGTGAAGTCGCAGGGGATATGCACCCCATAGATTTTTGGGTTGGATTTTCTATTAGTATAAATTAACCCAATAACATTCCCAGATGCCCTCTATTGATCCAAGTCAGGCTGTGTACATGCCAAATATCTTATTTTGGCGTGTTCTCAGAAATGACTAGGTAACTGCCATAACCCTGTACCTGGAGCCTTGAAAATCCACACAAGTGTTATTTTTGTTTTGTTACAGCGAGTAATTCCTCATCGTTATCTAACAGGGCAGGATCCCTGCTGCTCTTGACTCCCTCAAACGCTGCAGTGAAACAGCAGATCTGAGTTGATTCATATTTTGAAGCATTATAAAGAATTTATTCATCTGAAGGTGTTTTAGTTTCTCTAGGACTAACTTTAAGTTGGTACCCTGAAAAGCTCTTGAGAAGGTGCCCAACCCAACAGGCTTCAGATTTCCTATAACCAGGTGTAAGGGCTAAATTTGAGCCTTATTTCAAGTAGTTTGTATTTTTGTATGGAGGAAGGGAAAGTAACTGTTCAGTAATTTTTATAATCAAATTGACTTATCAGCTATTAAAATATCTTCAAAAATTTGGGCATAAGCATACACTAGTTATTTTGGGACTATTTTCTTCTCTCTGCTAATTTTTTACTACCCTTCCCTTCCCCTCCCCTCCCAACAATCTACTTCCTATAATTTCCTTCTGGCTTGCAATGCAGGGAAATTCAAGCTGTGTTCTGTAGCATAAGCTTAATGGAAAAACAGCTGCACCTGCAAAACAAACCAGAAAGCTGTAAACGTCACAGAGCTATTGTTCCTCAAGAGAACACGCTGGCTTTTTGGTCACAGCAGACAGGTTGCGACGTTTCTCCTGCCAACCAGTAGCCCTAGCTCAGCAGAGCTTTATCCAAGGCCTCCCTTCAACATTTGCAGGGCAAAATCCAGACAAGTAGGTCCCTTAGGGGCCACGAGCATTTCTCCACCTCAGAGATCAGCTTTGTTTGCCAGCAGTCAAATTTTTGGAAAATATTTTTTATGATGTCGCCTCTGTCGTTAAATAGTGAGGAGGTTATACAAAAACTGAAAAAACATCTTTAAGTTTTAAAATCACCACCAGGCCTAAAAGTCAGAGGATACTTGCACTGGAGAGGGTCTGGTACAGATTCAGGATCTGACACTCATTAATGCTGATGCTTTCCAAGGGGTCTGGACACATTGCAAATATCGTTTTGGTGAAGGAGAGCAAATGGACCGGTCACTGATGAATTGCTACTCAGAATATATATCCACCCACCATCATTGCAAGAATGACCCAAAAGCATGGCATTTATGCCAAAAATGCCAGATGGGTCACAGGAATTAATGTGCAAATTTTTGGGGACACTAGGCACCAAGTGACATTATTTGTCAGTGCTTCATGGATCACAATCTTCAAAGACAAGTATCACTTCCCAGAAGTAATTGTCACGCTTTATCCTGATCTTCCTTTTTTATTTTTTATTTTTAAATTACTTAACTAGCAGCATTCTCCTTGTCTAATGAGAGTTACTTTGGACTTCTCTTTTGACTATGCCTTCACGTTCACCTAAAGCTGTCCCTGCACACAGTTACCAAACTGCAGTGTGACACAGTTACTGCCGGGAGCCACTCAGACACATTGTACACATCTCATACTTTCACAAAGCATCAGCAACACCGCATTAACTATGGAGCGCGCCTGGGACCACAAAAACAAACAAACAAACAAAAGGCTACCACAGGTGACATGGGTATTTGCATCTCAAGCTGCCTGTCTGTGCTGATAGCCAGACTCACTTTTGTATCCTTTGGAAATATTAATAAATAAATAAAAGCTCAAAATTAAGTTACAGAAGAAACTGGGGAAAAAAAAGTTTTTGTAATTGTCTACTGTGTTTTCACTTTAGTTCTCTTCAGTCACTAAACCTATGAATTCTCAGCAATAGATTGAGGCTCCTTGGAGCCAAACTATTTGTACCGTGTTTACATTGCAAAATACAATAGGATCCTGATTCAAAACCGGGACTCCGAGGTGCTACTGAAATGCAAGTAATACAATAAATCACTAACCTTTGCATTTTACTTACTGCCGCTTGGAGTAGGTGAGAGCTGTGAGGACTGCTCTGCTGCTAGCCAGCCTGTCTCCAACACAGATTAGATTTTATTCAGACAATACTACTGTGCTGCTCGGGCAGAGAAGCCGAGCTGTGATTAGATAAGAACCACATGCAGGTGATTTTACTCACCTTTTGAAGTACACAGGACAAAGCCCAACACTGCTCAGGAAGACAACATTTTATTTTTTACTTTTACTTTTTAACTTTCCTTTTTATTATTAATATTTTATCTTTATTATTCTTTTTCCCTTGCACTCCACAGATCTATTTTCTAAATAGCAAAGGAGAAATCAGAAAGAAACTTGGAAGAACTTATCATCTGTTTTAGATCATCAGACTCATGACGGACAAAAGTCCAGTAACTTCACACAAATTGGCTAACTTGGATAATCATATTTGCCTTCTGTGCTATCAAATCACATTAACAAGCCAGGAAAATAAAGTACTATTAAAATGATGGAAGAAGGGGAGGGAACTTAATTGTAAGAGGGAGGAAATTACTATTTAAACATCACAATTTCTCAACAAGACACATTTCAAAGCAGTATTTTCTAAAACTGAAGATGATCACCCAGCAATATCAGAATGTATTGATTTTACTCTGTTTTTTGCATTAACAGAAACGCTTCTACATATGAAAGATTTATCAATACATCAAGTGGCAGAACTAAACAGATACTAAGATCATAATAGGTATCTGAGGACAGCTCATTTTGAAATTAGTAGAGGAAGTTTCCCCAAGTCTTGCAACGTGCAACAATACGCCTTTCTTCTTTGAAGAGCGGGAAGAAATGATTAGCATGTGTCTAATCTGAAGGCTTTTTTGGCAAGCACCTATTAGAATACAACTCAGTTTTGTAGGCTTTTCTCCTTCATTTTTAAAGGGGGAAAGCAGAAGAGTTTTTCAAGAGGAGGCAAACTATGGACTATGGACAATTATCATGCCCGAAGTAGGTTATAGTATTTTTGCTTGGTCATTAACACAGCATTGCTAATAACCAACAGCCCTATAGTCAGAAGACGTTACACAAATGCCTTTTATATATATATATATAGAGAGAGAGAGAGAGAGAGAGAGAGAGGGATGGATGGATGGATGGATGGGGAAAACCATTTTTTGCTAACCCTATTAAAACAACTTTGTCTCCTGATACCTACATTCATCAGGACACACAATTGCTTCTAAGCAACTCACACACATCTTGCATAGGAACACAGCTCTCAAATTAGCTTCTGATCAGGATTAATCAGAAGCCCAGCTGACTCCAACTCTTGGGCTTCCATGTCACTTCACCCCATTGTCTATCCACTGTGGTCACACCCTCCCTTGCACCAACACAGTTCCCTCAACCATATGCTGCACTTTTTGAGTTCGCGTAAGGCAACAGAAAAACTGAAAGAACTAAGACACAGTTCACCGGCCTCTGCTAGCTTACTGAACTGAACCGGCGCAGTATGTGGGCAGAAACCGGCGAGTGCCAGCACAAGCAAGCAAACCGAGGACAAAAAGGTGTTAGGAGTGCAGCAGGCAGGGTTCATCGGGTTAATACGTAGCCAGTCTCAGATACATACAAGTTTTACCTTTTCCAATTAGCATTGTTTTAAACTTAGATGAAAATACACAGTAGCACCAAACCCAGCACGAACCTCCATAAGAAATTATTGGGAGGGAAAAATAATTTCAGTGAAACAGCTGCTCTGTCTATTATGTGTAAAAGTTTGGTTCTGCTCAGTGGATGCACTTTTAAGAAGGCATATGTACTTTGACAAAGTACTTTTCCACCTTGTTTGGATACTGACTGCTATGGTTGACATCAGAAGTCAGGTAGAAATAGGTGTTTTACCATTTTTTCCCCAGTTGTTTTAAAGTCAAAATAGTTATGCCCATAATTACAATAAAAAACACGAGGTAGATAAGCTCATGTTTTTTAAGATACGAAACATCATTACCTTTATTCAGTCTTCGATTCACTTTTAGTCTTAAAATGCAATTCAGAGCTTTTCTCTATGATTCTGGATTATATTCAGAAGAACACAGCCAGATCATGGAAATTATTTGATTTTTTAAAATTAAATTGAAAATTCATACTTCCAATTCGAGTGATACGAGTCTTCTGTATCAAATAAAAAAATATATAAAAATATTTTTGCATATATTTTCAATCCCCATTCCAGCCTACCTATATGAAAAAAATCTTTTTGCATTCAGAACTGAAGCATTTCTCCTGCCTTTATCTCAGTTCGTAACTTCAGGCACATTTTTCTTAAAAGACCTTACAAGGTCTTTAAGCTAGGAATTACAGATATTTAACATCTCATTACTGGAGATACTTGCTTCAAACAATTAAAAGATAATATCAGACTCAGAATAATACGCATCATGTAAGTTCATGCAGCTGAAACTAAGGAGGTCTCTAAAATGCAGGAGGTCCACGATATTACGTGCCCTTTATAGCATTCTAATTTTCTCCTCGTCTCTCCAACACATCACAAAACATAGGGCAGAAAAGGCAAGATTCATAAGCAACCAGGAAAACAAACTAAAACCCAGGATTTAAAGTTTTCTTTGCACGCCCACACACATGCACTGTTTATGTTATGCCCCAGAGATTATAAACACCCAACTACAGCTGCCTGAAAACAGTACCAAAAATGGAAAGTCAGAAAAAAACACACAAACACAATGCACGTGAAATTCACCTTTTATTTTTCTGTTGATAAAACCCAGAGATCCCTCACAGCAGCAATAGATGCAGAAGTTACCTGCAGAACTGTTATCTCTTCTTAATCTGTTTGCACACCCAAGTATGTCAAGTGTGTAGGGACTGCATATTAACACAGTACAGGCACTGCTCAGTAGTAAAAGAAATCAAGTTTCTCAGCACATTTTAATCCACCCTTTCCTCAATATAATAGGGTTTTCATAGTAATAAAAGATGACCGTTAACGAGTTATCTGCTTATTGGATGTTTTTTGTTGTTGCAATTAAAAAAAACTTGGTATTAAATTCTACATGTACAATTTATATGCCCGGGTACACTCCCTCACATTTTGTAGTGGATGACAAACTGTATCCAAATGCTTCCACTCAGAATGACAAGCTACTGGCATTTAGCAGCTCCAGCTACACTAAAGTATTTCCTTAGAGTAACAGAAACCACTGCTTTGTTCAGTAACACCAAGGGATACACGTTTTAAAATGCACATTTCTATCTTGTATCCATACCTTTCTTTAATATATATATATTTATATATATAGCTCTAAAGCAAATATCTACTATTTTACAATTAAATTAACACACATCCACGATTGATCTAACTAGTGATTTTGGTCTCAATACTTTAAACATTAGTTGTTCCATAAAAATATACAATTCAACAACATGGTCCTATCAGTGACATGAGGCCTTTAGATAGAGACCTATGACAGATAATCAACCATGCATTTCAGTGCTCAATGTCATCTAACTGATAAATATTTATACTGCATTTTCAAACTATCAGTATCTTTAAAATCTCAATTTCTCTTTGCAGGCTGACCATGCTTGCAAACATGCAGAAAGCAATCACATTTCTCACTGGCCTGTAGCAATCCCATTTTTTTCTTTTCCCATAGATTAGCTGAAGAAGTACAAACTTCATGCTGCCATTTTTAGATCTTTAACCTTTTACTTTCTTTCACATACTGAATTATTTCACAATCGATCGTACTGTTCCATGTGGAAAAATTAGGGAGTAGCCACACGGTCAGAACTGCACTTTTAAGTCTCTAAGAATTTTATTACTAAGAGTCAATTAGGATGCACTCATAGCTGCCATACAAGTTAACAGACACCCAGTAGACAATCAAGTTAATTATAGATATATACCCAAAAGTGAAGCTTTTAAAATAAACTAAGCTACACAAGTACAGCCTCAAACCTGGTAGATTCACAGAAGTGTACTTTTGTCCAGAAAAGAGGTTCTTTAGAATGGCACACAAAAAATGAGCCACCATCAACCACACTTGGAAAAAGACATTGTTTATACCTGGAGATTTCCTTATTGCCACCACAGCACCATTCCATATAAGGTTTTACAGCGATGTTGATGCTACTCCTTCCGCACTACAAACGTGAACCCTCCAAATCAGAAGTAGTCAGCAATTAACCCCAGACAAGTTCACGTTAGGGTTACGCAACATGTAAGCCTCGGAACTTTTTACCCTTACAAATGTAACGATCAGTAAATCAGTAATTTAGATACTAACGACTCCAAGTTCTGTACAGTCACTCTGTATGTAAGACTTTACAATAGGACATACTAAGAACACAAAAGAGGTATGACAGTTAAATTCAGCTTTTTTTTTTTTTTTTAAACAGCAGAAAGTCAGGGAAACATCTGGAATTCTTTTTCACTGCATTAACATATCTTCTGTTTTTGAATATAAAAATACATATAGAGACTTAATCCAGAACTGCAAACAATTACATCTTTTCCCCCTAACTGCTTTAAAATTAGTACAAAATAAGTTACAGGAAAGACTGATTGCTGCAAATTTGTTAATGTCAGCTATTACAAAGTCATTATATGAGAACACCAACTGTAGATTATTTACAGGTGAGGTAATAAAATTTTCAGAATAACGAATTACGATTTAGCAGAAGTGTAAAAATAATGTACTCACCAAAGCATTACAAAATCTGGTATTGTTATCAGTTACATAGTAGATCATGATTACATTTTGTAGTTGATATATAACATGTTCTTAAGAAAAGTGCCAAAATACTGCTACATAAGAATCTTTTTTCCAAAATAATTCAGCAAAAAACCTTCAGATTTAATGTTAAATAATGCCAAAATAAAATAGGGAAAAAAAAAGTGATGTCAATTGTAGAAATAGGTCCTATTAAATGCCTTTCAAAAATCTGTAAATTCACTTTCATGCGTAAAGGTCTGACATGAAAAAGATCTATAAAAATCAATATACATGCTTTTTCAGGGTCTCCTAGGCTATTTTAAAAGTACACATTCTTCTTAAAATGTGAAAAACGCATGGAAACTGAAAACATTCTAAAAACGGCTGAACTGCCAAGGGCTGTCATCAGTGGCACCAAGTCCCGCCGGAAGCCAGTCACTACCGATGTACCCCAGGGGGTCACTACTGGGATCCATACTGTTTAACATCTTGGTTAATAACATGAGTGATGGGACTGAGTACGCTCCCAGCAAGCCATTCTGAGGAACCTTGGCAGGCTGGAGAAATGAGCAATCAAGAATCTCAACGCTGAGCAAAGGAAAGTGAGAACCTGGGGAAGAACAATCCCATGCACCAGTACAGGCCGGGGGCTGACCAGCTTGCAGAGAAAGACACCAAAATGGTCACAAGCCACCGATGCGCCCTTGCAGCAAAGACAGGTGACAGCCTCCTGGTCTGCGTTAGGAAAAGCACTGCCAGCAAGGCGAGGGAGGTGATCCTTCCCCTCTGCTCAGCCCCCACGAGACACAGCTGGAGTGATGGGTCCAGTTTTGGGCTCCCCAGTAGAAGACAGACACGGGCATATAGTGAAGGGCCACAAAGATGATTAAGTGATTGGAGCATCTGACAGACAAGGAGAGAGACTGAGACAATTGAGATTGTCTAACTCAGAGAAGAGAAGGCTCAGGGGTTTTCTTACCAAGATCTGTAAATGCCTGACGTGGAGGAGTTAAAAAGAAAAAAAACCAGGAGCCAGACTCTTCTCAGTAGTATACAGTGATAGGACACGAGGCAACAGCCCCTAATTGTAATATAAGAAACTCCATTTACACATAAAAATGGGCATTTTTAGTGTGAGAGAGATCAGAACACTAGAACAGGTTGCCCAGAGATCTTGTAGAGTCTCCATCCTTGGAGATGCTCAGAATTCAATTTGTCACAGCCCTAAGCAACCTGCTCTAGCTGGGGGGTTGGATGAGATGATCTCCAGGAGCCCTTTCCAACCTCAGTCACTCTGTGATTCTATGAAAATGACAGTATCTTTTGCAGCCCAGGAATTGCATCGACTGAGTCACAAAGCAAACTATACAATGTAAATGGAATATATTTTCTCTTTAAGTTATTGCATACAAACGTTAGTTTTGCTGCCTGCGTTTTGCCGACCTCATTTTTTCAAATCTTGACTCCATTTCTTCCAGGACCTTTGGTGTGTATCGTACAACTAATTTAACCTTTCCTTGGGCTGCCTTCAGCAGTTCTACAGCTTTTTCATGGTGTTCACCTTCGACACTCTGCAAAGCATAAAGCATTAAGTATCATATTAGTAAGGACAAACACAGAAAAAAGACTTTTTTTTTTTTTTACAACTTCTATATAATCAAATATTAAAATATTCTAGTTCGAAGACTTCACAAGAACAACGTCACCCAAGCTTAGGATTTTTTCTCCAGCATATCACTAAGAAGTGAAAATAAATATACTGATCAATATTAGTAAGAGTAGTGCAAAACTTCTGGTTAGGCTTATGCTGAGCCTTTATATACATCTACTCATTTACATACAGTAAGTGAAATAAGGAGAGTATTAGGCAATTATGAAATTATATTTAAAAATCAACAACTTCAGGAGGACGCTTGTAATTTGCTTCTTCTTTTGTCACGCATTTTAAATTTAGCAGTGTACCTCAATTTACCTAGTAAGCTACTTCAAATTATCTTGCATTTAGCTAAGGACAAGCGACCCCCCCCCCTCCCCCCACAAAAAAAACCCTGCAAGGTAGCTGCCTTCTGGATGCTATCCTATGTTGGGCAAAATGGTGTCTACTGGGCAGGTGCAATGGAACAGCTAACGCACTGCACGTTGCTTGTCTTAGCTCTCCATATATGTCTAATCATAACTGCAAGGTATTGGGATTAACTTCCCCTAGACTGATCAAGAACAACAAAGCCCAAATAAACAAGAACAGATAAAAAAAAAAAACACGCACAAAAAAACACAAATCAAAGCAAAAACAACAAAAACCCTTCCTAAAACAACTCTCACAATTTATTAAGGTTATACTAGATTCATCCTATTATAAAATTGAAGCAACAATTCTCAACAACTGCATCCAAATACACATTCCTGGATAGCATACATTCTATCAGCACAACTTATTTCTTCCAAACTTATCAAACACAATGATGGGACTACCCCAAGCCTACCTCCCACTGGTGCTATTAGAAGCTAGAAGGCAGGTGATGTACCTGTTGATTGGAGGGTATCCCCGTTACTATAAAGTTACTTACAGAAAGAAAAACAACAGTTAAAAAAACCCAAGATATTTCTCCTCTGTCAGACTCAAACACATACAGTTGAATGCTTTCATGTTTGTTATTCAAGTGGATGTGTAGGTTGTTCCAATTAAAACCGGTAACAAAAAGCTGGCTAAGTTTTATGCCCAAATACCTAAAATTCTGAAGTACACTTAAAATCTCCCAGTGGGAAAGTAAAAAAAAACACCCCACAACTTGTTTTAAGGCACATTCATTGCAGTCTTGGCTGTGGCAAATTACTTTTCAAGTATTAAATTAGCAATTACAATTACAATAATGTCTGTCATGTATTAAGATGACAGTAATCCATCTGTAAACATCAGGAGGTTCTCCCTCTGAGTCAGATTTTGCATTCTCACAGTATTTTATGCACTCACTGTATTCTTACCACATCTCTATATACTTATATACATGTATGCACACAGATTCAGGCACTGCTGGCTGTGACAACTGTCTGATGATCAGGATCAGGTTGCGGTGGAGTGATTGCTTTTTCTTTAGGAGGGTCTGTGGGCGGGGAAGGCCTCATCTGAGGACAGCTGATACTTCAGGGACAGTAGACTTGTCCCTTGATACTTTAAAGTACTAGGAAAGCTAGGACAGGGATAGTTGCAGCACTTTGGCCATAATTTCAGGAGTGTTTCCTGAAAAGAACAGTTGGACTCCCAGGTAACAGTCAGGAGACAAGCACGTCAGGTCCTTGCTAGCAGGAATTTCCCACAGTAGACAGCCAATAAGTCTCCATTCCTTCCGTGAGTCCAAAAACACTCAGGCTATACAGAAATTTATTTCAAGACTGAGAGTCGAGCTAAATTGAGTTGGCAGATGTAGTTACAAGAACATTGATGTCAAGCTACCATATGATAAAAGCTTCTGTAAATAAAACAGAAAGTTTGAGAGATTTAGCCGCATTTGACAAGCAGCTGTCTTAAATCAAATCCTGTCCGCAGCCTCCTCTTTCCAGTCAACCTGTGTTTTTCTTTTTGTATTGTAACTCATCAGAAGAGGATACTTATTAAAAATAAATAGCTACAGAGCACTTCAGACATATACTCCTTCAAACGATAGGAAGCCTCTTTTTGAAGCTCAGTACACTTAAGCGAAGACAATAAAGCACACAACCAAAGATAACACCACCTTGTTCTTCCATCTTAATACAGCTTTCATTATGCACTAGCATATTTATTGGGATAATGATGTCAAGGAACCCCTCCTCAGTCTAGAGCAATGTAACCTAATTTACTACTTACCTTTAGAAGCTACAGAAAAGTCTATTAATCAAAATCTGCATCATCAAATTTGGATCAAACAGGAAGCCACAATGGCAATTGAATGTTATTTCAGAATACCACACCTTGACTAGACTTACACCACCTCTAAAATCTGAAATGTTGACATAAATAGTACAGTTCCCAGTAGAGAATGGTAACGAAAGCATAATCCAAGGCCTCTCACTGCACACACTGAAGTTCAGAAAACTAAGCAAGATGTTCTTGCAAGGACAAAAAGAACCAATTAGGCCAAGATCAGACAAGGACGTTGAGCTCATGCCATGTATATTCTTTGTATGCCCCCAAGTGGAAGCAAGTAGTTACTGCTACGTAAAGTGAAAACCAATTCCTACCACTCCGTTTACAGAAAGAAGCTGGTCTCCGCGTTTCAGGCCTCCATGTCTATCAGCTATACCACCAGGGATAATTCGAGAGATATAGATCGGAGAATTTTGTTCTTTGCCTCCCATGATATTGAATCCAAGACCTTCTTCAGTTTTTGGTAGTTCAACCACTCTGGGATGGGAATGACCTTCACTAGCAGCAAATGCAGCTACAGTGGCCTGTAAGAAATAAAATTTTCCTATTTATAAGAAATTAAATATAGACCCCTTAGCTAGACACAGTGAGCAGGTTGAAAAATTATTTTTATCTCATTTGTACAAGACAAATGAGATTAATTTCCTAGATGCCAACACTAGTGTGAAAAATTTAGAACCCTAAGAATAAAATCCAATGTAAAAAAATTAAAAATAACAAGTCTTTTATTATACTTTTTAATGACCCATTATGCTTATCCATTTTATCAGACATCACGATAATACCCTTCTGAATTTTAAATACCCATCTTCTGCTTCTAAAGCAACAAACTACTGAATTTTACTTAATCTACAGTTTGGCTTTTACCTTTGCTGTCGCATTAGCTCTGACTTCTGGGCTACTGCTGATATCCACGGTCTCATATACGTGTTCATACACCTGTAGGGAAAAAAACAGCTTAAGTATGGTGAAAACAGTTATTTTTATGCTTAAACAATGTAACAAAATACCAGTTACAACTTAAAACTGTGTAGATGAAAAAAACCTACACCTCTAATAAGTTGCTCTCCAATTCCCTGCAAGGTGCCAAGTGAGAATCTCCCATACTATGAGAAAATAACTCTCTCAGCATCTTTATTTCTTGGTCAAACCATGGATCTTCTAGGTCTCAACCCAAATACTCCCTCCTTCTGTGGCATGCAGACGTCATTATCCATTTAGAAATGTTTATTGCTAGCGTAACACACCTGACTGGAGATATGGGTGATTACCTTCTCATGTTTGATTCAAGTTGGAACTCCTCCATAACGATGCATGAAAAATTAATTTAAGGACTGCTCTTCAAAGCCCTCCCGAACATCCAGCCCCTGCCCCCCCCCGCCCCCCCAAACCCTTATGTTCCTTCAACTGATGCAACAGACCGAGTATCTTAAGAAAAGTATTGAAAACACAGAGGCAATAAGAACACTAATGCCAGGGAGGTGCTCACACCTAGAGCTAACCACATCTTCACATTGACCTGCCAATCATCTGGATTTGCTAAGCAATAAACACACGGTCCTTGACAACTTCCCTGCCTACAAAGAGATCTTTTAAATCACTGCAGGTGTTAACACCAGTGGTAGCATCATCGCCAGCAGCAATTATAGGGCACTTTCAATCACTTCAAATCTCTGAAAGAGTATCTGGAATGAAGAAGAGGTGGTGCAAGGCTACGATGCTGATTTGGCTGAAAAGAAACAGAGGCCATTTATACTTCACCCATTCTTACCTGCCAACAGAATAACACACTGCTAGCTGAGCTGTTGGTAAGGGCAGACCCTCAAAATAACCTATAGTAAGTAATCTGTTTCTGAGCCATTACTTAGCACACCTATATGATCCCGAATTATTTTCTCTTGAACTTCTAAAAAATGAGTCTTGCTCCAAAAAGATCCATAAGTCAAATTCAGTTTTAGAAAGAAAAACAGTAGGTTACTGAACTGAACATAAAAAGAAAAGTACCATTCTTAACGCAAGGTAACAGCGCGCAGTTAACTTACCTCCCTTACAGCATTACAGAATTCACTCTGAAGGACCCTTTGCAAAGCCTGTAGTTTCTGTGGCGGCACTTCTCCGCTTCTCTGTAATTTTTCCAGCAACTCAATTGCTCTGCAGATGTCTACGGAAAAACAAAGCACTGGTAAAGAGGAATGCCTGAGGAGATTCTAGTGGTGGCTTTTCTTTTGTTTGTTTTTAAATTAATAGAGCAGTCTGTGTGTGCTTGTGTACATCTTAAGACTATGTTATAGTTTCATTTCTTCCATACCTCTATGTATTTAAAAATGTTACCATAAAAAACCTTATTTACAGACTATTTAGGTCAAGCACAGCAATACAAGCCTGTAAAGAATCTGGAGATAACACTACCATATCCATATTTTAAAGAATTTGATTTTTCCTTGAAGCTGAGATCAGGCTGAAATATTTCTTTGATAATATATACTACCAACATTTCACATGCAGAACGTCACAATCTATCTACGTGGATATCACTTTGTTATGACCACCTGGAGTGCTGTCAGGTATGCTGACATTCCTCTTACATTCAAAACCCAGTTCAACAAGCGTACACCCAATGCTTTCCCCACAACAGGACTGAGTAATATCTGGCCTATTCAGGCACCACTAGCCTGCAATTACATTAACGGGATTCCAGACAGCAGTCTGGAATCATAAAAGCTTGGCTAGGTCTTTTACCAGTTTGAAATGCTTTCTTATTTCCTCTATCTCTGATGTATCTAATTTATCAAAGCGTTTCGAAAAACGACCTAAACTCCTCAATAATCTCAGCTGAGCATTCTGTAGCCCAGAATCCTGAACCCCAAACCTTTTTCCCAGATCCTAAACGTTTGTCCCTAAAGATCACCCTGTTGATATTCTAATAAATGCACATGCTGTTTGGTGAAACCAAACTCCCCTCTGAAGGATTTGATTTCAGACCAGTACCAATTAAGATGCGCATCAAACATGACATCAAATGCTACGTGATATGCTGCAGGCAGCTCTTCAAGAGTAGGAAGGATTAATATTCCTCACTTGTATTTCCAGAGTGTTACATTAGCGACGATTCTGAATCACGTAAGTCCTTGAACAGAAGTAGAACAATCTCTCAGAAAGGTAGATAGAAAGGATTGCCTTCATTACCACAAAGGCACAAAGAAGCAGTGATTAATCTACTATACAAACAAAGCATTGATCATTTTAGAAAAGGCTGAAATCTGGGACACAGCTACGTCCCAAATGTATTACTTTCTTTTTTCAGTAATTAACCTTTAGACAATCATTTTTCATGTAAATGCACGTCCACTCGATGGCATTGTACCAGCACAGAAGACATTCAACAGCCACGAAACTGCCTGCAAGAGTACAGGAGTGTAAGAAGTGAGGAGTCACAACAGGATGGAAAGACACTGATCGTTATGTTCTGAAATTAAGGTGAAATGCACTGACAAAAGACAACCCACAGCTAACGCTGTCCAGTTCTGTAAGGTATCAGTCAGAGCTCTTACAGACTGCCACAATGATTATCAGGTGGTACAGTCAATTAAACAAAGTCCAACTTAACAGACTGGTCATCCCTTAGCACAGTTAAAGCTGTGTTTGTGCCAGGGACTGGAAAAAAAAAATCATTCACAGAAGAGCACCCGAGTATCACAGCCACAGCCACGAGACACATTATTTCACACAAGAGTTGAAGTTTCCACATGCCAACACAACTACGCATTTTTTGGCTCTTTCAAGCTTTAAGAGGATCGGGTGCCTAACACAAATAAATGTCAAAACCTACATTCGAGCTATTACTAACCCCAAGTCTGCAGAGAACTAGCGTCACAGAGGCACTGCATAGTTGCTATTTGTACAAAAATTACAAATGAAGAAAACGCTCCTAAAACTTTTAATTTCCTAATACACACTTGGATTTGTTTTTAACTAAAAAATATGTAATGAAATTGAAGATACTCTAGGTGCGATTGTTTATTAATCTCTTTATCTTACTGATGCAAATTGACTAAAATTCTCAGGAATCTCTATGTTCAGCATCAGCAGCACAAATTCTCTTCGTTTCACGAAGTCTCGCACTGAACAGCTTGAAGTGGAACGATCAACAAACGGAAGGAAGAAGCTGTTCACCTCCCTTGGCAACAGCAGCAGTTGCAATCCCGCAACACTCCATATATTCATGACAGAAGTCTGGTAATTATGTAAATTACAATACAACTATCAAATACGTGCAGATGTTTGCAGACAAATGACTGGTTCGTGCATATGAAGATCACCGTTCCGTGCAGTAGTCCTCACGCCTGTGGTCCCTGAATCGTGTTATGCTGTAAGTGCGTGAAGTTGTTACCTAACAGTTTGATTAGGATACTACAATCAATTTAAAAAATGACAGCAGTCTACTGATCCGATGAGTAGCTGCAGTAATCAGGACTCCAGAACTCCACTTGCTAATTTCTCTTTTGTAACATGGATCTTTCGTCAATAAACTGGATACAGTTCCCACCTGCATCTCCTAAGAGCTCAGACTTTAACTATGTAGCGTTTTATACCTTAAGGCAAAATCAGCTAGCTTGGGAATCAGCTGGGTCATTCAAAAAGCAAACTAAGAGCACAGATTCAGCTTGTCAAAAAGTTACTGTGATACACACAGGTCGCACATGAGGAGGTTTTATTTTAGACGAAACTAAAGCAAAAATGCACTTTAACTACTGAAAAAAAAAAAAGGTGTCTGAAAGCTGTCTTCCTCATAGTCCTGACACTATAGTTTAGCCAACCGTTCAGAATTAGACAGAAATGAACACTAGAGAATTCTGCTTCCGTGAAGGATTTCAAGAAGGAACAATGTAGAAGTAACTCCAGATGTGATAAAACACAAACAAACAAACAACCCCCATAAAACTCACTGCAAAACAGAATTCATAAATAATTTTAAATTTTATTTTCTTTTAACCTCTTCAGCCTCTTTAGATTAATTGCCCATTCTTCAGGAATTATTTTTCTGATCACAGGTTACCAGACTGGAAACCTGAAAGGAAGATGCATTTAAACTAAAATAACATTGGGAAAAACAAAAACAAACCTACAGTGAGATGCCACCACTCCATGCATGTGTGAATCAAACAAAGAGGGAAAATGCTGTGTCCTCACAGACACTCCTGATTAACCACTTTAGCTGCTTATGTTCAAACAGTGTGGACGCCTAAGGAATACGCAGATTCGCCACACATCACCACCAAAACATAAGAAAAATTTCCAAGTGATAAACGTTGTTGGATCCCTGCACTCCAGTAAATTTGGGTGGTGTCTTTTGCAATGCAGCTTGGAAGAAAGAACAGATGGGGAGAATTTTCCATTGCCCTCATGGTAAGCATATGGTAACCATTTTAAATCAGCACATTTTCTACACTATTCTCTCTTCTCTTCTGCTATATGCTAACAACATCAGTGATGTTCATTTTCAAGCCGACGATGATTCATCATAAGGTTATCTGCAGTCAACCCTACACAATTAACAGAGGTTGTTTATTTCTGTAAATAGAGCGCTTGCTTTTGTAGGTCCATTACACTGTGTTCCCTTTTTCTTCTTTTCCTTAAAAAGACCAATCTGCCAGAAGAATGAATAGCTCCTTTGTTCCACCGATCCCCAAGTAACTCCGCAGATTTGTTTGTTTT
The DNA here is from genome assembly GCF_964211835.1 of Anser anser. Taxonomy (NCBI): domain Eukaryota; kingdom Metazoa; phylum Chordata; class Aves; order Anseriformes; family Anatidae; genus Anser; species Anser anser. The sequence continues at coordinate 9,971,729 of NC_139725.1, read as the reverse complement.
CACGGATAGAGCATAGTGGCAGGGTAATGAGGTGGAGGAGGATGCTGCCTGAGGTTTAACTCAGCAGACCTACCAAGAGCAACTAATCCACTGCCAAAGCAGCTGCCCTAATTAAGAAGCTTTGGAGCCGTGGAGTGGGAAGTAAAGTTCTTACATAAGTCACTATTTACAGGCTTTCCCTCACACATTACAAGCGATTTACTCGTGGAGCGGGAAGGAGGGCTGGGCAAACAGACCTGAATTCTGTGGCAGGTAACACGTGACGGCAGCTAGCACAATAAAGCGGGTACATACAGCGCATTACGCGCCTACAGAGAGGCACCGAGCGCTCTGAGCCAAGCCGGTGGACCCAGAGGGAACGGCAACAGGGGAACGGTTCCTTCGGTCACCTGCCCCCCATGTAACCGCCTTCCCTTTCACAGGCAGGAAGAACCACACTGGCCGAGATTTACCTCAGCCTCCTAAAAGCGCTGGATAGACGACACGAATGGACTTTAGCTTTCTCCTTGCTAGCTCTAGCTTGGCACCGCACGGCACGAACAACACAAATCTAAGCTGCTAAGTGGAAAATCGGGATGTAAACAGGAGTGTCAGGCTGCGACAGCAGAGCTCACGAACGAGCGCTGACGGCGCCTACGTGTGCCAGCTGCCTCCCGCAGAGACAGGCCGGCCGCTGCTACCAGACGCAACCTGACGAGCCCAAACTGAGGCCGTGCGTTTAACTTTAACTCTTCACGTGACGGAAACGAGGAGCCGGCAGCATTCGGGCACGGGCGAAGCAGGCGCGCCTACGGGAGCCCTGCACTGAGCGGAACCAAACTGAACCCCGAGAAAAACCCTCGCGGGCTGCACCACGAAGGGAGAGCCAAGGGAGCACCCCGAGACGGGCCGGGCCGGGCCGGGCCGGGCCGCCCCGCGGCTCGCCGCTGCCTCAGGGCTGCCGGGGCCGCGCTCACCTCGCTCCAGCCGCACCGGCTCGCCCAGCGCCGCCATCTTGTCCTCGCCGCGGCCCCGCAGGAAGTGACGCGGCTGCCGGAAGCGCGGCCGTTGCTCAGGGAGGCGGCGGGGTCGAGGCGTGGGGGGCGGCGGCTCCGCGGGGCGGCCTGGGCTGCAGGGGGGCGCCTCGCTGCTGCTCCCCGCCTGTGTTCCCCTCCGCCAGCCTCAGCCGGGGCGCGTTTGGGTGCAAAACCACGAAGTATGGAGCGTATCCGTCTGTGCGCCCCGCGTCACCCCGTGGGGAACGTGGACAAAGCCCCGCAACACCCGCGACGGGCATTGAGCTCCGCCGTGGAAGCGGCGCACCTACAGACACAATCACAGAACCGTTCGGGTTGGAAGAGCCCTCCAGCCTCATCGGGTCCCACCACCCCCTACCGCCAGTGTCACCCACCGAACCACATCCCCAAGCCCCGCGTCCAGCCCTTCCTTGAACACCCGCAGGGACGGTGACTCCACCGCTTCCCAGGGTCTGGCCCTGCCTGCTGCCTGGCTTTGGTGTCGGCTGCGGGTTGTGCGCTCTGCTCTGAAAGCAGAGAGCTCCCGCGGGTCTCACGGTGTCAGTGAATGCGGCGGCGATGTGCTCCCTCCGCTCTGTAACTCGTTTTAATGGCAGGTCCTCTCGGTTTGAAGGATGCCGCGTGCGTGTTTCAGTGAAAAGGTCACGCGAATGGAATTCCGCAGGTGAACAAAATTAAATCCTCACAGACTTGTTTCCGGCAAGAAGTGTTTTAGCAGCTGGAACTGCAGAATATTTCTGGAATAAAACCCAGATGTTTCTGTCACAGTGGTGCAGAAACTACCACTCAGTTACAAGTGATTGAAACTTTAAATAGCTTGCTCTGACTTTGGACAGATAAACCCATGGAGAAAATTGAGTGTTAAGCAATATTTCAAAAACATAACGTTTTTCCAAAAGATGGCTGGTAAGAATACGTATTTGAATGCATATTTAATTTGGCATTACTTTGACTTTAGTAAAGACTAAAGATTCAGAAGTTAGGGCAGTTGCTTTACCTTTCCTCTAGGCCTAGTGAGTGACAATGGATTCAGACCTCTGTGGTCTAAAATACGACATTATGAGAATAAGAAAATACAAAAAGTGAATTTTATGCAGTGCTTCCGCTGTCTTCTTCATAACACCGTCAAGCTTAAACCATATTGCTCTAGGACCTTGCACTGATTTATACATGTGGGAAAAACAAGCAAAAGAACAGAAGTTTTAGTTTTTATTTTGCAATCCAATAAAGAGTGCCAATGATGTACTATTTACTCATTTCTGTTTGTTCTTTGTTCCCAAAAGGGAAATTACTTTCTCTGATTATCTTTTCCTTGAGAAAGCTAGGTCTCTTCTCCACAAAATCCCCGTGTTTAGTAGGAAAATGAGTTGGGTTATAATCTTACACAAGAACGGAAAAGAAGCAGTTGAGGTGGTGTCTTAGTCTTTTTAGTGTTTGCTTTTTCATAGCACCTACAGAACTCAACCAAATGAAAAATATCCGAGAGAGAAAACTTGTATAAAATTCGACATTGCTGTCCTTTCTGAAGAAAAAAAAAAAAAAAGCAGCAAGCTAAAAGCTGGCATGTGCACCTTTTCTGTGTTTTCCAGTAGAGCCAAAGAATGGCAGGATTGATATTCTGGTGGAAGAAGAAATGGAATGCCAGTGGAGGACCACGAAGAGGGGAGGAAAATAAAGCTTCAGATTATCAGATTATACAGGAAAATAAAAGGATGCATACCCACTTGCTTGCTTTTTCCTTTCTAAGGCAACATTTTGGCACAGTGCTGTATTTAGGCAGTGAGGCCTAAGTTACAAAGCTAGGCGTTAGTATGACAGAAGTATTTTAGTGCATGTTTGTCTTTGAAAATAACAAGATGTATTTGAATCAAAGAAATACCCACTACGTAAGTCAGAATTCTACTCCTGACCATCCCCCTGCCTGCCCCCCCCCCCCAAAAAAAAAAAAAAGGAGTGGGGGGAGGGAGTGAACTGCTGAGTCTTCAGCAAGCTATATTTTTCTCAAGAGAAATTAAAAGCTTAGGTGGATGCTGGCAGATTCTGCATTAACAAGACAAACTATTCATGCCATCCTAGGAAATCCTTATTCTGGTAAGCTTCTGGAAGAAAAACAGGTCCCAAAAGTGATTCTCAAACAGCAAGGGTCTGCTCTGCCTGAATAACTAGGAAAACGGATTTGCACAGTAGTGGCTGAGGAGTATGGAAGACCTAAGCATTAAACTTCAATTGATGTATTTTGCTAACAGTAATGAAATTATTAGTTTAGACCCCATTGTCTGTGTCAGTCAAGCTTGTGAAATCTTGTACTTTACTTCTATTGTCATTGATGAATTAGCCTAGGTGTTAGCATATGTCAGTAGGCCTCCTGGGAGCAAGCACATCCTGCAGGTCTTTTATGTATGCAGTAACACTACTGTTGAAGGACTATCAATAATCAAGCAATATAGCCCAAGTCCTCATTGGAAAACAGTTGCATTAGCAGTCCAAAAGAAAATGGAAATCAGTCTCCAGTGTAAGCTAACCTGGAATGAATGCGCAGCTTATTTTAGGTGAGAGGTTTTAGTGTGTAAGAAGTTAATCCATAACTGAGTAAGAAGATAAGCCTTCTTTATAAATTAATTAATAAGGTCATAATATTTTTATAATAGTGTCTAACAGACAGTCCTTCTATTCTATTCAAGGCATTAGAGACACAGGTGGATAGGGAATGCAAATATGATGGAATATGCTCTGTGACTGTCTAGGGAAATTGCAGGAATATGAGTGGTTCAAGAAACTTTGTTCACTTTCTTTCAGGCTTCTGCTCAGCTGCAAGGTTCAGGCTGAAGAATCTCAAGAGAGAGAGAGGCTATTTACAACTGTGCAAGAGGTCATTCTCATGAACATCTCTTATGTGAACTTTTTTTATTCAAGAGCAGCTTCACTTGGTTTAGCTTCATTTACCTTTAGCTTATACACGCTAAATCAAAAAAAGCCATCATAAAAATAAGAAAATGCACATGGATTAAAGATAGCTTTGTCTTATTACAATTCTACCAGTGAGTAAACTTATGCCTTAGTTATATTGGAAAGTTACTTTTCATGTGTATAGACTTATGCACGTGTATAGGTGTACTTGTGTTAACAGGACCAGTCCGTAGTGGTCTTGTAGCTGGGTATTATTCTCCTTCTCATCTTGCTGATATGAACTGAGTCACAAGGAGGGACTCTAAGATTGTTTAGATGCCACAGAAAACGTTAGAGCATAGTTTTCTAAAATCTCGTAGTCCCAATAACAACTTTAGAAATGCAACAGGTCTAATTAGTGCATTGTTTTAATGAACAGATGATACAAATCACATACCTACAGCATTTATGCACGTATTTCAAATGCACATGGTCCAGGATGATCTCAAAGTACTAGCATTATTAAGCAAATGTTAAATCCAAACTGAAAGCGTATTTTCTCAAATAGCTACCTACTTAATCGCTATAGAAAGTACATGTGTGTCCAGTTGCCTTTAAGGGGGAAATGGCAATCATGTAACACAGTACACTGTTGTGGAGTGAAAAAAAATCGGCTAGAAACGGGTGTCAGGACACAGCATATGCTTAGGAAAATTGCAGAGGAATCTGTCGTCCACAAAAAAAAAAAACAAAGTCTGCCTTGGAAACCTGACAGGCAGAATTAACCACGATATTTATTTATGATTCGGGGCAGTGAAGAGAGTGCAAATTCAATTTTTAGGTTATTAAGACATTCCTTTGCCTCAGGACTACCATGTTGGTAGAATTTTATTGCTTTAATACCACTGAATTTAATTACTTTAAGTCCTTGACAGTTGCATTAGTATTTGCAATTTCAGCAGTATTTTGATTCATTGGCCTAGTCCAGAGTGAGTTTCATGGTCTGCCACACACTGTGATTGATTGCTGCTGTCCCTGTCAAAATTCAGTGGTTTATGCATATTGAAGAACCTGGTACCTTTTCGGTCATGCACATGCTTGCAATTTTTTCAGTCTTCACATGACAGAACAGATTTTTGCTTTGTTACCTATTACAAAGTATGCAGTTGATTATTCCCTCACACACTGGTTGATTAACATGTAGACAGAGCCCAGCATTTTGGCAAGTGCCACCTAATCTCAATGCCATTTATTTTTTCCACATAAAACTTGACTACGTGAGTTGTCTCAGAATTTTGCTAGTCACTCCTGGAAAATGTGGGAGCATATACAAGACATATAAGAAAGCCCTGTCTGTTATTCTGCTTTTTGGAAAATTTGTCTTTTTCATTCCCTCCTGCTCTCCTGGCCTTGTCTGTAGATGAAAATGTTATTTACTGATGACAACGTTGACAGAGGAAGCAGAGTCAAACTGGAAAGTCAATAATGTGTCTAGATGCTAATTAACATTAATACTCCAAAACAAATATGTTTTTTTTTTTTCCTCCAGAGGAGAGTACTTGATCTTGCAGATGTTCCTTCTTAGTAAAATGTAAAGTAGCTGGGAAAGGCCTCATATAGATAAGACAGACTCACCCTGTTGTATGATGCAGTAAGCATATGTTGCACCGTACCGCTTCACAGGAACCCCTTCACCATCACTTCTTAAGGACAGCAGACTTCTGTCTACTAAATTCATCTGTGACAGCAAAACAAAACCTTGTCTTTTTTGTGTTTTCTTTAATATTCTACACAAACCAAAAACTCCTTTCAAGCACTAACATGACAAAATTTACCACTTCCCATATGCAAGTGGTGATGGGGCAGTAATTAAGCTGGTACACCTACAAGCACGTTTTCAGTGGTACGCAATTGAAATCGCCCAGGGAATGAAATTGTGCTAATCAGCAAATTTCAGCTGAAACACAAGCTGTTTAACTTCAGCTTAGATGGGACAGGGAGGTTTTTAAGAAAACTGCTATCAGGTTGTGTTGTTCTGTGCAGTCATAGAGTTAAGATTGCGCTAGCAACATATGCCCGCCTTTCAAGAGCTTTGCTTAGTGTCCTTTTAAAGTACCGTACAAGAAAAAGTGATGGGCAAACAGATGGCAACATTAGAAACGTCTCATTTCACTTTATAAAAAGTTACTTGAACCCTTAAAGATTTGAGTGTACTTTAAAAAAGAACGAGCGTTGAACTAAAACTACCCAAAATAGACTTGGCAGAACAGCCTTTTGAAACAAGAAAATAAACATGCTGAGGCTCCCTCTGCTTTCATCACTGGCAGCAACGCGTGCCCTCAGCCTGTGGGAAGGGTGGTCAAAAGAAGAAACTCTGCCTCTGCAGTATGCTCTTCTTCTCACTTCAGCTTGGCAGGGCTTTCTGAGTAGGAAAGGGGTGACAGCTGCAAATTCACTGTGTGTCCTGCACAAATACAGGCGTGAGTTAACAGTGAATTCCAGGGATCAGCTTTTATTGAATTTAGACTGTGCTGTAAGGGAGTAGGTCATTGCTTCCCCCTAAAATGTAATAAAAACGTCTACGAAGCCTTTAATAAAGAGACTTAAGGAAGATCCCAATTTCCACAATAAATATATAATCATACCTGCAAAATAATCATGGCAAAATATTTTTATGACATATTAGACAATCACTGGTAATATGCAATGCTTTCGATGTCTTATAAAACAGAGTAGACTTCTAAGTTATCAAGACAATATATTTTTTCTACAGTACGTATAAAAGATTTTCTTCTTTACAGATGAAAACAACTGAGCAGGAACCTCAGCTCACTAGAGTTATATGAAATCTTACATTTTACATCTTCATCAGGAAATACAAAGTTTGCTATTTCACATCTTTTGAGAATAGCTATCCTGAGCAGATGAACTGTTACGATCAGCAAAGGGTCACAGTACAGAATAAGCATCTGTGCAGTTCAGGACCTTGTAAGCATCCAAACTGGAATTTAATTTCACCTTTTGGCTCCTTTCCCTGCATTGTGGTAATTTCTCTGCTGTCTCAGGCTACATCTGAGGCTTTTGGTGACTCTGGTGCTCTTCGGCTAGTTCTTCTGCCACGCACCATTTCTCTGTGTACCTTTAGATGAACCATCTCAGAACAAACCTCTCTTGGATGAGAAAAGTCTCTAGAAAACACTGGTTTGACTCCTAAGATCTGAAAGTGTTCTGTTACATCCTGTGTACTAGACATGGAGTACAGCTCTGCGTAAGTCATTAAATGTGTCCCATTGACCTAAGTGGGAGTTGGACCAAACCCCAGCAGATCGTTCAAGTTCTTTAAGGTGGTTCTTGCTCTCCTTTTGTGCAAATGAGAAAATTTGAATACAATTAAGATATATATTTGGGACTGAAGAGCAGATGGATTTGGCTGTGTGCTACGTAATAAATTTCTGGCTTTGTAAAGAGACTTTTTTCGCCAAATGCTTTTGACCAAAAAATGATTTGTAAATACCATTTCTCAAAGGTCTGATTGTAGTAAAACGGATACAAACTGCTAACATAACATTGAAGTGAAATTACTGTCAAACTGTTTATGCTTGCAAAAACGCATACACCATTTCGGATCTCCAGCAGATTGTCTAGCTCCTCATAATGAGGTCCTTTTGTACAGAAAGGAATGCAAGTCTCAGAGATGTTGACTGTGTTTTTAGTAATATCACTGAAATGTAATGAGCTCCAAGAAGTGTGCTAACACACATCGCTGCACTTTTAAAGCTCAGAGATAAGCATTTAATGTGTAAACGTGTAACTTCCTTTTAAAACATTCAGATGTTAAAACATTATCTTTCTGTAGACTTGCATAGGGCCAGAGGACTTGTTGATGAAGCTCTACATAGTCTTCCTTTCTCCAAGGGTCTGGCTCATTGGTATCTATCACTGCAGGAGCAACATAAACAGGGTTTAGTTCCTGTGGTCCCAGGAGTTTTGCTATTAATTGCAGTAGCAATAGGACTGGACCACTCTGACCAGGTATCAGGTAGGTATGCTGCCTCTTTGCATGGGCAGTGTGCTATATACCATTAGTATATTATCTCCATATCAATAAAGAATTTCAGAATTACTTTCTATATTTTGAAGAATATATATTGATCATGTCCTAAAATGGAGTCTTTAGCCAGTCTTTCCTCTCCCCATCAAAAGTGTCCCCATCAAAAGTGCCAATCTGATAGTACTACAGGTAGATTAATTTTGTTTTCGTAAAGTATCTATTTTATCATCTTTATGAAGCCAGTGAATTTGACTAATGTTAACTAGACTACATTAGTAGTAGCTAACTGGTATAAGCCTGAACAGAAATAATATGATCTTCTCCCATATTATTTTATCGTGTTATTCTGTTTTCTAATCTTGCAAATATTCTCAAGAGGAATTACTCACATGCATAAAATAACCTCATATTCTTTAATGTTTTCATGCTTGGGCCCCAGCTTACAATATAATTTATATTAAAATTGTTTCTGAGTATAAAAACCTGCTAATTATTCCAGATTCTGTGTTTAGTAATGCATTTTGAATGGAGAAATACATCTTATTTGTCCAACTTTATCTTTTCCTGTTTCCTCCTGATCTGCTTTGTAGTTACACATATGGGGAGAGCATTATGCACATGGGAAAATATTTCGTAATTTGGTGATAAAAGTGCTCTTCATGCTCAAGGAATAAAGGATTACAACTGATTTGACATTTTATTTTTTATGGTTTTGGTTAAACAGCGGAAGAAGCGATTCAATTCGTAATATGATTTGTGAAGCTGTATTTTAGTAGTAAGTACAGAATGAAATTTGAAACATTCATTTTTTTTGCATGTGTACATTGTAGTAACAGGGGATTTTAGTTTTCTTAAAGTGTACTTCCTTGTGTTTTACATTTCAGCTGAAGGACTGAAATTAAATTTGTGTAGGAAGCCAATAAAAGGGGTTTATGAATACATTCAACTGCTACTTTTTTTCAGCCTATGACAAAGTGAATTTCCATGACAGCTTGTAAATTCATGAAATTTAGAACTTCAGTTAAAACCAAAAACGAATGATGAAGGAACCTAGAGTACAGCTGCAAGACAGCAAGATTTGGAGACTTAAGCACTTTTGAACCATTTTAATGTTTTTCTGCACCTTTGAACTGAAATACTTTAACCAGAGTGGTGTGCTAGTGTTTACAGACTGGGATTGTGTTCCCTAAGTCCTATTTGTTCTGTGGTTTCAGTGATGCTTGCCCCATAGGTTTTAGCCTTGCAATTCAGTGAAAATATTTCTGTATGAAATTGGCCTTCTGAGGAGCACCCACATAAAAAGTATCAGCAATAACAAGCTGAAAGTCAGATTCTAATACCAGAAACTGAGAGGTGAGTTCCTCTAATAGCAAGGAAACTACATTCCTTCAACCTTTGTAAAAACAAACCACACCAACAAAGAAAAAACCCACCTAACTCCAGTGTCCCTTGCTCCATCAAACATTAAAATCAATGATTTGTAACAGATGGAAACAAAGACTGCTTGGGTGATTAGGGGAAAGAAAAGCCTAACTTAACAAGGAGCAGGGAAAAGAGAACTACTTTCTTTGAGTGTATACTGGGGGTCAAGGGAGGGAAATCTTACTGTGACAACAAATAGATGCAAATTAGCCAGTACTAAAGTTAAGAATTAGGAACAAGTTCTCTGTCCTTACCGAAATCTGATTCTGAATAACTTTTGGAGTTGAAACAGGAGAGGGGGAAAAACAAACAAAAAAACCAACACAGAAACAGGCCTTTACAAGGAAGATCATCTCATTTATGAAAGGGGTTAGGACATGGTTCCTGAAATAGCAAGAGACTGGATTTCCTGATCCACATGCAAGACCACTGTGGCTTTGGAGACAGCTGCATCATGCATCATTTTTGTCTGTCTATATCCACTTCGTGTAGCACAGCGTGACAGGTGGGCTCTCAAAAGCAGCAATCCCAATGCCACTGTCACTACCAAGTGGTAATGCTTCCCTTGCCCTCTGCAGAGCAGAAAGCATCAGTAATGGTAATCACATGCTTTCCTTCCTTCTTCATCATAACCTCACTTCTGGCAAATCAAATTTGATTTACCACACTATCCATTTTTCTCTAGGATGAGTTATTTTGTGCCTGTATTTCCGCAGCTGCTAGAAGTGACCTGGGAGGAAAGCCTTTCCCACGGTAAAGCAGGAGTGCTTGCAGCTCAGTACAAGCTCTTCCCATAGCCCCGTTGTACTTCTGAAAGAAAGCGTGTTGCAGGCTCTCTCTTTGGCATCTTCCTCTCCTGACAAAAAGCCTCAGAGCTAATACTTCCAAGGCTCATAAACATCAGCCTCACTTTCACTCATAGTTTCCCTTTCTCCTCGCAGGACAGGAGTTAAAATAGTTAATTGTTCACCTCAGAAAATCTAAGTCTATCTTCTGCCTTGGAGATTTTGTCTTTCAATTGGATACACCTGTCTTTTAAGCTACATAAGTCTCCAACAGATAGAACCTCAAGACCGGTACCTGTGTTTTAATTCTGCTTGTTGTGACATCAGAGCTTCTCGTCTGTCCTGCCTTGTCAACATTCAGTTCCAGTATTTTCAAACAAATTTCCAACACTTCCTCTGGGAAGCTGCTCTAGAAGCTTTCCAACACCAAGCCTTACCTTCATCCACAAGTAGTTGAGCTTTACTACATGAACCATGGCAGAGCGGGAGTGGGTACGCCCAGCAAGGCAAAGACCTCTACAAGGGAACAGACACAAGGCCAATTAGTTTTATCCTTTTCATCAAATAGGAAAGAATTTACATGTACTTGTACATTTACCTAATCCTAGCTACAACACTCTACAGGGTACAATGCAACTGTCTCTGTCAAATTATGTAACTATTTAGTTTGAAAATATTTCTCCATATAGTCTCATCCATACGATATAAATACCCTTGCAAAAGTAGTCTTTCATCTCTCTCCTTTTTAAAATGACCTTGAAATACAAGAGTCCACTGAAATTAATAATATTTTTTATTCTTCAGAAAGACCTATGCGAACTTACATTTCAAACTTGTCATGTTGTCTGGTTTTGGCTTACACAGTTAGAAAGTGAACTTTATGAAAACATCTAGAAATTCTTTGTATACCAAGTAAATGTACTCAAAAAGTAAGAAAGCAAATTATAGTAAAATGCTTTTTTAAGAACACAAAGGAAAATAAAAATGATAAAAATGAAAAAATAAGCAGATGAGCAGACCTAGAATCTTGAATAAATCTGGGACCCAAAGATATCCCCTCTCTAGAATTATTTTGGCAAACACACAGGATGGATTTACATAGAGAAACCCTGATGAGATCCAGGCTTTATCCCCTTTACTCAGGTGTTGTGAGTGTTGTGACGACAAATATGGGGGACTGGTATCACAATAAAATGGGGAAAATAAAAACCTCTCTCTTAACTATGCAGGAAGGGCTACGAGTAACTTTCATCTCATTCCTGTGCTGCTATAATTTATGGTAGTTCAAAAAGAGTACAGCCAGCTCCTGTCCTCTGGAGTGCAAACACACTGCCTCTCCTCCGCGCCCTGCCATTTCTGTTTAGTGAGAAATAAATAGGGCTTTTGCAATGAGCCACACAAGAAAACTAGGAAAGAATATTAAACTTGAAGAAGGGCCAGCTAAGGTTGTCCAACTGCTGCTTCTTTCCTCCACAGCTGAGAGAACTGCATCATTAAAGCTAACGCATGCTATTAAAGAACAGCATCAATTTTAGAACACAAGTTTTTGTTGTTGTTTCTTTTTTGTTTTGTTTTGGCAACATTCAACTGGAGACAGTGTCTCTCTAAGCTCACTCAGTTTGCCTTGTTTTGTAATACAACCTGTTCACTGAGGTTGACCTGGGTCAATAACGAATGTACCAGCAGCAGTCATAAGCATCATATTTATCCATTGAATTTTCCTTTGTTTTCCAGGTGGGAATCTCACAAAGGCAAAAGGCTGCTTTCTACTTATGCTATGCTTGTCTTAGAAAACTCACAGGGACTTGAGTGGAGTGGATGCGAAAAGTCCTACTTTTCTGCAGGTTACTTGCTGTGCCCAGAGACCTCTCTCTAAAGCTTATCTCCTGAGAAGAAGGGAACTCCTCAGAAAGTTTAATTAAGAACATTTCAATTACATTCATTAGCAGCATGCTTAGATATCTACTGCTACAGAGATTCTAGCTTAAAAAAAGGAAAAGGTGAGTTAGCTGGAATAAAAAAGAAAAATTAATATTAAGCATAACCATAATGGTGAGATTTATTGTTTTATCTTTGTTCTCATTCTGAGAATTGACTCTTTTTAAAGTCAAGACATACTTCAAACATTAAATCTCACCATATATTAACACGCACAGAATGCTCTAACACATAGTGAAACATCCCGTATTCTGAAGGTGTAATAATCCTCAAAATCATCGTCCTAAATAGATGGCTGTAAAACATTCTATGATGTCTTTCAGGTGAAAGAGTATTCTTATGCATTAACAACACGTTTTTTATGGGGTGGGTGATGCACGAAGCAGAGCAAGATGAGTCCATCAGTAGCTGGATGCACCAACCCTCTGCTTCACAGGAAGGCAGGACAGAGTCCAAAATACTCAGTGACATACTTCACCTTGTTTCTGTGATTTCGTTCTTAAGACAATCAAGGGCAAGTCCCTCCTGCTGAGGGACACTTTCCCGGAGCACAAAGCCTGAGCTGCTCCTCCTCAGTGATAACACGTGCTGGAGCCTAGCTGTACCAGCTGCTTGAGGCTCAACTTCTCCCCTTTGTGCAAGCATCTTGATGACAACGAGGAATGACGCTTCCTGTCTTCTAGCAAGCTCACCTCCTGGTCTTTTTCTTGTAGCTTTTTCTCCTGAACTCACCATTAAGTCTGCTCAGTTAGCAGCTTCCCCTTCAAAACGGAATTATTTTCTGCTGCGATGGTGGAAATGCCATGCCACATGCACATGCACCAGTACATGAATTGCTGTGGAGGAGAACCACAAGAAGCCCTAGCCCAATCTATCACCCTCAAGTCCAGCAGTATTGTGCAGATTTCTATAGCCGTACTTTTATTAAAGGTCACATAAGATGTTTCAAATGCCAAAAGAGAGATTACAGGTTTTTATCGTGCTTAAGTGTGAAGGATTTTCTAGAAGGAGAAAAACCAGAAAAACCAGAACCCGTCTCTTGCACTCCAGCAAGATCCTGGTGCATTTAGAAGCAAATGCAAAGAAGCAGGCTTCATTAAAATAAATAAATAAATAGATGGAACTTCATTAAGAACAACAAAAAAGAAACACAAAGCTTGGCAGTTGGTTTTACTTGAAGCAAGGTGAAACCAAGACATCTAAATTTTTTAATGGTAACCCAGAATGAAACAGAGAGACACCAGGATACCCAGGAGTTGTGTGGCTAGGGAAGTCCCCAGGAGACGCACGCTCAAGTCTCTGCACAGGCGGTGGAAAGCAGGGAGGGAATCTACGGTGTCTGAGGGCAGCACACTACTCACCCCCAGGACACAGTTTATCCTAAGGCTCTTCTACTGTCTTTTATGTAATTTTCACTGTCCCTTGAAATGCTTGCTTCTGTTTCAGTGCAGAGTGAAACCAACTATGAGAATTGCAGTTTTCTGTCTTCATTTTTTGGCAAAAATAACTAACTGGAATAGAGTAATTTGCAGTCTCTGGCTCAATGAATATTGATGCACCCATGCAAAATTAAACAGCTCCATTCAAAGAAAAAAGTAACTATAGCATTATTACATAAATCATATAAATATCTATAGCCCCCAACCAGTTCTAGTTCCAAATTAGGATCCTAAATGACCTAGTTCCAGGTGAATAACGTAACCAGGATATTGCCTGGTCTGGAACGGCTCGATCATTTCTCCTCTTTCTCATACCTCATTTTGACTAGAAATTCTCATTTGAGCCCAGCAGCCTAGTGGTAAACACGTTTCTGAGGTGTCTACTCAACATTTGTTCAATAAAGCATTATTTTTTTTCTCATTTACATGCAAAGATTAATCTACCATTTCTGCTGAGACCCAAGAATCATGCCTACCAAAATGTTCTCCAAACTATTTCCCTTTAAAAGGAAAGGTAAAGCCAGTAAGCTAAAGCAGACAAGCTCAGTGTGAAGGTGCAAAACCAAAAAAGCTAGGCAGAAGTAGAGAAAGAAGTCAACACTTCTACTCTGTGTTCCCAATAACTGTTAACATTTTTTTAAAGACCATGCTTTCCTAAATCTCTGGCGGCCAGGTGCCTGGAATTGAACTACTCATAAGCTCAGGTGACACGGGATGGGACCCCACATGCACAATCCCAGGGAGCACTAAAACCATCTCTAACTTACTTCCAGAAGCTTTCTCGGTGTATTTTTCCACCTAAGACTGACAGTTCACACATCTGACCCTCTCACAGTTTCTCACAATATGCTTTTTTCCCTGTCACAATATGCTCCTCCCCCCCCCCCCCCCCCCCAAGACTCTGCTACCTGGCTTCGGTGCTAACCACAGCCTTATTTTTGATTCTAGTATCTGTAACACTAGGCTATTCCAAAACCACAGGTAAGAAAGATTAGCTAAAACTCTGACTATTTCTGTCTCCGGGAATAGAAAATCTGAAACCATTGATGCATTTTTATATAATCAAATCAACTCTCAAGTAATTCCAACTGCTATAATTTTGGTTTTATGCAACAGCTTTATAGGAAATTCTCTAAGCATGAATGAATTACCGCCTACCTTCCGCTTTTAGTGTTTTCTGATAAGGACATCTGAGGAAATCCTCTGTCCATGCCTGAATACGGTACTATTTTGGAAGGGAATATGGAAAAAGAAATATGTAGCTGAAGGTATACAAGAGATTGCTTTTAAATACCTGCTGAATTTCAGCTCAATGTAGTATCTGTTACTAGTCTTAAAAGAAAACAAACAAAATTTCAACGCTGACGGAAATCGGAATGATAATTAACATTTACTTAATAAAAGACACATCCTTATTTAAGAAAGTACAGGAAAAATGAATTGGGTTTGTTGGAATAGCCAGCTACGTTTCTCTCTCTGTTTTAAGATAAACTTTCACAGTCTTGTCTTGTTACTCATGTTTTCTAGGTGAGTAACCAGGCGCTGAGGTGCATTTACCCATTGTCAGTGTGAAGAGCTCATCTTTCTTGCCTCTGACCAGGGCCAGGGTGTCCCTGCGGACACAAGCGCATGTGCCCGTGTGTTTCAGCTGAGGGCTCCCATGCCGCAGCGTGTCCCTGCCTCCACATGGTTACCTAACCTGGCATCCCCAGGAACTTGGTCATCATCGCTCGTCTTGCCCTGCGTTGCTTAATATCGAGTGACTAAGCACTGCTCTCTGCCACCCACTGGCATATTTTTTGCGTTATATACCACATTGCAAAACCTCCACTAGCTTCATCTCTTTCGGCAAGGTGAGGAACGAGCCTGCCCCACATCATTACCCAGCACATGCTCGATCTTATCGGGGAACAGCCTGAGGAGACGCTCAGCATACCAAGACAACAGGGGGATCGTGGTGAGGAGAGGCTGCCGGGTGAGCGGCAAGGCACGGGACAAGCGGCAGAGCCTCCTGGAGCTCCCCCAGGGCCTGCCGGCCGAGCTGCCGGCGCTCCGCGGGGCGAGGGGAGGCAGGCGACGCGCCCGCACACCGTGCTGCCCCTCAGGGCCCGGGCACAGTCTGAGCAGTGGTTCAGGCCGAGCAGGCATCCATCTCGTGCTGGCAGGCAGAGCGCTCTGATTGATGGCTCTCCGGGGCTTGTCTGTACTAACTCTGAGGTTAAAATAAGCAGATCAAGTTGCCTAAAACGAGAGAGTGTAAACACTCATTGGAGGTTTCTAGGGCGGTTAAGTGTTTCTAGTTGGAAAGTTGTCTCTGTTTCTCCTGTTACGTCCCGCCACCGGTCAGAGGCTTTACCTGTGTTTTGTGCCAGGTGCAAACTTGGGGTTTCTCCTTCATGGAGAACGTCGGTGCAGTAGCACCATAAATGCCACATCACCAGGCGTCTGACAAAGCACTGAGCCGCCTCAAGAGCAGGAGGATCACCCCCAAGGACCAGCCTGCCGGCAGCCACCCACCTTTGGCATGGGCCCGGCCAGCGGCATTGCAGTCACAGCCCCGACAGGGCCCAGCGCACCGGGGAACGTGCCACACGGGTGGGCTCCGTCCTCTGTGTGCAGGGTCATGGTAAACAGCGAGGCTCCAAAATGTCTGCTTGGGGTCGGCTGGCCTGGAGCAACGCTGAGGGGGCTGAGTAGGTGGCAGTGGTACAGGGCTTGCCCCATCAAACTTCCTTGTGAATGTGGGCCTACTGCCGACAAACCAGAGACAACAGGGAAAAGCATCTATTTCTCATGTGATGAAAATCTTTGCATTAAAGTGAATTATTTTCTAATAAACTAACTGAACAGCCCCCATTCTCGAAGTGCTCTGGCCATCTCTGATCAGAGGTTGAACTCAGACTCCTCATAGACAGACTCAAGAGTACTACTAGAATAACAACAGTAGCAGCTAAACCACAGGGCGGCAGATTTTGTGTACTAAAAAAAATCCCAAATGTAATCATATTCTGAGGAGGCAACTTCAGATTTTGCTCATGGGTATAAGAAGTTTTTACATCATCTTTTGAGAAGATCACCATAGCTGAAACCGATTGTCCTGTGCCATTGGAAAAAATGGCACTTGACATGTCAAGCAGGAAAGTGTTTTTTTTTTTTTTTTTTTTTTTCAGAAACAAAGATATAGCAGTTTGCCAATTGTATACAAATTTGGAAGCATTTTTATAACTGCAGACACTCTTTCTAAAGATTTGACCAGCCAGGAGAACAAAATCCAGAGCTGAGTTGTTCAATATTCCAGTCTGATTAAAGGTAACAAGAACAAGTGATATAAGCTGAGTACAAATGAAGTTCGACCAAAAATGAAGAAAAAAGGTTTCTAACCCCAAAATAACAAAGTTGTGAGAAAGATTCTTAACAGCAATGGGGATGAAGAATGGGAGCAGAAGATCCTTTTTATTTTAAGGAGACCAAAAATGGATGGTCTACACATTAAGATGGTTTCTCAGCACTGGTGACTGCTACACAGTGCAGGTGCTGCTTCTAGTCTTCTAATTTTATGTCTGTTATCTCCACTTAACAAAGAACAAAAAGTGATTATTTTTTATTTTTTTATTTTTTAAATCTTAGTCCTGAGGTCAATGTTGCTGCTATCAGCTTACTCTCTTAGCATGGACAAATGGACAAGATGTTCTTGTTACGTATGCACTTCTGGTCTCAAACAGCTATGGCAGAAATGGGGAAAAAAAAGTCAAAATATGGCAACGAGCATGATCACACGTAGAAAAACAAACAAACAATGTGGTAGGCTAAGACTCTACCTTCTGGAAATGGGTTAGCTAAGGAGGTAAGCCAGAGGTCCCAGATGATCGAAGCAGGAACCAGAGCAGGGTCAAGTGTTTGCCACGCGTCTTCCTCTGCAAGCATGCAAAGGATCCAGAAACAAAAAATGCACTAACATATGGTCCTCCACAGAAAGCCCCTGGCACTGCCTGTCCAAGGACACTACTAGTATCAGCATCTCTGGGCCAACAGGAGGTTCAGCCAGCACCAGCTCAAGAAGTTCCTTAATCTGAAAAAGTCATCGTCAGGGAAAGTACAATATTTACTTGCTGTTCTTATTTCTCCATAGCCTGCTCATGCCGCTGCTGGAAAGAGGCTATTGGGCTGCAGGGACCTTCAGCCTGACTGCTCTGATTTTTTCCTTCCAATTTTGTTTATAAGACTGTGGGGGATGATTCAAAAGCAGTTTCTGAAAGGAAGAAAGATGGCTGGAGAAAGCATGGCTAGATTTGTTTTCCTTGGAGAGCAGCCATATGTAAATAGTATAATTAGTTCTGGAAATGAGGAGCGTGACTTAGCTGTGCTCCCAAGCACCTTCTCCTCAGTTCAGTCTTTGACACCTTTCCAGGGAAATAGCCTGAAGCCATGGGAAATTTTCTGATTCTCCACCTTCTGCAGAGAATCACTGACAGCAGTCTGTTTTGTCTAACTGCACTTCAGATTCTCTTGCAACAGTCTAATCTGTAACGAACTTTTTTTTTTTTTTTGGCACAGAATGAGAACAGATCTGTTAACATTCAGAAGTGGTCTTAAGGCTTTTATGTTTTCAGCCTGGATTAGAACACCTCAGAGAAACACCACGTAAGAACTAAGCTCTTGCCAATAATTGCATGCTCTAGGCTAGATGTAGACCACTGCAATACAGTAAGTGTGATGGCAGACAATACAAGAGGATCTGGATGTTTTCTCCTCCTCATACCTCCCCACAAATTCATAATTAAAAAAGATTGCATCATACTGCAAAGAGAAACACCGTATCATCTGCCTTAGTTTGTTACCCCAAACTTATTAAAAGTTCATAAAAATTTAGCACAAGGAATGTATCACAGGATGTACAGTATTTCCAGTTTGATCATTTTTTACTCAACACAAAGGGAAAGCTGTTACCCAATATACAAAATTAATGCTATAAATAATTCCAGTGATGTCTTAGTAAGAATAGGAACATTTTAATTGCCTTCTGGCAGTTTTGGATTACACTTCACGCTGCACCACATCTGTGCTCTACAGATGTGTAAGTGCAGAGCTTTCTTCCAGTGGCTAACAGTTGTGGAACAGTTGGGGTGTGTGTGTGCGCGCGCAAAATCCAGAACACATTTATAACAGCCTGGTGCTACAGGGGTGTAATATTTCTCACGTTAAATAACAATCTATATTTTTGGGAATGTAACATGGCAGTAATCACAGCATCTTTTCAACAACCCATTTGTGAAGACCAAAACCTACTTCTGTTACCTATTCTCACACTGTCTGCTGCTACATTGACATCTCTGAATAATCCACTACAAGCAGCATCCATTTTACTGGATGAACTGAGGGACGGCAATGGACGTACTCTTCTTCATTCTGCCCTTCTCTAGCAGATCTCCATGGTGCAGCGGTTATAACCCAGTTGGGATTTGGCTCAAAGGTTAGCACTATGCTTGCATTGTTTCACATGATTTTGAAGAGTTTCTCTGTTTTTGAAAAGACAGTTGAGCAAATAAGATGTATAAAATTATTAAGAAGCTGGAAGGCAAGTAGGACTGGCAAGATTAGTGCTGAGGATTTAAGTAATTGTTTGAATAGTTTTTGATGTTGTATTCAGCTGTATAACTCTACCCTTGTTTTGAAATAAATTAAAACATTTGTAGAATTATCCATCTTACCAACACTTCTGTATCGACATGGCTCTCTGCTATAGCCATTATGATTTTCCCCTGGGAGGAGCTAGCTTGATAGCTTGCTAGTTTGAGTTAAATGACTTAAATGATAAGTGGCATTTTGTTCTCATTACACTAAGAAAAGTCAATCAATATAAAGCACATCAATGCATTAATGTAAAAGCAGAAACCAAAGAAAACTGATATTAAATGGAAATTTAGAATCCATTATATTGAACACTACAACTCAATTTCCTGAACTAGAGTTGACAAACCACCAGTAAATGTCCAGTAGGGAATAGTTCTGCCCTGATTATACTGACTAGATGATTGAATAGGTCTTTTCCTTCTCTAATACCTATGAACATATGAAAATCAATGGCAGCCCACTTAGTGAAAGTACCTTCCCTCCTTTGCTTCAGACGCGTGGTACAAGCTCCCTTTGTGAAACGACGCCAAAAGATCTGGGCTGCACCTCACTTGTTGGGGTGCGCCCCATACAGGAGCTCTGGCCACCCCCTCCTCCTTTCTCACTGTGCGGCTTGGTCAAGGCGGGAAAGGAAGTGCCACTGGCCACGGGGACTAGGCACGGACTTGTCCCACAGGAGGGCTTCTCCTCCATTTGGGTGCCTTGACAACATGGGTGACGACTATGCCAGAGAGACTTGCTACGTGAACTGATCCAGCTTGTTTTTCTGCCAATCGTGTTGTCCTGCAGGCTGCAGAAAGCTCGCATTTGAGGAGTAGATGTGGACACCTTTGTATTTCCAAGATTTGATTGCAATTCTCATTTCTGAGCTGTCATTTCATTTAATTTCCAGTAGATGCTACTCTACTCTAGATGCTAGCCATAGCCAGTAATCACTCCTTCCCTGAACACCAGACCTTTACAGCAATGCTTCTCTGAGCATTTTCAGAATACAGGAAAACAGTCTTTCACCATCAAAATTTGATCAATGGTATGAAAATGATTAATTAGCAAGAGAAAAGGAAGGAGCAGAGGTAGGAGTCAGATCCTGTGATATTCCTGCTTAATGAAGCCCATGCTGAAAGGCTAATACAGGACTGGATTCAATAATTTAAACACATTTTGGTAAACAAATGCAAGAATATGTGAAATCACATTATGCATCAGCAGTGCTGGTAAAAAGCAAGGATGCGTATATGAGAAGCAATAAGACCTTGTTCGGTAGTGAAATAAGGGAAAATGGAATAAAACATCCTTTGAGAGGAGTCTTTATGAATATAGTATACACACAAATTTGGCCACAAATGGTTTCACGTTCCTGTTTACAATACCTAACATTATTTGCACAGCTTCTTTTTGACCGATTTTGACATATTTCTCTGCTTTTCTCAAGAAGAACATGTGGCAGAATCCTTTCCATCACAGAAAGGGTTATAGGTACCTTTGTAAAGTCTTTTGAGGCAAAAGATATGGTTTAGCTTTAAAAAAAAAGATTGTTTCTAAGCTTTTTTAATCCATGTGTTCACTAGTGCTCTGTGCCATGGGCACCAAGGCCTGCCATCCATTACAGAGCACAGAAAATCTCCTAATCCAAGCTGGGCCAAGGTAAATTCCTTGCCAGAATTTGCGTTCATATTATTTGTCACCGTGCATTTTGCACACTTGTGCTGGAAGCACTTGGGTGATAAAGCCTGGCAGCAGGTGTCCCACATACAGCCAGTCCAGGGCACTGCTCCCTGTGACAAGAGTGAGGACATTGAATTTCCACGAGAGCCTTGCACTGATATCTAACACCTGGCGGGACAGAGACCAACAGCACTCACAGGCAGATGTCCCCGTTCAAAGCTCTCGCCCTCCACAAGGCGTGCACGCTGAGAGACGCTGGGGGGTCCCTGCTGCCCTGGGACTTGTCCCAAAAGCCGGTACCCTCAGGCACGATGGCCGTGCTCTGAGCAGCACATCCCCTCCTGAGCCCCAGCTGGGAGCCGACGCTCCTGCTGCACGTCAGCTGAGAGGCTTTCAGGAAGAGGGACAGACGCAAGCCAAGCCGACCGATAAAGCAACAGAAATTCCGTGAAATTAGCAAAAAGGAAAAAAGAAAATGAGGATGTGTAGCTTCAGACTATAATTAGCCAAGTCTACTGTGAATATTAATGAATAACGCTGAGCAGCAGAGTTTTGCCAACACTGAGTATTTCTATAGCGACTCGTCTACAGAAGTCTTTGCCACTTTTTTTTTTTTCTCCCACTGATACTTTCAGTAAATTTTAAAATAAGTGGCAGCATTAAGTTAATCTTTTATTTAGCTAATAGGAACAGGTTGCATTAGAGCTTTCCTGGAATAAATGTAAGTGTACTTTAAACTGAACACCTAATGGCAAATCCACATTCAGCTGGGAACTGCACTAAATACAGCTTTGTCAAATCTTGAGCTTTTATTGCAAGTGTCACATTATCTGACCTTTTTCTTAAAGCTCTAGTTACCAGAACTGTGTTATTATGTGAAAATCTCAGCTTTTACTCAGGGAATAAAGGTTTCCAGCTCCGATAGCTACAGAGAAAATGGCAATTCCAGAGGCTCCTGCAGAAAATGAGAGGTACCTAAACATTGACTGCTAGAGAAAAGAGATAGAGGAGCTTCAGCTCTGTGCTTTAGGCACCCATAACTATGGACATTACAGGTGGCGTGGCTGTGTGGGAAGACACACTGCTACGTGCCGAGGGGGCAAATGGCCCAGTCTCCCCCTTCCTGACTAGCTAGCCCATGGGGCCCCTGCCCCAAGCTGGAGGAGGGTGTTCCTCCATGAACCTGGGGCTTCAGCCCTGCTCAGTAATGCCAGTGAAGTCTCTGGAAGACACTCAATTCTACTGAGCTAGGATTAATTTAACCGCAGCGGTGTTATTTGTGCACCCGATAACCTTTTAACCCCAACATCTCAGGCAAGGCTGTCACCTTGCTATGATAAGTTGGCTTCCTTCCTTGCCCTCATCAGCTCTGTTCATCTCCACCATGCTGAGCTCCAGGCCTCCCCCGCCTGATTCCCCAGACGCTTTGTTTCTCGTTTGAACTTTAGCTGCTTGAAGGATAATGTCACAAGCAATCACTGCGGCAGCAAGCCTTGCAAACAGGATGCTGTTGCTTTGCATAAAAGATCATCTTTATTGAACGCGTTGCGTGGGAACCTTAATTCAGCATCAGGAGAGATGACTACAAGAGCCTCCTAGACTGCAAAGCGAGTACACATCAGGCACCACTCACAGTCGAGAGCTAAAACACACATCCCTCCACGGAGCAGAGCCTCCACGGCACCATGCCCACTGCTATGTGCTGGGCCTCCTGCTCTCCCTGGCTCTGCAGCCAGCACCACCAGGCTGCCTGCTCCCACACCGGGACTTCAGATGTCCCCAAAGTGGTAGTGGATCCTGCAAGCCTCAGAAGGTTAAGGTTGCTTCAGCATCTCTGGCTGGGCCACCCACATTGCTTTCACCTCCTCCCAGTCGCGACGCTGAGTGCCTATGTCACCCAAAAGCAAGCACTTCCCTTGTAAATCACAGAATCATCTAGGCTGGAAGAGACCTCCAAGACCACCTAGTCCAACCTCTGACCTAACACTAACAAGTCCTCCACTCAACCATATCACTAAGCTCTACATCTAAACGTCTCTTAAAGACCTCCAGGGTTGGGGACTCAACCACCTCCCTGGGCAGTCCATCCCAATGCCTAACAACCCTTTCAGTAAAGAAGTTCTTCCTAATATCCAACCTAAACCTCCCCTGGTGCAACTTTAGCCCATTCCCCCTCGTCCTGTCACCAGGCACGTGGGAGAACAGACCAACCCCCACCTCGCTACAGCCTCCTTTAAGGTACCTATAGAGAGCGATAAGGTCACCCCTGAGCCTCCTCTTCTCCAAACTGAACAACCCCAGCTCCCTCAGCCGCTCCTCGTAGGACTTGTTCTCCAGACCCCTCACCAGCTTCGTTGCCCTTCTCTGGACTCGCTCGAGCACCTCCATGTCCTTCTTGTAGCGAGGGGCCCAAAACTGAACACAGTACTCGAGGTGCGGCCTCACCAGAGCCGAGTACAGGGGGACAGTCACTTCCCTAGACCTGCTGGCCACACTCTTTCTTATGCAAGCCAGGATGCTGTTGGCCTTCTTGGCCACCTGAGCACACTGCTGGCTCATATTCAGCCGACTATCAACCAGTACTCCCAGGTCCTTCTCTGCCAGGCAGCTTTCCAACCACCCATCTCCCAGCCTGTAGCTCTGCTTGGGGTTGTTGTGCCCCAGGTGCAGGACCCAGCACTTGACCTTGTTGAACCTCATACAGTTGGCCTCAGCCCATCAGTCCAGCCTATTCAGATCCTCCTGCAATGCTACAGTTCCTCATTGCAATGCTGGAAAGGGGGATGCAAGGACTCTCATTTGTTTTAAATGAAAGATGACACACCAAATAAAAAGAACACAGCCAACCACACCAGTACCTTACAGCAAGACTTGAGCAAGTCTCTTAAACACTCCGTGCCAAGCTCGCCTGATCATAAAACGCCCGCATACCCCGCAGCAGTGTTCCACAGACAACTGTAATTGAGGAGTGTGGAGGATGAGCTGCTCCAACAGGGAAGAGCATTATTACTTATTGATGCTCTCTTCCACATCTCATGTGTTCCACAGCCCATCACTCAGCTGGGAAAGACCCAGGATGCTGCAGTTGCAAGCTCTTCCCCTCCACACAGATGGTAACCTAGGCAATATGCAAACATCTGCTCCGCCAGGGAAGGGCTTTCCTCCTGCCTTGCTCATCCCTGCCCAGGCACAAACCGTGGCAGTAATTAGGACGGGCCAGAAACACTACTCAAAAGCTGAAAGCAAAATATGAGAAACTGCAGCAGTTCCCACACAACCGCATAGCTAAATAAGAAAAGATTAGTAGAGAAAAGTAATCTCTTAAAAGGCCAACCAATCCATTAGGAAAAGCAAACACGCACTTATTATTTTCTCCATTTTCCTGAAAATGTTGTTAGCGCGGAAGCGATGCTCTGCCACGTTCCGCAGTGCTTGTGCGAGACGTTAATTCTCAGGTGATAAATGAGAAACTGAGACAGACTTTTCCAGAAAAATGGAAAAGATCAGCCCTATGCCTCAGGTACTGTCTAATTAAGCCATCCATTACAGCACGCACCATCTAAAACCCACAGGGATGGTTTTTTGCTTTACAGGTGGATGCGGCATAAATAACGTCCTTTGTAAAACGCCTCCACCATCGGTTTTAATTGATTGCTGCATCGATTGCGTGCACGCATACGGCGGTGGGGTCTCCAAAAGGATTTTCATAACTGGTCATAGCACTCACAAAAGCAATGTGCGCTCACGGTTTACGAGAATGATTTTCCCTGCGTCGCTCTCTGCTACCCCAACGCCTCTTGCCCCCAGGCAGCCGGTGGCTGAGCCAGCTGCCTTCTGATGCTGAAGGCTGGGGGAAACGGGTGGCGATGTGTGCCTGGGCACAGCCTGGGGGGACTTACTTACACATCAGCTCCACAGCCAGGCTGGAGGAAACCGCCAGACAGGTAGCCAGCACATTGGGAATCCCAGATTTGGGCTTTTGAGTAACAGATTGCTGAGCGCCCAAAGAACCAGAAATGTCAATTCTTTTATAGCAGCAGCAGGTTTTTTTTTTTTTTTTCTCTCTTTTTTAGCTCCAGTTTCTATAGATATCTCAGACTTTGAGGAGCGGTGCGAAGTGAACGCCGTTGCACAACCGTGCGTTAGGGACGGCATTCAGCATGGGGGCGTGGGAGGGGATGGCAGCTTGCACGCACGGCCTGGGAGCCCCAAAGGATGTCGTAACAGCTACGCGGTGAAAACATCTGCTCCTCACTGCGGCGCCTCCATTTCAGGCACCGGCAGCACGCAAGCACAAACAAGCCCCGAGCGGAGGCCGCTCACATCTAAATCCCCACATCGGGATCACGGCCACCGTGTCCGACTGCTCTGGGGCCTCCAGCGTGGCCTCCCCCCGACCCAATTCAGACCGCTTCCCCTGGGAAGTAGGCCCCAATATCTGCAGGAAGGGAAGGCACAAAGTGCCAGACCCTGGCAGAGGGGTCCCGTCCAAGCACCAGAGCGCAAGACTGCATTTGCAGGATGTGCCCAGCCCCACGCAGAGGAGGACCAAGGGGCCTCACTGTGAGATGTTGCAGCATTTGCTTGCCAGGCCAGAAACGACGTCTGGAGCCCATATTTTCCTTCACTTCAAACTTGAAGTGCGCCTGAGGAGTCTACAGTCTTTGACAGAGTTTTATTTTTTGCAGGGGGTGGGGTGGGGTGTATTTTGAACAGCCTTTAAATACCCTGTGGGTAGGAGTATTTCCAGTTTTGGCATGATGCGTGCATTCTGATAAATGAAATCAACCTACAAAGTGGACCTTTGCATTGACAACCAATACAGCATGCGTCTGTGCTAGTGACTCACGCAGCCTGTCATATTTTTTGTTTTGTTATTTAATGTATAGTTATATTTACACCATAAAAATATTTATATCGTGGATATTTTAACATCAACGAACAAATACTTGGTAATACGCATTTACAGAAAGGATATTTTTGTGCTTCGTGACGCTGAAATCTTTATAAATCAATTTTTCAAAACTTCAGAACATTTTGTGGAGTATGTTGCTCACCTCAGAAGAGAGAAAACTATATGGCACAAGCACTGCTGAGATTTTTGCATGCTTTTCTTTGAGCATGCTAGAGATATCAATGTAATTAGTTAATAACACAAACCTGGGCACGCCATCCTTGTCCAAACAGCATCGTGAGCTGATCAAGTCCTGCCACAGCCGGGTACAGGAGCACCTGCCCTGTTGCTGCTGGGGCAGGTCCGAGGAATCTCAGCACAGGCAGCAGCCGTCAGTACCAGGGGAGAGAAATTTCTCCGAACCACACCAGCCAAGTCCTGTGACACTGCCTGACCCAAGCGGGGTCCCTGGGCCGTGTCCTCCTCCCATATGCTCATTATGCCCGGAGCAAGCCTACGAGGTGTGAAGCCGCAGACGGCGCTGGGCGACAAGGAGCGACCAGCGAGGAGCAGGGTTTTTCCTGTCTGCAGTTCACTGTTGTGTTTTGAACAGAAGTCCCTGCGATTCACCGGTGGCCTCCTACAGCTGATCCCGGCTGAGGCAGGAAGACCGCCCCTCGTAATGCAGGTCACTCAGCAGAGCCCGCGGCCCTCTGCCCAGCACCGTGCTGTCGGCGGCCTGCTCCCCGCAGGGACACCAAGCCACCAGTGCTGTGACACTTTCTGTCCTGCTCTACCACCGGCACGCCACGGGGGCTTTCAGAGCACCGCAGGACGCTGAGGCAGGCCCGGATGGCAGTCACAGTGCTGAGCAGGGCCTCCCGGGGCCTGTGCTGCCTGGTGCCAGGTTAAAAGCACTGGATGGCTCAGGCGCCTTCGCTTCAAAGCCGAGCGGGGACTGCCGGCCAGCCCCACAGCTGCAGCACATCTGCCTGGGCGCGGGGCTGGGCCTCCAGCAGCCTGCTGCAGACGGCAACCAGCAGCACCCACAGCAAAACAAAACAGACGAAATTAATGGGAAAGCAGAGCCAGGGAGCTTGAGCGTGCCCGAGGCCAGGCACCAAATCTGTGGCAAAACCAAAGCACCACTGATTTCTCATCCCCACGCGATTCACAAGGCAAGCGGCATTTGCAGTGCGTTTATGTAAATCCAAAACAGACTGCTGGCCTGGCTTTAATTTTCCAGAAAGCCGACCTCGCACAGCTTGGGAGCGCAGAGACCGACCCAGCAGGCACAAGCAATGCACATGGCTGCTCCCCAGCCCCGTGGTGAGCTGAAGAAGTGCCCTGCCAGTGTCAGTGCCCCGGGATGGCAGCAGCCTCCCGGGCCAGGTGAGGTCCTGAGCCTCTGCTGGAGGCGCAAGCACCACTGAGTGGCTTGGGTCATGGCACCAGCACTGCCGGCCACTACGGCTCTTTTTTGTAGTGCTCTGAAAGCACAGAAACACATCTCTGGGGCTTCCCAGTCAGAAACCAGCACCATGCCCAAAGGCTCCTGCTAGGGTCATTTCCTGTTCCTTCTTCATGCCTCCCACTTTCATAGAGTAGCACAGGTTGAAAGGGACCCACAAGGATCATCAAATCCAATTTGGTAGGCACAGTCCTTTTCAGAGGCAGGATTGTGCTCTGTGATCAACATAAATTGTTTTATTTAAAGCAGAAGAAACTTAAAAGTCATGGAAAGATTCAGAGATATCCAGGCATACAGCTTTGTTCTGAAATGCTCAAACATCAGTGCGTAGGTGGTCATGTCAGTAGTCTTGCACCAAACTGTAAATTATACAGTAGCATAATTTAGTGTACTGCAGATATTGCCATGCGTAATACCTGACACATACTTTATATGGGATGTTGCACCAATTCTTAGAAACTGCAGCTATCTGCTGTGTTATGAAGCACGTAACTGAGAGTACTGTGGTCCTCAAGGGGAATTTATGACGTGGCTGTTGCTGAGGTAATGCGCTGCAGACCCCTAAAGTCATCTCGAGCTACAGGAATGCTTTATTTTAGTATCTCCTCACACAAACTTCCTGCCCTGAAAGTTCAAGCAAGGCTTTAGGTTGTCAGCCCATTCACTGTATTATTTTCAGTGACAGGCAGAGCTAATTAGCTTGTATAGTGATTGTGTGCACTACTCTACCCTCATTATTTCTAGCCTTGCCATGCAAGCAACAATTACGACGCCGTAAGGACACGCAGAGCTATGCCTGGAATCTGTTGAACTCGGCAGAGGCGCATGCCGGAGCCATGCCACACCACCACAACGGGTTTACAAAGAGGTCTCGCATGCTTGTCTGCCTTTCCTCTGCCCCAGCAGCTCCTTCCCAGCCGGCCCAGGGGGAACAGCCCCTGTAGACCCCACAGGAGTCAGCACCCGGCTGCTGTCAGGGCCTCAGTGCACCCGGCCACGGCACAGCTGGCAGCTCACCGGGGAGCTGAAGGCCACAAGTGTTCAGGAGAACATGCAACGCAGTGTTTTCTCCCAGTAGCCTCTTCTGGGTGTTTGCCCTAGTTCCCTATGGAGAACAAAGCAGGGTGTAGCTTCACACCGCCAGGTATCGCTTTCCACATTTCATTAGACAGCTAGGTGACAGCAAGGCTTCTGAAGACATGAGCCTAGCACGTTCCTCTGGAGGTGCTAGGAGAAGCCCATGGGTTGTCAGAATCCTAACACTGGGTCCCCTAGACCTTATCAGATCTGGCAGTGAGTTAGCACAAACTTGTTTTACACACACTTCATTTCTATCCAAGCCCTGTGCAGCCTGGAGAGGGGAGCCTCCTGCACCCTGTCTCCCACAGCAGAGTCCCCTCCGTCCTCAAAGCCACGTCCTCTGCTGCTGGGGCAGTTCCCTGATGGGCACAGCAGCTGCCAGCACGGCTGGGTGAGCACGCCTGGGCTCACAGCCCTGGGATGCAAAGCGAGCATTGCACACCAGCACAGCAAGGAGTGGACGTGTAAAAGAAAAACCGCAAGGTGATGTGGCTGTTGGGAACAGTCACACTGAGGCCGCCTACAACTCTCTTCTGCACCCCTAAGGATTATAAGAACGGTCAAGGGCACCCAGCCCACATCAGCTTTAAGACTGATATTGGTTTAAAGTGAGAGAAGAGTGTCCTAGAGATGGGGAGGTGGAAGGCGATGTGATGTTAGAAGAAGCAAGCAGAAGCCACCGGTGCCCTAGCGTGTTGCTGCACCCAAGCACTAGCAGGGACTTTCTGTCAGCAGCCAGATCTGCATCTACATCAGCACCACTGCCAGATAGCTGGATCCAGCCTTCTGGAGCAGCTGCTTCTACAGGTCCAAAAGACTATTAGTTTGTGAGGTGATGAAGTCTTTTTTTTTTTTTCCCTTGCTTATTTTAAGAAATAATTAAATAATAATAAAAAAGCTGCAGTTTCAGCAAGAACAAGAGTTGTTTGTGTGCTGTTGGTTCCAGTAAAAGACGCCCATACTTCTTGCAACCAAGCAGGAGTAAGCACAGACTTTTTGTTGCTTGCTCCCACTCCAGCAGAGAATTGGCCGACACAGGTGCAGCTGTGCATCCTGTTAGCAAAAGAGGAAGCAGTGGCGGCAGCACTTTTGAGGTTGCTGTCCTGCATCATATCATCTGTGCTTTACTTTTGCTAAGGCCCACTAGAATCTTTCTCTCAAAGCTCTCTCATATGTCCCTGCATTCAATTTCCCAGCTGTACTGGTTTGGACATGATTATGTGCATTCAAGTGAGAATAGAAAGCAGAACTGGAAGTGGCATAACCTCATCGGGCTATTTCCTAAATTCAGATGACAAAGTTGGCAGCACTAACTATTTCTGTAACACAAACATGACTGTATAGACTTTACATTGTCTTTAAATAACAGATTCCCAAGACTGGAGTCCAAATATAGTGAAGCTTCCATTAAGGAACATGCTGGGGTTAGAGCAAAAATGAGTTTCCCAGCAGAGTGGTCTTTAGTTAAAGGTCAGAAAAAATTATAATTGGAAACCTTATTAGGGTAATTTAAGATACTCGGTGTAGATGCCAGTTGAAGGAATATTTAGTGCAGTAAGTACCTAAGCGCTTATCGAGAGTCTGAGTCCTTTAAAAGGTTGTTATAATCAGTATAACACAGTAGGAGAAGATAGCCTAGTTTATGTACGTGAACTCCAGCTTTAACTTTTGAATTCCAGTACTTTATAGTCTTAAGCTAGACCAGACCTTTTTTTTTTTTGTGTGTGTGTGGATTATTCCAGCAGGGAAGCACCTCCTGCATGGTGCCACAAGGTGCTGCTTCTGAAGCCGTCCTGGCAGCAGTGCCCGCCACCTTCCCCTCACACCCCTCACCCGAGAGGCTGCTCCTGCCACATGGATCCAGCCCCGCTCAAGCTTCTGCAACAGCACAGCCTCAGTACGAAGGGCGTTTATTGCAAGCCAGCACCGCCCAGCCCAGCAGACCCTGCAGCAGGCAAGCGCTGCCTGCAGCTCCCAGCAGCAGAGGAGCCCTCACTGTCCTCCCGGGCAGGGGGCTGGGAACAGGGATCTGCAGCAGAGGGGCTGGTTCCTACCTGTGCCCATACTGCCCTCCCAGAAGTCTGCTGAAAGCATCCCTTCCGTTGCAACAGGCACCTGACCAGAGCGCACAGCACGTAACTGCGCCACTCGCATCCCTGGGGCTTGCCTGTGCAGAGGGTTTTGTGACCGGACATCAGTACCTGCTCTCCCTGCACCCTGGACACCAAATCCTGAGCAAGCTGCAGTCAGAGACACAGAGAGCCAACACTATAGCACCAGCCCTGCCAACAGCAAACCAGCAGCACCAACAGCTAGCTTGCATGTATAGGTAGTTGTGGTTTTGGTACGGACCCCTGAGAGAACAGATCAGGTCACAGACAGGCTTTAGGAACTCACCCTACAGACAGGGAAGGAAAAACCAGCAGCTGCGTGTCATTGCTTTCAACAGAGCATTGGCATAACAAGCAGCAGCTTACCTCTGGGTGCTTTCTGCCTCCATGTAACAGGATGAGATTTAAAAGACCTGATTTCCAGAAGCATCTCAATTTCCACAGCTGAATCCCAATCTTTCTTTTGTTACCTCGAAAAGTTGGACCTGCTCATGAGATCTCCAGGCATTTCTCTCCCGGAGATGTAAAAACGAAACAAACAACCAAAAAACCCCACCAACCAAACAAAAAAGCCCTTTCAATTCAACCCCGGTGGTTTATAACAATACCACAGTCTTTAGCTACCCCCAAATGGTAGCAAGCTTTTTGTAAAAAACAAACACAAAAAGCAGTTGAGAAAATCTTTCCCTCTCCCACCACAGAACTTTCTCAACTTTAAAATTGCTTCCCAAGGTGTAGCCTTGCAGCTGTTTATATTTACTCCAAACAAGCGCATTCATTCCTTTTTCATTTTAATTGCCCTGCCAGAAGGTATCTTCTGAATGAGATCTTAATTAGGAGAAGTAGCCTGTGGAAGCAGAGTATTGGATCCACCTGGGACAAATTGAGATAAATGTCCTCACCTTCTCATTGCACTTTAACGGTGCCTTGATATTCTGTTCAAAAATCTTCTTTTACTCTTTGCTATTGTTCTCGGGCTGAGCGATTTAAAAGCCTAGCTTTTGCTCTAAGTGATGACAGCTATGGAGACACCTTTTCCTTTCCCCTCCCGGATGGTTCATGGGTACAAAGCTAAGATTCAGTAGAGCCTATGCATGGACTGTCAGCTCCCGCATCTTCCCCTATACCTCAAAGAAGGATTTTAGGGTGCCCCTTTTCTTCCCTGGGTACCCGTGCCAAATGCTTAACAGCAAAATAAGCCGTAACAGCCTCCCTCATCTCCCTCTGTCGCCGTCAAGGGAAGGGGGCCGGGGGCTGGCTGGTGTTTGCTTGGGAGCCCGCGGCGGAGGCAGCAAGCTGCTGGGGCCGCCGGCTGCCGCAGCAGGGAGCCAACACGGCGTGCCGGGAGCGCAGCCCCCTCGCTCCGTCCAGCAGCACCCTGCACGCCTCTCACTGCTGCTGGGGGCTTACTTCGAGACGACAATAGCCCAAGCAACGTGCACGCGTGTGCGTTTAATATAAACGAGAATCTGCAGAAGCACCATTTACTAGGTTCTCGCGGAGGCATTGCTGGCACCGATCTCCTGCGAAATTCACGGCAACGGCATTTCCGAAGGGAGTTTGGGTTTGTGCTTTTTTTCCCCTTAAGTTATATGAAAGTCTTCTATTCATCATGAAGATTTACTGATTGTTCTAGGAGTTTGGGATAATTAAATACACAAAGGCTTGACAGCTATAGTAGAGCATATTCTTTTAGCAATGCTAACAGTACGTTAAATCCAAGGAATTCCACTCTTATTACACTGTGGAGAACATAACTAAGTTCAGCGTACTGGATATAAATATCCATGACGCCACTTAAATATCAAGTACATGACTAGACTACAGCTATGGACGTTGTGTCTCACTTACTCGTTAGTTATTAACGTTAATGACCCCCCAACTCACTTCCATTACGCTCATTACTTCATAGCTGAATAAAATCATTTACATTCATCATTTGTGGGTTTTTAGTCTCATGAGGACTTACAGGCTAGTACTACATTGTTCTGTGAGTATCCCCAAGTTTTGCAGAAAGCAAATTCTTGCCACCCCTCCCCTCCCGCTGCTAACTGTCCCGCTATGAAACAGGTGGCTATCTGCCCTCCAAGTGAGATTTTATTGCTAAAATAAAGTAAAAATTGTTTTAAAACAAAGAACACACATCTTTATAGTAAAACTCAAGTTTGTTTTACAATTAGAGAAAAGAGTCACATGGTCCCCCAAAAAACCCCAAGTTTTATATATATTTTGAAAATATATTTAAAAACATAAAAAACTCTATAGTTAAACATATATTATGTTAATCAGTACACTTAAATATAGCTTAATTATATTTACAATATGACGCAGTTGCTTTTAAATTTTAATGCCAATTTCAGTTTTTCCCAAAAAACATAAAATTATATAAATATACAATAAATATTTATGTTACACAAGGTGAATAGTAGAGAACAAGGCCACAGACATGAACTTACATTTGCAAGTCTTTACTTTAACACAGCACTAGGCCTGCTGACATGCATGATATACCTTTGTCACAAACAGACCACAGCAAGATTTTAATTAAGTGACATGAACGAAAACCAACCCCCCACCCAGCCATCACCCCCCAACTCTAACTAAAACTCCCGAGCCTGTGATCGTGTACGTAGCGGGTCAGGCAGGTGAGAGTCATGGGACTGCCTTTAATTGCCAGTTTCACGTTATGGATGTTGAAAGCATCAATTGGCATATAAGTGGCGTGTTACGGGAACATACTCTAGAAGTAGTTAGACATGGTTCCGTAAGTTCTCGGCTCCATCCTTTAGTTCTCCCCACCTGCATGGGCTGCACTTTACCCCTTTGGGTGTATTTTAAAGGAATTATTCCAGTGGTCTGGCGTGCAGCCGCCAACAGACTGCTGTACTGCAAGGCTCCCCACACCACGGTCAGTGAACGGGCAATGGGGAACAGGAGTAGAAACCTCATCAGGTGGCTTTGCTGCAAAAGACAGAGCAGAGTAGAAGCCACTTGTTGTTCGTGCTTTAATATACTAGCATTTGTATTCCCTGGTCAAAAAAAAAAAAAGTAGTTTTTCTCCATTTTGTATTTTAATGAAGGCCATCATTTTGAGTTACTTTAAATACCAAGCTATTCTATGAGTAGACCTATTTATTTTACTCGTCTAGAAAGTTAATGGCACAACTTGGGCCTACCATCCAACTGTTTTAATTCTGTAACACCAGTGACGCTCTCACCTATTCCAGGTGAGGATGACTGAGTTAAAGATATACCTATCATTAACTTCAGGAAATTAGGAACTTTATTTCTGGCATGATTTAGGTGTTAACACTTCTTTCGGAAATACATTTTATTTGAACTCGGAATTACTTTATTCCTGTATCTGATTAAGGTCACCATTATGTCCTAGCCACCGTTTCTTTTTCCATTCTACATGATCTGTTTGGTATTCACTCATTAGCATCATCCTTTCCCCTTCCTAAACAATAAAACCTAATTTTTCAGTGGAGCTACTGTTACACCGTCTCTCTGCTGTAGTTCAGAAACACTGCTGAGAATAGCGCCTTAGTAATGTTTGGGTCATTAAACGCAAAGGGTAATACACAGACAAGTACTGGCTACAGCAAAATGAAATTCTCCCTTGCTCCAATGTCCAGTTTGCATAAAAAAATACTTTGGCTAAAGTTTTGAGGCATTTCAGTATGATCTTCTTCATGTCTGATTTTTATGTGGGAGCCTACATACCTACAATTAATTGGCAATGGCTCAACTTTGAAGTTCAAATGGGTCACCTAACCTTGTCTTCTCATTTATGATCCAGTGGACTCACAGCCAATACAGAAAGTTTCCATTTTACAGTTGGGATGGCTCTACTTTGACAGTCCGTTAAATTGCAAAGGGAGGTCCTCTTACCTTAAGTAGAGGAAATCACTTATTTTGCTGGCCTACAGAATTGGTTTCTACTAGGAGCTACTAGGAGTGACATAAACATATTAAATGTATTCTTCATAGGTAATACTTGTGGGGGATGATATTCCAAATAAGCTTTGCCTAGTCCAGGTTTTAATTAATTTCAACAGAAAGGCGTAACCGTTGCAGCTTCTGCAGTAGTTATATCTTGCAGCATTTTCATCTTTGTTTATCTACAGTGATTACAATTATCACATCTATCTTCAGTGAGCTCACTAATGAGCTGTTTCTGCCTCCCCACCCACTGTAGCCAGCTCAAGTGCTATGCCCAAACTCTTAGGCTTACAACCTGATGTTTTAGTAATACTTCTGTCAGGGTAGCTAGAGCAGCAGCACAGGGATAAATAAGTTCATCAGAACCAAAGCAGATGTTCAGCCTGCTACTCTAGCACTTACTTCAAGTTTACTTTTAATGCCAATTTGTTTCATGGAATAAGGCTGACAGGAGAGTTAGAGCTGCATTCACATAGATGTTAATTGCTTTCAACAGAGGCAGGGAAGCTTTGGACAATTTCTGCCTCACTCCCCTGCTGTTGCAGAGGGGTCTCTCCGGCACAGATGCCGCAACTGTTCGCACACTGTGCTCTCCCCCAGCACGTTGAGGCCTGTGGCTGCAGGACACACTCTGGAGCAGAAGGCTGCACTACGTGCATCAGTGCGCAAGGCAAAGCCGTTTCTCTCAGGCAGCACGCACAGAACCAAATTCAGTGCTGACTACAATCTGGAGAGCAGCAGTCAAGCCAAAACACTGTTGTTTATCCCTGAACTAAGCTATCTAGTCCCATGACATCCCTCTGCTTCGCTGTAATCATTCCAGACCCTTTTGTATTGACATTCTTGCTGTGCTTCACCAAGACATTTGATCCAAGCCCAGGATCCTGTTACATTACAATCATTGCTCTCAACATTCTAAAGAATAGTTTCTGCATGACAAGCTCCAGTTGTATGGTAAGTGAAACATTTCAAAGATCACCATCCAATTCCTTCCAGAGGGGTATGGGGGGAAACCAAACACAAACAAACATGGTATAAGAAAATGCACGTCTCAAAAGACAGTGACTGAAAAAAAAAAACAAAACACCAAAGCATGTTGTCAGACAGTTAAATAAGTGCTGTCTTTAAGCCTGAAGTTCAACAATGTGAAGTGGAACATCACCATTCTTTTTCAGTTGCCTTTTTTTTTATTTTATTTTTTTTTTTGTCAGTAGTTGGATTGCTATTGCAAACACCTCACAACATACAAAAAAACAAATTGGTCTTTAATCCAGGATAAGGTAATGATTTTTTATCTTTTTTTTCTTCCTCAATCTGATGGGAGCTCAAAAGTAAGAGAAACAGTAAAACTATGACAACAGCACCTTGACATTGTTTTAATTCCAACGCTATCAGAAGTTAAAAGCAGTAAACAGATATAATACTAACAAGAATAAAGATACTTACTGTCTAAAATGTAAACGGAATGTTTTGGTTCAATTTATTTTTCTGAAAGAGGACAGTATCATCAATTCACAATTGAAGCAGCATGCAATTTTATTCTTTTTTTTTTAAACTTTTTATACTTTCAATTCTTGGCAACGGCGACAAACCACAATGTTATCGAGGAATGTAATGCAGACTTTTTAGTTTGCTTTTTTTTTGTTGTTTTTTACGTTGTGCGCAAATGACTTTTGTTCCCTTTCAGGTCATGGATATGTTCAATAAATAGTTTGTGGAACCACTGTACTGTATAAACTTCAGTTATACATGCAGTCCATAAAATTATTTTTTTACTGAATAATTTACCCTGTTATGTATATATACAAATAGATAATTTTGTCTCAATATAATCTATACAACACAAATCCACTATCTTCCCCTTTTAATGGTTAATGTACATACACAGGAAGTGTCTATTCTTATAAACCGCCAGCCAACTCTCTTCTTGTTATCCATGGTGAGAGCTCTCACGTAAGACTGGGTAGTTCGGCACTGGGAGTTCCAGTGCCTCTTGTCTATGCCCCTGCAGCCCTCCTTTGTGTACCCCTTGGGGTTGCATTTGGTCTCATAGAAGTATTGCTTCAGTTGGCCTTTGGGTACTGGGACTTTTTCAAGGACTGTGACAGTCGCACCAGACATGTCCACTGCAGTCTTTTTCTCTGCCGCCGTCACCCACTCGCTCGTACTGTCACACACGCTCAGTTCCCCACGGCGAGCTGGGTCAGAGTGACGCCGGACTCTCATGGACATGTTTGCAGCATCCAAGTAGTTTTTGTACTCCTCGAGCAGGAAGAGCAGCGGGGGTTCCAAAGGCACTTGACTGCTCAGCATGACTCGGGATGTGTACAAGTCTGCATCCTTGTTTTCCTCGCTGGGCTGGATGTCCTGATCTTCATCTAGCAGCTCCTCTATCACATGTTCAAAGGTGTCTGCCAGCGATGTCAGTCCTCTTGAACCTGCATTGGGCCCGTTTAGGCTCTCAAGAGTCCCGTGGGTCCGAAGACCTGGGTAAGCCAAGCTGCCTTGTCCTCTTACACTAGCTTCTTTCATCGGGGCAGCTTTCATGCAACTGAAGTATGAGATAACCATAGTAAGGAAAAGGATGGTCATCACTCTTCTCACTTGGTGGAACTGTTAAGGACAAGAACAAGAAAAAAAGTGTTTAATTTACAAAGGACCAAGTAATAAAGATTCATCTGGGTTATCATGAGACATTATGCATTTTCTGCAGAGATCTGCTGCATATGCAGCTGCAACTCATTATCAGTGATAAAGCATAGCCTTGTACCAAGGTGTTTCTTTGATTTAGATTTTCACATAAATCACATGCCAAAACTTGGGCAACATTTATAATGGTGAGTCAGAGTTCTTATGTGCCAATGTCCTTCTGTGGTATTAGATTAGATACTATATGGACCTCTTATTTGTTGACTGATTACACCTATTTCAAATAATAACTGAAGCAGAACTGCTATTTAGCAATGCAGCATTTGAGCAGTAAAAGGCAGCTTCACGAGTGTCAAAGGTATGACTTCCATTTAAAGAACAAATGCAAATATTTGATTTAAGATCTCTCTATGCCAAAAATAGTTAAATTCACAAGAAACTGAACAGCACCAGGATAAATTGCATTTGTATTTTATATGCAATCTTCAAAACACAGGAAGACGCTGTACAGCTCTGGGGTCTCAGCAGGTCAATTCCTCATCTAAAAGTAGAAGGTATGTATGCACAAATATAGAACAAGAAAATGGTGCAGGACAGTGTGCTTGCAACCGTACTAAATTTGAGCTGGAAAGATTGCTCACATCATGTGAATGCCATGGAAAGGGCTTACTGGATTACAGAGCTGATAAAGAGCTATACTGAAACAACAGCACCAGAACCACTGTACCGTATTTTCCCAGAGCCACTCACCACCTATCCTCAAGCAGGCAAAGTATCTACTTAAACACACACACACACAAAAAAACCAAACACACACAAAAAAACCAAACAACAAAATAAAACACAACACAACCAACCAGGAGCACAACCAGGCAGCAGCCCTGCTTGCCCTATTTAAACACAGCAGCTCTTCTTTGTTTCCCCCATTCTGCTCCCAGTTCTGGAGCATGTTATGAGCTGTGCCTTGATGCTTATAGGTACACTTGACTAGAGCACGGAGGGATAGCACCATGGGTGAGTGCCAGTAAGAAAACTTTTCACCAGCCTGAGCAAACTCCTTTGTACCAGCACTCTGAACAGTTTGGGCTTGTATGACTGTTCCTTCCCCAGTGCTTTGCTGAGTCTCTAGCAATCATACATTCCTCAGGGTAGAGATTAGAGACTGTTTCCCCCTGAAGTATGGAGTACATACTTAAGGTACTATTAAAACAAGAACATCCCAAACCCTGCTGTGACAGACAGCTATGCTTTCTGTCTGATCCGAAGTGCTACTACAACATCTATCATGCCCAGTTGTTATTTCTCCTCCTTCCGATCCCGGCTCTCATCCGTTCTGCTTGCTAGAAAGCAATGGCATTGTTCACATTTTTGAAGCAGCAGCTAATGCTTGTTTCAAAGCTTTTGAAGTTCATTCGGAAGTACCTCATACTTGGCAGCACTCATTGGAGTAAATGCTATTTCTGTTTGCCAACAGGGTGCTATGTAAAAAGCCTTACTTCATCTCCTGCAAATATGCTGTGGGAAACTAGTACTCTTAAGACTCCAATGTGGAAAGACAATCTATCATAAACCATACAAAGAAAATGAAATATGTACTAGAGAGGCAGTGGCCAAAATGCACATCTCTAAGTCTACTTAATGAAGTGTTGGGGAGTGGGCGAAGTGTTTGGTTTTGTGTCTGTGGCCCTCCCCTCCCACCACTGAACACGACTGCAGCTAAGAGTCATCTCCACACCAGTCCAAGTCTACTTTCTTCCCTCCATCTCTTCCTGTTTAAGTGTTATTGTGGCATAGATTTATTAAGATTAAACAAACCTGACATCTGTGACTCACAGGAACACAGTGTTTGCTCTAACTGTGCAGAACATTAATATTTAGCAGATTTTTCATCCTAGGATTTTTAAAAACATTTTAGAGGGCAATATCAGATTTCTTCCTCGAAGGGAAGAAACACACTAGACATGATTTACACACAAGGAAGAAGGCTATCAGTCTTCCTTTATCAAACACAGAGAGACAAGAGAGAGGGAGAAGGGGTGGTTCCCCTAGCATACCAGGACAGAGCCAGTGGAACATCATACGCTCCCTCTTCGAGAATTCTTTCATATAAAAGAAAAATGACAAAAACCAAACCCCATATCACGTGTTGTGACCACCAAAGCAACGAACACAAAACAGATCTTCTGGCTCCTAATCAAGTTCCCATTATTTTTGTTAGAGTAGTGCCCAAAGATCCCAGCCAATATCTGGACTCTGGAGGCAAGATCCCGTCTGAGCACACAGTGCCCCAGAGAGCTCTCCAACACAGAAGAGGTAGGGCACAACAGACAGGGTACCAAGGCAAGCAGAGAACTAAGAAAAGTTTGCACACATCGGCTAAGTTCACCCTCGGAAGGCTGAGTATTTGCTCAATTCAATAGGTGAGCAAAAGATGCAATGAGTTCTGGCACAAGCCACATCCCTCACAACTACCATTGGGCCATTAGGGTAGCAATAAACTTGATGGGATCCAAAGTGACTAGAATAGGGGCTGTGAAACTTCATTTGCATGGACAGCTTTCTTACAAGGAACAAAGAGGGAAGGCAGAGAGATGTAGAGCTATCTTACCATGGCCTCGACATACCCTCAGCAACCTCCACCAATTGCTGGTTGATTACCAGATCTAACACTACTCTATATCTGACATTCAATTAACCCTTCCTTATTCAGTGTTTCCTTCCACTTCTGAGGGAAAACGCTGTCAAGCTTGATCAATTTGTATCCCATCCAATGATATCTGACTGTCACTATTTGGGGTAGTAAGAAAACGTACAGCTAGGCTTTGAAAACCCACAACTTTAAGACACTTTAAGATAGCAACTATTCACAAGTAAACGTGGCCCCCTAAAAAGCCACCCTTTTCCCTCCCGTTTATATCTGTAGAATATTATGTCAAAGTAAGTTTTGGCAGTACAGACGTGGAATATCACTATCAAGAGAAAATAGAAAAACTTCTACTTGCTCATAAAAGAGTCCTTGACTATTCTGAACAGTGTAAGCAGGCTGTGAAAAAAATCTTCTAACATGGTCCTATACAGTCAGTTCTGGGCAGCAACAAAATGATACCGCGTGAGTTAACAGGATGAAGTCATCTGTGAACACCTAGGAAACCTCTTCGTTTTACAGGTCATATCTTCTAGTAGTAGTTGCTCTAAATCTACTAGTGCACTAGCAGAGTAAGAATTAAACCTCCCTTTGTGGTTGGAAACAGCCTTTCAGCTCCTTTTGAGTTGACTCATGAGTGCATGGTTCACCTCCCACTTGGCAAGGCAGGACTGGTAAAACCATGCAGCTCCAAAGAAGTCATTGGAAACAAGTTGGATGGCAGTTGCCCATCCTTTTCCTTCTGCTCCCCAACTGTCAAGGTAATATACAGGTATTATACAGCAAAGATTACAGATGCTGGCCGTCCTGTTACACCGAGCACCTCGTACACCCTGCACACCAGACTGCATACACCCTTCCAGTTACGAGGCAGTCACCACGTCACCCCACATGGAAGTGGAAGACGGGCTGGAACACAGGACAAAGCTGCACTTGCCCATTTCCCCAGCACACAGGCTGAGCAAGGTACTGCCCCTTGCCATCTCGGGCACATCTGCTACTGCAAGGCCCTGTCTGGAGATGCCTCAGCCCTGCTGGGTACTCCCACGGCAGATGCTGCCCAAGTAGACTAAACAACTTCTTCCCACAGAGGCTCATCAGTGCTCTGAAATGGCGTATTTTTACCTGAAGCAACCCAACTTGTGGCATAAAGACCACCAACTGGCACCAAGCACACCAATACCATCAAATGCCAGCCAAGCCAGAGCAGCTGTGGCCACTTTTTGGCCACACACAGGTAGAAAAAAACCACAACCCAGTCACTGATGATGTGGCCTCACTTTGTAGTCCTATCATGCATCCATTCTCTCCCCTCTCAGCTGTGGGAGGTTCAGATCCCTACTCCCCACAGCCCAGGAACAATGAGTGAAGACTGAAGCTCTTTTTCACTCCTCCCACCCAGCTATGTCACTGGATCAGACTCCTCTAGGAGAAGAAATCTTACTTCTGTTGCTGTCTGATGGACTGTTGAATAAACCTATTACCTTGCAAAAAGTAGGTGTATGCTGTTTAAAATACACGTATGCCAGCCCTCTTGAGACCTAGCTTTAAAAGGCTTCCTCGGGTCACACAAGATGTCTGTCAAAAATGACATTTGAGACAAGTTTCCTGAATGCCATCCACTCTCATGGCTGCAAGAGCATTCTTCTTTCTCTAATGCAGCACAGTGAAGCCAAAGCAATGAAAACAGGTCACCCACCATGGACCAGATCTCAGGAAGACATGACCTAGTTTGTACTTCAATGAAGTCCATACAATTACAGCTAGAATAAGGGCACTTAATTGTGGCAGTCATCTCCACTAATGGGAAGGAGGCTCATTAAATTGAAGGTCATGTCAATTATCTACAGCTAGTTTACATATGCAGTCAATTACCTATCTGTATTATTTACTTCTGTATTTGCATTCAATGAGAATTGACCAGTTAACTGTTTTATTTCATTAGTTTTACTTATTTTAAGCAGAAATCTAACTGCTTAACAGGTTGTATTTCCAGCAGAGAGACCTGAGTAACAGCTGTGAACATGAACTTGCTTTTCTGCATCCTGATATGTGCTATGGAAGTTGAAACAACTTTCAGTAGTGAATAGATTCAGAATGCTTTAATCTCCAGAAAGGAATGTGCAGTGGAAGATAAAATTAGCAGCAAGACGACATTCATTTTCTGCCTTGCCATTTTCTAAGACCTTTATACAAAAGTTCAATTTACTAAATACTACTGAATGGCACAGGCATGAGTTCCTGCACTACGCATCATTACTGGAGTGTGTGAACAGATACCAAAATGGGATGCATGTCAGCACATGATTTGCAAAGACTAAGTGTACTGAGAACAAACAGCATTAACCTTTAACACATGCATAACTGGATGTCTGACGCACTATGGTTATCCTTACGGCTATTTATGCAAACTATGTAATTATTTTTTATTACAGAAAATATAGCCCCCCCATCTCCCATCTATACATACACAGGCACGCCCACACCCAATTTGTATTCTTGTAAGTTGGTGCTTCATGTCAGGAAGAAAAAAAATATTTCATTTTTATTCCCTCATGTTGGTTTTCCCTGAGGGAATAAAATCTACTTAACCATAATGCCAGAGATGGCAGAGACTAAGCCAGCACCATTTTGAAGACTAAGACAAATTA
Organism: Anser anser; assembly: GCF_964211835.1. Taxonomy (NCBI): domain Eukaryota; kingdom Metazoa; phylum Chordata; class Aves; order Anseriformes; family Anatidae; genus Anser; species Anser anser. The sequence goes on along the minus strand of NC_139725.1, from coordinate 9,929,451 downwards.
CAAACAAATTTATAAGTAGTTTGTAAACTACAACTTTTAACATAAGAAATTGTCTTTGATCTCATGCTACGGAACATTGCCCATAGTACAGCCTCTGAGAACACAGCATCTCCAGCAGTGCCTACATTGGCTCTAGAGAGCATCTGTTTAAAGTACTGCAAGGAGTTTGTGGGGTTACCGGGGTTTATCGGACTCTTCCCTCTAGACATGCAAAAAAAAAATCACAACTTCTCCCATCAAACAGGTGAAAAAGAACCCAAAGAAAATGAATGCCAAAATATTAATGTCCCAGCGTTATACCCTGATCTTTCACTAACTTATGCATCAGAGTTTCCTACAGATTTTCTTCATACCTTTCTGGATGCCCAAACAGCCATGCAAAGGACTCACATGCTTCAGAGCTCTAAGAAAGAATTCAGACGCTCTACTGCGTAGACTAGACAGTCTCATCATTACAAGCATGCTTATACTTCAATTGGCCAAGTACGGGACTACAAGGAGTTCCCAGCAGGATTTCTGTCGGACAGATCTAAAACCCATTCTGCCCATACCAGGAAACAAGCAGGATGGGTTTTGGCAGCATGCGCAAGTAAAGAAAGAGCAGGCCAAACTCACAGATGGTATCAGAGGTTTTGGAGAGACAACACCCATAGAAGAGAACAGATGTGCACTATTTTTATACTTTTACAATGGGAATTAATTGTTGAGCGAGGGACACATGCTGCTTTTCCAGCTGTTTGTGCAGCATCCCACACAAGGGGCACTCAAACCACACAGGGGTTTTACTAGGACTACTGTAAACAAACTAACTCAGCTCTAGAAGGGCACGTGTGTGTGCCACTGTGCTTATGAAACAATTCGCTTAACTGCAACAGTTTTTTTGCCAAACCCTCATGTTGAAATAAAGGTATATGGGGGAAAGTCCCCTTCAAATAGAAGGTGCTACCAACAGGCCTACTTCTGTTCATCAGCAGGAGTAGAATGGGTAAGATATGCGATACTCGTATTGCCATGCCAGGAATACTGGCCAGTAGAGATACAACTTCCAAGTTTAAGACCTCAGCATTAGTGAATTCCAGCTTCTGAACTGATTTCAGGCTTAGAAAGCTGCATCAAGCTGGTTTGGAGTATGTGTCACAACAGATTCATGCCACTACTGTGTTCATTCAGAAGTACAGTTATGACTTCTGTGAAAGCAGAGTTCACCTACAGAACTGGTTATTTAAGAAAAAACATACTAAGCAACAAAACAAGAAGCCAACCACAAAGCCACTCCATGGAATAATTACTCCACGCCAAGATACTGTCTGGTTCCTCCATGACAGCAGATAATTACAGTTCTCTGAAATCATTCGCTTCAATAGCCACTAGAGCTTTATTTAATACTAATTCAACCTGTGCGTGGAAGAACATTAGGGCAGAGTCTCGGACCTCAGAGCAGCATCTGTGGTTTGTCTTCCATTTCACCACTGCTCTTTGGTATGAAACACTGCACTGAATCGTCACAGGACCAAGCTATTCTGCCAAGCACACACATGAAGTTAAGGATAATTGGCATTCGAGAGCAGGAACAGAATGGAGCACGTTGCATGCAAACTAGCGTGTGTTGGATCCTTTGTACTGTGACATGTGTCCAGCAGCCCGCGAACAACCCAGAAGCTGCTGTACCAGTTAAACTTGGATCTTGCGAGTGCCCAGGAACTATTGAACAGCATGTAAAACATCCCACGCACCCATCAGCTCTGCTGCGAGTGGCAAGTTTCCTAGGACCTATAGAACATTATGCACTCACCAGGAATGTAAGCGAAGCTTAGCCAAGGAAAACCAATGGTTAAAAAGCTTAAGCATCGGATGGAGCAGTTACCCACGGTTTGGGCAGGCAGTGCTTTCTTAGAGCAAGGGAGGAGAGCAAGGGCTGTGCCCACTTGCTGTAAGATACTTACCTTAGCTGAGACCCTGACTGTGTGTGGCATTGCTGTTAGAGAGTACCTTGCTTTTAGCCATAGTCAGTCCTTGAAATGAAGCAGATCAGTATGTTGTGATGTGCATGAACCAGAAACTGGAAATGCCTGTTGTCAGAGTCCTGACAGGTATTAACAATATGCCTGCATTTGCCAGGAGTGTTATCAGTCATCTTTTGGCTTCCCGCCCTCCTGTGCAGACTTCTCAACACATGCTGAGTCCCGTTGTTAACACAGCACCTCCACAGAAATACCCTCCATACACAGAGGAGGCATGAGAGCTTCTGCTGAGGTACCAGAGGAGCACCTTCTGGAGTCCAAAGTTATACAACACAGGGACAACCAGACGAGGAGCAGGTTTTTTTTTTTTTGAGGGGGGGGGGAGGTTCACAAAGCCACCTCAAGCTGCATAAATGGAATAATGAAGAGTTTTAACTTACTGAGGACATCAATGCCATTGGATGGGTTAGCAGTCTAATCCATCTCACTACGCAACCAGCCCTGCACGTGTCCTGCTGTGACAACTGTTTTATCTTTGGAGATAGCATTGTTGCTGCAAAGGTATGTTAATATAGTAGCATAACTACTGAAAACACTTTGGAAAGACGTGATGTCTTCACCACTGTTATTTTACTAGGACAAAGCAGCATACCACAGATTTCCAAGCATTAGAGTTGTTAGCCCTCCCACCACGTGGTTTCATGTTGAAAAAACCTCTGCAATCACTAAGCCTGGTTTTCTGTCCCTAACACAATTCTAAAAACCTGGGGGCCTGCTCCAACTGGATTCAGAGGGATCCAAGTTCCACAGACAGCACTGTTTCCACAGTCACATGTTGTAACTGGCATGCAAGTAGCTGAGACCACCCAGAGCAGCTTTCCTCCTCCAGCCTTCCCTGGGCAAGCCTCACTGGCTCAGCAGCAGTTGCCCAGCCAGTTAGGACCCACACACCCACAGACTTACACCACCATGTATCATTGCTTCCACTTCGTAAGTTTTGTAGAGGAAAAAAGTCAGGAATTACTATAGGAAGTGTGGTGGTATGCCTGCCAAAGATGCAAGTGTCTGAAATCAGGATTCAGTTCTTTTTCAGTTCATTTTCTTTTTTCCTGCAAGACTGCAGGTTTTTATCAACCTTATGCCTTCTCCCAGCTGTATAACCATCTAATCTCTTGCCCAGAGGAGTATTACACAGATTTCTGTCAACATGACGCACTGACATTGGGTTGTCCCATCCCATCCCCCCAGTTAAAAATGAAATGTACCTGGCTGATGACTTCTCATATAGTCATTAGATGCAGAGATAGATTGCAGCATCACAGGAAACTATTTCCATGAGAACTGTTAGGGCTCATTGAAGTAGTACATTCCAGTGAACCTGATTGTGGTGTCCAGAGTCACTGCCTAATGTCAATCCACAGTGCTCTCTTCACAGATTTGTACCAGCTGTGAAGGTGGCCCAGCATTTATGTGGTTATAAAATCAGATGGGGCCAACACTATAGCTAATAGCTCTATCAGAACAACTTGTGACAGGTTTGAGTAAAACAGCTTCCTCACACTCAGGATTCCTCAGGGATACATGCATATTTGGTAATAATTACACTTTCAAGAGGAAGAAAAAAAGTTTCCTAGGTGTGCAGACTAGCTCCTCCCTTCCCCCTCCGACATAAGCACACAAATAGCCCAGACATGCCTATAAACAAAAGTATGCAAAATCCAGGCCAACACAATCCAACCTCCCTCCATGCCACATTTGGGTGTTTTGTTTCATGCACACACACCCCCAACAGAACAAAGTGGCTTTGCTGCCAGTGTACAGTCCTCGCTGTAAGAGCCCTTAAGCTCCAAAGGGTAGGTTCATAGATGGGATTTCAGTAATTAGACATTCCTCTATTAAAACTTCAGTACCTGTCCCTTCACATAAGCAGATGCTACTGCCCTGCAGGGAAGGAGAGCCTCTCCTCAAATAGCTAGGAGTGGGGGGAGGAAAGAGAGAAACATGAAATGACTCGGTATGAAACAGCTAGTTGTTCTCCCTCTCCTAAACCTCCGCACAACTCAATAGATTACCTCAAAATCGCAATCCTAGCCAAAATCAATGCTGCCTTATCAGAGATGATCAGCAGTCCTGGAGAGGTTGAAAAACCTCACAAAGACACTGCAAGAGAAGAGAGACCTGGTACTCACAGTGCCGAGCCTCCACTTCTACTTTTCTTACGGAACAGACCATCAAAGCTTCCAGAGTGCTTTGCGAGCACTGCATCTCACCACACTTCAGTGAGAGGAGGAACCATCCCAGAAATGGTCTTTTCCTACTAAGCATAAAGAGGCCTGAACAAGTTCCCCTGGGTTGCATGGCAAGTCACTGCTGAACCGGTGAACATGGGAGCCCCCGCTCCCTCGCTCCAGCCACTACCACGAGCTACCTTAACCATATGCATCATTCAAATATTTTGCAACTCTCTCTACGGCAACTTACATGTGTAACTCAGAAAGAGGCTGGGCAGCTGATTAAAACCTTAGGGGTATTACTTGAAATACATATGCTAGCTCAATTCCATCTGTGTTGTTAATTAGTTCCTGACTGTAGGTTAAATGTAGGGCATGTTGTCACGAGCCTAAGGTGGGGTGGCAGGACCTCCTGCTATCGCCATATGGCTTTTTGTTTCTTCCTTCATTCTTCAGCTTTTAGCCTCATGCTTCTAGTTTGTGGGCTCAACCATTATATAACAAAAAACAAGAAGGAGGCAAATAGTGCTAATGCAGAAACATCCTTCACCATTAAAACCTCTAGGAGGCTTCAAGTGAAATGCAGCACAACTTCCTCTCTCATCCAGAGGCTGCTTCTAGCCAGAACAAATTTGCTATGAAATTCAGGAAATACCTATTCCCATGAAAAACTACTGCTGCACAAGTAGGTATTTACCAGCCCTATAAACACAAAACAGGCTGCTTGCCAGAAACCAAAGGTCAGCCTTAACTTGCATAAAATGGAGATGAGCAAAGCCGTGCCTGCTCATAATAAAGATGCTTGGCCTGTACAGGGAATGAAGCAGGTCTCATCCCAATCAAAACAATCAAATGGAGAAAAAAGAAAACCTAGCTTCAGTATACCAGCAGTGTCATCTCCACAAATGCATTTTCTTTGTTAGAAATATAAATGGCTCCAGACAGTCCTAGTCAAAACCACACGTCACGTTTGGCAGTATGCCTGAACATGACAAGGTATGCAGAACATCGGCAGCTCCCCCTCAGTCATTTTATAGTGACTACGACTTGAATGCTAACCGGTCTGGTGGTGCCTTGCAACTGAAAATTTGCTCTAGAGTGTTTTCTTTAGAGGAGACATGGAAGGTATTTATTGCATTTCCTAGCTGTCATTGCACAGCTGTCCTTTCATTAGCCAAAGGCAGGTGAAATGATTTGCTCTTTCTAAGCACAAGATTTTTAAATTCTCAGTTACAGGAGTCAGAGCAAGGAAAAAAAATATATCCAACAATACCTGTGTTGAACAATATTGATTAAGAACAGATATGACTTGATGTTTGAGGATTATGGAATTCAGGATGTCCCATCTCCACTCATCAGACTTGGAGGCAGCCAGCTTCTGCAGGCATTGACCTCTAAGTAATTTCTTGCTAAATCGTAGTTTTGCCACCCCATCCTTTTTTTTTTTTAAATGGAGGTATGTGGAATTGATTGACTTATCCTTTTAAAATATCCTTGCTCATCATGAGCATTACTGCTACTTTCACAATTAAAATTGCAGAAAAGGTTTGCACCAGGGGCAGCAGAAATTAATCATTAATACAAAATAAAGAGAACAGGACTTGAAATGAGTCTTCCAAGCTTTGTTCTTGGCTTTAAATTCAGATGCCAATCATTAACCTTTAAGGGGGAAGCTCATTTTTGAGCTTGAGGCTAAGCATTACATAACATTTGTATTTCTGTGATTGGATACAAAGAAGCACCTGCCTGTCCTTTCTGTGCACCATTTCACTGGCAGCAACCTGCATACACTATACCAGTACCCTGCTGTTGTGAGATGTTAAACATCCTTCTTTGCCTCCCATTAAATAAAACCAACCTTTCTTCACCGATACAGAACATTAGATGCCAAAAAATAATGACATTGACATAAACCATTATGTTTATATCTGGGAAAGCAAGAATTGAGTACTTGGGATGTATTTATTTCTAGTTTTGGGTCAACCCATTGTAAAGATAAAGGGCAGTCACGAAGTTCAGCAGCAAACTCTTACTCCACCACAGTTTCCTGGCACGGGTTCTGGTTAAGGCACCCTTGCCAGCTTGAACTTGTTACTGGCTTTGCTTCCCCCTTGGACTTGCACTGGTTTGCAGTACAAATTTCTATCAAACAACATTTTTCTCTTGGCATTTACAGCTCAAACTGGATTATCAACTCAAAAGGAATGTATATACCAAGTGAAGATCCAAGTCTTAATGCAGACAGCCAGCAGGCACAATTATGTAGAAATACCACAAAACAAGTCCCGTCGCTCATCCCGACTGTCCACACACCTCTGTAGCGCGGTGACAGCTGTGACGACAGGGAGGTTGGTTTACTTGCTAATCCAGCCCTTGAATAAAGTTTAGATTTTGCTCCTTTTCATTTCAGTGTATCAAGTACTGAACACTTACAGAGAGCCATGCCCAGCGTAAAGAAAGGTAAACTAAACCATATGGATACTAAACTTTGCACCAAGCTTAGAAAGTAAATGGCATAACGGACTAAGGAATCCAGAGATCATAACCTCTAATTCCTTGATCTAGACAAAACTGCATTTCTCCAGGAGCTGTTATGTTTAAAGAAAGCTGTGTTTTGATCACGCTAGATAAGGTATAACATGTGCTAGGGTTGGCACAAGATTATGCTTAACTCTTTTATAAGATACATACTACAGGATTCAGAAAAAAAATCCAAAAGGACTTGAGTCCTGTTCTTATTGTTACGGAATTAAGCTTTTGCTGCAGCAACATGCTTCAGGTCTTTTGCATGCTGAGTTATTAAAGAGCATACAACAGCACTTCGCTGAATTTCTCCTACTTTGATCTTTTACCAGAACCTTCCTGCTATGGTACACGTATATAAGGGACTACAAACCTAACTGTAGCCCAGTGCCTATAGTGGAGAGGCAGAGGCTAGTTGCTGAGCTCCAGGTGAGCCACGGGTAGTTTTTCCAGTGTTAGTTTGGTATGAAAGCTCTCTCCTCATACAGCCTCGTATAAACAGCCTGCAGTTGCCTCCTGACTTGAATGGCAAATGGTCATGTGCCGCAGCTCCTCCGTTTCCCACAGCAAAACTCATTTCCTTCAGAAAACACACTAAGCCCTTATCCTGATATACCTGACACTGGCAGATTTAAAATATTTAAAAAAAATTACCAAAACTATCACCTGGGAAGACAGTCAGTACATACTATCAACCAAGGGCTTACATTTTCGGGATTCTACGAGCTGGAAGTCCTCAGCTCCCACTGAGGTTTGGTTCTGGTGGGTATCTTACTTCACGGGGTGTTCTGGAAGCCCTAAGCCAGCAGTTATAATGAAGAGCCCCCAAAACATATTGTGTCCGCAAGAGCCGAGCAGAAATAACAGCACATGAGATTATGAGTTTGGTGAATGAAAAAGGCACATTGATTCTCCTTGTAAGCAGTTCCTGGCAAATTAAATAAGGAACAATGCTGCTTATTCTGCTCTCCCAAATGCAGAGCCTCCTATTGCCAAAAACTGGTGTACAAAACATACAAATATAAAGTTGTGAGCTCAAAACAAGTCTATAACCTAAGCAGAGTAGATACAAAAAAACATATTCCACATCATTAGGTCTGTAGTAGCAACAAATACCCACATATCTAGTTTCACCTCAATATTTAATTTTGAAACTGGGAAATGCTGGGTCTAGTGAAACAAAGCTAATTGCTGCAGAGTCAATGTATGAAGAATATCCGAAGCTTTTCTTTCCCAGCAAACATCTATTGCAGGCTGCCCACTAGTAAACAGACCTCATTGAGGGAGCAGGGGAAACAAGCACCCCCACGAGCCAGCGCAGACCCTTAAGGAACCAGTTCTACATCGCACCTTTTCAGTGAGAGCTTTGGACACGCTACCAAGTCTCACCAGCACCTGCAGCAATTTGACTTGCACAAACTTCTTCAGGTGTATTGCGAAGTTCAGTCAACAAACGATTTACACAAAGTGATCCTCCTTGTTTACCTATCTAAGCCACCTAAGGAAGACTGCACATAAAGACTCGTTACCTGCATCGCCCAACAGGATTCGCAGGCACCACCCTTGTCCCAGGGCTCAGCACCGCGCTCATGCACACGCTCAAGTGGCTTTTGCCAAGGAGGACCAACTGGGATTAGCAGCCCCACTCATCTTCATCGTCCAGGCGCAGACGGAGAGCCGGCCATAGCGGCGTGTTTGTGTCATGCAGCTCTAGGTGGCGGTAGCTGCTCAGATTTCGAGATACCAGGAGATGCTTATCTCAAATTTAGCAACCAGTATTCCTCCCAGCCTCCAAGAACTGCCTTTCCTAATTTGAAGTGTGACCCCCTCCCCCATTTCTTCATAATTTATAGTAGTCTGAAGCTGAGTCACAAGGATTTCTGCATTTTCCTAACCAAGTACACAAGAAAAGAAATGAACTGCCAAAGTATTGAGGTAATTTATAGCGTAAAGCATCGAGAGCTTCTAGCCGATCAAAGGACTCAGAGAAACAAACATAAGAACAATCATGCCTTCTGTTCTGTACAAATGCCACGGCCAGAAATAACTGTCCTAATTAACTGGTTTCAAACTGACTTCTCTGAAAAATACAATATTCTTACCGAGAGGAGTATACAACTGCTACAGCCTTATGGCAGCTGTCACTGGGGCATGAGAATTCACTAAATGAAGTTTCCTTCTGCTTTCTCTAGTTGTCCACGGTACTTGTCTTCAAACAGCTGTATCCAGTTGTGATGCCTAAATTACACTGTAATGGGCTGTTCTGCTACCACCAGTATCAGTGTTACGAAAGGATTATGGTCATCTCAAATCAGCACCATCCCAGCCAGTCCTCCGCTCACAATTTATAAGCGGTAGAAATTGTCTGAGACAGGGTTGGCTTTTTCTTTTGTTGCCCAGACCTGCCTATCACATTAAATCTACAGCATCTTCAATACCACAGGCTGTCCCAATGAGATGTTGAGAGCTACAGTTGGGTGCAGCAGCTGAATTCCACCTGTCTGTTGTCAACTGATAATTAGCTCCTGAATGCTGAAGAGGAGAAAACATGACTCCAACCCTACAGATCACCTACACTTTCTCTCTATGACTATTTGACCTGCTTAGCTTGGAAAGCTCATGAAATGTGTTCCTTATTTGACTGCTCAGAGCCTGTAATTGTAAGCAACGTGACCAACTTAAGATTACGTTGGAGCATGTAGCCCATAATATAACGGCTACCCTACCAATACACTCTTGAATCTCCAAAGTTAACGCATTTTATTTTTCTGCTACTGTATATTCTAGTGTTTCCAAATCAAGTAGCCTAAGTATTTATTTTAATAACATGCGAGTTTAAGGCACTGTAACATAGTCACCAGCATTAGTGCCCAGCAAGATCTGTTATTTATTTTTACATTACAAGAGCAGTGAGGAGTCCTTGCAGGGACCAGGACCGCACGCACACAGAGAAGACAGGCAAGATGATCCCTGCCCCAAACAACGTGCAGTCAGCACTAACGCTGACGGATGTGCGCCAGCACAGGAAACAATGGGCTTTGTGAGCTGGCAGCGGGCACAGCCTACCAGCCCCATCCCTGCCTGTCCTTCAGGCAGCTCGCTCAGGCCACATCGCTGCCACCTGCCAGCAGACTACAGCAGGGAACAAAGGTGCGGTCACACACAGCGCCTTCCCACCTGGAACTGAAGGCAGCAGGTTATTGAGTTACCACGTCACTTGGGCAATACACAAAAATAGCTGAGCGTCAGTGCTTTTCAAAGCTTCCTTTTCAAGGGTGTTCACAGCTAAGCATTACCAAGAATGCCAGCGTATGAACTGACCTAAGTGATTGAGAGCTTCCTAATTCAGCAGCAATTTAGCTATTTAGGAGGAACCAAGTGCTCACAACAGATGCTTGCAAACAGGTCAAGACAAGTTGGTAATTAACCTATTCAAAGCACATATCCTCTTCTAGTGGAGCCTCCACCAATTCACACAATGCCTAACATGCGATTTCTAGTGCAAGCACAAGACACATTCAGAGAACAACATCTCAGCCTTTCACACGAGCCAGGAAGGCAGATACAGGAAATACTTTTGATTTTTGATAGGACCACACTTGCTCTACAGTTCACTCAGTAGAGCAAGTTGTTTCTTTCTTTGATGCCGGCTTATGCAGGGAAATGATGAGATGGTCTCCTACTCATGAGCTTCTCATGACCTGCTTTCATACCTGCACCCTGGCAGAGAACTACTGCTGAGCTGAAGGTGCAGCTTGCTGTGTTTTCCTAGGGGTAGCGATGGGGCAACAGTTGCAGAAAGCCCTACAGGTACCAGAGCAGGCTTTTAACTGCAGCTGCTCTCAGTTAGCATTGTCATTGCACACAGACCTTTAAAGCAAAAGCAGTGATCATCCTCTTCCACTGTATTCTTTCACATCTTAATTAATCTTTGAGATCCCTTGCATCTGTGCACTGTTTCATAGTACTCCAGCATATGTAGTACTACAGCATGCTCTTAAAAGAACATTGCTTGAAACTAAACTTTTTCAGCTTAGCCTCCAAGACAAAAGTCCTTTCCCATTCTCCTCCCCTATCTCCCTTGTTACATCTGGATTTTTCAAATAAAGCGTTCTTGATCCTTCTGACCAGGTTTACCCTCATTTCACAGCCATACAGCAACAGGATCCTACTCTGCAGCTCTGGAAAGCAGAGCACACTGGCAATTTGAACAGAAGGCATGCTACTTACAAATGGGTTTTCCCAGCTGAGGTTCAATGAGGCTGAACATTAAGTGGTAGTACTACAGCAGAAAATTGTTGTGAGTTACGGAGCCCTGCAGAAAGGCTCCCCTCATACCTCTTCTCAGCAAGCAAACAGATGAAACCGCTCTCAGCTCCTTCAAGCTGTTTTGTACTCCCAACGCAGCCATTGCCTTGCCCCGAGACCAAGGCGATGGGTCGGTTGGCACAGCCCTACGCGCACGCAGCCTACAGGGACAGGTTTCTGGACCCGTACCCCTGGGCAGTGCCCCGAGGGGCCCTGCGGCTGCCACCCGCTCCCCCCGGGGCAGCGCAGGTGGGCTCACGCACCCCGGGGTGCCGAGCCGGCTGCAGCCCCCGGGCAGGCCCAGCAGGGCCAAGGCTGCTCGGGGCCCGGCCGCAGCCCGCAGGGTGCCCCGGCAGCTCTCACCACGTACTTATCGGGCCGGGAATTAGCGACGGCACAGACACCGGCCCGGTAAAGCGCACTGCCGGGACGCGTCCTCCGCGCTCGTTAGGTGCGCGTTACCAGAAACATCAATCAGTAACGACATCGATCCCGCGGCGGCAGCAGCAGCCCCGGGGCGCCCCGTCATCCCCAGCTGTTACGGGGAAGCGCCCCTGCCGCCGCGCCGACGGCACCGCTCGGCCCCCGCCGCCGGCACGGAGCCCGCGCCCCGCCGCCCCGCGGGGGCCCGGCCCCATCCCGGGGGGTTCCCCGGGCCCGGCCCCGCTGCGCGCCCACCGCCAGGGGGCGCCGCGCGCCGCCCAACGGCCGCCCAACGGCCGCGCCCGCGCAGCGCCCGCGCCCCCGGCCCTGCCCCGCGCCGCCGCCGCCGCCGTCGGGGCGCTGCCCGCTGCGCTCAGCCCCGACGGGACGGGACGGGACGGGGCTCGGCACCGCACGGCGGCGGCGGGGCCGGCAGGTGCCGAACAAAGGGGCGCGGGGCTCCGCCGCCCGCCTCCCCCCGGCCCGGCCCGGCCCCGCGAGCCCCCGTCGGGGCGCCCCGTACCTCGTCGTCCACACTCAGCGCGGCCGCTCCCCAGCGGGCACTCACATCCTCGGCCCGCCGCCCGGCCCCGCCGGCCGCCTCCCGCCGCCCCGGCAGCACGGGCGGCACCGGCGGCGGCTCGCGAGTCTCATCGGAGCTCCCCGAGGGGCGGCAGGACGGACCCCAGGTCCCGGATCCCCCACCCCGACGCCCGCCGAGCGGGAGCTTCTCGGCTCGGCTCGACCCCTACGAGCGCCTTCGCCCCCCGGCCGGGCGCCTCCGGGCAGCGACCGCAGGCCCCGCGCTGCCCCGCTTAAAGGCTCCGCGCCGCCGCCCCCGCCCCGCCCCGCCCGCCCGGCCCGGCCCCCGCTCCCCCCGGCGCCCCCCGAGCAGGGCCGGGCAGGGCGCGGAGGGGCCGGGCCGGCAGCGGGGAGCGGGGCGGGGGGGGGGGGACCCGCACCGGCGGGTGTTGGTTTACGGCGCCGGGCGCGGAGCGTGTAAATGTCGCTCCCGCGCTGACCCCTGCGCGGCTGGCCCATTAGGAATGCAATCAAGATAATGGCAGGCATGGCTTATTAATGAGCGCCACAGGTAACGCTACACCGGCGGCTTGCCGCAGGCGGGCAGCGGGCGCACGGCTCGGGGCGGCTCTGCCCGAGCCCGGCGACAGCGACAGCGACAACGACGGCGGCAGCGACGGGGCCGGGGCGAGGCATCGCCCGCCGGGACGGGCAGGGGCGGCCGCGATGCCCGCTCCCCGTGCGCAGCCCCCGGCCCCCCGGGCCCCTCCTGCCTGCGCCGCAAGGCCGGTGAATTATTGATAGTGGAAACTGCACGGCGCAGGCAATAATGGCAGCCCCTGATTGAGTGGCTCCATCCGATCTCGGTAAAGACAGAGACGTGGCACGCTCCCCGCCGGGGCTGCCGGGGCCAGGCGGTGCCGGGCTCTTCTGCCAGCCGGGCACGGCAAGCAGCGCCCACGGGCCCTCTCGATGCAATCCATGCCCAAGGCCCATCCATCTCGCGCCCGTTTATTTCTCCTGGGAGAAATGTGTGCAACTCATTGCTGCCTTCAGACGGTCTGATTGCCCGTGTGCTTTTGCTATGAAACACCTGCATTTATGAGATCAGTAAAGTCGTAAAACATCCCAGGCGTTTGAAATCTGAGTACACCTAAGGCCTCCCATATAAAACAGCTTTTAATATATATTAAGGGAAACAATCTTGGTGGTTAATATCCTTTGCAGCTTTAAGAACTTCTTTAAAAACCATGCTCGGGTACCAGGACACAATCCTCCTTGCACTTGGGGGTTCGGTTTCGCGTGTTTGGACGGCAAGTGTCCCCGAGTGGGGAAGACAGTTCCACCTCTTTGTCACCACGCTTTCCAGACCACAGCCAGTCCATTCCCAAGAAAAGAGGTGGCTTCTCAAAGACCCTGCTGGCAGCCTTGTCCAGGGAAATCGCACCCAGCTCTCGCTGTCTGATAGGTAGGTGCTAAGAATGGGGGCTCTTCAGGCCCAGTCCTGCTCGGCTGCCTCTGTAGTGTTCAAATCCTGACATTAGGAAAGTACCAGCCATTTCTTTTCCCGTCGTTATATACCTGTATAACCCCGTATCTCTCACTGGTGCTGCAAGGCAGATCTCTGAGCATGGTTTCAAACCAGAGGATTGTAGCTGGAACTTGCCAAGTTGCTGCATGCATTTTGTTTTATAGCCTTGGACTTCCTTCCATGACACCGTTCAGCTTTCCAGGTACAACTGTATTACCACGGTGCCTGATTTCACCCGGGGCTGCACATTTTAAGCTGCTTTTTTGCCTTGTGAGAAGACCAAGCCGGCAGAGTTTTAATATTCTGTGTTCATAAGACGACGCCTGCAAATATTTGAATGATCTACCAGTCGAGTTGAACAGCAGCAGGGGCTACTTTAATTAGCTGCAATGTAATACACCGCACACATGTTATTCCTGGAGGAGGGACTCGTCTCCTCGCACACTAGACATGCAGATGAGCAGCAGCGAGTGTCATGCTTTAGAGACACCGAAGCATCTGCTGACTGGCTCTCAGGAGCGAGGAAGACAGCCCATGTTCAGAAAGAGTCTGCTTGCAATCAGAGCAAGTTTTTTAATTCTGGAAAGGAAGCATGTTACGGACTGCCGTGGTACACGCTTGCAGCTTTGCTCTGCTGAGAACGTGGAAACCATCAGTTCCAGACAACTGTACGCTGAAATTCCCATTTTGCTCCACTGCGAACACGCTGCCTTTCGCCCTGGTACCGAGATCTTCCTGGGGAAGAGGTGTGGTCAGAGAGCTGCTCTATCTTGCCGGTATAATCAGCCCGTGGGGGATTATCACCAGCCAGTGCTTGATTACTGGGAAAATGAAAAAGTAGTGTAAATAATGATCTGCCTGGATTTTAATGCACGTACAATCTGGGCTCCATATTTTTCAATTAGACGTTGACTTCAAGGAGAATTTTGTATGAGTGAGCCCCACAAGGTTGGGCCCACGTGGCACTAGTTTGTGAAGCAACCAATAATCCTCGCGGGGAGACACTTCCCTGGTCAGAGCGCAACTTCTTGTTCCACAGGATGCCCACGGGGCTTAGAGGTGTCCACAAGCCCTCGCCTTCCCAATCCATGTGCAAGGATCAGAGGTCCCCAGGCGCTCCACGACAACTGCTCCCATTGCACCTCTCTCTGCAGGACGCCTGCTGTCCGGCCACGGGTGCAAAGCCCCAGCTGGGCTTTGTGGGCACCTGGTGGTGCTCGGCAGGAATGCGGCAGCGTGGGCTGCACGGTGGGGAGCAGCTGCACGTCTCTGGTTATTTCAGCTGGGTGAATTCGGTGCATCGAGCCTCTTGGTGTCCCCACCGTGGCATGCCCACCGTGACATTGAGCCTCTTCTTCCTGCACCTAACTGGTTAAAATTATTTTCTGCATACACCAATTACACTTCACCCTATTCCATACAGCGACAGAGAAAGAGTAAGAAATAGTACAACTAAGAGTTGTCAATCAATATAATGTTGATTTATCCCTGCAGCAGTATCAGACTGCTTGTAGGGGGGTAGGACCATTGCCTTTTGCTGAATTCAATTTAAACTATAGCATAGGCACTAACGATGCCGTAGATACTACAAAGAGCAAAGCAGAAGCACGCACATCTGGTTTCTGTCTCAGTGGAGGTTATGCATTATAGTGATTGATGCACAAGGTCCGAATTTACTGATAAACTAATTGTATGATAAAGTAGTTTGTGGGGCTCTTAAATTCCCCCATTGCAATTGTAAGAGAAGCAATAAAAAAGTCAATATTAGAAAAGAATAAACTTCTTAAAAGGTCCACAGTTGGTCAATACACAAAAGGCACTTCAGCCTCCCCCCACAACTGTATCTTTACACTCCCTGTTTCATTAACACAGTATCTCAACCTGTTTTTCGAAGAGAAAAAGGTCAAGAAGCTACAACTTGGACTCCCTCTCACTTGGTTGTCGGGAAATATAAACTAGTCCTGATTACACAAATGAGAATGATGTTGATGTGCTCGGGTTTTGACACTAGAGTATTTTTTCTATTAATAATTTTAATTGCCTGAGGTCAGTTCTTATATCACTACAAGTATTTTATGTTTAATTATGTTTATTCATGTTTCCTAGTTACCTATCTTTGCTATTTTTTCACATTAAAGGACTGGAAAGTTCATTGAAATAAACTTTTCCAACTCAAGCAATGCTAAGAATTGCAATGAGTTATAAACACGATTGGAGGTTGCAGGCATATCACGTTCGTAAGACAGTGACTGAGCTGTGACGCCACTCTCTGATGATTCAGCGATCACGGCGCATGCCCCGGAGCCCTTCATGCACCCTGCTGACACCAGTGGGACCAGCGAGCCCTCAGCACCCTTGGGGACCCAACCGCTCGCTGGGGACCCCATGTGTCTCTCGGCCTCCTGGTTCACCCCACGTCTGGCCCTGTGGCTGCGGCCTGCCAGGTGGCTGGGCTGCCGTGCCCCCAACAGCTTGGGGTGGTCACCGTCAGCACCAAGTGAAATTTCACCTTCAGTGAGCAACGTCCGCAGAGAGGTGCTTCAGCCTTGTTTTAGCAGGGAAAGCATTACGAGAAACAATGAAGTTGGGAATGCAAAATCAAAGATCTTTCATTAGATGCAGTTCTCAGGCTGTGTGTGTACAGGACAAAGCAGCAAAATCCACCCTTTCAATCACTGGGACTGAAACCACAACATTTTTTCTGGAGAAAATATCACCTAATAGCTCGGCGCCGTCACCCTGCAGCTACAGCAAAAGCAAATTAAAAAAACTCCAACCAACAATTAGAGTAATTGGTCTCTTCTCATGTCTGCTAAAGGTATGCCAGTTTTCCATCGTGCGGGGGATCTGTACCCTGGATCCTGTCCCATGCCTCCTAGTCAGGGATTTCAGTGCAATTTACGCGCACGGAACTGCTGCAGTAACAAAGCTCTGTGGTAGGTGCAGATCAGATCCTTGCCGACGAGGAAGTGCACGCGCCCGCCGTGCGGAGAGGCATTAAGCTGCTCATGACCGTACTTGCTGTGGAGCTCGCCCCTGCTGCGCCCACGCCTCGCCCCCCTGTGCAGGTGCCTCTGCTGGCATCGGTTGGCGCTGAGACTGAGAGCGAGTCACACGTGGTGGTGGCAGTGCACACGTGCCCCGTCAGTGTGCCTCCTGGCCGGGCACAGCCACCCCAACAGCAGGACAGGAATGGCAGGAGGCAGGCTCCACGGCGGTGTGGGAAGGGGAAAGAGAACCTCCTCCACCCCTGGAGGCCAGAAGCATGTGGTTCCTGGGGCTGGGAGAAACCAGAGCCGCGGGCAGTGAGACGAGATGGCCGGGGACGCTCCTGTGACAGAGCCAGCCACTGGAGCCCTGCGCTGGAAGGGGATCAGCAAGCGGGTGGTGCGCCTGTGGGTGAAAGGTGCTGGGATTGAGTCAGCTCTCCTTTCCTCGACATACTCACTGTGCTTCAATTAGATGCAATGCAGCGGATTATTTTTAATATTTAAAGGGATCGGATTCCAGAGGTTTAATAAACTTAGCCAGGCACCTTGTCTGACCTGACTGCATGTACTTGCCTCACCAAACCCTACTCAGTCCGTAACTCTGGAGAGCTTATTTTGGATACATCCTGAAAGTAAGCCAGCCCCAAAACCTCAGTGAAACCTCTGTGGCCACACTGCAAATGCCCCTGTGTGGTTACTTGGCTTTAGGCAGCAAACCTCTCCTCTGACATCAGACCCCAGCTCACCAGGTATGGGCCGCACAGCTTTACTGCCCCGAGGTGATGCCCTTTAAAACAGGTTATTGAATTATTTCACCTAAGAAGCACCTCGGGAGGTAAAAATATTCTCCATGTTAACAAATGGAGCATTAAAGAGAGAAGTAGCTGAGGAGCAGTAGACATTTTTACTAATCGTGGTGTAAAATCATCAGCTCAGCAGTAAAACCTGGGTCCTAGCAGCAAAACCTAGACCACATCACGTCCTCCTCCTCCCCCAGTCACCGCGACTTGTGGTTCACGACACAAACGCTGGATTAGTTGCATTAGAGCCAAAATTTCCCTTAACTAACGCATTTCATTTGTTTGCTGTCTTTTCTGTTTATTGAACACTTGGGATTGTTAATCTTCTGCTAATTTAATAACTGGAACCATGTGGCGTACAAGCGTTGCCGCATTCCGCCTGGGAGATTAATGGCAGGGACGCGCGGCTCTGAAGGCCCGGCCGCGGGCGCTGGGCTGTCGGTGACGGGCGCCCAGAGGTGAGACAGGAGCACGGGACAGATGTGCAGCCACTCCAGGTCTGAAAGTCCTGAAGTGCTAAACCAGAAAACCAGCGCGAATTTTTAAGCTGCATTTAAATAACCTTCCTCGAGCCCGATGCCTCTTCTCAAACGGGAGGACGTGGCCTCCACGAAACCATGTCACCCCCCCATGTGCAGGGCTGAAGTGAAACCCAGCCCCTGCTCCGGCAGGACACCTGAGGCTGAGGTCCCATGCGTTTTGGGTACAAACTCATAAACAACATTATCAGCATTTATTTCCTGGACACTCTTTATTTTTTGTGGAGTTTACACAGCTGAAAAGCAAATGATTGCAAAGGAGTGGTGCCTTTAAACACCTCCTTGTTTTCCATTAGTTATCCTGTTTAATCAGCTATAACTCATTACAATCCAATGACATCCTGCACGGCCTTATTGTGCCTTTGGTTATTTGAATATAAACACCACTGAAGTCAGCAGGAATGCAAAGTGTGTAAATCAGCACAGAGCCCAGTGCTAGGTTTTAAGCAAGGATTCTGCGGCGAGGAATTTAAACCATTATTTTATATTTTTGTTACGTTTCTGTTTGATGCTTTACCCTGCTCTATGCTCGGAGCAGAATCCGTTTCCCTTCCAGGCACGTATAGCGTGTTCCCCTTTGGTTTCCTAATTTGGGTTAGATCCCATCATATGAAAAATATACTCTGATATTGTACCTAGAGCACATTGATGAGGCCTAAAGAGCTCTTCTGTGATGGGAATTAAGATCAAAAAGGATACGGAATTTAAATATTCAACATTTTTTCTTGGATATGAAACACAGAAAAATTGTTTTGATGCAAAAGTCATTGCGACAGAATATGTTACTTAAACTTTGGGACCATATTAGGGTAAAATGGCTTTTTAGAAAGGAATTGCACTGACAGAAACTCCTTCATATGGAAATTATGACATTTTGTCTATTGCCTCTTACTAGAAATGTTTAAAAGATCCGTTAAAAATATTCTTTGAAGGAGCTGTATTGAGATAAAAGAAAATGAGTAAGAACTGGTATAATCTAGGGGCTTGTTTCTGATTAGTTTCTTAATGTAGGCCCCGTTAACTGCCCGAAACCTGCAGTGGTTGTCAGAGTTCGGGAGGCACAATGACAACATGCTCGTTTTACCGCTGGGTTTGCTGCCCTCCTGTCCGGACACCCCCGGCCACATGGCCGGCTTGCCCCAGGAGATGCTGCGACCCGGCGCCAGCCTGCCAGGGACACATACAACCCTATAACTTTCCTTTCCTACCCCTTCCCTACCTGTGCTATCGTAGCCTCTGCCTCACCAAGTGGCCATGAGGCAGACCAAGGCAAATTGCCCCACTTGTGGCTGCAGAGCATCCCATCTGAGGGCACGGCCAGTGGGCCTGCACCATGGCAGTGGTACCGGGGGGCACAGGGAGGGCTCACGGCCACAGCTCCGTCCCACCACTGCAGTGGTCCCAGCTCTCCGAGCCACAGTCTCCAAAGTGCCTATGTCCGAGAGACACGGGTTGCCTCTTTACAGAAGAGTTGCCTCTTTACAGAAGGAGTTAAAAGTCCCCCTGCCCTTGTTCCCTGTCTGGGCTGTCACCCACGGCCACTGACAGCTCTGTAGCCAGATTGGAGAGGGAGAGGCTGCTGCGGGGCAGGAGGGCATTAACGCCCCCTGCAATTAGCTCTGGGAGCCAAAGGCAACTGTGGGCTTCTTGGGAAGGGCTGGCCTGCAGGGCACCTAGGGGGTCACATGTGGGCTCTGCTGCCATCCCAGCCTGAAAACCACGTCGGAAATGCAAATTGAGGGAAACAAAGAGGCAAACAGATCCAAACGAGGCTCAGCACTGCGTCTGCATCATCCCCAGTACGTCCTGGGGGAACAGGCGCTGAAGCCTGCCCGACTCTCAGTTTCTGAGAGGGAACTGGCATCACACACACAAGCCTCGCGTTTACAGCCCTGGCAGAGGCGAGCTGGAAGCCGTGCTGCTAATCAGAGCCCCGGGCAGCTGTCACACAGAAGCAGCAGCTGGTGAAATGGCCTCTGGTGGTGGTGGAGGCGGCAGTACATCGCCTCGGTCCTGCCCTGCTGCTCTGGGGCAGGCTGGCGTGCCAGGGGATGGGGCGAACCCAGCAGAAAACAAATGTGGAAAGTCCATCTTCTCCGTCTCTCCTCTGCCCTGAAGCGCGTGCCTTGTGAGAGCTTGAATTTCCGCCCCACTTTGTCTGGAAAATCCCTCTGGATAAACGATTATGACATTCTCACCATTTAAAATTAACTTTCTCGCTTTGCCTTAAAAAAAGGCTCAGCCTTCTTGTCAGATATTTTGGTCGCTTTGGGCTCCCTAAAAATTGTGAGCTAGCAGAATTTTCCTTAGTGAATGCTGCAGGAGATCTTTGATGGGATGATAAAAATAACTATTTGGTGCCAAAGGCGATAGACTGGGGAACAAAAGCCTCTCTGAAGTCAGAGAAGCTGGGATCTTTCAAAGAGTTCAAAAAAAAAAAAAAAAAAAAAGCGCTAAGAACAGCAGTGGATATCCTGGACTATGACTGTGGTCGGATCAGCTGATGACTGAGTCTAGGTGAAGGATTTGGGAGCAGGCAAACAACAGGTGGTGGGCGGGAAAAGCAGGAGAATCAGATCTGCCTGGGGAATAGGTGGTGGATAGAGTGACGGACGGCTGAGGTAGCGGCAAGCACCAGGGGAAAGAGAAGAATCGGGTGAGTCCATGATGAAATTCTTACCTCTCACACCACCCCGACCTTTGTGAGAGACCGACGCACAGCAAGAAAAGCAAAGGAAAAAAAACTAGACTTGAAGCATTAGTTCCCTTGGGAAAGGATGAGTGCAAAACATGTGGCAGATATTAGTCATGTCACTTAGAAAGGTGTTCAAATACCACGATGAAGGATGAGTGTGGTATAAGGACTTAGAATAACTTAGTTGGTAAACCAAATTTGGGACACAGAAAGAGACTGATATGGGAAATACTGTAAGATTCACTCCTTGTGTGGATGTCTTTCTATAGCCAATAGATACATTATTCATTTTTTCCCTTCTGATGCAATAAAATTTCAACAATAGCATAAGCGGTATCACACTTCAGGCTACAGCAAGGGGCATGCACAGAAGCAAAGGATGTTTGAGATACATTGTCATCCACTGGAAAATTCCAAAACTAGAATTTAGCCTCGCTTTAAAACTATTAGGGCTTTTTTTTCTTGGCCAACTCTATTTTATCAGATATCTGTTTACAAAACTCAGCCAAATATCCTCTCAGATGGTTTTATAAACTTTCAACAGATGTGAATGAACATTTATTTGACAGAGCCAACTAACTACCTCGGCAGCTCCATTCTCTTGACCCCGTTCATGACTTTCACTGCATCCCATTCTCAGTAGAGTTGGTCAATTTTCAAAAGGTATTTGCTGTCAGATTTTTTTTTCCTTTTAGTAACCACCTGTTTGCCTGAAATCCATTGTCCTCATTATAAATTTAGTCTTGCATCTGAATATTATATCAAACATCATTGTAAGTTTTTGATGATAGTTTTACGGGGAAAAATTGAAAGCCTCTTTGAACACAGCGTCAAACAGTATAGAACTGAGTCTGCGTTGAAGATTTTGGAAAAGAGATGATTTTGAAGTGTCAGGTGCTGTTGCAGATCTGTCTCTCTCATCAACACGTGGCTTTTTCTGGTTCCTCAGGGAAAAACTGAATGGCAATTAAGTGATAAGTATGGAATGACCACTGGGCCACCGTGTAACATTCTTCCATTGCTGTTGTTTTAAAAAGTCAAGTGCGCAAAAGAATAAATACACCCAAAAGCAGGATCGGGCCTGAAGTCAATATTTTGAAGTTTCCATATCTGCACACGTTTAGTGTCTCTAACAGAGAGATAACACCCTGCAAGAGTGAGTAGGTCAAGCTATACTGTTATGTCCTATCCTATGCACTAACAGACCCCATCGAGAGTCTCCATCATTCTCTTTCCATTTGCACTCATCTCTTTGAAAAAAAAAAAAATCTACTTATAAAGAATCTTGAACTTTTTTTTTGTTTTCCATCCGTGGTATTTTTCATCTTTTTAGTGCTCGGGTAAGAGTTTTGTAACACATCTGTATTGCTGATGAACAAACTGAGGCGAAAGAACTGCAAAGATCTGCCGCACAACACACAAGCCATAGAGGAGCCAGATTTATGCTCCGGGTTAACAATGAAGCAGACAAGGAACCAGCCTGGCTGGCCTTCCCTCTAGCCTGTCTCTGAGGAGGATGTATGGGAATGCATATGAAACTCACATGAAGCAAACCCTCTGGACATCACCCATGTTCTTCTACTCTGCTGAACAGATGAGAGAAGGGTTAAGTCCTGAAGCATTCTCACTGCCAGGGTCCCTTCCTCCTCAACGTTCCTCATTTTTTTTTTTCCTTTTAAAGTGCTTCAGCTTGTGTGTTACAATTTGTTATAATAATGGAATCCAGTCAGAAGCTTGTGGCCCCATAAACTTTAGACATAATTTTAACTATGTCAACTTTAAAAAGTCAGTATCTGCCTCATCAAAGGGCAATCATGTCCAGTGTGGGTGTCTGTGCCAATTGTGTTTTGAACTGCAGCAATAATCCAACCTAACCATGCGAATAGCTTTTCTACACCCACATTTCTTAATTATCATCATGAGACTGAGGTAGCTGAGACCAGATCTATAATGTTTTCTGGATGTCAAAATGCCCACACACCTTCTGTAATCCTTGTGCTACCAGCCCCCTTTCATATTGCTTTTAGCTGGTCCATCTAATTATCTATTACCGTAACTGTTTAATGCATTTTTCATAAGCCCCACAAAGGATTGTCAGGAGGAAGGGGCTCTGTTTAAGAAAAAGGAAACAACTTGTCTGCCTAGACCTCCTTCACTGCACAACCCTATAAACATTTCAGGGGATAATAAGCCCCTCCTCACCCCTTTCAGAAAGGAACCATTATTTCTTACAGCCAGGTGAGACCTACGCCTCTAAAAGTCTCTGTGTACATTGCATCCAGAAACAACACATTGTGTTCAGAGGTTTGTGGTCTACTTCCCATTTTGAAATAAATAAATTTGTTATTTTCACATGCGCGACAGTCAATAACAATCTGAAATGGCCAAGTAGTGAAAATGTTATGACTTAATGAACGCGTCGCGTAATCATTCTTGCCAAATGTCAAAATAAATTGGAGGCCAGCGTGTATGGCTTATGCTTGTTAAATTTGGGTTGTGCATGCTATTTTGGGAAGAAAAACAAAGAAAGACCAGACCACTAAGAGGTGGGCGGAAGAGAAAGTATATATTTAGGTGCTTCTGGCGAGACCTCGGCCGATCACAGCCCCACCGCACACACCACCCACGGGATGCCCTGGGGAGCCACTTACCTCTGGAGGAGCAGGGGGAGCGCAGCGGCTGAGCCCCCCAGCAAAGCCCCCACCGAGGGGCTGGACAGGAGGTGGGCCGTGGCTATTAGCCACTCCAAAAGGTGCATTTTGTAAGGAGACCACAAGAGTTTACGGGTACCCCATCACATCCAGCGCTGGCACACATGCACGGACAAACGCGGGACTTGCCTGCCTCATGCGGAGAGTTTTCTGTCTGTCCGAGCAACAAGTACCTTGGAGGCTCCAGGTCTGGAAAGCTCCCCACAGCCAACGGCCCAGACCTTTGAATGCTCATGTGTGTCCCAGCTATCTGCCCTCTGAGGCTGCCTCACGAAACCACCAATTAGGATTACGCGATAAGCAAAATTACTCCCATTCTTATGTGATTAGGAAAATAGGTCTCTAAAGCTACACGTTCAAAAGCAGATCAAAGCATTATTGTTCTTTTGTGGTTAGGTTTTGACTTACGTTTCTCCCCGTTGTGTACGTGTTCTAGCAGTAGTACCCAGAGGCCCCAGCCGTATGTTTCTTACTCCACCGCTACTTCCAACGGAGGGAGTGCCGCCAGGGTGCTGGTATTTCTTACTGCCCTCATGAAAGGCATGGATACACATATGTGGCTTTCGTTTATTTTGTTTCATGACACAGGGAAGGGGGAGAAATCCTTTTCATACACCTACATCTATCACATAGCAACTAAGAATAGAAGCAATATTGAGACAGATGGAAATGTTAACAGTGACAGCTCACAAGCACGAATCACACATTTGTGAAATAATGAAATGGGTGGGCAGTTGTTATATGAACTCTATGTCAGTCGTTATGTTTTCCTGGCTACAATTTTGCAAGAGTATGTCTCAGAGATATTTTCAGGGAATGGGAGAAGTCAGTGCCCTGTGTTGCACTGCACCTTGCCTGCGTGTGGGCGCAGGGATCACTGGAGCTGTTGGGCGGTTTGCGCACCGAGCAGCTCGTCACAAGCCCCAGGACGTCCCATCACATCTTCCTGCCAGGGCACTTCAGCATTCCCAACAATGAGGTGGGAGAGAGGCAGAAAAGAAGTGTAAAAATAATTGGAAGCCCACCTGCAAGGGAAACACGGGCTGCTCAGATTTGTTTAAAACACTTACTTCCAGGCATAAAAGTATTTCATGTTTATGTATACTCTGCCCATATTCTGTGGTCTCTATTGCTAGCTGGACTCGCCAACCACGAATGGCAAGAAGCATGGCAAAGCCAGACCTGCGTTCCTCAGCTCCTTCTTTCTAGCTCTTTATGCCCCAACAGCCATTGTCCCCATTTTAAGGGCCACTTGGATGAGCCTGTT
Source organism: Anser anser (assembly GCF_964211835.1). Classification (NCBI taxonomy): domain Eukaryota; kingdom Metazoa; phylum Chordata; class Aves; order Anseriformes; family Anatidae; genus Anser; species Anser anser. The sequence goes on along the minus strand of NC_139725.1, from coordinate 9,904,950 downwards.
TTTGTTAGTCCCAGTTTCCAAGCCTCCATCCAAGGGTTTTTTTCCACAAACAAAAGAAATGCTGCATTCTCCATCTAATGTTAGCCCAAAGGGGAGGAAGCTGTGAAAGCACCTCTCCATACGTCTTTCAGCTTGTGCTACCTGCCTGTTTGCCAAGTCTGAAGGAACCTGCTGATTTTCAGAGAGGTACTGTTCCTTACACAAGATGCTGTTTACAGCACTTGAAATTACTATTTTTTGCTAGAGGAATGAACTAGATCTCCTGAAACCTTATGGATGCTCTTTTTGTTTGTGTACCTGATTAAAAAAATTCTAGCAGCTACATCTTAGAGTGCTCAGTGGTGATTTACTACTGTGATTCATGGTAAGACTTACAGCACTGAGCAAAATCTCTCCCTAGGGATTCATCCACCTTTCCAGAATTTCTCGTGGCTGGGCAATCATATGCCACCGTATTTAGGAAGCAGAGCATGGTTACTAAATGGCAGCCAGCCTGCATTTTCTTTGGGCATTTCTGAGAGCTCGACAATATTGGCGTGATAAAGAAACAAAATAAAGGACTCGCTGTGCAAAGTCAAATCCAGCCACCTCGGATCAATGAAATGCTATGCAATCCTCCAGGCCTGTCAGGGAAGGCCTCTAGAAATAAGTAGTGGGAACTGTCAGATCATTTTGAAATTAGAAAATTATTGAAGTACTCTGAAAATCAAGTGGTTATGCAAATGGAGAGGTACAGAGAATGAAGAACTTTGGGAAAGATCAGGCCTATGTCAAATACCACACAGGAAAACATCTCAGACTGGACACAGACACCTGAGGGTCACTGAACCACTGAAAACAACACTTGTGGCATCAGGTAAAATAAACAGAGAACTGTTAGAAAGGAGAAAGACAGGCTGCCACATCAAAGCTTTGCAGGACGGAGAGATCCTCAGAGGAGATCCGACATTTTACACTATCATAACCATAAGAGACGAACGGCGGTGACGAACCACCACCAAATGGGTGACAGCTCCTGGAGAAATACTAGGTACTAAAATCAATAAAGCTACTTGCAGATTAAGGTATGAGTCACTGCGAGCAAATGTGACCAAATACGGCCCCGTGTCATTTGTTAGCGGCCGTCCGTCCCATTCGTCTCCACAGAGAGCGATCGGAACTGGGCACAAACAAGACGGCGGAGGCAGGAAGGGCAATATCAGAACGCAGAGGTTTTAAGAGCCGGTGACAAAGTAACGGGTGTAAAATTAAAGTGTATGAAGACATACAAGATTATCCCCGGAGTGGAAAATTCACATAAACAGAAGCTCCTTGGCAACCTCCTCTGTACCAGAGCTGTGTATTTTGGGGACTGGACAGCCTTGGGTAGGGCTCACCACCACACTAGTGCGTTCAGGCACTAGTGGCACCACCTGGCTCCTTCCCAAGTGAAAACCGGTCAGAGGACGTTTGGGTACGAATTTAGTGACACGGGGACCGCAAAGGAGGTGCGTTTGAGTGCGCTCCAGCCTGCCGACGACAGACACTCCTGAGGCCGGCCTCTTCTCGACCAGTCCCTCCTCGCCTCAGAGCTGCCGAGAAACGCCTCCCGTCGCGCCTAGCCCGGGCATCCCGGCAAACGCAAGTTTTCAAAGTGGAAACGGAAAAATACACCGCTCCTGCGCCTGCCCCCGCCCGGCCGAGGGCCCTTTTCCTCCGCGGGCAGCGAGCCCCCCGCCCCGCACAGCCCCCCGGGGCCGTCCCGCGGCACCTCCATTTTGGCTCGGCTCCGGGGGGGCATCCCCGGCCCACGCAGGACGGTGCCCACGGGGGGGGTTGGAGGCGGTCGCCGTGACAACGGCGCCGCGGGGGGGCGCGGGGGGGAAGCCCCCGGGTGCGCAGCGGGGATGCCGCCCCCTCCCCGCCTGCCGGGGGGTTCCCTCCTCGGCGCCGCTACGTGCGAGCCGGAGCGGGAGCCCGGCGGGAGGCGGGGGCGGCGGGGCCGCGGGATCCTCCCTCCCTTCCTCCCATCCCTCCTTCCTTCCATCGCTGCCTCCTCCCCGGCGGGGCCCGGCGCCGCAGCGGGGCGGCCGCGGGGCTGTGCCGCAGGGAGCGCCCCCGCGGTGCCCGGGAGGGGGGCGCCGCCCGGCTCGGCCGCCCCTCGGGGCCAGCAGGGGGGCACGGGGACGGGGTCTCCTCGCCGAGGCAGCGCCGCTCGGCTCGGAGCCCCCCCCCCCTCCGCAGGAGGAACCCCCCCCCCCAAAACACCCCCGGGTTTGGTGAGGGTGGCTGGGGGGGGGAATCAATGCACGGGCTCCGCGCACAGCCGGAGACCCCCGGAGCTTGTCTACCTGCGAGCACTGCTGCTACCGCCGCTGCTCCGCCAAACTGCTGACTTTCTAGAGCTTATTTTTAGCCCGGAGACTAAATATTATTAGCTACATTTCTACGTAGGAAGGGGGGGGGGGGGGGGAGAGACTAGAGAGAGGGAGATGAGCAGAAAGCTTATCCGAGCGATCTCCAGGTGGGGGGGCTGCGTTTGGGTTTCAGGCTTGTCAAACACCTCCCCCCCCCCCCCCTCCCCTTTTAATTATAGCAAAGTAGCTGCGGATATTGGATCATCAGCAATACATGCACGGCGCTCCCGTTCCGTCGTAGCTCGCACACACAGAGGGGCCATCAGCGATCCCTCAAGCTGGGGACCGGCTCATCTCCATGTAGGTAAAGATCAGCTGCGTCTCTTTATCTATGCGAGATCAGTTGTGCATAGTGCCAGCTAGAGCTCAGCTGCATCTCTTTAGCTATGCAAAAGCAACTTCCATCCCCGGCTAGGGAAAAATCCGTCGCATCTGCTTATCTAGGTAAAGATCGGTTGCATCTCTGCCCATAGCATGCACACGCACATCGAGATACGAGATTCCCAGATTAAATCAGGCACAACTTAACTCAAGTCGTAGTGAAATCTCATCAAGCTGCTCCTACCTTCGCTAGCCTCCACACACCGCCCAGCCACAAAGGTACCAAAACTCGGCAAAGAGCAGGAACCCATCCCCACGGCACCGAGACGGGGGCAGCAGGCAGAGGGGTGCCGCCGGGGGATCACCCTCCCGCTTACCTTAGTCACAGCTAACACCACAAGCAGTGGCTAGATCGTGCCGATAAACACTCGCATTTCCCAAACTTGACACCGTCAAACCAACCCCCGGAGCTTGCAAGACTCTTTTTTTTTTTTTTTTTTTTTTTTTTCCTCCTTTTCCTATTCCAGCCCGCACCGCTAGGAATTCAACTTCGCCCAGCTCCAGCGGGGCGAGAGGGCGGCGGGCGGGGAGGGGAGGGGAGGGGATGGGATGGGAAGGACGGGAAGGAGGGGTGAGGAGCGGGGGGGGGGGGGGGGGGGTCGGTACCGGCTGCCCGCGGCTCCCCGAGCCCGCCGGGGCGCGGGGCCTCCCCCGCCGCCTCTGTCCAGGGTGCTGCCCCGCCGCCGCCGGCCCCGCGCCGCTGCGCGCCCCCTGCGCGCCCCGGCCGCTCCTCGCCGCCGTGCCCGTCACGTGAAGCGCGCGGCGCTGCGCGCCCCCTGCGCGCCCCCTGCGCGCCCCCTGCGCGCCCCGGCCCCCGCCCGGCACGGCCCGGCCCGGCCCGGCTCGGGGCACGGCCCGGCCCCCGGCCCGCCTGGGGACAGCCGTCGGCAGCGGGCGGCCGGCTCCGCGCCGCTCCCCGGCGGCTCCAAGTTTCTCCGAGGCGGGGATCCCGGCGCAGCCCCGCAGCGGAGCGTTCCGGGGAAAGTTGCGCTGCCCGCACCGCCGTGCTGCCGGCCGCCGCGGGTCCCGTCCTCCGGCACGCCAAGTGCCAGACAGCCCAGCCCGTGGTACCAGATACTGTTGTTAAGCAACATCGCAAGCCTTTTTTTTTTTTTTTTTTTTTTTCTTTCCCCTCTCCCCAGTTACAAAAATAGGCTTTTTATTGGTACTCACCATTGTTTCTTTGCTGTCCTGGAGACAGAAGTGTCTTAAAATCCAGTCTCCCCAACAGATGCTGGAAGGTAATGTGTCTTGTTTGAAGTCATCATGTGAGAACTTCTGCTTTGCTCAGTGGATCGCCCACCACTTGGTGTGACTTATGATTCTAATAACCCTTTGCAATATCCGCAAGCTTCAACTCTCCGCCACCTTGGTGCCTACAGAAGACAGAAAGCGGCTGGCAGGGAGTTTTAAGAACCTATAGACGTACGCAAACGCCTTAGCTCAGAGTCACGTTTCCCTCCGAGTTCTTACGTGATCCCAATGAACGAGAGGGGTTACCGGCTGCCGCCGCGGAACGTGACCGCCGCCCCCCGCACGCCGGAGCGGGACGCCAAGTTCCCGGGGAGAGCCCGGCCCCGCTCCCCGCCCGCACCCGGGGCCGAGCGACACGGGGCGGCGCGGAGCCGGCAGGTGAGTACCCATCGGGGGCCCCGGGGCTCGCTCGCCCTCGCGGGGAGAGCTCCAGGGACTTGTTGCACGCCGCAAGAGGAGGCGGCTCGCTGCCCCGACCGGCTCCCTCGGAGCCCCCGGCCTGTCCCCGCCGCACCTCGCCCCCTCCTCGCTCTGCCCTCGCCACCCCCCGACCCCGGGAGGGCTGCGGGCCCCGCTGCCGCCGCGCTCCCGTCCCCCGTTTTGTCCCCGGGTCCCCCCCACCGCGGCCAGCTGAGGGCTGGGGGCGACACCGGCCCGCCCGCCCTCGCCTTCGGAGGCGGCCTGCGGCCCCGGCAAAGTTTGTGGGGGCTGCCGGCGGTACCGGGGGGAAGGCGGAGGCAGGAGCCCCTCGCCCGGTGCCGCTCCCTCCCGGGCGGCTGCTCCCAGGGCGCTGCGGGGAGTTCCCCCGGCGGAGCCTGTGCCCCCCCGGCCCGAGCCCCAGGTACCTCCGCCCGGGAGCCAAAGCCAGCAGCCTCTTCCATGACAACCACTTATGTTGATCCATGCAATAACCAGCAGATGCTGCCCTAAGACTGGTACAGCTGGTACTTTCCTGCCTCGGCCGTCCTGGGGGCAAGGTGCAAGAAGGCACGTCGAGTGGTCTCCAGCCGACCTGCCCAGAAGAGGACTGCTGACCCCCTTCGTCAGCATCACACGCTGCCCGTGTGGCCTGCAACGGGCAGAGCTGCTCCCAAAGGCTGCTGCTGCTGTAAGGCTGCACCCAGTAGATTACCCCGTCAATTGTCACCCAAGACCCATCCTTAAGTATTGATCTTCAGTCAGGGAACTGAACTTTCCACCGTTGGAAGCACTGATAGTGCTAGTACCAGTTGTGAACACCACTTTTTAAATGCCACTTAAAACACCCCACAAGTGTTTTAACAAAGGGGGACTGCATCACACCATGCCTTCTCCCAACCTTCTAAGCCAACAGCTGCCACCTCTCCCTCCGAGGAGTAGAACAACTATGGTGGGGTCTGCTTTGGACAGAAAGTCATACAAGTACACATCTGAGCCCTAAAAGTTTCTGACTTCAGGGAGTCCTCAGCACTTGTGGGTAGAGACAACTCAGTAAGGAAGTAGTATCAATTAAAGCAAACAAACAAACAATTCTACATACTTCAAAACTCAAGAAATACAGTCTTTCATCCAGAAAGTCATTCTAGCTGTATCATTTGTAAGAAAGTAGTCTATCTGTTCCTCACCTACTTCTCAGATCATTAACTTCCAGGTATTTTCACTTTCTGAGGAAGTTCTCAGTCATTAAGGATGTCCAGATGGAAACTTTGCTGGATCACAGTATTATAATGACACAGTAACATTAAACTTACTAAAAACTTCCACAGAAGGCTTTCTAAGAGGGACCCACGGCAAGAACAGGACACGCAGTCAATTCAGGCCTGTTCCAGAGCAAATGGATGAGCTTTGCCAAGGATACTAAGGCAGGGTCATGCTGACAGAACAACATGCAAGAATACTCATTTATAGAGCTATCTCAAAGAGCTTCTGGTGAACACTTCTGTTTAAGATAATCCAACCCCACCCCACCCATTTCACTGGAATAGGCAGCAGCTGATAACCCATCTCGCGGTCATCAGACCAAATTAAGCATGTGTTTGCTGAAGGGAGATTTTGCTCTACGTTGCCTCAATCATGTCAGTCTGAAGTACTTATGAAAAAAACAAGCGCAGTAATCAAGACTCTAGAGATATGGTGTATGGAAGAACAAAAGGTCACGGGCAGGGTGATATGGGATGCCAAAAAGCAAAATTCCTTGGCAGAAGAGGAGGAGGAGGAGGTAGTACAGAACAGTCACAGTCCCCGCACGGACACTCACTGGTGACAGAACAGCCCACGTTGCTCTGAGGGACCAGAGCCAAAGATGGGACATGAGTGAACGCACAACAGTGGTGGAGAAGGGTCCCTGGCAGGCGGTTCAGAGAGACTCCTGCAAGAAAGGAATGAGGAAAGGGGCTGAGACAGAATTAAACCCAGCTGTCCATCAAGTTTCCAGCCGTTTCCTTTCCCTACGTCCCATTCCTGACTGGTTGTTACCTCCAGGAGAATAGATCCCGAGGCCATGGGACACCCAGCCACAAAAAGGCACTTGATGGGAGTATGTGGGGAGTATTTTTTATTTTTATTTTTCATATTATCATAGGGGCAAACAATTAATCCAAGTTACTCATTTGGCAAGTTATAACTCTTCAGTAAAAGTCAGCACTAGTGTGAAGAGTTTGGTCCATCATTTAAGACTAATAACCAGGTGATCTGCTTACAGGGTGTTGAAACAGGATAGCTTTTAGCCCTTGCCAGAATTGTACGACACAGCATTTGCTCTATTCAGGTAGTTCATACATATAAGGCAATGTACATCTCTTGTTCCAAGTGTGTTTATCTTGGATTTACATTGTTACCAGATGAAGTATACAGCTGTTGGACCTGACTTCAGTGGGACTACTCATATGTAAATAGTGACAAAAGTGTTTAGCAGATGAGGCCTAATTAAGCAGGAATCAGTCATACATTTTCCCCTCTCTTAGACAAAAGAATGTGAAGAATACTGCAGGAGCATTGCTAGAAAGTCATGGTGCCTTGAACCAACCTGCCAAACACACCGAAATCCTAAGTGAGCTGCAAATGTTCATTCCCTGGCTTCAAGCATCAGGCAGAAGCAGCGAGCTGTTATTTGTTGGCTTTTTCACATACTTGAAAGACTACCACAACGTGCAGATGACTACCCTGCTAGGCACGCGCTGGAAGACACCTTGCATCCATTCTGCACGTGCTGCTCCCTGCTCGCTTACACATCACCCAAAAGCCGCCTCGAACACTGGGGCCAGCGATCCGGGCAGAACCAGGCGATAACAGCATCTGTCAGCTTTATGGAGACACTTCTGAAAGGAGAGCTACGTTGCATCATCACTGGCGTGAAGCGTGGCTGCCAGCTCCTCTACATGCCAGCAAACTAAAGGCACGTTTGAAAGAAAGGTCCCCCAGGGTCACGGCATGCACATTTGGCTGGTAACCTCCTGCTGCTTCAACAGGCGGGTTTGGCACCCGCCCTGCTGCTGCCCCGAGGGTAAATGCCATCCTGCCAGAATGCTTTTAGGGTAGCCTCCCATAAAGTGTTGATCTGTGCCTGATCTCCTCCTCCTGCAGATTATCCCGGTCTGATATCTCCAGCTTTTCCACGATCTTCATGCTGCAAGCATCAGCAGCCGCTACCTCCTCCCTCCCTGGAATAGTTTCCCTTTCTTCCTGAGCCTACTCGTCTTCAAACCGCTCCCAATTGCGTATTTTCCATGCTGGTAACATGCAGATGAACATCGTAGTCATGATCCCACTCAGATACTAAACAAGCCTCCCACCAATGCTTAGTCCTCCTTTAAAGCACCAGAACATTTCAGCTTGCTTTCCGTCTCCTCAAAATACCAGGAAATACTATGGAGTAGGCAGGCTGCGGCGGGTGCGTTTGCTGTGTTTTCACCTCAATGAGCATGCTGCACCAGCGGGCTCCTCCAAACGTGCCTTGGCGGGGGCGATGTCCTCTCCTGCTCGTCACCCCGTGCCAGTGCCTTAGGGAGGCATTTCTTTGAAAAAAAATCACAAATTGCGCCGAGCTCATCTTCACACTTGATAAAAGCAGGAGAGAGGGGAAGAGCTCCCGGTGGCTAGAGCTCAGCACCACCAGGAAAGCTGGGCCTGATGTGAGACGGGGTAACGTCAGGTTCCCGTCCCCACAGGTGGTTGGGGCCGAGAGCTGGAGGCAGGCGCCTCGGCCACTGCACCCATGCTGTGGGGACAGCAGCGAAGGCTGCAGCAGGAGGAGGCATGGCTGAGGGGACAGCAGGGACGCCAGCCTTGTGCCAGCCACCAGTCTGCTCGTGCCGGGGAAACCCTTCGCTTTGCTCTTTTGTCTGGCTTTGGGTCCCCCCGCACTGCTCTTGTTGCACGACGGGACCACAGACAGGACTGAGGAACTGGCCTGAAAGCTTTACATGAAGTACTTATTCATTATCAGCCACTGCAAAAAGTTTTGCTTAAACCCCTTCTGTTATCCATGGAAGAGGCGTGATTTGGGAGAACTCAGATTAAACGCCCTTGCTTTGTTTTCCTCAGACTACCACTGATGCAAATGTAGTTCGGACTATATCTCATCTGCTTGTGTGGCACTCACTTAGGTGAGCTGCAAAAGACAGGAGATGAGATAAATGTAATGGAAACTATTGGCCCATGTAAGTTCTCCTGGATGACCTGAGCAAAATGAGCCACCGGGTATCTCTTACTAGAATAAAACCAGAGATAGGGAGAGAAATCAGAACCTGGAGAAAAAAGAAACATGACAGCCGTAATCTGTTACTATTGCAACCTGATTACTGGGTGCTTTGACATGGTGGGGGACCCTTTCCTGCAGCAATAAAGAATACGTCTCGCTTCTTGTAACCACAGGGGAAGCATCTGTGGGCAACTTAACATTTAAACTGACTCTTTATTCAGTTTCCTTTAAAAAGAGTAAACATATATGATAAATGTGGGGAAAAAAAAAAAAAAAGCTACACCACCACCTTGTCACATTCTGAAATGCTGTTCGGTGCAGCCCTGAGTCAGGAGAGAACTCCAGCACTTCCAGTACAGAAATGCCCTTACCGAACCGAGAGGGATTAGTCTTAATTGTACTCGTGAGTAAAAAGTAAACACATACTTTAGTTCCTTTCTAAGTTAATGTTTAAAAGGAAACTATCTCCAAACCATATTAATCTACTTCTTTACAGCCAAATACCCCATCGACTTCAATGGGAGTTCTCAGCCACAGCTGTGTATTTGAACCGCCTTGAGCATGATGGAAACGTGTTATTGTTAAGAGCAAAATATCTGCTGAAGAAATTATACATGGAGTTAGCAGACAGCACCAGGAATTAGGTGCATATCATGCAAGAATGATTGAGGAATGCTGGAGAGTTCTGCGTAAGGGCGACCCTTGACATTGTCTCTGCATTTATATGATGAACTCTTTCAAATATAGCTCTGTTCCCTTTAACTCCCCTGCGTAAAAAGGGGAGAAATGAGATGACGACAGAGAATGAGGGGAACGAGGAAACAGTAATGTAGGAGAAAAGCACTCTAAAGGACAGTAGAAATACAGAGAAGCTGTTATGAGGCTACCACTGAACTAAGGGTAATTAGTAAGATAATAACCTTCATCCAGGCTCTTGCACTGAGTTAACCGAAAAACCATCCCCACACCGACTATGTCTGCAACTGACCCGTATATCTTTATCCTGCCATTTTCTGACTAAAATGACAAACAAATTCTCCCATGAGATGGTATTCACAACAGTCAGGAAATAGTGTTAATGCTGACCTAAATAAATAAAGCTTCTCCTACATAAGAATTCCTGCAAGTATCCTTTAACACAAGGTACATTTACTGTAAAACGCACACAACCCTGGGGGGCAAACCACCTGCTAGACACCATGGTCTCTCTGTCTGCCTTTGGCAGGTGGGGCTGGGAACTTCAGCAAAAGGCTGCTGAAGAAGCAGGCGTACTTGGGTGAGACTCCCGAGACCAAATCAGAAGCTCCCAGATCCTGCTGGTAGACCTTGCAGCCAGAGCATGGGTGAATTTTCACAGAAAAAAAAATATTATTTTGCAGAGCTGCATGCCTGGGAGTGAGCTAAAGGGTGTTGGCACACATGCAGCTTCGAGGACGTGCGTTGTCTTTCGAGGATTTGCACAACGCTTTCTGCCTCACATGGCGCTGTTCACGCCTGCCTAACTTCTTCCTAGGGTTGTTCATTACTGTAAAGAACAGCAGGTACACACTAAACACAGTACATCTCTTATATGCACTATTTATTGTGGTGAATTACATCTGTTGTTCTTTATCAACATGAAGCAGTAGAGCTGAGGTCTAAGCTCCCTTTCCAAAAGCAAGCTGCCCAAAGACAGAGGCAAGCCTAAGGGAAGATTTTGTGCAGGCTTACTTAGGATTTTATTGTAAAGGCATCAAAGCCAGCAGTGTTACAGGTTGCTGCTAAAAAATGCTATTGCTACTCCTACCTTCTATTTGCATCGCACATTTGAAGTTGGTTTTGTTCCATTTGCAGCCCACGTCCTGCTGCAGCATCCTTCCTTTTGCTCTACCTGTTCACCTGTTAGGAAGGTGGGCTGCCAACAAAGCCTGCGCTGGGCGGCAGTTAGTACCTCGTCTGTTCCAGCAGGCATGACACAACTGGCTTCTGCTTTTCCAACACTAAGAGCTAGACTGGCAAAAAAAAATAAAAAAGTGCCATTATTTCCACCGAGTGTCCCTGTGAGGGTGCCTGCTTGCCTTAAAGATGCTCTTCTGCATGGGCTCTATGAGTCAATGCCTTCCACACCACACAGGCAGCGCACATAGCAAGCCTTTGGGTGTGCGGGTGTCACTGTGAATCAATCCACTTCAGCCACGTAAGTCCTTTCTGCCTTTCCTCACCTCTACTGGAGTTGAATTAAATACAATCTACACCTTTTCCCTCCCACTTTCATTTATGATGCACTCTCCTATTCTAATTGCTCCTCATAGGAGCAGCAGTAACTTTTGTTTGTGACCCAGAGAACTCTACTGAATAGGTATATCCAGAAGTGTTTCTAACACTGAACAGCACACAAACTGCATGATTACTCTTAGTGTCTCTCATTGAACAGAAAGTATTTTAATAACCTGAAAGACTCTTCAGTGAACAGTGCTGGATCTGCGCAATTTATAGCATATTTAAATATTTTTACATTGGTACCCAAGATTGAATTCCAATATTTTTCTTTTGTATCTCTGAGCATTTTAATACACTTCTGGGAACACTTACCTTTTATGATGAAAACAATATTTTCTAACATAAAGTGGTGATTTCAGCTTAAGTGCAACCATATGTATCTTAGGGCAAGGGCTTTTGGTTCTAAATAACTGCTTAATGTTAAGGATCTTTCATAATGGAAATGTCACAAACTACCATATACTAGCTTTCTCGAAGAAACGAAGATAAAATGCAGAACAACACAGCTCCTATAGTTAAGAATAAATACTTCGAAGCACAACTGCAAATTGTGATTTTTCAGTGAAAATTGCATAACTACAGAGATATGGGAAAATGGGAAAACCACAAATCTGCTAGATGTAATGAGTCTGTTTCTCTTGGTATGGGCTAGATCACATCCTATGGTAGTTTACCAATCTGATTACTGGTGGGCAATCACACTACTAAGCCTATTTCCATAAAACTGTGCAAATAACTTATCCCTGTGTCTGTACAGCATACACTCCTCATCAGTTAAGAATATCACATCTAGTTATTGTATTTCATGCAAAGATCTCAGATCTTTCATAAATGCAAACTGATCATTACAGCTTTGAAGGACATTTTGGTGTCCATTTTACAATAAGAAAAACTGAGGCAGGGAGCATTTAAACTGCCAGTAAATGGCTCTGATATTGCAGCTCACTCCCTGAGCAGTTTGCCCACAATAATAATGCCGGTCAAGATTTGGCAGTCCCGACACTTTTTTCTAAGAAGTATATAATGACTCTTCCCCTGTACCCACTGGGTATATCACTTGACACTGGGAAGAGATCCATGGAAAAGTGTTTGTATCATAATATCAGGGATATGTAGTCGTTCCTACTGCCTAGCTGCAAAACACTGGCAATGAGCAGTTATTAATCTGGGGGTAAAACAATGTTCATTGTTCAACTCGTACACAAATCAGAAGAAGATGCAGAGCTTTGGCAGAGAGCAGTGACCAGATATTCCAGCTTGCTTTAAGTCCTCTTGGACTTGCACCACCCACCCTAGGGGTTTACCCACAGGTTACAGCGCACCTATTCTGCTCACAGCAGGGGTGCTCATGCTCCTTGCCCTGTGCCTGCTCTCTGCCCACAGCCCGTGCCCTTCGAGGCATCGCCTGCAGCGCCCGAGCCCAGCCATGCTGTGGACGCATCCTTCATCCCCCACGGTGCCTCACCTGCACGCCCCGCCAGCCTTCCCTCGGCCATCAGGCTTTTAATCCATCAGCACTTGGGACAAAGAGCGGGCTTGGAGAGCTGATGATATATGTCAATGTTTTCCCATCTCTTACTGGTGACTCATTTTTTCGTGGAGCCTGTTTTCCAGCGTGAGGAGAAGGTAACCCAGACAGTACCATGGAAGGGAGGTGTGAAGATTCAGATAAGTACAACAAAGATCACTCCAAATTATTTCTCAGGAAAACTCCAGATGACTATCATTATTAGTAATTTCAGTCTCTGAGGTCTGCTCAGTTACGTGAGACTGAGCTGAAACTTGGCCTAAGGTTTCCCTGCCTTTCAGTGGGTCTGATTGCTGTCTGAAAGATACAGTTGCTGTGAAGATGCTGTCTCTCATAATCTCACATTTATCTTATTCTCAGGTTTCTCACAAATCTTTCGACATGCCATGCTTAAGAGTAATCCCCAGTAAATCTAAAGTACGTGGCAGAACTCTGGAGGAAAAATCTGGGAGCAAAATCTAGAAGGAAAACTGTAGGCTGAAAAACAAATGATTAATCTCAAGTAAGTAGGTAAGAAGAAAGTCATAGAATACCAGTACTTTTCAATTATTTAAACTTAATCAGCGGCATATAAATCACCTGATCCTAATGTGACACCTTCCTTCACCACCCAGCCTCTTTCAAAAATATATTTTGGGTATTGGCCGAAATTATCTTCTCAAAGAGTAGAGAAACACAACAACAAGGGTAAGACGAAATGATTCAAACAACTGTTACACGGTTAATTAACTACATAAAGCCACCGAAAAAGCCTTGAATGCGATTTGAGAAGTGCCGGCCGAGTTCTGAGCTGCTCTGGATTGACACAGCTGCATAGTTTCATGGGGCTGAGCCAAGTGGCACCGGGCTGGGATCTGTCTGCCCTGCCTTGCTCCTCTCACAGGCACAGCGGAGAAGGAAACAACTAAAACTGTTCAAGCCACTCCAGCCATTACTTGTCTGCACTGATAACTAAATGAAGCTAATTGAGTACTACTAGTCGCAACTCAGCCTTTATTATGGCAAAGGGTTTCTACCGTGCAGAGTCACTAGTAGATCTTATTCCCTGCCATGTACATTTACCAGTACAAACAGCCCCAAAGTGCCGACGGATAACCAGCTCTGAAATCCAGCAGCTCTGAGGTCCATGCCTACGTACAGCCACGTGCAGCAGATAAACGCGAGGGGTGAGGCTCTGGGGCTGGCCCTCCCCGCCCTTCCAGACACCATTGCACCACACGGGGGGCATGGCTTGCTGTTCCTTGGCAGCCGCCTGCATGCCCCCAGGAGCGAGCAGCGCATGTGGCCCTCGCCCTGCGGGGGCTGGCTGGCCCCAGCAGCAGGGGGTCAGGCCAGGGGACAGCGGCGAGTGTTGTGACACTTGCTGCAGCAGCTCCTGGGGAGAGGCAGGGGCCACCAGCGCACTGAAGCTCGGGCACCTCGGGTACATCTGGACCGCAGGTGAGAGCAGGCGTCTCCAGGTGCTGCCTGTGGCACAGAACGAAATTCTTGGGAAGAGATTGAAATCAGAGCCTCTTGCTTGGATCCCAGCCCTCGCAACCTGCTTCTCCTCCCACAGCGGTCGAGGCTGGTGTTGAGATGAGACTTCCCAGGCTTACCTTACGGAGAGGCTGCCGTGCTCCGGTGAGCCCTGGCACGCGCTCACAGGAGGACGGCAGGCAGGGCACGGCTCCCGTCACCACCCCGCGTCCCCACTGGCACCAGGGATGCCGGGCCGTGCTGCTGCAGGGGTAGAGGAGAAGACGGGTTAGCACCTGCGGGGATGGCAGGGCAGCTCTGGCTTGGAGGACTGTGGCCACACAAAATGGGAAGATTGCGTCCCAGAGTGAAAGGCCAGACATCGTGCTGGCCTGCTGCTTCCAACCCCCCAGTACGCACAAAATGTACATGAATAACACATTTACATGCACCCATATGCATTTACATGCATGCTAAAACTGGCTACTAAACAGAATAGAAGTATGATGATATTGGGAATAAGAAATACAGATTACAGAATGGCTGAGGGCAACAGCAGGTGTTCTTGCTCAGCTCCCCATTTCCCGTAAGTTAAAGAGGGATATCTGAAACCCACATGCTGGAGAAGTGCTAACAGGGGTGATACAGTGAGAATGTGTCTGGGAAGATCATTAGGTATGAGATAGGCTGGAAAAAGTCAGGAGAACTTCACGTCTCTGACACGCTCTCCTATGGATCTGATCCCTTCACGTGCACGGCTCTCACTGGCTTACAGGAGCAAGAAAGACCGTGAGAGAAGGGCCTGAGACAAATACCTTGACAGTATTTTAGCTCAATCCTAGCAGAAACAAAGCAACATCAGAAAAAATGAAGTTGATAGCAATAATTTTAAGACATGATCATTATTTCCCACAAGTCATTTATGGCTAGATTTGGAAAGGTCTTCTCACGTAGCCATTGCAATGTGCATTGTCCATGACAGTGGTTTAGTACTAAGCAGTTACAGTGCTTCTTTCTGTAAACCTAGAGCAGTGCAGGATGTAAGAGCCACCACGCCTGTGCAAACCTGGAAGCCCCTCACCTCCCAGAGCTTCTACACATGCACAGCCCAGGGGAGGACGTGGGTGTCAGTGAGAGGCAGGGACAGGCAACACAAGCCTGGACGTCCCAGGAAAACTCCACTCCACAGCTAACCCATGCCAGTTCCCCAACAAGCCACCTCCAAGAAGACACGAGGAAATGCACAAGCTCCTTACCTCGTGGAGGTGCTGGGTGGCTGCAACCATTAATGCTGGCAAGGTGCCCGGGTCCAGCTGCGTCGTGATCTGTGGGGCAGAAGAGCAAGCGCTTGCGCGTGTGAGCTGACCGACCGATTTGCACAGGTATAATGCAGCTGTTGTGCAACACCGCTAGTGATTTATGTTTGCTATCTGCAGACAGGGCTGATGCCCAGGTTGCCTGCGGCATGCTTGCACGCACACGCACGCACGCCCCAGAGGGAGCGTGAAGTGGGGCCCTTGGATCTCAGTCAAGGCGGTGATTCAGCGGCAGAGCAGCGCGTGGCATCGGGAGCCGCTCGCCAGCTGCTTGTTGGGTGGGCTGGGGCCAGGTGACTTGTCTGAGCAGAGACAGACACCAGCGACTCGGGAGCCAGAGGAGAACAAAAGCATGAGTCCAACTTCAGTGTCCGTTCCCTTGACGCGCGACTTGACGACAGTTTGTAAAGCTATGTGGGAGAACAAAGTGGAAAGCATCTATTTTTCTGTCGTGGAGGGATGCTGAGCTCAAAACAAGACCTATTCCAAGAAACACAGAGTTCTGGCTTCTTTTTAGTCTTAATCCACCTCCTGCTACACACTCCTCTGCTCAAAACAGCACATACCTGCATAACATCACTTGCATGCGGGGCAGCCTTGTTTTGGTACAGGACCAGATTCAGGGAGGAAATTGGTTTCTGATGCTCTGAATGGCTGTGTAAATGAATGATGAATGAAGACACAGGCGAGCAGAGAGGTACAGGGAAGAAATTGATAAATAGAAGGGAGCACTGCGGAAAAAAACCAACGGGCTCTAAATTGCTTACACAAAATCCAGTAGTAATTTGCATGCTTAGTATTAGGTATTAATGGCATCTCTCCCCCTGCTGCACCGAAACGTGCTTTATATGCACAAATAAAGGAAACTACCAACCACCCGAGCGTTTGTGTTAGTTTTGGAGAACCCCCACGTTTAATTTCCAAGCTTAAAAGGAAATAAGAAACCTGGAGCTGAGGAGATCATTGCTGTTTCCTTCCAGAGCAATTCCACATGTTTGACATCTAATCTATTGTTTGTGTCAGGCAAACGGTGCCTGGACAACACACAGAGTGGGCTGCAGCAGTAACGCGGCTCGCAAACGCCTATGAGCCTTGGTGATTCATCGCTCAGAGGAGCTCTCGCTTTAATCACGGAGGACTGGCAGATGAGGAAGGCCATGAGGATTTATGACTTCAGGGCAGAGTGACAGCTGTCCCAGGTATCCCAGCCCAAAGCTACAAATCAATGCCTTTATTAGAAGGTGACAGCATTAGCGGTGAAGGGTCGAGCAACCCACGGCCCGCCAAACAAAACTGCCATGTGAGGAAGCAACCCTGCCTCATGCACAGAAAAATCAATCCGACATGAAAGCTGCCCAATGACTGAGGGCTGCATCCATAAGCTCAACTCTAGCTGAGGAAATCTCACCTCTTGAGCGTTGGGATGCCCATTTTATCACAGGTATTAAGAAGTGCAGCTCCTGAGGCCTGCGTGCTGTAGCCGGGGAGCGTCCCCCTGCCCAGCCAGCATCCCAGGGTGCCTGCTGCATCTCACCGCTCCACCTGGCCGGACCTCGCCACGTTCCCCTTCCTCCCACTTTCCTGTTTGAGAACAGCTCAGCATCCACAGCATGTTGTATGTGACAGACCGGCAGCTGCAGGACAGCTGCATCCCGTCCCTGCAAGTCAGGCCGAAATGGACTTTTCTCAAGAGCTTGTGGCCAGAGACCATAATTGGAAATTAAAAGACCTGGGCTCTGTAATCCCTTATGTGCACAGGTGAGGACTTTCCTTATCTGTGTGCCTCAGTTTCTAAATCTTTGAAGTGGAAAAGCCGCCTCTCCAGGCTGTTTATTCTCAAAAATTGATTTGAGGCCTTCAGCTGGGCACGAAGTGCTGCTGTTGGCAGCAGCTGTGGCCTGGCTATGCCTAGAAATAATGGGAAAGAACTCAGGAGGAACACCCCAGCCAGCCTTCCCAGCCCACAAGCACGCATTAACCGTGGCGTGTCAGCCCTGGCCTGCTACGAGGACCTGGCCACAGGGTGGCTGAGGCGGTCATTGCGGTGTCCTGTCAGCACAGTTTAAGGCCAGGTGATTTGTCCATTTGATTTCAGTTTTCAGTCGCTGTAAAAACAGCACAGGTAATCAAATGGAGAAAAACAAAGAGCTTGAAACCTTGCTTCCTGACTGCATGCCCTGCAGTTCTTTGCAGAGAGCAAAGTCAAAAGCAAGGTTGCGTTTACAAGCCGATGCCTGTTTTGTCATCGCAAAACACACTGACAGCACATCTAATTTAGAGATCTTGTCCACAGAGCTGAACGTCAATACAGGACAAGTGCCACCTCATGCTGCAAAGGCACAGCCAAGACACTTTGCCCGTGCAGGAGAGGACATGAAGCCAGGCGGCAGCAGCCCACCCAGCCTCCACCACCACCTCTGCTGAGGAGCACCCTCGCCAGGAAGCCTGCTGCAGTGTGTGGCCGCCCTCGCGGTAAAGGCACTTTGCCTCACGTCCTGTTTGACCCTCGGCACAACTTCGTGCCCTTCCCTTATGACGTTGCTGGCGGTAACCGGCAGGAGGTGAACCAAAGCCTGGCCAGGGTGAGCGGCTGGGAGTCTCAGGGCAGCTCCCAGTGACAGCCTCCTGATATTGCCTTCCCAGTGCCATGGGAAGTTCATCACCTGGGGGGAGCAAAGAGGACAAAAGAAGGAAACTGAGGGAATGGTCACTGACTTGAGATTCTGTTGTGTCCTTGTCACGTACAGTTTTACCATTTCATTAGGAAATCTTACGGGTTTTTGTTGAGCTCTGCCTCAACTGTTGAGGCAGCATCAGTAAACAGAAAAAAACATCAAAATTTCCAAATGGAAACGTGCTCATAGATACAAATCCCAGACATCAGCACTGCTGGAGCTTAGGGATTTGGTGCAATGTTTTCCTACTTTGACTTTCACTTCTCCAAGAGGTCACTTCCACCCATCACATACACAAAGCAGAATCTTACTTCTGAGGACGTCACCAGAGAGATGCAATTTTTCACTCACTGATGGAAGAGATGAGCCCTATCTTCCAAAACATTGCTGGGTCTCTAGTCAGTAATCAGAGAAAAAAAAAATCCTAAAAATATTTTGCCACTGATAAAACATAAAACAGTTTCCAACAAACGCTTAGAAATTACAAAATAGTAAAAATAACAAGCCAATGGTACCTTTGAAGTCCCAACAGCAACGTGAAGTCCGTTGTCTTGTTTTTCTTCAGAAAGAGAATTCCTGTGGTGCTGCCTCTGTATTCAAGGTGACTGGTTACGCAGCTAGTTCCTGAACTCTATACACTTCCAGCTGAAAGATCAGATGAAATGGACAAATGAGAAAGTTTCACTACAGTTGGGACTTCTGATCACAGAAGACTCCGTAACGTCAGTAGTTCCCAGAATAAGATGCCTGAGAATTGCAAAGAAAGACAGGAACATTCGACGTTGCCACGGCATTGCCAGGTGACTTGGTGGGGCAGACAGGAGTTTGCAGGCACACGAGGAAGCCAGCGGCTCTGCGGGTGGGGACACCACAGACCCCTGCCAGCATACCGCTTCAGTGCTGGAGAAACTCCAAATTTTCACTTGTTTCCCCACCAGGAAGGCCGTGAATAAGCATCCTTGGAAAACAGCCTGTTCCAAGACCTGACACACGACTATTTCTAACATTTTAGCAACCTGGGATTCTGGCTTTTTGGTTTTGGTCACTATTTCAGTAACATGTCTCAGATGTTTTGCTTTGCCTCTCAGCTTCAGACCCAATGCTGCATAGCCAGACGCTTGCAATATGCAACATCACAGACACCGGGAGAGCGCTGCATATACAATGGAAAAAATGCAGTGGTGACAAATACTTATCTATATACACACACATGTATTGACATTCAGGTGGGCATGTGCAGCTGAGGTTTTCAAGGCTGGCAGGTTAGTTACTCTTCTTCTGGCCTCAGAACTCTACAAGCAGCATTTCAGCAGAGCCCAGCAACCCACGGCCCTGTGACAAGGCTCAGGTGGGGAATTCACTGACCACAAGGCACCTCCGACAGCCTACAGCTCACCTAGCTTCCCAGCTGGCACAAAGCAAACATCACCTTTGCATCCACAGGCCATTACACTTGACTTTCGCACCCACTGCTAGCATCCTCCTAAATAAACATGCTAGTAATGAGGAAGGAAGGAGAGGGGAGGATTAGGCGGAAAAGCAGCACCTGCGCACCTCCACTGAGCTGCCTGGTTACTACGTCCTGGTACGAAGGTGGTCTGGGAGGCTTCATGATGGATTGCATGTCACCTGCGAGAGCTCGCTCCATCCTCACCAACACGGAAAGCGGTCCTTAAACCCCCAGCAGCTGAAGCCCTGCCATCCGCCAGGCAGAGGAGCGCACCATCCTCCCATCCACTTGGCCAGTGTGGGAGCCCCAACGCTGAGCATAAGGTGCAACTATTTTGTTTGTGCACAACTCTGGCTAGGAAACAGCAGCCAGTGCCTGGTGTGCTGCGCGGCACTCCCAGCTGTGCTGGAAGCACATCTGAGCTCAAGGGCTCCCAGCCGCCCGGCACGCGGCTCTCCCGACCAGGCAGAGAGAGCTGCTGCTGCCTGCGGTGGGATTTCTCAGTTTTCTGACCTGCGAGCACAACTCAGTCATAAAGCAGCTTGGGAAGAGGGCAGTGTCCTTTAGGCTTCCATTTGTAGACATGCAAATACTACTATAACCTGATTAATCTTTTCTCCCCCTTCTACGTTGCCCATCACATAGGGCAAAAAGTGGGAATGTTTTTGGTCTTCCTTCACTAGCTGCGTTAATTTTTAATTTAAAGCCACAGTTACACCAAGGAGATGGATGGATTTGATTCAAACTTTACTCAAACATCCTCTGACTGAGCTTTGAGTAGTATGTACTGGCTGTGACTGCAAAAACCCATCTTCCAAAAGCATTCCCCACTCAGAGTTTGTGCAGCTTTGCTGACAGGAGCCCCCTCCCCACCTTTAGCCCCCGATGGGGTAACTTCGCTGGCTGTTCACGCTGGTCCCCACGCTGCTCACTCTGGCGAGGTACAGACCAAGCTGTGCCAAGCAAACCCCTGTACCTCAGTCACCATGGCAGTGTGTGGCTGCCTTGCCCACGCTGCAAATTCTCCACAGGTCACACCTGTGGCCAATAAGGCCTGAGGGAGAGAGCAGCAGGAAAACAGGTCATTAACTGAGCAAACACACTGATGCCACGAGGAAGCATTTGGCAGAGAGAGACAGCCGTGCTGCATTGCCTTCCAGTGCCTCCATCGGCGCGGGCACCACTGGCTGTTTTCCTCCCCACCACCATCCTCGCCCAGCCACTGCTGCGTATCCCAGTGGGGCAGGACACGGGGCTGACCCGCGTGGGCTCCTCTCCCCACGGCAGCCACCAGCTGGGCTCTGCAGGAGCGGGGCCACACGCCCGCGCCAGGGCTCGCTGGGGACCAGCCCCGTGACTTGGGCGAAATGAAACACTTGGCCGTCTGGCATATCGCTCCGTTCCCCACCAACGGCACAAATAGTCACTGTGCGATGCACAAACACCGGGATCTATTATTGGCACCTCTTCTTGGCTCGCCGTCGTGACGTGCAACCCGCACGCAAGTGTTAGTGCCCTTATAAGGCTCCCAGCACAAACTTAAATTTGTTATCCTCTGGCCGATGATACAAACTGCAATCTCAGTAGCATACGGCATGGGGAGGTGGGAGATTTTCTTGGCTCTGTGGTGAGAGAGAGAAATTAAAAAAAGGAGCCTACAATGCTGAGTCACTGTGACAAATAACTTACTATGGCATACATTCAGGGTTTAGCAAAGAGGCAGCTGAGAGTGAGTCAGTGACTGACTAGTGCCTCCTAGATTTTCCTCCTTGGGAAAGATTCAATTTAATGTAACGAAGCGCTGGCAAAAAGTAGTTCTCAGTGTTACCATTACCAAGTCAATATCACTAATTACACATGTGGTTAAAACAGTCAAATTACATTACGTATTGTGGAATACATGCATGGTGTTTGGTGTATAGCATCACCCATTACAAAGCAATAAGTTCCATTAAAAATATGGGTTTTCACATGTGGGGAAATATGGCCAAACTTCAAATGTTTGGCCGTGTTATTTCAAGCATCTCCCCTCTTTTGGTTGCTTGACTTCTCAGCCTTATCAATGTCTTATTTAGCATTCTGGTTTAGTAGTCTGTCGCACAATTTATACCGAACTAGAGAGTTTTGCAACCAAAAAAAGACTGAGTGCAAAACAGTTTTGAGGTGGAAGTTGCACAGATGTCACAATCCACCAAAACACTTAGTCCCTGTAAAGTCAGATTTGCATGTGCTGAATCATGGCCAAAGCTATTCTTGTTTTGTTGTTGCTGCTGTGTTTTTCCCTCCTCCCTCCGGCCAGGCAGACAAGGTCTCACCCAGAGAAGCAGCTTGCTCAGGACCCCACACCCATCAGGTCTCCATTACGTTGCCCTCGTCCCCTTCCACAGCTCCAGCTCCTCTACCTGCCTCTGACAGCAACCTAAAACCGGGAGCAGCCCCGCAGTGGCTAAAAATCTGGAGACAGCCCCTTCCTACTTGTACAACCCCCCTCCCTTCCTGGCACAGCTCCTGATTAAATTCCCAAGTGTTCACACAGCTTCCTCCTGCCCCGTGACAGGCACTGCTCCCTTTGGGAGGCTGCTCGCTGCCTCTCTGAACACGAGCACCAGGGAAAAATTTCCAAGGCAGGTCTGTCACCCAAGAGCCAGGGAAGCCGGGGCCAGGCTGGGCCACCCTGCAGTCCTCGCAGTGTGCTGCTGCTCCGGCCGATCCCTTCTATCTGCGCCTCATTTTCTCCTGACAGAGAGGGTTTTGCATCAGCCCTGAAATTCCTAAGATACTATGCTAACCGGTACACGATGGGGAAGATTATAACTGTTCACAAGCGGACCACAACCAGGTGGAAGGAATTTCCTATCTTCTTCTTCCACCTGAGCCATGGGGCTCAGCCTGGTAAGGGGAAGGGTTTTGCCTCAAGTAAGTCCAGCTGGGATGCTGCAGTCAGGCCATCCTTTCTGAGAACAAATAAAGGCATAGAATAATCCACTGTTCACTTGAAATGTTAATTAGTGAGTGAATTATACTCATGCTGTTCCTGTCTGACGGCTGGCTGCTAAAGAAGTGTAATTAGATATTCATCTCTGTTGTCCAACTTGTATGATCTACAGTGGCCCAGTTGCTCATGAATGTGTGCATAAAGCTGGTCAAATATTTTTGCATGATGCTTTTGTATGTTTCTTAAAAGAATGTCTTTTTCCCCCTAAAACAAAGCTTTTCTTGAGAAATGGTGATATCATCCACAATTTCACTATCTTTTTTTAGCCAAGCGCATCTCTGTCAAACCCTGCAGGACAAAGGGCCTCCTTACTTCCACTGCGGCCCCACCAAAGCACGTTACCAGCCCCCCCCCGGAAAACCCCCACTGCTCTCCCAGGCAGGGCTGTGGGGCAGCCCAGGGCTTCCCCCAGGGAATAGGGCAGGCAGCGGGACTGGTGCTCAATGCACTGTGCCAGCATCAGGTCCTCCATGGCTGCTGACAGACTCGAAGCCAGGCTATGAAGTGATCCTACAGTGGACAAGAACGTACAGTTGTGACCAAAAGTCCTCTTTTAAGGAGGAGCTGTCTTCTCTCTCTGAAGATCACACACAGACCCTTCTTTTAAGAGCAAATTCATATAATTTTAAATAAAAAAGTACTCGTGTTTTTTTTTTTTTTCAGGCAGTTATGAAGAGCAGCTCTCAGATATGACCTTTCCAAAATGCCTGCCAGCGATCAACTATAACACAAGAGATCTCAGTAATATTTTTCTAATGCAGAGTGAAGAGCAGCCAACTTCCCATAGAAAAGGAGGAGGATTTTCTCAAACTAATTTTATTTCCTTATCTTTAGTCATCTGCTGAAAAGAAAACACTAAATATATTCCCCAGTCTACTCCTTCCAGTGATAGCTCGAAGGAGTAAAGAACCATATGCTCCTTCAGCTGATCTATACTGTCTCCATGACAATGCACATTTACAAAGTTTGCTCCCCACAACTCTGTAGCGTGCGCTCTGGCTGCTCACGGTGCAGGATGCGGGCCAGCTGCCCGGCCCAGCTGGTGGCACCGGCGGCCACCACCGTGGTGGCTGGGCTCTGTTCACCCGCCTGCTGCCACCCGAGGGGCTGTGCTGCTGCAGGTGCTCTAGGAGAGGCCATCCCGCTCCACACAGTGCGCCCAGACCCCTGGCTGGTGCCTGTCGCTGAGCTGGTGGCACAGCCGCGCGGCTCGGCCTACACACTGGCCGAGGTGCTGAGGCGGCAGGTCCCTCCCACCTCTGTACGGGCACTAACACGTGAAACACCTTGAAAGGAGAAATGGTTTTAGCTCGTTTTAACCAGTCAGAAAATCTTAGTGAATTTACACAGAAAAAATGTCTTCCTTAAAGCGTGCTTTTGCTTACGCAGCAGCAGGTTTGAGCCTGGCCAGTGCAGCTCCAGGGGGTGAGGGCCACACTGCTTCCTCGGCAGAGATGCTTAGAGATGCTTGGCTGGGGCCAGGTGCTGGGAACAGCCTTAGAGGTCCTGGGACCCCAGCAGGGCAGGATGTGGCAGAAGCCCTATGGTACTTACAATCTCAGCCCCTAGGGATTAATTTTTATTGATGTTTACTGATGTTAGCTGCAGTTTGTGCCACAAGGCAGCGTGCTGTGTGATGTGCACACCACATGAATGGTAAAGGAGCAGCCTGGCAGGGCATGCAGGCTGGGGCACCTGTGAAATTGAGGGATCCCTTCCAAAACAGCATTACAAGAGGTCGTATTCAGTAAGTCTTCCTTCCCAGGTACGGCAGGGTACCAACAACCTCCCATCACTAGCTTTATGCTCCAGGTGCATCACACCACGATAACCGGGCAGCCAACACAGCAGCCATCCTGGGCTCCTACCCCATGAAAAAGCCTAGAAAACATCTCATCTGTGACCACCAAGTGCTACCAACACCCAGGGAAGACACCAGTCAACAAAAAGGCAGCTGTGACCACCCCATCTGCCACCCAGACCAGCCAGGACAATGTTGGGGAAAGACCCTGCACCCTTGCAAAGAGGAGAGGCTGTGGGCAGTTTCACACTTGGCCCTTCCTACCTGCTGCTTGTTTCTTGAGAAGAGTTAAGAAAGGGTCAGAAATGCTGGCAGGTGGGCGGCAGCATGAGAATGGGGCTGATATTGCATCTGTGGGACTTAAGCACGTCACCCATGATCAGGACGTCTGATCCCAGAGGTGCAGGTGACCAGCCCCGCTGGCTGGGGCAGCTCCTGCTGCCCAGAACTGGAGACATGACGGGCCTCTCCTCTACACTCCTTTAATGCCATTACGTCCCTGTATTTTCCCATCTCACTTGCAAAAGTTACATACCAAACAACATAAGGAAGTTGGGATTTACCTCCAACCAGCTAAACCAGCATGCCCAGCTTATTGACTAGCTTAATGGACAAGAAACTTTCTATTACGATGTAATAGAAGAAAAGCATTCAGGAACAGGCTGCGTCTGGGCCACAGGCTGTCAATTGGCAGCCTCCACTTCAACAAGTGCAGAAAGACGTTATATTGTTATTTTCAGAGCCCGTGTGTTTCACTATTCCCTGATCGGTACAATAGCTGTCAGCACTCCTGTTTTGAATTTCACACATTTGCTTAATCAGAAACCAACAAAAATATACAACCGGCTGCAGTGGCGCATGAGACAAATTCTTGCTTTATCAAGGAGTTACCCAAGATACGGGTTGCAGATCAGGTTAACCCCACGTAATCATTTTTAAAATGGAATTATAGTACATGTTTAAAATCAGTAATAAAAACCTCAGCTGGCTAAGAAGTCTATATTTAAAAATTAAGAAAAACAACATTTATTTTAAAGGAAACCTGACATATATTTTGAATTGTCAGAATGAAACATTTTTTTCCCCACTTCACAACCCCATAGACTGACCTAGGCAGCCAAATCTCTACGAATTTATCAGATGTCTTGATTTCTCCTGGACTGGCACTTTTCCATCAGAAGCCTGTCCCACTGAAGGTCTCCCCGGCTGCAATGCCCACTGCTCACATACCCCCGAGCGGACCCCGGGAGCTGGCAAGCACCAGCTTCTTCCACAGCTTTCTGCTGCTCAGCTCCTCCCAGTCTTTGGCCTCACAGCAGCCAGGCCCAGGATGCTGCTTGCAAGCTGTCTCAACATCCCTCTGACGTCTGTAAATATATGCCAAGTTCTAATTATGCTTGACAGTCTTCTGCAAATTCTGACTCTTTCTCCCCCCTCTTTGAAAATGCCAGATTTCTCCTGAAGTCTATTTAGAGGGAGTAAAATGAAGGCTTTTCTAATTAGAGACGAGTCTTCAGTTATCCCTTCACCTCCTGTACCAGGAGCAAAGATGAATTCTGCCAACAAGGAGTCACATCTAGACTAGTCTACCAGCATTATGCAATGGAAGGAGGTGTGCTGCGCAAGATCAGGTTTCTGCTGGGAGCGGAGACAGCTCAGAGTCACAGCTTCCTCTTCAAGCCTCCAAAACTCACAGATTCATGAAGACTTGGTTTCCCAGTGCAAAACAACCCTCTTTCAGGGAGAAAGAGCCAGCGCTGCCTAGGCTCTGCTAATCTCCCTGTTTAGCAGGAAAGCACACGGGGCCTGTTGTGCCAGAAGCTTGGGAGGCAGTGCCCGGAGTTATTTGGTGCCTCTGGAAGCTCCCCAGTGACTGACAACATGAAGGATTCAATGTGTACGCCCAAGCATCAAGCAAACACTGTCTATTAAGAAGTTTAAGGGGAGGAAATGCTTTCCAGACACACAAGCCTTTTCTAAGGGAATTGCTACTCTGTAGGATGTCAGACACATAATGCTGATGCCATAAATGTCACTATACAGCAGTTCTCATTCAGAAAATATATGATCGATGTCAAGAAAACCCAGTGAAATATATATATTCATTTTAATTCCCCTTAACCCTGCCCCTTTCTCCAGGGCTTTGAGGAACACGCTTCAGGAAAAGCTTTGAAGAGTCATGGAAGAAAAAAAAAAATATAAAAAAAATAATCAATCTCCTCCAGCTTTTGGGGGTGGGAAAAGCTAAAACTCGCTGCATTGTATCAGGGTTCGAGGAAGGAGCACAGCCCTGGAAGACAGCACCCACGTGTGGCTGGCACCTTCATGGGCTGGGGGTGCAGTGACAGACAGGTCCCAGGGGCTTATCAGGCATTTTTGCCAGGAAAGATTTCAGCCCAGAGCCTGGTGGAAAAAAGCATCAGAGTAAGTAGAAGAGTTGCTAGCTTCCTGCCCAGCAGCTCATGCAAAATTGTGTCCCAATTAAAATATGTGTGTTTTTTCCTCTTCTGTTTGGGGCATATACACAGTGAAAAGCAGAGGGAGGCAGGGAGGCTTTACAAGTCCTTGGTCAAACCAATGCAAGCGAATGGACATGTGTGAACAGCCACAAGTCCTGAGCCCGCATGGTCAGCAGCATCTCGTGGTTCCCATACCACTGAGCTCTGTCTGGGACCAGCCTGCGCCCCCTCACTTCCCCTGGCTTCAGCAACCCTGGCCAGGGGAAGGTGCTCCCCCAAATCTACAAAAACAAAACCTATTTTCCTCTTTTCTTTTTCCTATTTACCCTGTTCCTTTTACATTCACCTAAGCCAGAAACTCTGCTATGTTGATTAATTTCAGCCCTGCAGGAATTTCTCCAGAGGCTGAAGCTGAGTGGCCACAGCACCAAGACGCTGGCTTGCTGGGGCTGCTCTGCATCAGACCCCCACAGCCATGTGGTAAGGGACAGCAACAATCCTGAAACCCTCAGAGCCTGGAGACACAAGCTAGACAAAGAAAATATTAGTGTCTTCATTAAGCGTGGAGATTAAGATCCTGATTTATTTTATTCAGTTGCCTCTGGCTCCCTTCAGTCAATAGGGAGAGAGAGACAGCTCCAAGGGTGACCCAAACCAAGTCGGATTAAATGCCCTGGAGATGTGCCTACGCAACTCCCTAGACTATATAGGGGGCTTAAAGCTATGGTCCTCCTGTTTTAGATGTGTTTGTCAAGTGGGGGTTTATCCAGGTGAGCTAACGTCTCAAGACTGCATCACGGCTGGGTTCAAGGCGAAAACCTGAGGCTGGAGGAAGAGTTGTGCCTTCGTGCTTGGAAACCCAGGCCAAGACCCCAACAGAAGAGCCAGTCCCCCCATTTTACTGTATTACTTATGCACTTTATGGTCACCAAGAAGGTTTTTTTTTTTCCATACCTCTTGCTAAGTGACTCCCTGGAGTGGGCTGTTTGTCCCCCCAGCAGAAAATAAAGAGTCACACCAGCAGCAGAGGGTGTGGGGGCAGACGCTTTTTGGGCATCAGTACTGGCAGTTTTTAGAGCCTCCAAATGAGTAGGCGACTGTGCTGAGGCTCTTTCTCCCACCACAAATCACGAAGCCAAATATCTCAGCTGCACTGCATGTCTGCAGGAGCTCCTCCTCCAGTGTTGGTTAGTGTGGGAAGGGCTCTGTTGGCACGCAGCTCACCCGCACGCTTGCGTGCCTGTGGACAAAATTAAGGCAAGCCCCTGTGCATGTTCAACATGCACGCATGCACTAAGACCTGCTGCCACTTGTAGCCTGCCTGGCTTCACAAGAGCAACCCAGAGCACTCCAAGCACTGGGACTATGTGCCCACAGCCAAGCCCTCTGGGGATGTGTGAGTAGTCCTGTGCAGGGAGCAGGAAGACATGAGCATCAGGGCACCAGAGTGCAGAAGTTTCCTATTGCTTCTTCTGAGAGGGAAACAAATTAGCTCAAGGTAGTAGAAACAGATGTACTTACATATCCTACACCCTTTAAAAGAAAGGCCCTTCTAGTGAAGCAGATGGGTTTAAGTGCCATTCAAAGCAATTCCTGCTTTACCCAAGAAAGCCCCACACAGGCTTTACATGTGGACTACCCAAGCAGTGTAAACAAGAAAGGCTCTGGCCACACGTCTCTAGCATCACACAAAGCCTAACATCACGTGAAAGCAAAGCCAATGGAGTTGAGGAAAACAACCCCTACATCCTTGAACCTCATGCAGTATCACTGACTTTGAGCTGCCTGTGATTAGGAATGGAGCTTAGTTCTCCACTACTGCTTCTTTCTTTTTCTGCTCACATCTTTTGATACCCCACCCTCAGGGAGACCTCTTTAGGAACACATAACAGGATGGCTCCAGTGGTTCTTCTGAATTCTGAAGACCACTGCAAAAGGTGAGGATAATTTCACAAATAAACAATCACACAAAGAGAAGTCGTCATTATAGATGTCACGTCTCTAAACTCTTCAATGGACACAGCTAAGCCACAGGTTTAGCAGCACTACCTTGGCCACATGGCACCTTCCCCTATGTTCATTTTCTTCAGGGACCAGAAGAATTAAAGCAACACAGTAAGCTTCATGGGTTTCCTTTTTTTGTCTTCCCTTCTTTCGCAATCATGTACTGCGGACTAGGGTCATAGCCAACACTTACTATAGGCCCATTCATGGGGAATTATGCGGAAGACAAATAACATCTAATTTCTTGTTGTGTTCAATGAAAAGGTGCTAGACACAGGAAAAACGTGGGGTTATTTGTTCACTTCCAGTCAAGGCACTACTTAACAGCTAAAACTTTAGTAAAACAAAGCAGTAGAAGAGAGAACAGTCAGACTTTGTCAGACTGGTCAATGTGCACGGATAAAAGATTAGCCTGAACAAAGTCTAGAGAGAAAGACATCCTCTTGTCCCTCCTCCGTGCCAGCTACCACAGCCGCTCAGCTCTCACTGCTGCTGCCATTTCAGAAGTGACAGCTTTCAGGAGAGCCAGGACTGGTTTGCAATGCTGAGCTGAGGGAAACACACGCAAGCTACAGCTGAACACAGAAACAAAGCAGACTAAGATATTTTTAAAAGAACAAAAAAGAGCCCTAAGGTAATAGAAGAGCGGAGTCAAGACAAAATGCTCCCAGCAATGAAAAGAAGGCTGCAGCTTTGGCTCACTGCTTAAGTCAGTGTTTAAGAAAGAAAGCCTAACACAAACAGAAATGAGGAGGCAGGGAATGCTCAACATACCTGCTGGTGGCAATGCTAAAAGCATTGAAGGGTCACCTCTTGTAGAAAAGAGCATTCCTGGGGGACGGCTGCTCTGTCTGCTTATATGTATGAATGTCCCCACCACCAGCACTCGTTTACTTTTGTTAACAGAGTATACTTGAGCCTTTTCCTGCAAGCACTTACACCTGTTTCCTGTAAGGGTGGTGATAGTGCTTGCAGGCTTCTCATACAGTCAAGTAGGCTAGAGATCAGCTGGCCCCTCGTGAACAATACCTGCTAATAGTCCTTGTGTGCTGGGTACCCCACCTGTTCTGCTCCGGACATCGCTCCTACTAAACAGTGCCCTTATAACACTGGAGGAAGGAAAGGGGTAGCACATCGAAACCACCTCCTCATTGTCACTTCCATCTCTCAAAAGTCACCCACACCATCCAGCCTGCAGCCCCATGGTTGTTAACAGCACCGAAGTCACACAACCCCTTCTATGAAAAGAACAAAACAAAGCAGTGTTTTCAGCTGAGAAAGAAGAAAATTGTTTGTAATTATAAGGCCAAATAAACCTGCCTGCTCATTGCTAAATGTTACAGAGATGCAGGGGTAGGTGAGCATGAAGCTCGGGGATAAGCATGGACAAGCTGACAAAACTAATGAAGCCAATGTTTCTTGTACACTTGGGACAAAAGCTGCTAAAATATAGCTACAGTAATGGTAGGATCAGACAATGCTTTGGGGCATTTTCATAGGAGAAAAAATTTGCTCAAATTTTCAGTCTTCGTTCTGCACGTGTTTCTCCATCCAGATCTCCAGTGGTGTTTTGGACAGTGTGTTTTCAGAGCCAGTCCTGGCTCATTGAGTGAGACCTGTCTGCAGCAGGAGGATGGATAAATATGGGACAGGCTGTCAGGAGCTGAAAGGATGCAGTGTACTCTTCTGACAGGGTCTGTACAGGTTTTCTGTGACAACAATGATCAGAAGATTTTGCAAATGAGAATTTCTAGAGAAGGGTGGTTTTATTTTTATGATTTTTTTTAAATGAATGCCTTTTAATATAGCAGCTTTCCACATAAAGATGCAGAGCCATTTTGCTGTACAGATTAATCAAGCTTGTTCTAAGATACTCTGTTTTGATCATAGATGAATTTGTACAGGTGTAACTCTTCTCATCTCTGTGTAAATACTCCTGACTTACACTGCTCACCTACACAGTGAAACCTGAACTGGGACTGGGTCTTCAGTGTGGGTTCCTGGCTTTGGGATAGGCTGTAACCATCATCGTCTGGTTCTAACAGAACAGGGACGTGCAGCAGAGTCCTTTTAATGCGTGTGTATCATGATATCCAATTCAGAAACGCATGCACAAGTGTAAATACTCTACCACTGACTTAAACAATCTGGAAAAACATTACTGAGAAGGTATAAGACAGTAGCAGAGCACAGGGAGAAGTGCAATGTACTTGGTGAGTGCAAGCCTAAAATAAATTAAATACTTCAAGTGAATAACAAACTGGAATTTCACCAACTCAGTGTTTTATTCAAAAGGATGAAAATGAGGGATAGTTGAAGCTGGCATCAGAGTAATGTACAAAATTCCAAAGGAAAGAACTTTGACAACGGAAAGAGGAATCTGTGAACCACCTGAATTTCAGAGAAAAATCAGTTTCAGGTACATGGTAGTCACCTGAGAACAAATGCGGTTATAAATGCAGTTAAATGCATTATAATGACGCCATCAGAGGGATTTGGCAAAAGCTAGAGAATGACTGAAACTAAGGCATGAGGAAAGAAGAATGGCTGTTAAATACCAAGCCACAATCAGATATCATTTATCATGATGTTGGTTTTCAGACCAGAAATGATAACAAATACTTCAACTGAGTATTCATGAATATTAGAAAAAAATGTTTAGGAAATAAAAAGTTATGTGAGGAGAAAACAAGGTTTCATTACAAGGTAGGTCTGTATTTCTCCCAAGGTACTTGCAGAGCACCCACTGATTTCTGTGGTGAAGGTGCTCAGGCTATTTATGTTAATCTGAAGCTCCAGATAAGAAGCAGGACCCACAATTTGTGTTACCAAGGGATGAACTAGGGTCTCTTCCTAGGGTTTATGTAGCCCATTTGTTCTAGGGAATCTGAGAGAATAAATAGGTTCTCCTCCCTGTTGAATTACAAAAAAAAAAAAAAAAAAAAAAGTGAGTTTTGGGCCACATCAATGGTACTGTTTTGTTTGCTTACTTGAGACATAGTGGGGAAGCTCGATGTCATCTGATTTCTGGAGGCATTCCTCGTAAGCTGTAGAGGGATGAAACTTGCAGCCTTTAACTAGGGTGACAAACAGAATTGAATCCATAACAAGAGGAGGAAATCCTTGTAGGGTTTTTTCTTCCAGATGTTCATTCAAACATTTGAGTTAAACGGTGTTAGCATAAAAAAAAAAAAAAAAAAAAAAGAGCTTAAAACAGTCTAACCAAAATCACTCTTAATCGGGTTTTGTTTCCATGGCACCTTTGATGTCATAAGCCTAATAGCTCCCCAGTGATCTATAGAGTCTTCCAGGAAAAAAAAAATGGCTAGACAACCTGAATGCCAAATGTTGAACACACACTTAAAAATATCCTTTCGGAAGAGTTTTCAGGCCTCCCTTCTCTTTTAAGAATCAAGGGAAACCAAAAATCCAACCAGGAATTTCCCCCCGCACACCCACCCACCCTGCATATCACCAGAAATCTGTGCACAACAGTTTCAATGTATGGAGTCCTACTAATATATTATTAAACTGCAGAGGAAATGCATAAAAAGACTTATAAAAATAGCAGTAAAACACTTTTTTTAAAATCCATTCTACAGATGCAAAATCTCAAGAAACATCTTTCTGTCAAAACTGAAACAGATTGTGGTGTTCAGCAGCACATTTCTTTGCTAGGGAAGCATTCTTAGTACAGTATTTTTGGTTTCCATCTCATGTTTTTTCCAAGGATTTTCTAATTAATCATGGTGCTGATGGATGATAGCAGTCCTGCTATGGCTGCTATTAACACATACGAGTCTCGCCAGAGGTGAAGTAGGTGTAATTTGCTTTTATTTAAAAGCTTTTGCTCAATAATATTTTTATGGCCTGATCTGGCTTTTGTGGCCAAGCAACATTTTCAGTCCCTTCTGCCTTCGGGATTTTTATCCAATTCTGTATGAAGAAAAAGGGGCAAGTGTTTGCTTTGCTGCTTTTCTGGATATCCGGCTACTGTCGCTGGCTAAGGAGAGATGTATTGCTCTGAGTGCTCTGCCTGGCGCTTTTAGTATGTATAGGAGAGGGGCTGAAGCTTCAGAGGACATGACTTGTGGAAAGCCGCTGCTGGAGAAATTAAATATAATAAATTTTACTTAAAAAAAGAAAAAAAAGAAAAATCCTAGTCCTGATTAGAAGCTTTGTTTCTTTGAAGGTAGAATGTAATGATTTTGCTGTGGTTATAGTAAGATACACAGCAAGGGCCTACTAATTTGAATGGCAAGAACAGCTTAAAAATTCAACTTCTTTTTAAATAAAAGTTCATGAAACCTTGCTTAATAGATGCCAAACCCATATGTCAAACAACATACCTATAAAACAAGATATGAACAAAACAAAATAGTTCTTCAAAATAAAAGCCAGTAATCAAATAACTTTATCCTTTACTGTTGCAAGAAAATAAAAATGAATCAACGCTGTACCCTTCACACGTCCAGGCTTGAACTCTGCAATGTGGGTGGAGTGAATCTCTGGATGGTGTCAAATGAGCCAACGTACTAGGTAACCATAAGAATAACCCTTTTAGCAAAATAAATAAGCTTGTCATATTGAAATAGTTATCATATTTTTAAAGGATAATATCTAATACAGTTTCAAGCATAACTTCAGAAGTGTATGTCATTTTTCTATATAAAAGGATTTCAACTAAAATCACTATACTGGTGAATTATTCCAGACTTTTGATGATCTAACACAGAGGGTAACAGAGTTTATTATGCCTCAATTCACCTGTGTACATGTCAGAATTTAGTCCCATCACGCTTTCTCTGATATGAAATGTAACGGCTGGTCTATTTTGGTTTAGAATGGGAAGTTAATAAATAAAAACACAGATACCAAATTAAAGCCAAATGAAAGCAGAGCAAGAACAAACAAACAAATCCAAAACATAACAACAACAAACTACTTATATTTCCAGGTGCAGTAAATACAGATTTGTTTTCTTGTTTGGGTTACTGGCTTGTTTGTCTCTCTAATCTTGCTTCATTATGGAAAAGATAAAGTAAGTTACTATAACATACTAAAAATCAGAAAAAAGAAATATATAATAATATTTCCTAGCTGTCTTGTGTGGTTTGTATTTTGTGTAATAGGACAGATTTTTTTAGATATATATTTATATACTTAAATGCTATTAATCAGAATTATGTTTCGTAACAAATGTCAGAAACTTTATCTCTAAGAACTTTTCCAGGTAAAGTTTTCCAGTGAAGCATCCAACCATTCATATACAGACCCATGTACAAGTTTTAATATGTTTCTATTTATCCTTCTGAAAAACAAACATCTCCAGACAGAAGAGACTGACAGGCACATGAAAGACCACTTTAATCTCCTTCCCTGGTCACGGCAGATATATGAAGTGTGGTATAAACTGGAGGGAAACCTTGGAACGGTGCTTTCCAGAATACTGCTATATATGAGAACATTCCTTCTAAATGACTTTATAAGAGAAGGATGGTGAAAAGTAATATTAATCTCTGTAGCTGTTATTGGGAACAATCGATAGTTGAGCTCGGTGGAAGCTGGTTGCTGATACAGCGACAAGCTCTGTTAGGTATGGCACTTACAGGTCAAAACCAAGCAAAACATGCTTGACTAGTCAATTAATATAAAGTGCGTATACTATAAATCTTGTGAAGTTGTACGTATCTGTCTTCTGTCTAGAAAACAAGTCACTGATTAAAGACAGGGGCAGGAACTGTAGGGATCCAGATCCATGACTGGAGCAAGTGGGAACCACAAATAATTCAGAATGTTGAAGCGCATGTTGTTATCATCACTGTACACACCCACATATGCACACACTGATTTATACTAACATTTCATATTTTTGTAATTGGAAATCAAATAGAACCTTAAAAGAAAAAAAAATCTCTTACTGAAAGCTGTTAACTTTACCATCCTGAAAATATTCTCTTCCTTTTTTCCTTCTTAGTCACAATTTCTCCTTCCTCAGACTTGTCTCGGCCACTCTCTCACTCCCGCTTTCTTTTCTTCTCGTGACTAACAGGCTTCAGGAATGAACTTCAGAGGAGCCTGAAAGAAAAAAATCTCTTCCAGATTGGCGATTTTTCCATTAACTCTTACAAATACATACTGCAGGCAGTTCAGCAAACTGATCATAAGATATGAACACTTTCATCTCTGTGTTACCCTTTCAACTGCAGTTCCAGGTAGTAATAACGAGAAGCTGTCAATGTGATAGTGAACTTCAGTCAACACCACTTGCTTGAAGACCCATACCCAGGACTGATTTTTGCAGCACAAGTTCACCTTTGCCAAAAACATCCTTAACTAGCTCACCACTGTTTTCCATTCTTCTATTACTTGGTGGTTTTGTTGTTGGTGGTTGGTTGGTTGGTTGTTTCCTTAAGAGCGTATTAGTTTCCCTCTTAATTCAAATCCTTTCTTGAACAGAGCGGAGTCATCTGTCCCCTGTTTTTGAAGCCAATGGAAAGGCTTCAGCATCCTTCCTCTCTCTGCATCATCCATGTAACAACTCTTTTCTCTCCTATAGCGTGTTTCTTTTGAGAAGCACAGCTCAGTCTGCAACAATAGGTTACCTTCAAAATACTTCTTTCTGCTTTTATCTGCTCCCCTCCCCTTTCTCCCCGCCATCCAATCAGCAGACTCACTCCACCATTAAAGATAAGCAATTTTTTCAAACTCACTCAGCATTTCTGTCCAAGTCAGATACAGAATCTAGATTTCCTACTCCCATTTTTTTAAAAATGTTGCCTTTAAACTACAGTTTCACCACCTTTTCTCTTTTATGTGTTTTGGGGACTCAATTTCTCACATGTTTAATGTTATTCTGTCCTGAAGTTCAGTGTAAGATCAAATATTCAAAGGTACCAAGTAATTCCCAATTATTCCAGATTTACCTCACGGTAATAGAGAAAAATCCATACTCAAAGCCCCAGTGAGTGGTTTTATGAGACCGTGATGTCTGTGCCACTGATTTTATTGTTATTTGCATGTACTATAGTGTCTCTGATAAAAAGCACATGTCTCTGGTTTACAAAATGGCCTCTAACCTTGGAGTTAGCTTTTTATTCCACAGACCCATAAAAAAACGCACATAAGGAGAAAATAAGGGCCAGGGCTGACATAAAAGTGAACTGAACTGGAGCACTTTAGACCCGGCAGTTCCTGAATGTTTCACTTTTCATAGAACCATAGAATATCCTGAGTTGGAAGAGACCCGCAAGGACCCTTTTTTTGATCTCTTTTTTGAGGGAGATTGGTGGCACAGTGAGAGGCGGGACCCTCCAGCTCTCAGAGGGGAACTCAGAACATGTTCACACTTTTTATTTTGAAATTAAACACAAAGTATCTAGGAAACCAACAGTGTGTGAAATACTCAGCTCAATACACATCTCATAGAATCATTCAGGTTGGAAAAGACCTCTGAGATCATCTAGCCATACAGCATACGCACCACGTATAGGGCTGACCCCACTGCAGCACCTCACTTTTAAAAGGACTTGTCTAATGATTAGAGCAAGGAACGATGAGCTGGGATCCTTAGGTTGCAGTCCTGGTTATGCTTGAAATTCCTCAAAAAAAAAAAAAAAAAAGTTTGGAGAGATTTCCAGCAGGGTACGCCACGACTCCAGGAGCGTGGCGTGATTTATAGATGTTAGCGCTCTGGCCAAGACACCACTTCTGCTGTTTCAAAAGCCCTGTTTTATTTGCTTTGTGAGCAAGAGGAATCTCTGTTTGTGCTCCTTGACTTAAACACACTGCTTGGAGTGAAGTTACCGGATGCCCGCTCTCCCGAGAGAGCGCGGCTCCGGGCTGCCGTGGGCGTGAGGGCCCCGTCTGAGTTTGTGGAGCAGGCGCAGGCGGCATGGGGAACGGGTGCGACATCCCGCAGGGTGCCCTGCTGTGGGGCAGGACCACTGCACAGGCCCTTGGAGCTGGCTGGGGATAAGGAGCCCAACTGGAATGGAAGCGTGGGCTGCTTTGCTGCTGCTCACTTCGCTCCCAACACTTGACAAAAGCTAGGAGCCTGGTATACGCTCTTCAGCTGACTCACGATTTCATCAGATCAGTCCCAACGGTGTAAGAGCCACGGTGATATTTGAATGCTCTGTAATTTCATTAGCATGGTTCTTTTGGTGGATGTTTAATTTGAAATATTTTTGCTGCGTTCTGATGGTATTATGGTAAATTTTGCAGCTCTGGACCGGCTTTTTTGTGAAGACCATTCAGCTAGCTGGTAAAAGAAAGAAAAATCACAAGGCAACAGACTGCAGTTGCTGCTTTTAAAGTTTTTCTCTGCGCAGGATTTCAGCCACATAACTTCTACCCATTTTAATGGCCTTACGTAACCAAACTACTTTTCACGTGTTCGGGCTAGTACTTAAAGCACTGCAATGTATTTGTGGCACGGTTTGTCCACGCAACAAACATTCCCTAAAATACGCTTAGGGGTCTGAATGACAAGAAGAAACAATTTCTCCTGTGATGGCTTTTGTGGTTGCTGCCTCCAGTTGTCCTTCAAGCACCTCTCTGCAGAGCTGTCTCAGCTGCTTACAGAGTAGCTGCTGAATGGCCAGCTTGCAATTAATTCAGTGTACCAAGGAAACCAACACTCACTGATGGTTTCCCTCAAGGTAAGCTGAAGGCTGGCAGTAGCTGTTGCACGGACAGATGAGACGCCACCCTGGCAAAGGTGGGAAGAAGGGCAGCATGGACCTCTGCGTGACAAATCACTGCTTATCACAGCCTAAGTCATCCCAGCTTAACAGTCACAGCCCTTTGGGTCTTAGCTGTCATTTAAACTAACATATTTCTGCACACCCAAGCCATATGCAGAGGTCTTCAGATAGCTATAAATACAAATTATGGCTGGTGTAAGGCCCCCTTGCTTTGCTAAAGAGGTGAAATGAGGTTTACTCTGAATAAGCACCGCTGAAAGCTTTTCAAAGGCACAGTCTTTGGGATATTTGAGAACAGATATCACTTAAAAGTAGCCCCCCCTCCCTCCTTCTTTTTTAAATCACATTGTTTTCTGCTGTCAGTGGGGAAGTGGTATGCAAAACATGAGTAGGTCAGTGAATAATAGTAGATTTGGAGGTATTGCTGCTTTGGATTGCAGCCTAAGTAGTCTAAATCATGTATACACATGCTGGCATCACTGGATGTGAGATTATAGAAATGGAGAATTACATATGCCTTTTTAGTAATTAAAATTTCTATTGTATTTGGTGTCTTTATTAGGAGTCCCTGAGCCCTCTTAATTCCCCATATTAGAATCCCTGTTGCCTATTTTTAATATTCTTGCAATGTAAATACATTTTTCACAACGCTTTAAGGACCTTGTGTGAATAATACCCAAATAAACACAAAACAGTGAATCATATAATTTCTGGATACTTCACACGCAAGTTGTACGAATTCAGGTCATGGAGCACAGTGAATTTACGAGGACGCTATACAGGCTTCTAAGACCAATTAAACAAAAAATGAAGGAGATTTCTTTATCTGTTTTGCAAAAGAACCTTGAGTTTGCATATTTCATTTGCATTTTGTTCACCAGCAGCTCCCAGCTAGTTTCACTCAGAGGCGCGTCCTCATGAGCTAGTGCCTGCCATTTGCATGTTAGCACTGCCATATTGCTGTGGCTGGGAAAAGCAGCTGGAAGAGGCGTTCGTTTTAAAAGGGGAAAATGTGGCATTGCCAGAGAGGGAGGAGATGGCAGCAGGCTGACCCCGACACCTGCGCCACTGCGAAGCAGTACCTGCACGCAGTCACTCTCGACTGCTGAAGGCTGGAGGAGGTCAGAAGTGAAATGACTAAATGAAGGGGTGGGCAATGTAAATACCAGTGTACTTGATAAATGTTTCTTACACTCTCTTACTCCGAGGCACCTTGCTAACTTGACTGTGCACCAGGCTGTCCATGCAAGCTGAAAGCAAGGCTGCAGTGCAGTACCGCTCCCCGTTCTCTTGCAACTGAGTGATGACCTAGAAAAGAGTCCTGATGTTTGTGGCTCAGAGGTAACGACACTACGTTTAATATAATTTCTGGATTTCAAAGTGTTATAACAACAAAACCTCATAACGTTGCTAAAAATTGGATATCTGAATAGGTAAGAAAGGTGGAGAAGCAAAGGAACTTTTTATAGAATATTACACATCCAGCTATGCTTAACACCAATTCCAGATTAGATGTCATTGCTAATTAAAGCAAGTGTAAGAGTTTTACTCATTTTTTTGTGCCTAACTTTCATTCCCTTAACATTTTATCTGGAGGTTGTCTGAGGTTTCTATCAGACACACTAATTCTGTCTTTCATCTGGGACCCCTCATACATTACTGCCTACTTGCTAAAAAAGACCAGTAGTTGCCAAAATAAACCAATCTGGCACTATCTCTGGGAATGGGTCAGTCCCAATTATTAATCATGGAGCTGTTTATATTTTACAGTCCAAATCTAAGAAGTGTCAGGTGAGGCAAGGTGGGACCTGAAACCCTTTGCCCTGTGCTTTCAGATACTCTGCCTGGTCTTTGCCTGTAGTTTACCATACAGCAGGATCCAATCCATACGTTTTAGCAGCTTCAATATACTACAGACATTTTTTTTTTAACAATGAACAGCACGTATCTGCAAACAAAGATAAAACAACTGCATACATAGGCCCCATTCTCTAGGTTCAGCGGTAACTCCTGAACTAGGGAAGAGTCTTCCCTAGTTCACAGATTCCAGAAAACGTGCTGGATATCTTCCCAACAAGGAGTACAAAACTTCAACTACACAAAGAGCAGGTCAGAAATGTGGATGAAAACAAAGAGATATCTATTTGTTGAAGAAAATATCCTGTGATATTTTCTTGTTTTCATCAAAACGAAATGCAGGACCACATTTTAAATAGTATGGAAATTTTCTTTTCCATGGAGCAAAACTTATTATCCCCCAAACAGTTGTATTTCTTTTGGCATTGGCTCACTTTGCCAAAGAGCTAGAAGTGATACCAACTGATGCGCATGTATGCGTTGAGCACATTTTTCTGAATGTCTACCCGCAAAACGTCCTCCAAGGGTCTTTACTGTGGAGGTTTCAACACTGTATGTTTCTGTAACATTTTCAATGACAGCATCTGATTACGGACCACAGAGCCACCTACCACAGCCTCCTGAGAAATGCTGGGTGACATTTCTGGTTAAAATTTTTATCAGAGAAAACTTCAGAGCAATGTTCCCAAAATGCTCACAGACGGCTCTCACTTTTGCCCAGATTTTTCATCCAGATTCAAAAGAAAACATTCTCAGAGTCAAAGACTTTTAATTGTATGGGGTTTAAAAAGCTCAAATTCAAAATAATAAGTCATATGTGGAGAGAAGTATTTTGTCCCATATGAAACATACTAAGGTCCTTCAAATTTTTTTTTTTTTTTTTTTTTTTTGGTAAGGAGCCAGAGATTCCAGAACCAACCTCCTCTGCAGGTTAACAGATTGTCCAAGTGACCTGAAATAATACTGTTTTTCTTTACCTCCATCAAAAAAAGTACACACAAAAACACCTGCATATATGCCTTTGTTTGCATACCATACAAATGCTTTGGCATCAGGTGTGGGCTCTGAAGGACAAAACATTTTCCTTAATGTGATTTCTGTTGGGATTTTCTGTACCTTCCTGCTCTCCCACCTGTATTCATTTACATGACTGCAAGAGGTCTCTGGTGAACCAGCAGTCCTCCTGGGCAACCCATGCCCTGATTGAATTTAGGAGATATATGGTATGTCCCTCCAGCACTTGGGTATAAGTGGAATGCAGAGCTCCTCATCCTGGAGATGTTCATACAACGAAGGCTGCCAAGCCTTGGTCACTCCCTGCTCATTAAAGCTGTGGTTTAGTGTGGCAATAGCAGTGCAGCGGAGAACCCCCAGCCCATGCGGAGCCCGGTGCCCACGTGGCTGCTGCCTGCCCACAGAACGCAGCCGGCAGCAGCGCCCCATCTCGGCACGCAGTGCCAGCCCAGGCGAAGGCAGAGCCGTCCTTCGGGGAGGGCAGCCACGCTATGCCAGGTCATTAGACGACTAGGCCATGAAGATGAATGGAAAGGAGACTATTTCATATACAGATTGCATCACCACCTGCTTCCTGAGGTTCAGCAGTGGCTTCCCATGTTTGTAACCAAACAGGAAAGGTCGGAGCTCAAAGGAGCATTTCCCAGAGTGTGGTGGAGGAAGACATCCTCCTCTCCACTGCAGTTGCAAAGCAACAGTGTATTTGTCTCCTTCCATCTCCTTTTCTCTCTTTACCTTCTGTATTTGTTTTCTCGTGAATGTCGTGGAAATGAAGCTGTGCATTAAGCAAATACACTGCTCTTGGATGCCGTACACATCAGACTTCCACTTCTCCAGACTCTAGGCAAAAGAAGTTCCATTATTTTCAGATGTTTATCCCTTACCTATCACCCCGACATCTGACCAGACAAGCTAGTGTGCAGATCTGACCAAAGCACAGACCTCTCCCTTCCCCCAGTATGGGGGCACAAGCACATATACCTGCATTCCAGCTAATTTAACAACATAAAAGCGAAACATTTTACATGTAGGATCCGGAGCCATCATTTTCTAATGTCAAAGGTCACATGAAATACCTCTTATGTTGTCTCAGCCTATTTCCTGGCATAGAGTTGTAATCTCCGAGAACACATAAATGTTTCAGTATTAGTACTAAGAAGCCACATGAGGGAGCATTTGGAGAATTGAAATGCTTTCCTTGTACCAGTGTAAATAAGTGAGGGAATCAAACTCGATCCCTCTGGGATATATAGAATTCAGACAAATCTAGATGTTATTATTCATTTCTCTACACATACAGGGATTCAGAGTTTGTGATTCCCACTGAAGACAATTTCTAATAGAAAGCCCATTAGTGGGCTGAACCAGACCATTTCTTACTCTTGCCTAGGTACGCTTTGACTAGCATACCTGAAAGGAAGGGTAGGTAAGTGTGTTTACATTTCAGCTCAATGAAAACACGAGGTACCCTGTACAGGTCATTTTGGGCTGACCGTGGCAGTGGTGCCAACTTTCCCGGTCTCGGGTGGCAGCGGTGGCAGCAGGGAGTGGTAAGGTCCCAATTCCTGCACTCTTCTGACTACCCAAGTAGCTCAGCCAACACATTTCTAAGTAACTTTTACATCCTACGCTTTTATATCTTATGCTCAACTAAAGAAAATAAACCATAAACCCACAGGTACATAAAATGAAAGCAATCTCAATATTTTTGCAAGCTGACTCACATTTATTTATTTTTTTAATGTTTGAGGTTGGCAATACTAAAGCTAACCAAAACAAGAGATAAAAACGTCAGCATGAACCACAATGGGAAATGGGTGTACATTTCTGCTCTGTACTGTTGCCTCAGCAAAAAATCAGCTGCAGCTTGAGCTATATTCATTGACGGAATCATCTCAGTTGACTGAGAACAACATCAAATGACCATATCAGAAACATCTTTGCTGGTAGTGCTAAACAGGCATTGAGCGAATAAAAAATTGAGCACTCTTCCTCCAAAAGTCAACATCCTTAGTAACTGTTGTCAATGAGAGAAACTCATATTAAAGGTCATTTTGAAATCAGTAGAAAAGCACTTCACCAAGATTCCATCTTTTTCCTAATAACCGAGCCTCATTATTTACACTTAAAATTGAATAAAGAACAAGTAATAAAAGAACTGTAAGAAAATCGAGTTGCAGCTATGATATTATGACTACACATTGCTCTGTATATTTGGCTAAGAAATTTGCAATTGGTTTTAATGGGCAGAAGTTCCAGCAGCCCCTTCTTTTTTTTTTTCTTTTTTATTTTTTATTGCCTGTGTAGACTACTTCATGAACTCCAGCCATAGCAGAAAGGTGGAAGGGAAAGAAAGAAAAGAAAGATAAATTCAGACTTAAAATGACTACGTTTGCTCCATCGAGGAGGTCCGGGATGCTGCTTGCTGCAGTACTGGTGGCTGGAGTTTTTGAGTCGCACCAGACTCATGGCACTCAGTTGCTGCCTCCAAGCCCCCAGGGTGTCTGTGGGGCAGCCCTGCAAACTGCAGCATGGAATTTATTGGTGTTTGAAATAATCCCTGTTTTCCTAAGGATTAAATTTAACCCAGATTGCTGCCGTGAGCCGGTTTACAGCTCTGAGCCCCGCTCTGTGGTGTCACTGCAGCCACGGGGGGAGCAAAATGAGGCACAGGAGTACACGTCCGAGGGCAGGACCTCTACACGTCTCGTCTGCTGCTGAAGCCAGCAAACTGGATGGGCATGGCTCACTGGCGAAGTAGGGGTTGGCATGCATCTGCAGTTTTTACGGTTTTCACTGCTTGCTGGTTTTCTTTGCATGAAATCATCTGACCGTTCT
Source organism: Anser anser (assembly GCF_964211835.1). Lineage (NCBI taxonomy): Eukaryota > Metazoa > Chordata > Aves > Anseriformes > Anatidae > Anser > Anser anser. The sequence goes on along the minus strand of NC_139725.1, from coordinate 9,861,879 downwards.
TATTAAACCAAAGAAAGTCTGAAAGACTGGCATTTGCCGTTATCCTCATCTCTAGAGAACAATTCTTTGCAGCTCCCGTAAATAGGACTTAGAAGGTAAATGGTATTATAGTGTTAATTTCAAAGTGAATTATTCAAAAAGTGCTCCATATGTCAGCAAGCATCATTTTGTGGAACTATATTAATGTCTTCCTTAAATACAGTTCTCCCTTTCTAAAAGCTGTTTTATAGATCCAGGAAATATGTCTGGTATGAAGAAGTGCTTATTGTAAAGGATGTTTTAGCAGTTGTGTTCAATTAATGAGGAAGGCAGGATGTAGCCCTATATAAGAAACAGCATAATAGCAAGAATTCCTTGGGGCATGGGAATCTTCACACTTACAGGTACTGCACAGCTATCTGTTCATTCAAGGTATCAGGTCAGATTTGTTTCATATTCTGTATTTCACATCAAAAAAGGTAATATCTCCTTTTGACAGGACTGTCTGTAAATATTTGAGAAGCTAAAAATAAAAAGAAACTGTTGCTTTTCAGCAGAGATGCCTGAAAGTAAATCACTCAGGAAGGACCCCAAAGCTTCCACCGTCAGCTGAAACAAATAGAAAACTCACAATGCTGACAGCAACTGCAATTGAGTAAGTAAGGGGCCAGACCGCAAAATTCTATTTTATTCCGCTGAATCAACCATCAGCTCCCTTCAGACATTCCTCAAATTCAAACGATGGCAAGAAGATATACGAGCAGTAGAAGACCTCCCTAGATTTCTCCATATTGACATGTTATTGGACACTGCCAAGCAAATAGACAAACGGCAGACTTGATTTAAGAGGGAACGTACGTGCTTTGGAGCTGTAAAGCAGTGTGGAAGTGCTTACTGACCCGAGCAGCAGGCCCAGTTTTCTGGATTTCTCTTGTTCAGTGCACGGGAACAAGACTCCCGTTCTTCTATGTTCTGCATCTGTTTCATGAACTCTGTGGGGCTGAGGATTAAAAACAAACACATGCAAATATTAAGAGGATTTAAAACGTCTGTGGCTGTGCCCCTACCATCTTTTGTAAATAATGGCTGCATCTATTTTCATTTGTATTACCAAATTGTTTAGAAGCTCAGCCAGGCTTGGGTCCTACAGCGAGGGCCAGTGCACATAAAGACACGGAGGTCACAGCAGGCAAGTATTATTCTCATCCCTATTGTACAAGGGATAATTGAAGCGTGGGGAGATTACATACAACTGCTCAAGACCCTCAGGAAGTCTGTGACTGTGCTGGGAACCGAGCACCAGTTGCAACTGGTACCAGTGGAAATACCAGTGAAAGCGACGGGACACAAAGCTGCACCTGCAGCCTCTGCATCTGAGAGGCATCACGACTACACCATCAGCAGCTCCCCCCAAAAACCAACCTGTCCAGCTCAACTCACGGTCATGCTCTCTGAGCCCCTTCAGTGTGCTGCGTGATGTCTGCATAAGAGAAGTGCTGCTCAACGGTGCCTGGCAGGTTGGGGCCAGTAGCCCACTGGCTTGGGCCTGCTTGGGAGACTGGATCTGAGGTCCAGAGCTCGGTCTTGGCTCTCCATCTCTTATTCTTCAGATTAAAAATCTAGCCAGACTGTTTATATTTCATGTACGTTTAGGTCTAGTACTGTGTGGATTATTGCACTGTGGTACAGGATGACTGCTATTATTCTGGTCTGTTTCTGGTACTCACTTTCCTCTCCTGGAATGGCATGCCGATAGACACGATTCATATGTAAAGCACAGTGTAGAGAATATTTGTGGTGATACTTTTCAAACCAGTTAGAAGCCCAGTAATATTCAGCTGTCTTGAGAACTGCACACACCTGCAAGTCTCTGCAACCACAGACTCCTGCAAACTGCGCTAGCTGTTGGGGAGGGAAACCAGAAGAACGTGCTCTGTTCTGTTCAGCAACATTGGGGCTCTTGTTGAAATGAGTGTGAGTTTTGCATCTAAACCCATCGCAGAGTTAACTTTTCACATTGACAGCTAATATAAGCATCACTGCAATATATAGTTATCAGTGATGTCCTCTGAGTTTAATTTCATATGACTATTGAAAGAATTAATCCCATTCAAAAATTATACTGAAGGCAAAAAAATTTAAATTGTGAAAAAAAAAATCCACTGGCATAGTAAACTACCTTAAAAAACCTACAAGCCTGGCAGGCAGCCAGAAAGAAACACAAGTTTAGGATATTTTCTTATGGACAATTAAAGGATGAGAGCTCAAAATCCAGAACTCATCTCGCTGCTCATGCAGCCTGTAGCAAGTCAAACTGGCTCAGACAAGGACAGGTATCGCACATTCACTGCTGGGTTACAGTAGCATTTCTGCCTCCTGACAATGTTTGAACTACCATATCGTCAAAGCGTAGCTCAAACTTATTACTCCTATTATTATTACACAGCAACCCACAACCTTTCATCAGGTTCAGACACCACTGTGGGAAGTGCAGTACAGGAAACATAAAAGGCAACCACAACTCTTTCATTCTGGACCTACAATGGGAGAAGCACCATGAGGAGGAGAGCTCGGCAGTGGTCTGTTCCCCAGCCGTCAGAGGGAAAACCAGAGGGAAGCCATCCTGGCCCCCTGCTCGGCACTGACAGGCTCTGTGGAGCTCAGTTGCTGCTCACGCACAGCACTGAGCTCAGGCAAACAGATTTGGCTGGGATTTACAAGTTGGCCAGGTTTCAGCAGATTTTCGTGAAGATGGCTAAAAGCACATCACCAACATCAGGCTGACAGACCTGCTTACTTCACCCAAATAATGCTTAGCCAATTTTCGAATTCCTGTTTTCAACCACTCTAAATGAAACAAGTTTTTCCCAGGCAAAAACAACATGGCAAAACAATCTATTTCCCACTAGTTTTCTTCCTCAGGTTACACCGTGTTTCTTTCACATGCATTCACAAACCAGCTTGACGCAGTCTTCAGCATGGAAAATGTCATCCCTGGTAACTACACCCAGAAAAAGCTAAAGGCCAGATAAAAACAGTCTTTACTGGGCCATGCCACGACACTTTCATGGTGTTTCTCTAAGTGGAGCCAGAAATATTTATACATTTAAGCAGTGTAAGAGGGACAACTAGCAGCTGAATTTTACCTGAGACAAGCCTTGGGGTGAGATTTGAACAAGAAAGGATTGTAAAAGTTCTGGCTCTGAAAAGTAAGGTGTGGGGTGAATGATATTTGATATAATCATACCTTTCTTTTCTTTTTTTTGTAATCCACATATGCTTCTTCTTATGAGTTAACTTCACTGGAATGAACAAAGTTTAAAGCACCACTCAGAGTCTTTTGTGGTACAGACATTTGTAAGTGGCTACTGTGCCCGTGCTGCCCCCTACATCTGCTGATGTAAGTTGAAAATAGGTGACTGCTTCGTACGTAAACTGTTTACACAGTCAATCAAGACACGTTGAATTGCTACCTACAGTAATTTCAGCTAATTTGTAGGAAGAGAGTTGCAAAGTTAAGTCCTGGTGGGTTATCATATAACTGACTTACAATTTCAGAAGTCCTATCCACGAACTGTAAATGCTGGGTCTGGGAGCAATGGCATTCAGTGGCCTTTGATGACATATTCAGCTTCAGTATACACGTCACAGCAAAGCACAACAGCAAGGAGCTTGCTCATAAAAACAAACTTAATTGAAAACCCTAAACAAGTGAAATTTCCCTGCAGTTGAACGGCAGAGGCTCATTTTTGCCCCAGCTGCCCGGGCTGCACGTGAGAAGACATTTGCCTTCGCCACAGGCTCGCGCCTGCAGCCAGCAGCAGGGTGCTTGCTGCTCAGCCACCGGAGCAGCACCCACGCCATAAGCAGCGGCAAAAGATGCCGATCGGTGACACTGAGAGAAAATGGCCAGGTGAGACCTGCTCCAATCCATCAAGGAGAGGGCTCCTGCTCCTGCCAGAGGTGGCCTCAAGCCGTGGTGCGGCCTGGCTGGGGCAGGCACCAGCAGGGTGCCAGCAGAGGTGGGATCGAGAGCTCTACGGCTCGTCCCCCAGGGCGACGGTCCCACAGCCCGTGGCCACTTGCAGGAGGCTGCAGTGCTGCAAAACCTGCCAGTGCAGGGAGGGACATGGCTGCAGGCTTTCACACACGCATCTATTTCACTTGAGAGTGGGCATTTAGTCGCTCTGAGCAACCGAACTGCATAGGCTGGCTTTGAAATTCTATAGAGAGACTATCTGATCTTCTCCCTTTCACGGAAGGATTAGGGAGTCTGTAAGGAGAGATTTACCCAATCCTTTTCCTCAGCTTCCCTGGCCCCTCCTGCACTCAGAGATGTTTAGAGTCTGCTCTACATCTGCCGAGTGCAGTCCTGGAGGGTGTTTGCTCCCACACATGCTTTTACTCTCCCAGCCCTCCACCTCTGCCCCGTGGCTAGGAGTGGCTGGCACAGGAGCCGCACTGGGCTTTCTCGACACTCCTCCAGAGAGCCCCAGGCTGGTGAGCTACAGCTGCAGCACGGCCCCTGGTTGGCCCCAGGGGGGTATGCCCCGCTAATCTCGCTTGCCATTAAGAGCATCAGCTCTTAGGAAACTTTTTCTGTAAGTAAAATACGTTTCTTTTCAGCATTACTCACAGCCTCGCCACCAAAATGGTAATACATAAGTTTAGCATCAGCCCCACCACCATCACTAAATGAACACTGTACTGGCCTCGTTAATCTGTGTCAGAGGCTACATCAATTACTCCCACGACAAACTCTTTTGAATTGCAGGAGAAAATGGATAAAAGAAAAGCACTGAGAAGGAAAATATGTGCTGCAGACTTCAGTTTCCACAATCTCCCTCTTCCTCCCTAGCGAAATAAATGAGTTGCTGTGTGGTCTGTTTGGCAGATGGGTCAGCAGAGGCACTTTCTGCTGTGGACATTCTACATGAAACGGGACATGAGTTTACATTTACTGCATGTGGGTGTGAATCTACATTTTAAGTGGATTCACAAACCATCACACTTAAAGAGTACCAACACTAGCAGCAATGAACTTCTGTCACAACAGACTTAATACTCATGTCAAATCCATCATTGCTGTTATATTTTCAGCTGTCAATAACCAGCAGATTGAGAGTTTTGTAGATCCTGATAGCTTCTCAAGTGTCATCTGTGTATGAAGCCAAGACCAGGTCTTCAGTGATTTTCCAAAGTATCGCAGATTGCTTACTCACAGCCTGACGTGTTTGTCTGGAATTTGCCTACTAGCTGCTTAAAGGAGGTAACAAAGTGACCAAAGAGCACAGTGGCAGCTGATGGAAGAAATGCCAGCTGATGACATTGCTCACTTTATTACAAATATATAAACCCATACGTGCTGACCAGGAATAAATATTAAAAAGTATACCCTTCTTTTTCACAGCTAGTACATGTGTAAATTGAGTTGTGCAGACAGAGCCTATTTTGTTTGTCTGTACTTTCTTTATCTGTCAATATGTGTGCTATGGAAAATGGTGTGTTTCTCTCATGCCATTTTTTTCCTCTTTTTTTTTTTTTTTTTTTAGCTTCTAATTCATGGAAATTCGGTAAGAATTTTGTCACAACTTTTTGTTTGTTTCCTCTGTGTATGTGTTTTTTGTTTGTTTGTTTGTTTGGCTGGTTGGTAGCCATCTCTTCTTCTCGTCCAATTTAAGAACTACTTTACAAGTTACCCCAGTACTGCACCAATTGGCTTTCCAAATGCTTTATAAAGTATCCAGAGCTGTTGCTATGTCTGCTCTAGATGAATACGTTTCTATGTGAAAGTCCATCATTTTCCTCCTTCATCCCTAAATCACTTCTACCCTGGCAGTCTCCTTTCACTTTTGGTGACAAGGAATAAAAATGGCACTTTCAAAAAAAGGGAATGACTAATTTGTAAAATAGAATCATATTTTTATACTTTTTCCCACATGATGTATGTACTTACTATTTTTCTCATCCCTTTTGGTGGCTTTTCAATACTGAACAGAATTTCACTGAACTGAGACTTGCATTGACATGTGGCTTGATGCTACACTGACACTAGCCTTCCTGCAGAGCAGTCGCAACTCATTAATTAAGAGGCCAGTTCCCATGCTCAGTGACATGCATATACCAACAACAGCTTCCAGGCACCATTCCCTAACCTGTTCGTTTACCCTTTTGAGGCTTTGCACGTCCACTTCACCCTTTCTAGTCTTACCTGCTAGGCAGCTGTGGGTCTGATGGGAGTGCATAGCTCCCCTGGGTGCTTCCGAGCAAGCTGTTTGCCTCTCTTTTTCCACAGTCCCATAAGACAATGCTCCACGAACGACAAGCTGATGGAAGCCACCTGGGAAAAGGCACCTGAGTTAACACAGAAATCCTAAATCCACACCAAATCCCGGCACTTACAGGTAACTACAGGCCTTGAACAGAGATTAGTGCAATAAATCTGGGTGCAACTGAGCAGTGGGAGAGGTTTGAGTCATGCCGACAACAGAAAACAAAGCTTATTGGGCACTTACACTGGAATTTGTTGCTTCTGTGTGAAGCTTCGCTTGTTTGCTTGAACCAAAGGCCCTTGCATGATGTGGAAATAAAGCCTTTCCATTGAAATAAAAGCCTTGCATGGAAAGAAAGCCCTTCTCATGAGTGTAGCTAGCTGGAAGGCCCAAGGGTAGTAGGGAATGCTTGAATTTTAGTCCATGACCTGAAGACACTTGGACCTTCCCCTCTGCTGGAAGCTGTGCCTGTGCTGGCCGAATGGCTTACTCAGCAAGGCTCTACACAGCCAGGAGCCCCCAAAATCTCCCTGCCGATCTCTTCAAGTGTCGTTCCACAGCTAACGCTTTGCCATGCTTAAATTTAGAGCTGCTTCTATTTTCCATCTGCTAACTAGTTTAAACATAATAGCACTTTACCTCCCATTTCATGGTTTGTCTACTTCCTTACCAATCATTTGTGAATTAAAACAAATAAAAAATCAAGAGATTAAAGAGGTACAGCTTTCCTTCAGCAAGAAGCTCGTTTCCTCTTTCAGTTCATTCCACTGCCAAGGGTTTTAGACTTCTACTTATAATGATTGTTTTTACAGGTTTTCCTAGAAGTAATGATCACTAACTTGTAATTCATAGGGGTCATCCTTCCTTTTAGAGGATACTGGAAAATACAGCTTTATTTTGTTTTCATTCTAAATATATCTACCACAGCCACTGTATCTAATGCATATTAGCTACTCTCATGGAAATGTGTTAAAACTTTGTACAACTTTAGAGTAAAAAAAACAGTCCCACACCTTTTCTGTTGCCTAACTTGTTGGTGTCTTGTTATCCCTCAGCTGAACTATTTGTTGCAGAATGTATTAATGCCACACTACAGTCCAGGACAGCGTCATCTTTATTGCCTGAGGAAAATCGGTACCTCCCAACAGCTTCCCTAGAGAAGACTGACAGAAATACATCCATGAGCTCCTCAGCAGCAGTCCTTAATTACGTCCCACCTTTAGTTTCTAGTAACCAACTTGTCACATTGTAACCTTTATTTTTACCCTCCAATATGCTTAAAGAGTTTTTGTTTGTCTGTATGCTTTGGGATCTCCTAGTTTCCATGTTTGCCCTTATCAGTCACACTTTGGACTTTTTTTTTTTTTTAATTTTTAAAATGCACAAATACCCGTGAGAGTCAATCAGTGGGTAAATGTTTGTGTTGTTCACTCTGTGTTACTCTTCCACCTTTTCTGGTTATTTCACATCTTTACCATTCTTTGTGTCTTTGTTTCTGACATCTTCAGCTTATACCTAGACTGGAATTCCTGGCTAATGGCCAAATTAGAAAATTTGACCTGTTTTTACCTGCCCCAATGCTCTGTTTCTTCTCACACTGATTCTTCCCTTCGTGTTTTCTAAAGATATTCAACATCCAACAACAACCCAATAGTCCAAACCCTTCCTACATCTGTTTCAGAGATTCAAGTTTCACACCCAGAGATAAAAATCTTCAAAGGGAGATTAACCCCAAATAACAAACGCTAAGGAACCAGCTGGTCCTAGTCTTTGATCCCTCCCTCCTTTGCCATAATGAAATCTTTAAAGTGACGCTAAACTTACGTGGAGAAATAAAAATGAGAAAAAAGTTTGTTGTGTTCGGGTTGGTTGAATGTATTGCTGAACAAAGAGTATGTACATATGTGGTATGTTCTATTAAAATCAAAATAACTGAGGTTTTCCCATTCATCTTCAAAAAACATGAGCAAATACCAAGCTCACCCAGGGTTCCCTCAAGGTAAAGAAAAACTTTCTCTGCTTCTGAACATAAAGAGCTAACCAAGATTGATATTATATCTGAAGAACTAGGGGGTTCTCCAAATATGTTCCAGGCATAACGAATATCCAATTCTTTTCAATGTACATCATAAACAAAAATAATTAATGCCTCAAGTTTCAGATAGACAGAAATGTTGTTGGCTTTCTAAATGTTTTTACCACACAGCATTACAGAAAGAGTTTGTATTAGACCTGGTAGGAGAGGCCCCAGAATTTAAGATGTATCACTAGAGTGGTAGACAATCCAAAATCTGAAAGTTTGTTTTGTCATCAGGCCAACCCCAAACCAGTGGAATTGTTTTAATGCTTTGACATCTTCCCCTAACATAACATGAGCCGTAGGAACTTCTGCAGAGTTAATTACATAGGAAGAAGAGTAAATGATTGTGCTAATTAAGAGAGACAGGGACACTGAATTGTGTTGCCAAACTGTGTACCTCACAGTGCTGTGCACAGCACCTAGAGCACCTACAGCTACCAATAGATGGCAGAATATTAAAAAAAGAAAAAAAAATGAACTTACCTTTTAGCAGAAATTCAAACACAAGCATCTTTGCCTTATCTCTTGCACATCTGCATGGAATTAGCTGCAAAGAGGAAAACATTTGTGAAGGTGATGGATTACTTGCTAGGATTTCCCATATTTTTTAATAATTTCAGCAATTTCCCTAGAGCGTGTGAAAGCCCACAGTGCAAATTATTTGATCCTTGTCACTGTTTATATAATAAGCCATAAATGCTTCTGACCTATTGGAGGATTTAGTTCACTCTGGGCTCTGAGGACCCTGTTCTCTTACTGTGTGCTCCCAAACAACACTCTTTTGTACTTCCAGAGGTGAACAAAGCCTGGAAACTGTGAGGTGTTAACTAAAGAAAGCTACTCTAAAATGGGACAATCAGATGACCAGCTGATTTCTTGAAGAAATAGATTCCAAATGTTTCTGAAGAAGGTAAACTTGCAGAATTCTACTTTTGGCTTTATACCTAAAATAATACATTGAAAACACAGATAAAAAGGAAGTTACATTCATGAAAGTACTCTGAACTTTGAAATGCTGATTTTACCTTTGAGCAGTACATTTTAAGAGGGATACCTCTTTTAGACAGCATATCAGTACAGTGGATCTCCAGACTTTTACCTTCTTTGGTCAGCCAAGAGATAAAGGATTTCTTTTTTTTAAAGGAAAAATCAATGCTTAATCAAATCGGATACATAAGCATTTGTGATTTGTTTCCCAAAAAGTAATTACTGTCAGAACATTCTTCATTTTGTTAGTGCTATGTCAAAGAAACTTACTGAAGCTCATAGGTAGGTATTAGATTTCAGAAAAGAAACAGAGCTAAATGTGCTAGTGAGACAGGCCTGTGATATCTGTTTCCAGGTAAAAATGCAAATGCCACATTTCTAGCAGTAAAATGCATTTATAAAAATTGTTTGTGCATCTTCCAACCTCTTCCCAGCCCAGTCAAATGGACAAACTTTGAAATATAAAGACATTAGACTAGTGACTTAAACATTCAAAACATTGGCAAGATTAGCATCACCTGGAAGAGCAAATGAAAGTATTTACATCACAAATACAGGCTTCACCCCCACACCCCACCCCCAAGAAAATTAGACTATTCTGAAACTTCCAGTATGTTCTACTTCTGGGCAGAAATCAAATGCGTGTCTGCATCAACCAAGGGAGATCTCACTACACATCCATAAGCTAACACTGGAATGAGAATTGGTCTGAACAAAGTACTTAATACCCTATGCACTTAGTGTCCAGGATATGAATGAGACTTAATGCTCACTTGGAGCTAATTTGGGCAACTTTACACTAAGCTGTAGTGGGCCAAATAGACCTTCCCTGGGAGAGCCTGGACTCGAGCATTTCAAACATCTGCAATGTGCATATGCAGTTATGTCTGCGGAAAACTTACCACTGAAACAGCTCAGAAAACAGTGTCTTCATCGTGGGCCCCTTGTCACGTAGCAGGTCATGAAATAGCTCTACATAGTATCTCTGCAGTACATGGTTAAAACCCTTGTAGATTAGCTATGAAAGGAAAAACGCAATGCACAGCTGAGAGGAAGAAAAAGAAAAACAGTGACATTACAGAAATTAAAATATTATTTCATCTCATTCTCAAAATGGTGAAAGAACCTTTTGGTTTTCTAGCTGCTTCCATTCTAAGGACAGGCTATTTCTACTTCCTACCTAACTGCTTAGCAGCTGACCTGGAAGACATGACAGCTGCTAAGTGAACGATGTTTTCAATCCTGCTCCTCAAGTAGTTTTTTAAAAATTACTTAACATAAAGAGAGTTTGTTTGCCAGGACTATTTTTCTAAACTCTTGCTGCTCTATTACTCATATGAAAAAGAAAATAAATAGGATAATCTATAACATCACCACGTCTATGATGAAATTATGCCAGAAGATTTTCCCTGCCTGGCTTTGTGTTCATTCAAAGACCCAAAGCCAAGTAAATGTCAAGCAGTTAGGACTAAATAACCCCTTAGGAGCAGAAGGGATGAAAGATACGCAGACAGCATCCAAAAGCCTCCAGTGAGCATGGAAAGAAGGAAGTTAAGAAGCAGAGCACTTTTCAGCTCCAAATATCTTCTTGTAAGCCCAGGCACAGAGATGCTTAGCAATTCTGAACCAGAGCAGAGCCACCACCCACACACACACACACACACACCGTGCTACCCCTTTTCCTTCCCTTTCTCAGCAAAGCACTGGAAATCCCAACGGGAGTTCTGCTGAATTGGCCCGCCGTGCCTTTGTCTGCAATGTTCAAGCAGTCGGGACACGGAGAAACCTCTCCCGCAGGGGGATGCGGCAGCGTGAGCTGAGCCCAGGGCTGAAGCTGGGCTGCCCAGCCCTGCTCACCGCACTCAGAAAGGTCTGTGCAGAGCAAGACATCCTCTCCCAGCAGGGCCCGGGCTCTGCACGGCCGAGGCAAAGAGCACGGCCTAACAGCTCAGGTGCGGGAATACAGCTATGAGGCTTGGACACACCGAGACAAGAAATCGTGGTGGCTTGCTGACAGCCCCTATGCCCAGGTCCTCTTCTTCCTCGGAGTGGGCTCTGTCTGCTCTGGGTAGTCAGAAACCTTCCACAAACAGCGCAGGGCAGGGGATAAATACCTGGGGCACAGCTGGAGGTGGCCAACATCAGCACAGACAGAGCTCACCGAGATGCAGGTGTAGTAAATGCGATACTAGTCCAGTGCCAACATTCATATTTCTTAGAATTTCTCTTAAAGCCAGTGGATTAAGGTAATATTATTTCATGAATTAATACATCAAAATTTTAAACTAGGATCCTATAGTTTTTCCACCACTACAGTTTCCCAAGCCATTCAGAGTTATTTGGCTACATTTAATTTCTTTGGATATGCTCAATTGCTTAATCCAATTTACCAGATTGGGGCATCAGGCATTTATTCTTCATTATTGTCTGGTTAGGATGGTCTGGAGGATGTTCTCGAGTGGGGGAAAATAGCGGCTGCAATCTGCTGTTTTAGTAATAGTCGTATTCCCAGGCAGATACTGAGGCAAAGTGCAGACACAAGACGCAGTTCTGACGGGAATGAAAGATGAAGGGTGCCACGATTCAGCCACTAATGGCTCTCCACACACTCACAATATTAAATTTCAAGACCCAAATACTGTCTTTTTGAGATGTTGTTTTAACTGACAAATCTTTAAACATAACTAAATTGGATAGAAAAAAAAACACAATGTAGGTTTTTAGCAGCATTAATAGGCTGTTTGATTTTAGTGCATTATCATTTTAGAGAATAAGGTTAAAGCTGCCACAAATGACAACAAGAGGCTGGAAACAGCTAATCGGTGTGCTGGTAAAACAACATTGTACCTTGAGGAAGGACATTAATATACCACTTGTAACTTTTTTTCAAGTTTCCGAAGTTCTCCCCCCCAGCTCCTTATGTTCTCATCTAATTTCCAAGTCATACTCCTCAGGCCTTAGTATCCTTTTGCAAATGTCAATGTCAGATCTTCTGTCTGCAGAGAAGAAAAGCACTGGAACTCTTTTTACCTGCACACATATTAGTTTTCTATTTCTACTTAGGAGTTTGAAGGCAATGCAATTCATTTGGTTGGTATCACTGAAGTGTGGACTTCACCTATTGCAGAAAAAGTTAATTTACAGGACCTACAGAACTAAATATCCAGGTATATATACAGCTTATAATACCAATTTTTTCACTATAGTTTATACAAATCCCCAAGGCAATACTGGGCTTGAAGGCAAGAGCACTTAAGATTTAAAATAGCATTTTTATAGCATTCATTACAGTCACCATCATTAAGTGGGTTTGGCATATGCAGCCTCTTGTCTGTACAAAAAAAAAAATTCCAAGATTCTTATCCTGTAACTGAAATTACTGTGCCAAGAGAAGTTTCTGTCTCACATGTAGCTGGTATGTACGATAAGACACTTGATGTGGCAAGTAGCTAGTTACTGTAGGAAAGCAACAGCAATGTGTGCCCTCCCTAATCACAACCCTAAGCATCCAGGTCTGCTCAAAATATACTTTTTCCTATGTTAATCAAAAGCAGCGAGTGGTAACAAACATTTTGTTTCTTTACAGGGCACAGGCAGTTCTCACTCAGCTTCTGTGTCTATTTCTGCAGGCTTACACAAAACTGTCCTAGCTTAATAATAAAAATAAACACTTAAGGGATAACATTTCTGCAGATAAATTAATTTCCTTATAAAACAAAGAAAGCATGCCCAAATGTTATCTCACTTTATAACTGACCAACAAGAACATGTTCTCTGCGATGCCTCCTCGTGTTTTAGCTACTTGAAATCTGCATGGTGATTTTCTACATTGCAGTGTGTGGGGGGGTCTATTTATTTATTTATTTATTTTTGTCATCCTTCATTTTCAGCTGCCTTACCGCTGAGTATTTAAATCTGAACTGAAGAAAATGTAAAATGGTCTAGAATTGAACACACTGGATATTTGTCCTTGAATATAGTCTGTCTGGTTTGAATAAATAAATAGCTCTAGGTGCTTTTGTTTCTCTGCTTTAGTTTTGGATGGTTTTGTTGTTCGTTGTTTGCTTTAGAATTGTTTCCCTTATTTCCACAATTCGCTTTTGAGTTTGGCAGATTGATTCAAAGAGCAAAGCTGAGACCAGGGGTCTCTTTCTCACCAGGCTGTGCAGGTGTGATGGTCATCCAAAGAGAAAGGTTTCCTGTGAAGAAACTGGTTGGGATTCTCGTCCATTGACAGGTCAGGGGCTTGAAAGATAAGACAAAGACATTTCATGCTCTGTTCAGCTGGGTCATTATGTTTCCTGAAGACAGCTTATTTTATCTGCCACTTCTGGGAACGATAAATAACTACATATATACAGGAACAAGTGGAAAACCCAGGCAAAGACAACAGCAACCTTTACCAGGAAGAAAAGAAACAAAACCAAACCACAAACCAAGCTGGAATGTGTAAGTCACTTTTGTTTTGTTCAGTTAAATTGATAACATCCATGCCAAAATAATTTTTGTTTAGCTCTCCTAAATTCCTTGAGGAATCAAGAAAATTAGTAATGCTGTTTTTGAACTAACAATTTAATCTGCCAGCAGACTAAAACCATATAAACAGGAAAGTCATTAAACAATATATTTTTTTTCATATTGTATAAATCTCACTTTCACACAATTGCAAACAACCTCCTATACAAAGTTGTTTATCAGGTATCATTTATTTTTTATATTATGTTACCTGCTTGTTGGCTCACTTTAGCCACTCCAAGCCTTTACTATTTGGGCACTAGACAAATATATATAAATGACACTACCTGGAGCTACATGTGGCAGAGGCCATCAGTCACAGTGTACACATGGATGTGAAATTACAGCCTCACTGAGAGCACAGAGGCTTTGTCATTGATTTCAATAGAAGTGGAATTTCACTCACGTAAATTAAGCCACAAAAAATTAGTCGACTTGTTTCCTTGAGGTCAGATAGAAAGAGTCTTTCAAAGTACAGCATGGAACATTTCATTTTCTTTGCTTGAATGGAGTTCAGTAAGCCATAGATCTGGCTAAGCATTTAGTTGTATATATTCCCATTCCTTGTACAAACCCTGAGATTGCCCACGTAGGATAGGCAGATTTTCCAGTTAGAAGTTGTGGATTATCTTATATCACCTAGGAAACTGAAAACATTTTCTGTGTTCACCCTTATTCCACACGTATTAACAAATATATACAAAACATAGCTTATGAAAGGAACAACTTATTTTTGACGATGAATATATTTATTATGTATTTGATGGTTGCTAATGAATATATTCATGTTGCCCCTTTGGGATAGCTTTGAAATTCCGACCATTTGTTAATTGCATGCAATGTAACTGTGTCACACGTTGTACACTGCACAACGGTCCAATAAACTATAGTCTAATACTAATGAGACTAATAAATCATTTTCTAACATCAGAATATCATTCATCTTTTTTTGCTAAGGTGTCTGTTCTTCATCCCTGTAGCTTTATTTCAGTATGTCTTAGTTTAAGAAAATTAGATTAAGGCAGGCCTTAGAATAACGCGGGCTTACCTTCTGTTCTGCTGGGCTGCAGCAGCTAGAAGATGTGCCGTGGGGGAAGTCCATACATTCCACATTGATTATACAAAATTAATGAAATAGATGAGAAAAACAAAACAGCAAAAAAAAACAACAAACAGGCTTAAACCACAATCAAAACAAAACTCAAAAGCCTATAACCAATTATTTTCTTTAAGCTTTTTATCATGGCATAGTAATACGGACAGGTGAGATTTATTTTTAATGTTTTGTTATGTGCTGGCATTAGTTCAAAACAAAGGTGGTGTTTTTTTTTTTTTGTTTTGTTTTCCTCCCGATTGCCTTTACAAAGGCAAACCCAAAGCAAATGAACAAGTAAAAAATATACAAAAAGCCACTTAGATCTTCTAGTCATCTACCTTTGCAGGGAGACGTCCCTTAAATCAGCAGACCTCACTGGGTGATTCCCAACACGCAGCAACCAGCGCTCAGCACTTGGCTCCCACTCTGCTGGGTGTAAGCACAGCCCCTGTTCTCAGTGGTACAAAAGCACGCACGGGCTGAGTAGCTCAGGTTCGGGTGTCTTCCTGGGATGTTACCAGACAATTAGGCCTGTGGCAGAGGGATCTTTGCATGTCACTCTGAGTCACAAAATACAGAGTGTACATGTAGGAGTCAGTAACCATGCAGCTGGTTGAGTACGTTTTGCATCCAGCGCTATGAAATGAATAAGCTTGACAGAAGGGATACGGCCAAGGTCCTGTTTCTAGAGATCATAAAAGTTCAGTCTGGGATTCACCTATGACTGTCATGGGGGAAAAAAGTGCTACACTATGAATATTTCATTATGAAAGTGAGAAAACGCTTTCCCCTCCAGCAGATTTTATTAGTTAGCACTTTTCATCTCTAGCCTTCACAGCAAAATCCCAGGCTGAATTTCATGCTCCCTGAAATATATTGAAGGAATTCCCCTCTGCTCACCACAAAGGCACATTCTGTGGTATAGCATGGAAGGAAGGACGGGAAAAGAAAAATCAAAGATAATTAGAAGAGAAGAAAAATGAATAAAATATTACTAAGAAAAGTCCTGCTGTGGTGCATCAGGGAAATCAAGGAGAAAATCAGTACCTCAAAGGCCTCTCTTTCAGCCTAGATTTTTCCTTATGCCGCATAACTAATCTATGGATTAATGGATGCACAAGTAAATGACTTTTAGTATAAAATGTAAATTTTAAAATAATATTTAGTTATCCCAACATTCATACCTGAATATTTCAAAACCCTCTGTCACGTTTTCTCTCCATCCTCCACCTTCACAAAGAGAAGACAATAGGCATTCATGAGATTGTAAAGTTGTACACTTACCTATTTTAGCACACAAATATCTCTGGTCTTTATAAGCATTTATAGTGCATATATGTCCCTGAACATTTTAGAATTCTTCATCACATTGTGTGAAAGCAATTTCTTGAATGGACCAGACTTAAATTTACCATACAGTTTATTCTTTGAGACAGTCTTGGCACCTTTGCTTTAACCACTAAAGTGTACATCAATTTGCTCATTTTGTGAATTGTTCATAATTTTTGCCCATATTTTTTTTCAAAAATCATAAGCCAATAATTTTTTGAAGTATAATTTGACTTGCACGTAGATCTCAGTTTAGAAAACCTTTGTGCAAGCTTGAAACAAAGTTACTTTATCAGATGTGTAGGACAAAATACTGAAAGGATCTTCAAATTAATAGAAATTAAAGGATTTTTAACTAGAAGAAACAAACACTACAAATTAAATCTTACAGTGCATAGATAATAGCCATCTATTGCTTGACATTTTGATTTTTCTTTTTTTTGTTTGTTTTTAAATCCCCTTTTGGATCTTAACATTACGTAGTAATAATCAATAACATCAGAGTAAAATAAAGTCGAACACTACACTGGGGCAAAGAGGTCCACGTGGAAGAACAAGCAGAACATGACTGCACTTGAGTTATGATAACTGTCAGTGCTTTGCATTAAAAAAAAAAAGAAGTATGAAAATGGAGAGTAGTCTTTGGGGGTGGGAAATGTCACCTCTGGAAATGTGGCTGAGGTGCAGTCTTTCTCGGTGGTCGCACACTGGAACAGGCTCCCCAGTGAAGTAGTCACTGCACCAAGCCTGTCTGAATTTAAGAAGCGTTTGGACTGTGCACTTAGTCACATGGCCTAAAATTTTGGGTAGACCTGTGTGGTGCCAGGAGTTGGACTCAATGATCCTTATGGGTCCCTTCCAACACGGGATATTCTATGCTTCTATGCTTCTCTCTTTAACTAACAGCATCAAAGAAGAGGGAAAGGTACAGGATGCTCAGGCACCAGGACAGGGGAGGGAGTAGCTCAACCCCCCAGCAGCAGGAGAAGCTGTCTGTGCTCTGTCTCTGCTCAAAACCTCAATTCTGTGATTCTGGCAAAGGGACTCAAGTGGAAATGAGAGCATAGAGAGTGCATTTACAAAATAAAAGTGAGGACAACTATTACCATTAAAAAAAAAAAAAAGTAAAAAAGAGAAATCCAGAAAGAAGCTGTAGCCTCCTTTGGAAATGTCCCTATTTAGCTTTCCATATGCATCGTGCATGGAAGAAATGGGAACTCAGAGCTCTTCCTCTTCTAATTTGCAGGTGATTATAAGGCTACAGGGAGCTGTCAATTGTTGGAACATCCCTAGTATAATTACATTAACCTCATCTGGTGAAATCTGAGTGTAAATTACTTCTTCACTTAATAAGAAGATTTAATTGAAGTTGTTCTCAGTCACTGTGTGACAGATTATTAGGGAAAGTTTGATATTATATATATTTTTAATGGTGCTTGAGTTTTGAAAGAATCATTTGAAAAGGAATTTTACGTCTCAGTGGTTTTTAAGAATGGACTTCAAAGAAAGCAGGAAAAATAAGTATTCTTGTCCTCATTGCCTGCTATAAATGGCTGCGATCTTTAGCTATGGTAAATGAGAGCAGGCACACAGCTTTATGAATTAAGGTATCAGCCAGCCAATTAGCTGTAGAAATAACATCCTTCCCCTCAGGATGGATTCATCTCTTCCCAGTTATAGCAGCTCAAATGTCAAATATGTAGTAAATGTTGTGAATGAGAAAGAATCCACACCTCTTTGCTGTATTTTAAACAGTATTTTTTTTTTGAATAATTACGTTATTTGATCACCCAATGCAATTTCCTGCCTCCTCCAACAATAGCAGAGCTGGTGACAAAGTATTTTCCAAAACTGTTCGAAATTATAAAGATTGACTATTAAATTTTTCCCTGTATTTGAATTTTTATATAACTTTTTATAACACCTTATTGCTGGATACATGCAGAGGTATTTATTTCCTTTAATAAACTTTGTGGTGATGAAAGACAAGAGAGAGAACTGTAACAGAAGTTTCTGTATAGTTCAACAGTTTTATCCTGTCAGAAAATCTATCAATTTTTTGATTTATCTCTGAGCTGAACTATATAGTTAATAACTTCTGTGCAGATCAATTTTCTCAAAAAGATTTTTTAGGGGATAGAAAATGTTTAAATGTTCTTCTGTATATAAACATTCCTGTCTTTTTTGTTAAGTATTGCCAAGACAGAAGACTTGAAGGGAGAAGTAATATCTCTTATTAAACTGACTGATAAATAGATAAGCTGTTGGTCATAAAAGATTTTCGTCATCTCAGGGAATGTTTGTGTGTCAATTTTTTTGAAACAATTGGTCTTGTAAAACATATGACCATGCACTGCAAACCTTGTCTCCCTTACTTCTTTGAAGCATCAAAGTTAAAACATTACCACTTTTTAAAAAAATAAAATAATTACAAAAATCTATTAATTTCAAAATGTTTCCTTACTGTAAAAATAAACTTTTGCTGAATGGGGAAAAGCTATTCTGTTGAAAAGACTGATATATTATCATTGAAATCTTACTGAAAAAGACTGGTTAATTTCAAAGCCTCTAAAATGAAAACAGCTTTTCACAAAAATATCAAAGGGATGATATGCTATAACTGGAATCTGATGCTAGACACATTTAGGCTAGAAATAAGATGCAAATGTTTAACAGTAAGAGTAATTAACCATTGGAGTAAGTGACATTAAGATGAAGACAGGATGTTTCCTAAGAGGTATCTTTTAGTTTAGCCATATTTATGGAACTGGAAGCAGGAATTAATTCAGGGAAGTGCATCCATTAGATGCCATGGATGAGTCAGCAACATCTCAGAGACAGCAGCATCAATCTTCCCATGAAACTATCATGTAGCACTTTGGCTATTACAAGCATATCATTGACCACAGACATTAATATCTACCTTGCTCTGCATTGTAGCATGTCCTGAAACTAAGCCGATAATGACCTAAGAAATTCGGCCGAAGTCTAATCATAACACTTTTGCAATCATTTTTCCTAGCTAGGACCACTCACAAAAAACAGTTTCCCATCAGGATTGTTAGCATCGGATGATGGTTATATTAACAAGTTTCTCTTATTTAAGGGTAGTTGGCTGCTGCTTCTCCCAGAGTGAGGCATGAGTAATACCACAGCAAACAAACAAGCAAGCAAAAAAAAAAAAAAAAAAAAATGAAAAAAACACAAAGAAAGAAAAAAAATACACCAAGAAAGAAAAAAAATGTTTCTGAAGACCTTATTTTACCCTTGTTTACTATTCTCATACCAGAGCAAGGACAGAGGTACATTTTGAGTGCAGTAACAAGGAAAGGAGTTTTCCAGGAATACTTACAGTGTGCTGGTCATGGGATGTGCCATTATTTCCCTCCTGTGCTCTCCCTATAATATAATCTCTAGCAGGTTTTCATGGCCAACCTGAAATACTGTGAATCTTTATTGGCCCACAGTGGCAGCTAACAGATTTTTAAAAGCAGCAAATACATACGGTATCACAGATGCAACTGATATGAGTTGAACTCAACAAGCTGCCACCTTCCGAAACATGCACCAATTTCTACCTGTTCATCCTCATTGTCTCTGTTGGGGGTTTCCCATTACATATTTCATTGTCACTCCTGCTGGAAAAAAAAAAAAAATCACAGACATTTTCAAATTAAGGATCTTCAACAAATGACAAAATGAATTAGTCTGCCAGTCTCAGTCTGCAACCTAGATTCCTCTAATTGTAGTTTATACTTTAGTTGAAGGTAAGACTTTCCTATTTTAATCACAGATACCGTAGTCTGTGGCTGAGATTAAAGACATTATTTTGTAAACTGCGACTAAGATGCTTTGATAAACTCTAGTTTAATCTACCGGCTAGCAAAATCTTGCAAAACTAGCCGTATTAATAACAACTTTTAAATATTTTTCAACGTATACTTTTATACACCTGTGTAGAAACACATGACAAAATGATTACTAGTCAAAACAAACAGTATAAAACATGACATATCCCCTTTTCCATGCATCCTTGTTCAAGGCCACTGGCTCACCTCTGAAGTTAGAGGTTAACTTGTTGATGAAAATATAATGCAGGTTGGTATTCTCAACCCTGAATCTGAGAGTTCAGCTGAGTTAGGAGTTGCCCATTCATTTGCCAAAAATGGAAACCATCCTGCGTATAAGTCATTGCTTTTACTGGTCATTATCATCGAAGTCTACAAAGCAAGACTCCATTTTTGGACTCGAATGAGAAATTGTACAACCATCACTCTGACAGGACTTTTTTCACCCTATGTAAGAGGCATTTAGATACAAAAAGTAAAAAATTGAAGCAGTAGTTTCAAATTCCTTCTGTTTACTGCACAGGAATTATTTTGATAGAGGAAGTGTACGCTCTATATGAGGGTACATCATCAATATTAATTTGGGAATAAAATGACTTTTAGACTTCAGTAACAATATTGATGCTTTCTTTCTTGTAATCAGACAACTGAGTTCTGACTGCAGCAATATATATAACTAAATAAGATTATGGTTGTAGTTTCTGATATGATTGATGGGTGTCTGAGTTCCCTTTAGTATGATCCTTATAACTTTTGTTCACATTATTTCATTACCTGTAATGGAAGATAATCGGAAACAGGAACAAATGGTGGGTTTTAATTCTTTTTTAAAAAAGACTTTATCATGGCAGTCACTTTATTTTAACATCATCTTTTGACATGAGATCATTGTGCTGAACATTACTGAAAAGTGCCTTGTGAAGGAGCAATTATCCAGAGTAAATGGATTTCTAAGCAGATTCAAAGAGAAAGATAACAACAAGCAGCGAAATGTACATTAGTGAAATAAAGCTAAATCAAATAAGGATTAGAAGAAGCTGAATGATCCTCAAATAATGCAGTATTCTAACTGCTTAATTAAAAAATGGTTTTCATGCCCAAGAGATTGTGTCGCCTTATAGCTCAGCCGTACGACATGCAAGAGAAGACAATGGGGCCCCTCTACACTGGATTCCTCTAGGTGCTACTGTAACACAGATAATCAAGGAGAGGACCATTTTAACAGCAAAAGAAATTCACAGTGATGCTCTACACTCTAACACCGTGAGGACCTGGTCTGGGGAGGTGTGGGGGCCCTCAGGGGCACAGTCTGGCTTCATGTCCCCTCAGGGCATAGCAGGGCTGGCCTCCGGCCACCTCTTGGCATATGGCACTGGGGTCAGCACCTCGGTGCCCTCCAGAAGGGAGTGATGTGTAAGTTTTTCTCCCTGTGAAATGAAACTCCTGGTATTTTCAACTTCAGTGTATTGCACAAGTTCCCATGGCCTTGAAACTTGATTGGATGAATTGCAGTGTTTAATAAGTATTTATTAAAATGTCATACAGCTGAAGGAAGGACTGGAAAGTTTCTCTCAGGCAGTTTAGGACCAGCCTTTTCACTGCACAAGCTATTGCACTTGTTTCCCTAGCAATGTATCTTATTCCCAACAGAGAAAACCTTACTTTTAACACTAGCCCTTATCAGTACACGTAATAACAAAATATTTATTTCTTTAAAAACGGAAAGGAAGTGCTTTGTGTAACAGGAGCTTCTAAATCCTTCTTATGAATTTTCAGACTAGCCCAAGGTGCATAATCCATCTATAATGATCACAGACTCAACTCCAAATCCTGCTTCCCTGTATCATCTGACAAGCCCCACTGTCTGAATTAAGACCTACTTTGGTACCACGCACACCAGCTTAGCTTGATGAGGGAATAATGCTTTTGCAGGTTAGTGGCTGAAAAGGGCAGAGGATAAAATACTGGTAGTGTAGCTAATCAGAACAGTCTTGCCCCTTTTTGTACCTCTCTCACTCTCCACCTACCTGCTGTTCCCCGGTACAGAAAGGTAGATCTCTACCCTCTCTTTGCTGTTTCGAAAGGGAAGGTTGGGTGGCAGGCCTGGGAAAGATGTACATAGAAAATGGGTCTTATATCATGTAGCATAGTAATACTTTACAGAGTAAATCAAGCAGAGTGTGGGGCAACAGGCTACTCTAAGTTTGAACATTTCTTTGAGTGAGACTTTGCACACACAGAAGAGTGTCCAGCATGTGATGGGGGCAGTCTTGTTGGCCTTGCAGCCGGAGCAGCTGCACCTCCAGAAACAAAATGTCCGACCGAAGAGCAGGCAGTTGTGAACTTAAGCTCCTAGGCCAAGTAAAAAACAAAGCTTTAGCTTCTGTGACCTTCTTTTGTCCCACCAGCTACTGTAAAAGACTACCAGTTCCCCAGACAGTTCTGTCATGAGCTTTTTAAGGAGATTTTTTTTTGGAAGATTGCTGGATTTTACTGAAGTCGCAAGAATTGGCAGACCACATGACCTTGGCCCACGGTTCGCCAAGAAGAAAGTGTCAAGAAGCCCTTTTTAGCTACAGACCTCACTGCAAATTTAAAACATAACTTGTTATTGGAATCAGTGGGGACAGAGGTCCCACCCTGATGGAGAAGGTTGTATCCTAAAGCAGAAGGTGGAAAGGCCCAAGCCAAAAAAACTCCAGAGATGTATGCAGCTGACTTAAACAGAGCTAGATTTTTTACACTTGCCATTAATTTACACAAAACAGCTGTTCTACAGTCATAACCAGGAAGTGTTAGTATGTACTTTTAAAATTAGGCTTTGAAATACACTGCAAAACTTCAGACACTAACACTCAAAACACTAATTATTCAATCACTATGAAATCATGTTCAATTCCAACGCAGAACATTTTGTTTGACATGCCAGCTCAAGGCTTCTGTGTACTTGGCTACGTTGTTCCTTGTGAAATTACATACATCAGAGGTTTGAATAACACACTCCAGATTAGCTAGAAATTGGAAAGCATTGTTTGAAAATGAATTTCTGACTACAAAAGGCTGAGCTGCGTTGGCAGGCATCCTTGAATTTGACAACGGATGTGCAGAGGGTAGAAGCAAAATAGTGGTGTTTTTTTTTTTTTTTTTTTTTTCCTAGGGGGAAATTCTCTAAGGGAGATCCCAGACAGCATTACAAAAAGAACAATAGTGACAAACAAGTATCTACAACTTATCAGTGTGGAACCCAAAAGAGAATTAGTCCTCTCTCACTGTTTATGTTACAGTGGCTTATAGACTTCCTTATCAATGGATATCCATAGTGTGCATGTGGAACATACAGACAACATTTTGCACGTTTGTGGGGAGTAAAGGAGGAAGAAAATTTGCCCCGGACCTTCTCAGCAACACTCAATGTCTTGCATGATTAGCTCAACTTATTCACCTGAAAGTACCACGCTTAAAATAATGTGATGCTTTGCTGACTTCTGAATGTCCAACTGCATATCTAAGTATGAATATTGAAATCAGGTTCTAAAACATTTTCATTTGTCTAATCAAAATGAATTTTGCATATTGAAATGACATTTCTATAGATGTTGTGTGCTAAAGGGGAGTGGGTGAGAGGGGAGGAGGAAGGATGATGGGAGAACAGGGGTAGATTTCTGTTCACTATTTTCCAAGGTTATTACAATCCTCTTGCTATAAACTTTTTTCCATCTCTTAACCCTCCCATGCGAACAGTGTAAGCAACCATTCCCCTGAGAGAGGAGGATGACTCACTTGCTTCTGTAACATTTTTAAGGGATAACTTTGAAACCTACAGAGCCTTTAATGCCCAAAATTCCAAGTGCACTGATCTGAAACATACTTTCCTCCCTTATTGATCTTCTCAGCTTTTAGTGGAAACACACC
Source organism: Anser anser (assembly GCF_964211835.1). Classification (NCBI taxonomy): domain Eukaryota; kingdom Metazoa; phylum Chordata; class Aves; order Anseriformes; family Anatidae; genus Anser; species Anser anser. The sequence goes on along the minus strand of NC_139725.1, from coordinate 9,837,861 downwards.
ATGAATATGAGAGTTCAAACTATTTTAAATTTAGCAAATTGTTGAGTCTACAAAGAGAACCTTTTAAGTTTTTAGCTACTTAAATTCTATACCTAAACCTCTTTTTTTTTTTTTTTTCCTCCTTCTCTATCCAGCTCCAGGGGACCTTGTTAGCTTAACCCTTGTATATTTCTTGACATCTCTCTACACAGCTACTTATGTGAAGTGTCATCTAATCAAATGGCACTCACATGCAGGAGCAGTAAATTATCTTCACACCTCATTCTACTACAAAATTTATTCAACTGCTATGATAGTAAAGAATTATAAACAGATTAATTGAATATACTACTTCTAATAAACTATATGAAAAGGTTTCAAGCAAAATACTCATCTGAAGACCAGAGTATGAAAGAAATTAATATTTTAACATGAATAATAAAGGTTTTGCTAGATATTTGCCATTTAAAAATATAAATGTGTATATCACTACAAGGAGAGGTCATCTACTCTTCTTAGTAAGCTTTGGTAAGCAAGCAAAAATTGTTGCTTAGTATAATTCATTGCCCTGTGTTTAACCCCTACACAAATAGTAAATTCTATAATAATGCCAGCGATCATTAAAATTATAAAGAAGAGATCTTGACTTGGACATCTTAATCCTACTTGAGAATTGCTATGGTTGCTAAACTTAGAGACAATTCTCACAAGTCTCATTTTATATCATATGAATGTCAGTCTTTGCCCACTAAGCTTTTGTCCTTTTGACTTGTTAGTGACCTACAGCTCTGCTCTGCTTTTACCGTTCCCCAGAAGTACGCTCTTCTGAGCAACACCAGCTGAGGAGGAGGTGGGTGGTGGCCCTGCCCTCTTTTCTTACAAATCCTGGTGCTCAGAGAAATCACCGGATGGTAAAGCATATATCTACAAGATTTCAACCTGTGAATCCCACCCTCTAGGCACCATGCATTAGCCTAAATCCTCTTCATGAAACCAGCAGAGAGGCATCCTCCAGCCCTTTCTCTAAAGCTTTCTCTTAAATAAAAATGAAGATTACCTGGGAAACTGACTGTGCAGGAGGAGCATGGAGCAACAACTTACTTGGTCTCATAATTCCAGCCATGTTGGATGGAGGAGTTCATGGTCTTTATTTTCCCCCCAGAGTTTTGTCAGTCAAGGATTGTCCACTATGAAATAGAGATGGGTTGTTGGGACCCTCAAATAGATCCTGGGCTGCCTTGTCCAGGGAGCAAGTGGACACAGTGCTGGACTCCATATTTAATTTTCTCAAAGCTCAGATTTTCAAGGACACCAAAACGGATCTGGTGTTGGCATTTTTCATGACGCAAATCATCAACTGCAGTATTTCTTTTCAAGTATCCAGTTGCTGTCATTCCTTTTGGAAGTAATGAATAATAGGCACTAGCCATCAATGTGAATTCACCTGATATTATAGCAATTCTCAAGCAGGGCTCCAGAAGGGTTTCTTGCAAATATAGCAGCGTGAAGACATTAGAAGAAGTCATCCATTGTTTTAAAGCAATGTGACATGATATTTGGTCTGTTTATTACATCACCTTGTGCTATTTCAATGCATGCCTCTAAATGAAAAAAAAAAAAAAGGAAAGAAAGAAACAAAAGGAAGAAATGTTATTTTTAACACTAATTTCTCTGTGCTTTAGAATTTATGTCGGAGACCTTTCTCACATAATGAAATATTGATTCACTGTATCAAGATCACTTATGCAGTCAGATTGAAAACATGGGGCAAAATACTTTTCCTTGAATAGATGCCACTCCAGCAATTTGGACTGTAGGTCTTATATCACCAAGGTTCTGTGTATGTCATAGAATGGCTTGGGATGGGAAGGACACTTCAGGATCAATTAATTCCAACCCCCCTGCCATGGGCAGGGACACCTCCCACTAGACCAGGTTGCTCAAAGCCCCATCTAACCTGGCCTTGAACAATTTCGGGTATGGGGCATCCACAACTACTCTGGGCAACCTGTTCCAGCACCTCACCACCTTCATAGTAAAGAATTTTCTCCTTATATGTAAGATAAATCTACCCTTTGTAGTTTAAAGCCAATCCCCGTTGTCCTATCACTACATCCCCTGACAAAGACACCCTCCCCAGCTTTTCTCTTGGCCCCCTTGAGGTACTGGAAGGCTGCTATGAGGTCTCCCCCCTTTTCTCCAGGCTGAATAGCCCCAGTTCTCTCAGCTTTCTCTGCTTGTTATACTGAAATTATACATAAATTTCCAAGGGCAAACTGTGCCTGACCGATCTGCTGGCCTATGACGGAGTATCTGCATCAGTCAAAGGAAGACTGATAGTCCCTTCCAACCCAAACCGTTCTATGATTCTCTGACAAATTTTCATGATTTGTCCTTTGTATATCATTTGCATGATATTATACTCTGGTACCTTTTTACAACAATTCTGGTTTTATTACCTTTTTGGTTGAAGTGTTATTTAAGTCTTTCTAAAATACAACTGCTTCAAAGAAATTTACATTTATAAGGTATATCATAACCAAAGAATATGGCTTTATGATACTAAGATATTTTATACCGTCTAAGAGCGTTACTTTGTCAAAAGCACAGCATGTACAGTTAATCAATAGAACTCAGTTCACCTTTTGGGTGTTGTTTTAAAATCCTCAACCATGTTACTGGATTTTGGTATATATTTGGGCTATATTCAACAGCATAATGACCAGTAACAAATACTTTTGGACTTGAGTACTGTGAAAAAAAAAGAGTTGAGGCAACAGTTGAGGTGAAGAAAGCTCTATTTTGCTAATCATTTAGAAGCAGGAAATGATGTACATTTTAAGACTGGGCTAGAAGATTAAAAAAAATAGGGCAAGAAATAGAATGAAGTCTGAGAACTATAAGCACAGGCATTTTTATAGTTCACAAAATTATAGTTGTTTGGAGAGTGAAGAAGCATAAGAGATAAGACAGAATGATTAAAAATATGCAAAGAACAATTCTATGTTAAATTCTATTATTTATTTATTTATTTTTTTAAGAAAAAGATGACATTTCAAAACCATTGATGGGTCTAAATGACATAATGTTTTATTTCACGTGAATTGACCAAAGGATCCAAATGGGAGTAGTTAGGAAAACTGCTCTGTAATTACCTTGGAAGGAAGCACCTTGCCTATTTGCATTAAAAAGGCCAAAAATCTCTTGCATTTCGGTATGTTAGCCCCATGATCAGATCTACATTTGAGGGTTTTCCTTTCATTTTTCCTTCATATTTTAATACCACTATAAGTTACATTTCAATCTTGAATCTCTATTCAACTAATTTTTGTCTTGGAAAATGGCCATTCAAAATCAGATGAGCTGGAAAGAGTTTAGCATTCTTTCACAGACAGGTCCAATCTTCTAGCAACATGGAATTTTAGAATTCATGAGAACACAAAAAAAAAGCTAGTATTTCCCATAGGCTATAATTCAAAGATATTAAGGTAATTAAAAATATTTCATACTCATATCAAAACAAAAAGAAAAAGGTGTACATTTGTTTACTACATAAATATACAATAGTTTAAAAAATGCTTGTCAACAAAATTAGTAAACACTGAGAAAGTTCATATCAACTTTTTAACTGTTCTTTTGCACTATTTTTAAAAATAATAGTATGACATAATTATGAAAAATATTTTTTTTTGTTGTTGTTTTTTCTCTCAACTGCAAGGAAGCACTGTGAGTCAGAAGATCTGGCTCTGGCCCCAGATATGTCCTATGATTAATTGTCCTGGATACATTCTGTGTGTATCAGGGTTCTTTTTCTCCAAAATGGGGATATTTATCAAACTCAGAAGAGTTTAGGTTTTGGACAGCAATTCAGATTCTTACTGTATAGTAGCTGAGACAATACCTGTAGAGGTTCACCGAGCATTGTTTCCCATGCATAGGGATAAATCTAAATAAAAGTATTTTAAACAGTGAGAGATGACCGTTGTTAAAACAGCTGTCTCATTCAGATTTACTTTTTAGGCAGTTTAGTATACATTAGGAGAGCAAAAACTAAGTTTTCAGTTCCCTGCAAACAGAGATGTTAATTTCATTTCCTGAACACGTTCTGCAAACACATCTATTTTACATTCAGGTCACAGTTCAGTTCAGAGCATACCTGCCCTTTTTTTTTTTTTTTTTTTTTAAATATATGTATAAATAGCTTTTCATCAGGCTCAAGCCATCACTGCCTAACAGTAACTCCTGTACCCTTACACACTTACCCCAGAGTGAGCTACCCCCTCCCAAAGGTGGCTGCAAACTAAACCCCAGACAGGAGGGGATTTGGCTGAACAGTAGCATCTGTTTTTCTGGGTTACCTTTCACAGAGCTTCCTGGTCCAGTGCAATGGGAAGCCGTTTTCCCTCTTGTGTCAAAGTGTTTTGGAAGGTAGCATGGAGCAGCAGTAAGCACTTTTGTGTGCTGAAACCACAGAACAGATACCTACAACATATGCCATTCTTGAAACATGTTTAACAGTTAGAATTTATAAAGCAAAGGAAACGTAAATTATAAGTGAAACCTCATCTGGAGGGTGACACACCCTGGAGCACGTTGCATGCAAGGAGAAGGGCCCCTGAGGAGGAGTAAAAGGGCAATCACATCTTCTTCAGAGATTTTTCTAGAGGAAAAAAAAAACAGGTGCTGCATCTGCACAGCATCCTGTTGAGAGTACTGAACACAGTGGGAACTTTCCACACCTCTACACCAACATTGCAGCCATAGGATTAGTAACATAATGTGCAGGAGCATACACATTTTATCACATCTTAAACTCTGTGGCATAAACTGATTATTTCTCCAATAGCATATTTTCTGCTCATGTCCAATGTTAGCTGACTGGCAGTAAAGAATATAACATCTGATATTAGTTATTATTTGAAGACAAGATTTTTTGTGGGTGTTGCATTAAGTTTCAGTTGGAAATTAGAGCTTTTTGTAACTATAAGGGAGTTTAATTTAATGTACAGGATGTGTATAAAGGTCATAAGAGAAGAATGAGGCAACTGTACATTATGTATTATTTATGGATATGGAGAGGAATAAATATTCATAATTCAAGGAAAACAGATAACATGGGGCTAAGTTATTGAGTGTTGTCTACAAAAAAAAAAATTCCTTTTAAATGAAGAGAGATTATTCCTTCCCGTATGTGTAAAGACAAGTTAGAAAAGTGTGATTTGTTTGACTGTGACTCATCCCTTCAACATTTGACGGATATGAATCAGATGACCTTCCCCTGGGAGCATATGCTGAAAACAAACTGAAGTTTCTGATTGTTTAGAAATCTTCAGAGATAGTTCTTGTAGTCAACAGGATCGTCTTCATTTAGTGCTCTTTTTTTGTTGTTGTTGTTGTTTTTTCCTTTCCTTATCAACCACAGTCAAAAAAGTATTTTTCCCCAATAATGACTTCTCTCTCCAGTCTGGAGTCAGCAAAGTACTTAACAGATGATGCACTGGACCAGAGGATGAGAAACCAAGGAAGAAGAAGGACTCCCGCTGAACGTGTTGATGGTTGACTTGACACTAGTGTACCAGAAGAGGAACATCCAGGAGCACCACGTCTGTGCGAGAACACTTGAGCAAACCAGTAAATTGCCCTGTGTAAAGGTCTGATCTTCAATTCATGCACAAGTCACTCACCGAGAAGGTCTCCCTGGAAACCCTTTTTCATTTTTATGACATGTTCTCCATCCACCTAATGGATGATGACCAAGTTGACTGGTAATCACTCCAGTTCCTCCGAGGTATTTAATTGACCTTGGGATGAGGTCAAAAAGTCATAGCAAGGAAATTGCCAACAATGAAAAAATACTCTTTTTATTCCCATAGTTGCTGTTTTGTCTTTTACACTTTCTGAAAGTCAGCTTACCCTAGTCAATAAATCTGACCACAAGTCAGCCACAGAAAATTTGGGACTAAGCTTAGGATCTTCCACAGCAGTAAAGAATGCAGATGTAGGCTTGAAGAAGTCCACAAGAAGAACAATTTCCATTTAACAGATAGCCATTCCCAAGCACTCCCATATGGTTGCTCATCTCTTTCTGTCTCTAGATATATGTCTTGCAGAGGAGGAACTAAATCCCAACTGTTCTAAGAACTGCAAAAGACTTTCCAGCCCCATCAGTGACATTTTATATCCTCTTAGTCATAAGACAGTGTTCTGCCTTAGTTATCTCAGTATAAAAATGAAGATCTTCTCCAGAAACTGCAGGAGAACCTAAGCAGACTTTTTGCAACTATAAATGGATTTATAACAGTGAAGTACTGACATTATTTTCAGTGTGGCTGAGGAAAAGTAAAAAACAGTAACACAAACAGAACTAAGAGAAACATGGAGAGCTAGTGAAACAGGAGTTGACAATGGTAGCCAGCTAGGCGAATGGAAAAACCTTGCTTGTACTCACCACTGCCAAAGCATACCACAGGAGACCACGGACTCCACACAGTATTTGGGCATGTTACAGTTCCTATGAAGGTTTGCTCAGCCTTTGCTCTTTGACATACATGTTGCACAATCTGATTTTGGCCACAGTTTGGCAAAATTGCAGGTGTCAAAAAACAGTCTCTAGTTGCCTGAAAGGTGAATACAGTGCAGGGAGAAGTATTAAGAGATATGCAGCACTAGCAATAATAGAATGCAAAGAAAAGGGGACTATCTTGGCTAATTCCACAGGAAAAAAATACCTGACAGTGAGATGGCCTGGGCTGTAGCCTGGCTTTCGCATCCCTTCAGAGTTACCTTCCTTATTTGAGATATTTTAAATTGAATGGAACAAAATACCAGAAATGATGCTCTGGGAAACTGCCTTCTTCTAACATGAAGATGTATAGATGGCAGAGATCTTTGCTAAGACCGATCAAAACAAAATACAGATAATATTTAATATTGAATATTAATAATTTAATTAATTAATAAATAAATTAATAAAATAAATTAATTAATTGAATATTAAAATTATCCTTTAATAATGAAGGATAAAAATGGTGGTTAATTAGTTGTTCTCATAAAACTACTAGAGCTTTTCAGAAATGAGAGAAAATACTCTCAAGTTATTCATTTTTGGCAATTCATTCTAGTACAAATCCCAGAGTGCCACTTTGTTAGCCCTCTCTCCCCTCCTTTTTGATGGATTCTAGCAGTGCCTCAGCACGTTGCTGGAAGCTGATGAGATCTCACAGGAAGCTGTGAAACAGTACCAGAGAAGATGGGGAAACACACATAAATAATTTACAGCCCAAATAACATGAATAGACTCCTTAGATTAAGATTCAGGAAGTTCAAAAGCAACAATTAGAAGTAAAGATAATATATTAAATGGTTGTTTTCCCTTGCTTTTCAGAACTTTGTGCCCATTTTCTGTCATCTTTTTGCTACATCCCAGAGCATGGCACAGAGCAAAACTTAATTATTTTTATAAAAACAAAGCAACTTTTAAGAACCTCCCAAGAGGAAACCTTCATTTTATAGGCAAGAGGATCTTTCTTGTTAAAGGGAGAATGGATGTTTATAAGTAGACACCTGTCTTAATGCAAAACTAACCCAAAAGATTAAACATTTTTCTGCATTTGGTTAACATTACCGCATCTTCCAAGTAAAATGGTATCAAAGCAAAAATGTAAAGCCTCACTACAGAGGCAAATTATGGCAGAGTCCATGCTCATACTCAAATTATGTGGTTACAGGACTGAGGGGGCAGCCAGAAGGAGTACTACAGAGAACGTGGTAGTCTGCCTTCCCTTCCCACCTCCCAGTGCTTCTAACCAACAGAAAGGGATAAGGGAATGACTGATCTCCCTTCACTTCTGCAGGATCCTGCTCCACAAACAGAAATGTTTGCTGCTTTCAGATGTTGTTTCTGATATCCCTCTATTGTTTTTTTCCAGGCTTTCAGTAATTCCTGTCTGCACATGGTAATTTCCTGAGTCAACCTTCTAGTACCTACCTTTGTCAAGAATCTGTCTCCAAGCCAGATGCCTACCTGCTTCTCCTTGTCTAGTTCTGCCTTTCTGGTTTAGCCACACAGTCAACGGAGGTCAAGGGACAAGCTTTCCTTGGCAGAAGAACCACTATGAACAGCAAAGGGTTGGGTGACTTAGAACTTCTCCAGAGTTTCCACAATGTCCTTCCAAAAAACGTGTCTGATATTTTCTGTAAAAATATATGGATATTTTCCAATAGAGATTCGGGAACAACAGTCCAGATCCTCTGAGATGTGGAAAAAGCAAACATGAAAATATAGTGGAAGGCACAAATACAGCAGCAGAAATTGACCAAAATAAGGATTTCCTCTTTGTGCTTCTTCCTTTGCCTCCAGAGGAAAAGAGCCTCTTTCCTTGCCTGAAAAACTCAGTTACCTGGGGACCCAAATCTGGGATAATAAATACAAATTTCATCCACACTCAATTTCGAGATAGAATAATATATACATCTTTGACTTCACAGGAGGGTGCTATGACTATGGCTTGTTAGATCTTTGGGAACAGGTTTCTTTCTTTTTGCTTTGACCAGAAATTCCAGCCTGAGAAATTTCACCAAAGATGTGTTTTTGAACAAAACCATCACTTACATGACTAAATTTTATTTTCTTTCTTCCTCCTTGCTGCCCAAGAGTGGCTCTGTACTTACTATTATGTGAGGGCAAGTTCTCATTGAAAGTAGCTCTCTGCTCTGAATTTAAGATTACTGTGGGAATAAGGTAACATATACAAATAAAATATAGTTAATGGAAAGCATCTGGACTGCAATTTTGATACACTTTGCAAGAGGTTAGGAAGCAAATGCTGAAGCAAGAGTCAGATAGTAACCCAGTACAGAAGACAGAAATGATACTAGATTAAGAGTGTATCATGTCTGCTTGGAGAGAAGTTAGATGTGAAGTGTATAAAAGTGGTTAATGTTTTATAAAGTAAACCTACAACATTTGAAGGCATGAAACAATTGCAAGCAGACCCCAGAGGTCGAGAAGTTGGTTTACAGATCTCAAGCCATGTCTAGACTGACCAAAAAAAGGTGAACTCTTAACTGGAGTCGGTTGAGTAAATATCCTAGCAAAGACAAGGCAGACCGTAGTTTTCCTGCTGAATCACTAGACTGAAGTGAAATTTCCTTTGCAGTGAGGTTTTGACTTGACCTGGTAAATCACACAAAAATTACAACGTGCTTCACTGTCAGTACATAGTCTAGCTGAAATTAAACAAAACAAAACGAAACAAAAACACAGCTTTTCTCAAAGAGAAGGCAATGCTTCGCATGGAAGACAAGGAAATAGCCCCTGCAGGAATGTGTACAAGTATTAAGCTTCTTCTTATTTAAACTCTGGAGAATGAGCCAGATATTCTTAATCAGCTTCAAGTGCCCATACAAGTAAATGAGTTTTGCATGAAGCTGGATCTGGAAAAACATATGCTTTGTTTTCAGTTCTGTTATCAGTTCAGTGTGAGACCATGTCATTTACAGCTTGATTTTTCATTACAGATTAAGGTGCCATAACTTCCAGTTAAAGCACTTATTCAGATTTAAAGCAGCAAAAATGCTATCTATTGTGAAACAGACTGCATTTGTTAAGTATAGAGAGAAGTAGAAGATGCTCCTACTACCACTTGTAGCCACCTGGCACAGCCATGAAGATGCCAAGCATTCATTTGGGAATCTGTAGCTAGGAGTAGCACCAAGTTGTGATAAAATGATTAGCTACAAACCACTGATACTAGTATGCTGAGCAATATAAAACTCAAAACTATGGCCTTGTGACAAGACACATTATCAACAAAAAAGCAACTGCAGCTATCAGGGCCACAAAAACATGTTCAATGTGAACAGTGTCAGTCTTGAGTATTCAGAAATATCTAGTCAGCAAAAGAAATGAAAGAAGTCACCTAAAAGTTTAAGAGTTTTATCAAATAAGAATCCACAGTTCCTTCTAATTCACTTCTAATTTTCTGTACATTTTAGTAAGGTTTTTCAACTCACTGAAAGCCTGGCTGCCTGAAGTTTTGTCCCTTTTTTTTTTTTTTTTTTTTTAATTTAAAGTATAACTGATAGTCTTCTGAAATTCCTTGAACTGGCACCTCATTTGGAACTTGAAACAACAGAATTCTGAGATGTGCCACAAAGCTGACTCTTGTCATTCCAGTCGGAGTACCTTAACACTCTAGATTCATGCTTTCCCAAGCAGGGGCTGGAAAAGGAAAAAAAAAAAAAAAAAAAAAAAATCAAATAAGGTTAATGGTCCCTCCCCCTCCTTCCCAAATGTAAAGGCAGACTCATTCTAAATTCTCATGTCTGGATTATGACCTAATATCTATCATTTTTCTATAAGATCTCTGAAATTGGAGTTTTACTACTTGTTCACACAGTCAAAGCTCTTATCCAAAATGTTACCATCTTGAATATGGCAACATCCTACTCTTGAACCTTCACAAGTGCAGCTGTGCCCCACTCATCTCTACCCTGAATGCTCTACCAAGATAATTTTCCTGACCTGACTGCCTATGTCACGTCACCTTTGCATGAGTCATGCTAGCTGCTCCTCTTACCTCCACCCATTGCATCAAACCTAAACTGCTCACTTTCAGCTCTAAAGACCCCTCTACTCACTTATCAGCTTTCATTTACTTAAGACATATCTGCTGCCATTTACCATGAGGTATATTCTTTTTCACTATGCATACAAAAACAGAAGGTAGGCAGCTGACGTGCATAACCTCTGCCGGCTACACTGCCCAATACCGTCTCGTTTCTTTGTATATGTATCATGCCATCTTAATTTGCAAGTATTTGGGGGCAGGGGCTTTCTCTGTTATGTGTGCATACACACACGCACACACACAAATGTTTTGGGTCCACATCCATGTTTAAAGATCCTAGGAGCTTCTATCATAGAAAATACATGTAATAACAATAAATAATTTAAGGGAGTCTACTGTTAAGTAACTGGAGACTTCCAGAATACAAACTGATGCAGTAATGTGATAATAGGTAACGCTCTATCATTTACTGTAGACTCGCACAGAAAGTGATTCTGATACTAACGCCCTAATGTAGGTTGAGTATAAGTAGTTTTATGCAGTAATGCTTGTAAATCTTCTAAAATCCCTGTAGAGAGGCATTCTGTAAAGCACAAAATTTGGTGCTTATTAAAAACAAACACCAGATGACAATCACTAGTTCTGTGCCTTTATGTCTAGAAATACCCAAGCAGTTTAGGATGCCAGATCAGAATATACTGAGCAGCCTTATCCCAGAGAAACGCATGCACCTGAAATGTAGCCAAAGTCTGCATAGCTGTAGTTTCTATTCACCACATGCTAATTTGCCAAAATGAATAAACATAGTATTTTAAAAATTATAATGGCTGCTACAAATCTTTTGAGAGGTTTGATGTTAAATGATTTTAACTATTTATCACATAAGCTCTAATGCTTGCAATATACCTGTTGTGTCTGATATGTTTTTCCTCACAAATCTTTTTCTTAAACAGTATTTGTAAAAGTAAAATAAATAAATAATTAAAAAATAAAGTCACATTGGTAGAGAAGTGAATTTTTTGTGTGTGCGTGTGATTGGAACAGAAGTAACAGGCACCAAAACTTTAACTGTCTAAATTGCAGAAAAATCCTTCAGTCTTAAATGCACTTTTCCTACTAGGGAAGTAGGAAGCTCATAAAATTGACTCTTGTTTCAAAGGTTCATTTTAAAAAGATCAATTAGAAGCACACAAAGCTACAAAAAGCAGAGGCTGAAGCTACAAAGTTCTTAAGACTCAGAGCAGTCAAGCTCATCTTCAGCTTCTCGGCTTCCATTTAGGGTTTCAAATATTCACCATTATATCTCAGATATTTGAACTCAGGGATTATAGTTTGAGCTAAGATTCTGCAGAGTATTAAGCTGAAAACGATTTCCATTTGAAATACATTTATATGGGATTGTAATTTCTATTAGGATGGGATTTTTGTGGAGCTGCCTTCCTCTGCCTTGCCAAATGGGAACTTGAACAATGCTATGATGCCGATATTGAGATGATGCTTTATTCAAATCCAGCTAGGGAAAATGCAACTTGTAAGGAGAGAGCTGTACTTGAATGTTAAGTCAAGTAATCTGCTTGAGGCACTGAACAGTTAAATGAAGCACCTGTTAAAAGTGCGTGTTTGCTAATCTTTGGTTGGTCGTTATGGATGTGCCATTACCTCCTCCACATACTCAGGTAAAATGCCATGCTGTGTGTTGGAAAGAAAAAGGTAAGAAAACTATAGCCTTTACTCATTTCATGGAGCAGAAGTGTCAGCTACACATACTTGCCTGTATGAAACCAATTCCTCCTACTCATTAGTGTGAGAGCAGATTTTAGGAATCTTTGTGGATATAAATTGGGAGTGCTAGGAGGCTGCACCCGCTGCGCAACGTGACAGAAACCTGGAGTACGTGGGCTTGGGGAAATCCTGGCTGCTTGAGAAGACTGTAAGGAGAGGATGCAGGCATCACAAGCGCACTCAGCATCTGAGTGGGAAAACCCTACAAATCAATTACATTCATACACAAATGAGGAACACTCCAGTGCCTGCCTGTTATGCAGCAGACAAAATACAATCCTGACCAGTAGCTTCCAGCTCCATCAGGCATGTTAGACAGAAAGCCAGCATAAGACCACAACTCCTGATAAACGAGAGACAATCACATTTCTGACAAAGGCAGCCAACATGTAGCCACACTCTCCTACAGCTGAGGAACCAAAATTAATCCCATGCCTGGAAATAAGCTACAGAAGTTTCTTACTAAGAACGTCAAACTCAGAAATGCTGGAACAACAGACACGTAACCGTACGTACCATAACTGATCCTCTGTATCTTGACTGAAATTCACAACTCATGCCTATAATGGTCATTAACTGCAAATGGGTCTTTAAATGAATATTCTGTGCAGATACAGAGCATTAAGTGATTTATCAGAAATGGAAATAAAGATCAGAATTGTAGCAATCATTATAATTCCTCATGTGTTTTATTTACATTCCTCTCTTTCCCTATGTGCAGACATATGCGCACATATGCAGATACTCAGCCCTTACATTTATATGCAATTATGCTCCAATTTCCATCTAGCCTATAGAATTGCATTTTTAAATGAGAAGAGGAAGCTATTTTAATCAAACCAAGTCTTTTCATCTGAATTTCCAGAGAGATTGTATTTGCATTGTTGAAGGGATACAGCCATAACAGTTTTTCTCTTTTGTCATATACAGTTTCCTCCATAGTTCTGCTTAGCCAGAGACCTTTTTTTCTACACACACAAGACTTGCAGAGGCTCTCCATACTTTCTGAGAATAAATGTTCGTGTCATCGTAGTCCCTCATTTTCCCTATCACAGGTTTAGGGATCACTCAGAGGATGAAATACTTTGCAAGAAATTTATTCGGTGCCTCACCTGATTGGGCGCACATCAAATCATGGTGCAGACCATCCACACAGCCCATTGCAGTACTTTTGAGATCATAAGCCTAACTTGAAACATTTCTGGATGCACAATTTGCCATAGAAGACCACCTAACAATTGAGCAGTACAAGGAATCTTTGTCTCTTATTGCTTCTTTCATGTTAAATTGACTAACTTATTAAATTATTAGTTTAACAGATTGGGTTTCTCTCACTTTCATTATTTACAAATGTTCAACCTACAGGGAAAAAAAAACAAACAAACAAACACAAAATCTGCTTGAGGAATCCAGGGCCTGAAGCTGAATGAGGATATTAGTAGCACCTAATCTGAGGCCCACCTCATTATAATGTCCCTTCAGACTCATCCACAAAGTACTCTAGGAGAGTGCCAGAAAGGTGCTAGCAGAAAATGGATCATGTTTCATTATTCCTTTGATAGCCTGTAATTATGGATCCATGACAAATGGTACAATCGCAGCGGAACTGTAGCTTATTACACTCTAGGCAGGACTTTTCTTGGTAGCACAGGAAAGGGTAACATACAGCTACCTTAATACAGTGATATGTTGTCATACTATCAGTCCTGCAAGTATAACAGCAGGTGTAGTATAAACACATCCCTCCTGTCTGACAGATTTATTGTTTCAGAATACAGTGCAAAGAAAAAGGATCACAGGAGCATTTGGAGCACACATATCACTGAAATGAACTGTGCTTGAGAGCAACAAAAAAGCATTTGCTGTTTTGAAACAGTACACCAAGAAGTAGCCATGCCTGCCATTGTATAGATAATCAGAGCCTCTTCCCAATAATGGAGATCTTGGCTCAATTTCCCCATACTGGATGAGGGTGACATCTGAAAGCTGGTAAGCAAAGCTATCACAACCAAACATGCAGGATCCATGCACCACCAAGGTCAACACAGATAGCCTGGAAACACTTCTGTCTTGGTGTCCGCTCCAATTACAGACACATTTGAGCTCAGAAATGGGAGGCAGGGGGGAGAACGGGGATTTTCAGAGCGTGAAGCAGATGTACAGGTTACAGGTCACTTGAAAGTATTTCATGAACTCAATGTCTCATATAGACAAGAGTCTAGCATTGAGAAATACTGGTCCTCTGTTTGTTTTTTATTTCAAAGAATTGCTTTACAGACTCCTACACAGTGATGTTCTGCTATTACATGTCAGTGCTGAAAGCCAAATCTTTGACATAGGGATCAGGTGTCATGATAAACAAAAAAGAAAAAAGAAAAAAGACATTTTTAAAGAACAGCCTTGCACAGGAGTTATTTAGTGTCAATGACAAACTCTCCTCTCATCTGTGCAGGTGGTGGTGCAAGGGCTCTGCCAGTCCTCAGTGGGCAGAACCCCATCCAAAAGCCAAAGCTGCACCGAAGTCCGTGCTTCCCCACAAGCACACCCCCTAATCAGGACTATCCCAGTGCTGTTCTTGGTTTTCCTTCAAGAGAATAAGGATAACCGGGACAGGCACACTTGCACTTCATGTACTGGAAAATTGAGAATAAAGGTCCTCCGTTAGGTCACAAAGAAGGCCATCTTTCTTGAGGCCAGTCAATTGTGCAGTGGCATCAAGATGCTGGTCTGACACCAGCAGAGAGCCAGTCTGTTGGCACTGCAAAACTGGTCTTCACAGGCTAGAATAAGGCTAGGGAAGGGCAATCACCAAGTGTTTATCTGAGGTTTAGAGCATAATATTTCTATTATATTAACACAAAAGTTTTATTTCTCCCACCACTTTCTAGAGATTCAGCCTTGGCTCCAGTATCTTATTAAATATTGCTAGGAGGTTAATGTACCATCTTCTGTATTGAAACAGAAATAGATTTGTTGTTGAATGCTAATCTGAAAAGAAATGAGATAGTGCCTCTTTAGCCACCTCGAGAGTATCAGATGCTAAGGTGTTGTAACTAGCAACCAATACCTGTCATTTGATGAGAGTGAAACTAAATCCACTAACCTGAATCTGATCAATTATTTTTCAATATGAATTAACAAAAAGCAAGAGACATCAGCCACTGCTCTCAGCATAATGGCTTTGTAAAATAAATATTTGCAGATTAAGGCAAAAGCTTGGGTGATTTCAGAGAGAGATAGATAAATATCCCATAGGTATGTATAATCTCTAGCAAGACTGTACAACCCGCCCTCACCTTCAAGGAGCATGCTTTCATAATCCATACCAGAACATTAGAAAACTGAGGAAGATGATGTAGCATTAGAAACTAGGTTTTATGTTTTCAATGTGTAATATTTTGGATGCTGCCAGACTGACTTGGAGATTTTAGACAAGTCAGATAATACTTCAGCTTTTCACTGTACATCAGTTTCCTCATCTTTAAAAGAAATAATAAAGCACTGTATTAAAGCAGTAAAGTTTCTCATTCTTTGGGGGAAAAGCTCTGAGGTGCAATGACCTCTGAGATGCAAAAAGTCTTTTTCAACAGAAGTAGGGAAGAAACCCCTGTAAAATCTGCAGATAGGCTGTGCCTCCCCTGCCTACCTCTCCAAAAAGGCAAAAATAAAAGCAAGAGGGAGGCTTCCAATGCAGAACAAAAACCACTAACACTATCTCAGATGTCCTAAAGCTGACTCCACAAGTTTAGCTGTTAGGTCCTTGCTGGAAATGTTAGAATATCCTGTGTTGGAAGGGACCCACAAGCATCACCGAGTTCAACTCCTGGCCCTGCACAGGACCACCCAAAAATGAAATCACGTGCCTGACACTGCTGTCCAAACACTTCTAGTAATGTGGTAGGCTCAGTGCCGTGCCCACTGCCCTGGGCAGCCTGTCCCAGTGCCTGACCACCTCTGGGTGCAGAACCTTTCCCTAACCCCCAGCCTGACCCTCCCCTGTCCCAGCTCCATGCCGTTCCCTCGGGTCCTGTCGCTGTCCCCAGAGAGCAGAGCTCAGCGCCTGCCTCTCCGCTCCCCTCGTGAGGGAGCTGCAGGCCGCCATGAGGCCTCCCCTCAGCCAGCTCTGCCCTGGGCTGAAAATCATTTGTCCCTCTCCCATCTTCATAGCTTTCTGAACCAGAAAAGAACTGCCATATAAACCAGAAATCCTGCTCATGGATCAAGTGCTAGCAAATTCATTTGCAATCACCATAATAAAAAAGCAGATAGATTATAGCTCAGGTTTAAGTTCAGAGCATGCAGACCTCTGCCAACTCAGCAGTCACAGCTTTTTTCTTTACTCTCTTCCTCCTTCTCTGAGTAGCAGGAAAATCAGACAGCACTAAGTATCCTGGCAGGAGATGAAGAGGCAAGTCTGGTGGCCACTGAATCACTGAACTACGTTAGATAAAGACCACAAAGATTTTGCATATGTTATGCCACTGCCATCATTTAGGCATAATAGTATGTCATTAAAAATATCAAGAGTGTTGTAGAAAGAACAGATTTCTACCTTAAAACATAACTGTACACTGAAAGGACCCTGACATTGTCAATGTCTATTCAAATAGTTAGGGACAGACATTCAGGTATAAATAGTGACCTATTGCATCTTTCATGCAATATTAAAAATCTCAAC
Organism: Anser anser; assembly: GCF_964211835.1. Lineage (NCBI taxonomy): Eukaryota > Metazoa > Chordata > Aves > Anseriformes > Anatidae > Anser > Anser anser. The sequence continues at coordinate 9,820,851 of NC_139725.1, read as the reverse complement.
TTGTGACAGTTTGAATAATTAAATATAACTGGCATGACCCAGAGAAGAAATGACCACATGCAATCCTGAAGCAATGAGAAAAGCAGGTCCTCAAGTGGAGATCAGGCCTTATGAAAAGTCAAATTAAAAAAAATAAATAATTTTTTTTTCTCTTTTTCTGCAATAGCACATGGCCAGTCCAGGAATTTCAATTGCAAAATAAAATAAAAATAACAAGTCCTCAGTTGTGTCTACTTATTATGGAGTGACATCTTCTTACACAGAGAAAGCAGCTAAGTAAATAGCTTATCAAAAGATGACACTTATTGACAGAAATGCTAACTGGAATGGTTTGCATTGATTAAATTTTAGCAGGAATGCATATAGTAATTGAAAGCCACAAAGGATTTATTTTACTAATCATTATGTCTTTGCTTTTCTCTGATAGATTAAGTTGATTACTTGTGCACGGCTTCAATTGGTATATGAGTTGCACAGTAAACTGTGATTATTATTTGAGGTTTAATTGAAACTTATGCTTACTAGTCTCTCAGAAAAAAAAAAAAAGGAATAAAATTCCAAGAAAGTTCCTTTAAAATGCATCTTAGTTTTTTTTTTTTTTTTTAGTGACTTAATTTCCTAAGGCTACTCTGCCAGTGAGCAAAAAGCTTCAAATGCTGCAATTGTCCTTCTTTTGCCCTGTAATGGTAACAGGTAAAATGCTCCAGCATTCGGGAAACTTGGTCTCCAAATGAGGGAGCTGAGACCTCTTCCTTCAAGTGGGAACGAGTCTTTTTTTAGCCACTGAATCTAACTTAACAGTAAACACATAATATACTGGATTAGCCATTCAGCAAGTTATTTAATTATTAATTGGGATACTAGAAATGAGATTCTCCTGCATCATGCTTCTACGCATACTGCTTGAGACAAAGATCAGTGTTTTAAACAGCTCTGTAAGATGCATGATAAATTTCAGGATAGGGCCTATCTGACCTCTCTTACACAGGTTAGAAAGACTGAAATTACATTTCATGTCCACAACCAAAGCTAAGTATACCTTTCCCAGCATTAAAAAGACAGTGTAGGGGAAAAGAGCAAGTTTTCTTCCGCTCAGACATTTCTCTCCTTTTTTTCTTTTTTTTTTTTTTTTAAGTCCTTATTATCAATTTAGGAACACACTGATTTCTATTTTTATTCTCAAAAGCAATACATGTTGTTACTACTTATGTAAAATATTTGCCTAATAAGAACATCAGATATGATTTTTTTCCTAGTTTTTTTTTTTTTTTTTTTTTAAACAGAAGCCTAGCTACAGAACACTAAGTTGAATCATGATGAACACCAAACTGTGAAGATGCCCAGTACAGTTTACTGAAAGCTAAATCAGGTATCTGTCCACTACAGTTGGCACTGTTTACAAATAACAAATTGTTTAAAAAGAGAATTTATACATTTGCTATTCTGAAATGTATCCTAAGGTTTAATACAAGTAAATTATAAGAATTAATAATTGTAATTTCTTGTTTAATACAAGAAATACAAGAAATTACAGCAGTAAAAGGAACAATAAATACATTGTAAAGAAAGTCTTTTCCTCCTAGGGGAATTCCTAATATCTTTGGTAACAGCAGGTATCTTTGTTGCACACTTCAATTTCTATCAAGTATCTCTTTTCCTCTAGTATATCCCATATTCCTACCTTGGCCTTACAAAAGGCAACAGAAACCCTACCTGTATTTGGCCATTTGTAAACAAATGCTACAGTGCTTCTTTCCTATGGTGCTGTTCCTGCTGCTGGTAGGCACTTATGTAGGTTTCTTGCATGGGCCATAACATAACTAACTAACCACAAGAAAATACCAGTAAGTGAACAGCAACTGTTCAGCTTTTGTCAAATAGATGATAGATCTGTAATTACAGCTAAAAGGATCAGAATAATAATTCTCATTTTTTCCCCTCTAAATAAACTCCAAAAAGGCATAGGTGATACATTAAATGTTCTGTTTCTTACATAATTTCTGTAGTTTTTCTATGGCACGTTTCACCTCCAAAAATAACAGCATTCATATCTTGTTTTACTTACATTAACATGGAATCCACATAAGGGAAACAAACTTCTTATTTTATTTTTTTAAGAGGCTTGTAGAACTTAATATACATTGTGATTCAGGTAGAATATATCAGCCTAAGTTACATGTTTTCTTCCTCTCAAAACCAAAATCAAACACATCAACAAAATAACCCAAAACAGGGGGGTCATTAAGGAAGCTTGTAATTTTTGCCCCAGAATCACATAGTCTGGAAGAACCACCAGGAGGAGAAATCCCATCAGGTGAGTTCACAGCTGCTGCTCTGTCCACTGAGAAAAGAGATTCAATCTTTCAGTTATTTAAAAATTCAATATTTTGAAACTTGTTCCTCATAAGAAGGAAACAGAAACATCCATTAACATCACAGTGGCTTTTGCATAACCATTACAGTTTGCAGCGTATAGCTGTTATGCACTAATTTCAACAAAGTTACACAGTAAAAAGTGTATGAGCTGTATCCTTCCAACGGGAAGAAAGGGTTTTATTGCATAGGACTTTGGAGCAACTGCATAAATTGCCCATCTCCCATCTGTAAACAACAGCTACTGTAAAATCCCTTTTTCAGCTTGAATTCGTTCTTTAACTTCTCTCAAAGTTAAAAATACCCAAGGATGACCCAGTAACACTGTTAAAAGTTGTTTATCCATAAGAATAATAGGATACAGATACAGTAAGGTGTTTATTTTACTGATGCGTTATCAAGAATTTATTGATGATTATCAAACATTCTGATTAAAATAGGTGATAAATGCTATTAGACCAGAAGCAGTGTACTTACACCTTATCAGTCATTTATATGCATACCAAAGCACTGTAAGATTCCCACAAAACTAAAATAACTGGCCTAGTTGGGTGTGGATCCAATTTGCTCTAGTTAAATTAATGAGACGAATAAGGCCTTAGAAATTTCTGTGGAGTAGGATAGACCATTGAGCCACAATTAAATTATTAGTATTACATACTGTTAGTTTACAGAAAAGTAGGCCTGTAGACCTCATTGCAGATGCACAAATACCGTTAACACAAACAACTATTCTTGCCATAATGGCAGCTGCAAACTTCAGTCTGGTTAGAGATGAACATAAATCAGCACTTCAGCCAGTTTCCATCTATACATATTTGCCCCCTAAACATTACTTAATATATGGTGTTGTTCTATAGGTTATGCTTCCTGCTAAGCCTAGCCACGTCCTTCTCTCATGCATTACAAAGCATGTTTCTGAATTTAAAAAGAAATAGAAGTTTGAATTTCTAGACTTCCTTGAGGTTCCTTTTATTCTCCCAAAATGAAATAAATGCATTCCTGCTTTTAATAACTTCTATGATAACATTCTTGGCAGAATGCTCATTCAATAATTTTACATGAGCATTGTATCTTGGAACAAATTACATGTTGCTAAAGCCTAAATACATATAATTCAGTTTATTATACAAGTATACTGTAACAACACCTACACAATTTCAGAAAAAGCAGACCATAAAAGCTCAGAACAGTTATTCTATCTGCATACCAAGGAGCAACTCAGAGTAAAGGACTAAATCACAGTTAATACAAATTCCTAAGTTTCACTTCTGCATTCTTTTCTAAAGCCAAATGTATGGAATTCATGCCTACCTGTCCAAGATGACATATTTTCTTGCCTCTAAAAGTATCCTAAAATGTAAATATTATTTCATATGATTTTTAGTGATATATCTTATCAGAAAATTCATGTCACTGTATGCCCTATTAATCACAGAGCATATTTCAGCTAGTGTAAACATTTCTATTGACTGAAATGCTATTAGTAAAGCTGAAGATTTCAAAAGGTTCCTGTCTTTACGCACATGCTTATAGTAAATGTTGTGGGCAATGCATATTTCTTTACATGTGGATGCTGATTAATTTTTGAATTATTATTATTATCATTTAAATTCAAGGCATCTGAGATGTCTGCATTCTATTCTGTTGTTGCCTCAATTTTTTTAAAGCTATACCCATATTTGTAAATATTAAAAATACTTTTAATGAAATGACATTAGAAGTGTACTTTTTAGCAAATTAACACTATCAACATTTCCTTTCAAAAATAATTTTAGAAATGAATGTTTGAAATGTTGACAAATTAGATTTTTACCTTTATCAAAATGAAGGAAGAGACCATTAATCTGTACCCCCCTCCTTTTGTTGTACTTTTTTGAATAGGTCCATATATTATTTAATGGGCTTTGTAGAGATACATTTACATGAGTTATAGATCACATTACAACTGATGAATGCCCAACACACAGGTATGTTATGAAAGGTCATCAGTAACAAGGGAAAATGCATAATGGATGGTTGCTGAATACATATGCAAGTTTACTACGCTCGTACAGAGTAGCTAGTTGGGCAACACTGAGCCATGAAACTTTGAATGAGAGACCTACGAACATTATTTAACTTTGTGGAGTTACTTGGAGGCCGCATTTGGCACATGCGGAATTACGCACAATCTGTGTCTGCACTCTGCTCAGGATGATCCAGTGAAAATAAAACCCAGGTACCTCGAAGCTACCTCTTTGTAAGACCACTAAGGAAATGCTTAAAGTTTTCTGTAATTCTTCTAATATTTTTCTACCTCCTAAAGCTTTCAGGATCTCTTCAAATGCAAGGAAGAGAATAAAAATTTTACACATAAATGAGAAAGAAGGTCAAAGCCCATGACTTCTGCTCTCTCACTGGAATTTGGTTCTGTAGCAACTTTGTCATACTCTGAAGCTCAAAGACAACAGATGCCTAGTAGCTTGTTTATGACATCAGTGTAATGTTTTCTTTAGCTGTACAACTTTATTAAGAACATAAAACAATTGTCTGTGTCTCCCACCACTCCTTACCTCTACTAGCAATCACATGAGCATCTTCCAATCTGATTTACTATTTCAAGAAACCCTTGATATGTAAAATAACAAGCCTTGGGAGTTACAGTCACTTATTTTGGTTGGAAATGATTTCCACGTGCTAAGAAGCATAAAAATTTACCAGTAAAAACATGCTTCATCATTTACTGGAAGATCACGGCTGTGCACAATATCTAAAGACTGAAATTAGATTTTGAAAAAGCCCTATATTTCAGAGAATTTGGAACTAGATTAAGCATTGTATAAGCTTCTTTTTATTGTCTCAGTCAATGTGCTTGTGCAGCCCTGCAAAAGCTGAGCCTTGAGAGTACAAGTCAGGTCAAGTAGGGCTGAGTGTGTGGGGAGAATGCGAGGCTATAAGGGAAAACCAGTCTGACTGCCCATGCTCATCTTACCTGTGAAATTCAGTGGCCCTGGAGTGTGCAATGCAAGTTGCTCTTTTTCCATCCTTTGTAGGCTTCAATCCCATTAGGACTGTGAAAGTCTACTTCATTATCCAGACATCTATTTCATTATGAATATCTGTCTAGACGTAAGAGAGATCAGAATACAGCATTGCTCATGGTCCAACACATGCTGCGACAGCAGCAAGCAAAAAGCCACAGTGGCCTTAACTAACCTTAGTTAACTTGTATTTACAGAGAAAAATAAACTGAACTGCAGAGGAGCCAAGGATTCCTAATTGCTTGCATGAAGAAATTTCCTCCCAGAGACCGAAACTAAGTTTTGACAGTATGTCTTTGATTTATTAGCAAGAACAGGAATTTAAGATGCGTTCCCCCAGTAACAATTAGTTTGTTTTCAAACAAACAATGAGTTTAATTAAAGAAGAAAGTAGATTCTGCTGCCATAACATACCAGAGAGTTTCCTGTGAATTTCTAAAGGAAAAAAAAAAAAAAAAGGGAAACATGGATTAATAGCTTAGCTTATGTCTGAAAGTATTAAAACCATCTTTGAATGGTATCTGTCAACAGCAGTAGCATTGTTCCTTTCGGTGTAGCTGTGGGCTGCAGGAACAGTTGTGCAGTTTATCACCACAACTCTTCCCAGCAGCCCCATCCAACTGCCTGCATTATTTCTTTGTTTTACCACCCATCCTTTTTGTAAATTATGCATTGAAAAAAAATAGTGACAGCCTGGTAGTCTTTTTAATGTCTTGCTTCGTTACCTCATGGATATAATTGTATCAAGTAATGATATATATATATTTTTTTCCTCTATGAATTTCAGTAGCAGATTGTCATCATTCCAAGTCTACTCTTAAGGTTATACCTAAACATTTTCAGTAGTGCTTAGCTATGGATATCCACTAACTTCTTGCACATAATTTTAAACTTTTTTTACTATTATCATCTTTTACTACCAATTTCATGAACTTTTAAAAGTGAATTTATTGGGTGTTATAGTGGGTGCTTATTTGTTATTAAATGTGTCTTTATGTGAATTACTTGATGTAAAGGCTATCTTAAAAATAGTCTGAGTAACTAAGAAATCATCTAGTGTACAAAAAAGTTTTTAAACGACGATGATGATAGCAAAGAGATAACTTAGGAATAAGTAAGTCTGTAGGAGCAGAGTCTTACATGATTTAATTCTCTTTGTTACAGTGAGTGAAAGTGTTCCTTTTTTGTCCCTGGATTCCCTTTTGTAATAAAAAAAAAAAAAAACAACATTGAGAGCTTTTTTTTTTTCTAGGCATTTTCTAAGACAGTTTGGTAAAAATTAACTTATTAAAATAAAAATTGAAGCCCCCAACAAGGAATTTAAATTAAAAACTCATTTCAATTTTACTCACTCAAACCTATACCCAATGGTGTTTTTTGGCAAGGATGCATTATGGATGCATAAGGATGCACTATTTTTCTTGCTGAGCGTACAGTTTATAGGTAAACATACTTAGTGTTCATTAGAAGCAGCCTAACTATTAAAAAAATAAATATTGCAACATCAAAAAGCTTCCCTTAATTTCAAGTTCCTTTTCTTTTTTTTTGGACTTCTCAATTATTGAAATTTTACAGGTGCAAATATCACTTCACAATCCTCAGCTCCTTACAGATGAAAAATCCATTTGTTCTGCCCATGACATGGCATCATCCACCCAAGATCATCTCTTCTTTTTTCTGATGCCTCCCAGTGTTCACAAACACACAGCAATACCTGAACCTCTCATTGTTTTCCAGCTTCCTTTTTTTTTTCACAATTGTTGCGCACTGTGTAAAGCTCTCTCTGGCAGATATTGGAAATGCAATGTGTTCAGTTCAAAAAACATAGCACTGCTCTTAAGACCATAGAAGGGTCTAGAGTCCCTGAGAGAATCCTATTGATCCTCTTACTGCATCATTAAACAGCTCTATTTCAATTGCTTGACAATTCACATTAACAGCATTAACTAAATTTTATACTAAGAGAACACTTGAAGGTCAACTCTCAAAAGGTAAGAACTTGCATTCCTACGGCTGCCTGCACACCATAAATTCATCTCCATAAATTCATCACCCGTTCCTTATGACATTGACTCTTTTCCTCCACAGGTTCAACACCTAGCACAGTTCCTAGCACACTGTCTTAAGCAGACAGCATTCACTGAATGGACGACTACTACCATTCTTGCTTCTTATACTTCTACTAAAGTACATAATCTCATGTCTCACTGACTTATCACCTAAAGCCTACAATGAGTACAAAATTATTAATTTCCTTATGGGATTTTGTATGGTGCTTTCACTACAGTATCTGAGTTCTTTGAAAACATTAATGAACTGGTCCTCTCAACACCCTTTTGAAGTACGAGGATATTTTTATCATCATTTTACACAAGGGGAATGGGATATTTAAGATAAAAGCCAAAACAGTCAGAAATTTCAGCTAGTTTTGCTTGCTGATTTTGAAAGCCTAAGACCTGAGTTTTCCAATAGCTAAGATTTTTTAAAGCCTTTTTATATGTTCAGAGTGAAGAGCCTGGTTACATCAGTTAGTGCTATGAACACAAAATGTTGGACGTGTTCAACACTTTAAGATCAAACATCAGTTGTCTCAAATGGAGAACTCAGAAAATGACTTGGAAAAGTTTGTTTTGAATGAGTTGCCTATTGCCTTAAAGTAACCCTGTGGCTTAAAGTCCATATTTCTCTTATGCCAAAATCACAAAAGTATTCTTTATATTCCTTTGTGTCATTCACAATATCGCTTCCACCTTACGTAAGAAATGAATTTCCTGTGGAGCTCTACTGTCTTCCATGAGTGACTCATGGCTAAATCAAGTCCAAAAGAGCTATAAGTTGAAGAAGAATATATATACGATTTGTTTCAACTGAAAACTACATGAGATGCTTGTGTGCAAGGCTTAAGAGCTGTAGTGGCACAAATTAACACGTGTTAACATGTGTTTATCACTAAAAAGTCTTAGAGCAGCGACTGAGGAAAACATACAGACATGTCAGCATCAGAGAGAAAGCCACGAGACAGAATTACAGTTTAATCGCAAATATAATGATCTTCTTCCCCCAAAACTATTTCATTATAACTAAATTTGGAAAGCTATTCCATTGCAAGAGACTTCCCCAATGCCTAAATTTCAAACTTAATAATTCGATTCTCATCTGGCAAGTTCTTATGCATACAAGATCGAACAAAGGAGCTTTATCCACTTAGATATGTACGTGCTGTTACCTACCTGAATACAAGCATCAAAATCATTATACACAGCAACAATAATGCTATTGCCTTTCTGTATATTGTATGAGAACCGTATGCATCTCATACATTCTCAGATGCAGAGGGAAGAAGTTACAGGGAACCTCAGAAAATCAGGCTACATTTTCAGACAGTCTATTGCAATGCAATTCCTAAAGAACTTTTATTTAAAAATATTTAAAGGGAAGTTCATTGATCTTTCTGCAAGTTAACTTTCTAGGTCTCGTTTCAGTTGTCATTTTGGCGTTTTGTCACTAATGCCTTCACAGGTCTCACTGAAGGAAACTGGGCTATGATGTTAAGAAGAAACCAAAGAGGAAGTAAAATGTTATATCACGCTCATGCAGCTCCTGGACAGGCACGTACAATGCACAAAAAAAGCAAAACACATCTGCCAGGACCAAGTGAAAAGGAACTTCTGGCATAGTTCTCTATGGCAGATCATAATAATTAGCAATGGCTAATAGACTTGTTTACTAAGGCATGAAACTAGAATGATGCTCCTAAACGAAAAAGCTGTCACCTGAAAACACAGACTAAAAAAACTTTGATCCCAGTGAAATACACGAGGGTTTTTCTATTTTCTGCAGTAGGACCTGGATTTCCACTTGAATTCACGTTATGTGTACAGTAACAAATGAGAATAAAGACAGTGAAGTTTCTGTATTTGCTGATTTTTCTCCTCCAGTGCAGCTTCCAGTTCATCCTCCACACGTAAATCTCTTCTGCCCTATGGCAGTGATGGAAACAGCATCCAAAGCGGGTCATACCAACCACTCCTCAGCTTTCCCTGTCAGCTTCCTGGAGGCAAGCTGCCCGAATTCTCCTTGTTGAAAGTTTCCCTGAAATCCTGTTTTCAAATCTGCTAACCTATTGCATCTTCCCTTATAAATACCTTACTCAGAGGGTAAGCCTTCTGGATAAGGTACCAAGAGAAAGTTCTATGGCTGGGAAATTGTTAAATATTTTAAAATATTTGTTTAATAACCTTGATATAAAGAACCTAAAACTGATGTTTTCAATCTAAAGTAACTTTTTTCTTTTAACATGAGGTATAGCAAGCAGTTCACAAGCTATTTCCCTCCGACTATGAGACAATGGAGCATCAGATTCACTGTCCTGAACAGCTGGATTCCTCAAGAAATGTCACAATAGATTTTTCTATTCACAACTCAGTCAGGCATATACTGCTCTAAGATGCCTAGCAGATAAAAACACAAAGGGGAGAGCCTGGAAAGTTTAGTTCTAAACTTTGGCCTGTCACCAAAATGATGATTTGCTTCACACATTACCTCACTTGTCTCGGCATGATTTTTCTTATCTGTAAATGGAAAGATGTTGGTATTCATCCCTACAAAATATTGAGTTCTGTATTAGTCCAGGATATGAATTTAATAATATGCAGAAATCAAAGGAATTTCAAACAACTTTTCATTCATTGGCTAAACTAAGAAGTTAAAGAGCATTTATTTTGTTCAGGCTAAGACAATTGTTTTCTTCTGCTTCTTCCTCCCCAACCTCCTCCCCCTCCAAAAAAATAAAAAAACACCACCAAAAAACATTAAACTGGACAATTTGGTCTTTATCAATTTCTTGTTTTTGAGATAAAACAAGAAATACTTCACATTCAGTCTCTCCCTCCTCTATCAAAGTGTACAGTTTTATGTTTAGTTCAGATTTGCAATTTTTACTTTGTCTTTTAGCTATAACTGCTATCAATCTGTTGTGGTTTTAACCCGGCCGGCAGCTAAACACCACACAGCCGTTCGCTCACCCTCCCTCCTCCCTCTCTGGGATGGGAGAGAGAAATGAGAAAACTGAAGCCTGTGGGTTGAGATAGAGACAGTTTATTAGGACAGAAAAGATAATAATAATAAGTACAAAACAAGTGATGCACAATACAATTGCTCACCACCCGCTGACCGATGCTCAGCCTATCCCCGAGCAGCCGGCCCCCCCCCCACCCCGGCTAGCCACCCCTATATATTGTTTAGCATGACGTCAGATGGTATGGAATACCCCTTTGGCCAGTTTGGGTCAGCTGTCCTGGGTCTGTCCCCTCCCAGCTCCTGCTGCACCCCCAGCCTGCTCGCTGGCAGGACAGAGCGAGAAGCCGAAAAGTCCTTGGCTTGGTGTAAGCACTGCTCTGCAACAATTAAAACATCAGCATGTTATCAGCGCTCTTCTCATCCTAATCCAAAACATAGCAGCCTACCAACTACTAGGAGGAAAATTAACTCTATCCTAGCTAAAACCAGGACACAATCTTAAATCCAAGCCCAAGCTTAGTCATCTCAAACAGACCCAATGTTTATTTTCCAATAAATTGCTACAAAACAACCAAAACCAACCGAACAAGACTGTACCTTCATCATAGTAGCAAGCTACATTATCAAAAAGACTCATATTGGCTGCCATGCCCCCACCCTGTTTCACTAGGAAATGTAAAATGAAGAGCTGAACTTGACCAGGGGAGAAAAGCAAATCTGATTAGGCAGCAGAGGGGAGAGCTAATTTACATTCTTCACAGGTGCATCATGACTGTGCAAAAGGAACCTGTAAGAACCATCTCTAAGCAACGCAACATGCATGCATTCAGGGAGATTATACAGAAGAGTAATGCTGTGCAAGAGAAATCAAATTAATACTTTAATTCTTGCATAGTTTCTATTTTTATACAATTCTTCTTTACATAGCAATTCAACAGGGTTTTAAAGTAGCCCAATTCCTACTACCAGAACACAAGAGAGCAACTAAGGAATCTGACTACCAGTGCTGTTCAACGAAAGATTTAGAGGATAACTTTGAAAATGACTGTTTCTTTCACTTAGGTTTATTTACCCAACCAAGTTTATTTTCTGCTTTGTATACAGTCCTAAGATGACCATATCCATAGTACAGAGTAACAATGCTAAGTTACATGATTTTTAGAACATACTGACACATGTCACTTTGGTTTTTAAACATAAACCCACCCACTGGAAAGGTGTCATGCACACACTGCAAGACAGGTTAATACACGAGAAAGAAGAACTAAACGGACTATTCTGTATTTTAAGCTAAATTTACTGCATACAGCAACGTAGGAGACAGTTAAAAAGCTTTTAACAATATCATGTTATTCTGACAAACTCAGCTTGTCAAGCTTCTATTGATCCTGACAAAGCATTTTTCCTCATTTTAAGATTTAGTAGGGAGTACTGTATTGATTTGAAATGATGACATCTTGCTTCCAGTGTTGATTCCTTAAGCTTCTGCAATTCCTAATGAAGAATTGAACAAACATGGTGGTGCGGAGCTGTTATTAGCAGAAGGATAAGTGGGGTGAAGAGAAAAAAAGATTCAGGAAATAACTAACAGAAGAAAATAGATCATGAATTTAAACATAGCCAAGGTGACTGAAATGTCTTTAAACAGATTTTCAAGCAAATGTAAGACCCTGTAGAAACAATCCTTTTGAAGAAGATAGAAAAAGTATGAAGTATATGAAGCTGTGGGAAATATTCCAATAAAACAATCCTCCATGTGTTTCAGACTAATTTAAAGAGACAACACTTTTCCCATCTAGGAGCAAAACAGTTTCCTTGTACATTGGAGTTGTTTTATCAATAAAATATTTTACCATTTCATCATATGCAATACGTAACTTCCATAATACTCCCCATCTCTGGATGTAAAAACTGCGAGGAGGCAAAAAAAAATCTTTATACTTCCCAGTGGAATTTACAGTGTTTCAAAATACTTGCTACATAATTCATTCTTAAATCTTAAACTCTTCATCTTAAATGTCTCACTGAGTCTCAGATTAAATATCATAAACCAATTACAAAATCAACCTCTCTGTATCTTTCACAATGTCCAACATACACTTTTACATCTCAGTTTTCCCTAATATGTGAACAAGAGTCAAATCGTCACAAAATATTAAGAATAAGAAATGCATAGATTTAAGGTCAACAGGAGGAAGAACTCAGAACCAGACCCCCCCCCCCCCCCCCCCCCCCAAAAAAGCCAGAATATGCAATATGGTTGTGTGAAAATGACTATTTCCAAGCTTTGTTGCAATTTTTGGCACATGTGGATTCTTCACTGCAGTCTGCATTCCCATCCCCCCAAACACACGCTCCTTCTCTCTTCCCACCCCCCCTTGGGAAATCCTGATTTATATTAAGTCAGTCATTGCAGTGCTGAGGTTACATATTAGGTCAATTGGTGGCCAATATAGTTCCTAGACCTCTTTCTTTGCTAGGGTAGACTCTCACAAAAGACTTCAACTTTTCAAGAGACTGTTGAAAACTGAGGCAAAAGATTGAAAACCTCATTATCTCTTTTCTTCATTGGTGTGCAATCTTAATTTATGCAGTGTCTGTAGAGTAAATATAAACTTGGAAGAAGAGAGATACTTAGTGACAAACTTGAAGGTCCTTAGGGAACAAGACTTGCCTACCAGGTGAATGTATTGCCAAAGGACTTGAAATTTGGTTCCCATTCTGGATGTCTCTTCCTCCCTCTTTAGGACTGTTGACTACATAGGTAAAACCTAGCCTCTTCGCATTGAAGAACACCTATGATAGGAAGAAGAACTCAGAACAGTCTCATTAAAGTTACAAGTCCAGTGACCCCAATTTCTCCTTTCTGGTAGTGCCTTTAGCAGACACTAATGGAAATACAAGAACCAAACACATTAAGGACACCATACTTGCCCTCCTACCTTTCTATCTGCTAAAACAGTCTGTTCAATAGGTCCTGGTAACCCTTTCTTTCATTGGATTGCCCAACTGCTTTGAACTCAAAACTTTTGGCATCCACCAGTTTTAAATTACAGAATGTGCTATCATAAAATATACTATGTAGTTAAGAACTTTAATGTGTCTTAAACCTGCACTTAAATTCTTGTACAGTAAAAAAAGAGCGAATAATTGTTGCCCAGTACTTTTTTCCGTGACTCAGTTTCATACGTCTTTATCATAACTCCTCAATCAGCTATCTTTTTGGCTGAAGTATCCCAAAGTATTTAATCATTCCTTGCATTCAGGTTGTTCAGCACTTTAATCACTCCTCTCATCCTTTTCATACCTTTTGTAGTTCTACTATATTTATTTGAAACTTATGGGACAACAGTTCATAATATACAGGCATGCCAAGGATTTACACAATGACTTGTTCGCTATTCCTTTTCTTGCTATTTTCACCAGAAAGCTGATGTTTTCATGGTATTTTTACCCTAACTCCAAGGTCCCTTCCCTGAGTCATAGTATCTATTATGAGCACCCATTGCCATGTATGTACAGTTTGGGTTGTTTTCCTTCTTGTGCATTATTTTGCATTCATTGACATTCAATTTCATCTGTTATTTTATTGCCCAGACTCTCAGTAACTGAGATGCTCCTGCAAGTCTTTATACCTAGGCTTTGTTTTAACTTTCTGAATAATTCAGTATCAATAATTTTGTCAGTTTACTGTACTCTTGTTTAAATTATTCGTGAATGTATTAAACCATATGGAACTAGAGTAATTATACCAGTAATCTTCTATTCTGAAAGCTGACCATTTATTCCTGCCCTTTGTTTTCTGACATTTAAACACTTACCAACCCCCCAGAAGAACTCCTTTATCCAAAGTCAACTTTGTTACTTTAATAGCTTTTCCAGGAGGTAGCTGCTAACAGCCTTTTGGAAGTGGACTACACCAAACAATTCTATCTTCATCATAAGCTCAGAGTTTGTAAAGTAATCTAATGGATCTATGAGACATGACTTTCCTCTACAGAAAGATATTGGCATTATATCCGCCCATAGGTCTAGCTACTCCACATTTTGACTGTATTACAGTATGACAAATTGCTTTTTACATTCATTAAGCTTTTGGGTAGATCCCCTGAGCTAAAAAAAAAAGTTACATTTGTCTCTTTCCAAGTCATTGATAGTAAAGACAACTGAAGTGATAGATTTCACGTCACGCATTCAGCTGCTCCATATTTGACCCTCAGTGTTTCCAGCTAGCAATATAGATCTACTAGTACTCTTTTAAATACTTGCTTATAACAAACCTTCTATTGGCTCTTCAGTTTGAGACAATTCATCTTATTCCCATGTAGGATCATTCAGCTTGGAAAGGAGCTTGGAAGGTCATCTTCTCCAGCCACCTGTTCATAACAGGGTCAACACTGACTTCAGACTAAGTTGGTCAGGGCTTTTTTCATCAGTTTTTAAAACCTCTAAGGATGGAGACTGCACAGCCAACAGGACAACCTATACCAGCACTTAGCTATCCTTACCCTTAGAAACACCTTTAATTTATGACTGCTGTTTCTTGTCCTTCTACCATGCACCTCAGTGGAGAGCCTTGCCCTGTCTTCTCAGTAACTTCCTCTGACACACTGCAAGGCTGCCATTGGGCATTCTCTTTGTTGAACTAAAAGCAAGCTCTACTGCTTCGGCCTGTACTCTTGCACTCCAGCCCCGCCACACTGGCCCCAAAGGTTACTGTTGGTCTGAAAGGCAGCCCTGCCCTCAAGCCTATCAGCTGCACCTCCCACAGCTTCGTGGCCTGTGCAAACTTAAGAGGTGCCTTGAATCTCTTCCACCTCAAATGACAATTCACCATATCAAAAAACAACTCCAACAAACAAGTCTCACAGAACCTATCTCAGGAGCTCCTTTAACAACTCCACTGGGGCCTTTTCTTATTTGTCTGCTCTTTTTACTGAAAAACTGGGGAAGAGATATGAAAAGTATTAAATACCAACCTTCAGCAAGTTATTCTAAAACTTGTTTTTAAAATTAAGTTTCTTTTTCCTCATCTAAACATAGCTTCCATACTTTTACTTCCAGAAGTGAAATGCACGTATTTTCATTTTCAATTGCCTCCTTTATTTGGTCTTTTAAGTATTTCTGCTCTTTCTCTCCCACCTCTCCAAAGCTGCTTTGACAGTTGCCTGAGATGAACAGCTTCACCATTTACCTGCATCTTCTACAGTTTATTTCTAACAGATGTACTTCAGCTCTAGCATTCCCTTCCCTAGTTAAATAGCATAGTGACTATTCTGGGATTTTTTCCTCTTATTAAGGATGCTCCATGTGAGCATATTACAGAGTGATAGATAAACTTTGAGGTATCACCTATGTGCTGCTGAGTCCTTGGGCAAGTGTTGTTTTTAGCATCTTAAAGTGTAATCTGCACTGTGGTCCCTCTTAACCACAGGTAGGTAAGAGAGCATCAAGTCTAATGCCCATCGCATTCTCTGCTCCTTACAGGCTGTTCTCTCTTAGGTCAATGTCATAATAAAGATTGGATGAACAACAGGAAGTTAGCTATGGAATTTCAATGTAAGTATATTCCATGTTAATCATACGCTTAACTCATTCACTAGGAGTTTTCAATTCTTTCAGCACCCAGCTCTGGATAATGACTCTACACAGAAACAGCTAGAACACCAGTTTGTCTATCTGAATGTCTTTTCTTTTTTTAACGTATCTTTAAGCAATGAGCCAACTGTCTCAACAAAACCTACAGTAGGGTAGCCTGTAAATGCATTTGCTAGATAGCTGTGAAAACAGTGTTTTCATCATCTTATTTATTATAATTTAATAAAAATTAAATTAAAATTTAATTGCAGGTATTCAGTTTTAAACAATGCCACCATTGCTGGCATTCCAAAATTTCAACCACAAAGTGAAAATTGTTTTAGTCAGACTTTCATCCTCTGACATCCACATCTGGAAAAGGCACAAAGTGGAAACATTCTAGTTGTAATCATTCCCATTTGGACAGAAGGGAGAACAGAAAAGATTCCTAGTATTCTGACAAAAGATACAAAGGTTACTATTTCCATATTTATTGTGACTCCTTCACCACCAGAAAACAATGCATAGATGTCACAGATTTCAGAAAACTGAAATTCAGAAAAAAAAAATTGTCTTCTATTTTAAGGGTATCAGATTTTCACTATAGATTACTAGTGAGGTAGAATGAATCAATTGAGGAAGGCAGACAGCTGCAGCCTGCAATTTCACGTGTTTGACGCTGTCCTGCACAACATGGATTTGACAGATGGACTACACAGGGGATAAGGAAGAGGCTGGATGGTCACACTCAAAGGGCTGCATGCAGTCAAAGGTCCGGTGTCCAGGGAGAGACCAGTGACAAGTGGTGTTCCTCAGGGGTTGGTAGTGAGACTGGTACTATTTAATAACATCTCTGTCAGCAACATGGACAGTGGGATTGAGTGCAATTGAGTGCACCCTCCACAAGTTTGCTGATGAAATCAAGCTGTGTGGTGCAGTCAACGCACTGGAGGGAAGGGATGGCATCCACATGGACTGTGAGAGGTTGGGGAGGTGGGCCCACGCAAACCTCGTGAAACTCAACAAGGCCAAGAGCAAAGTCCTGAATCTGGGATGGGGGAATCCCATATGCAAGCTAGGTGGAGAATGGATTGAGAGCAGCCCTGAGGTGAATAATGAATAACTTGGGGATGGCGGTTGTTGAGAAGCTCAACACGAGCCAGCAATGTGCACTTGCAGCCTAGGAAGCCAACCACAGCCTGTGCTGCATCAAAAGCAGAGTCCAGGAGGGTAAGGGAAGGTGATTGTCCTTCCTTTGCTCTGCTGAGACCCCACCTGGAGCACTGCATTCAGCTCTGGGGGGCCCCAGCACAAGACAGACACGGACCTATTTAGAGAGTCCAGAAGAAGCCAGAAGGATGATCATGGGGCTGGAGCACCTCTGCTATGGAGTTGGGATTGTTCAGCATGGAGAAGGCTCCAGAAAGGCCTTATACAACAGCCTTCCAGTACCTAAATGGGGCCTACAGGAAAGTTGGGGAGGTACTCTTTGTGAGGGTGATAAAACAAGGGGGAATGGTTTAAACAAGAGGGGTGATTTAGTTTAGGTATTAAGTAGAAATTCTTTACTTCTGGGAAGCTGTGGATGCCCTGTCCCTGGAGAGATTTAAGACCAGTCTTGATGGGTCTTTGCACATGTAGTGGGAGGTGTCCTTGGCCAGGGCAGGGGGTTGGAATTACATGATCTTTAAGGTCCCTTCCAACCCAAACCATTATATTGTCTGTGGGTTTTAAAACTTGATTTGCCATACTGTAGCTTCTAATATTGAATTATATGTATATTTAATTTGCTCCCTTATAGTACTTCAATGTACTATAGTCATGCTACATAAAACCTTAATACCTAATATGTATAGCACAATTAAACTTAATGCAATGGGGAAATCAGGAATAATTTTCCCAAGAGCACTACACAGCAGAGAAATAAAATGGGCCATTTACCATTACACATCCGCTCTCTATTAAGAAGGCTTTTACAAATTCCTGAAGAGAACACATTTTACAGTTCCAGCAGATAAATTTTCTAGGAACGTTTATTTTGTCAAAGTTGTTAAAATTATTTTTCTCATGTCTATTTACAGACATTTTAAAAAAGCTAATCCAAGTGAAATACAACTACGTTCAAGTCCAAATGATTTTCAAGATGGACCACTCTGCTAACTTCAATCTTGATTTTTATATTACGCTGTCAGGCTCCCCAGTACTACCTGATCTACCTGTTATCTTCTGCAGTCAGAGTACTGAAACTTGCAGGTGAAAGAGCCTTTCTTCAGCAGAGGATAATCAGTCTTTAAATGTAGGACTAACTCACTAAATATTTGTCCCAGTGAGTACATCTCTTAACGAAGCTTCAGGCTCGTACAGAAACTTCCACCACTACTGCAAAAGTGACTTTTCCTAATAACCCAAGCATGTTTTTGAGCTTTGCCAAATTGACAGGACAGCAGATTTTGTTTTGGTTTTGGTGTACGAGGGAGATAGTCTTCTTCAAATAACCTTTAAAAATCTACAGGTGTGCCTGGATAAAAGTTTACATAACTCTTGGTTTACTATAAAGGATAACAAACCTTGTTAAAGTTCTACAAAATCAATGGACATGATTATCTTTCAAAATGCCTGGGCACTTGGCACAAATACATTGAAGCATTGTGAAGATTAAAGGCAGTTACTAGAAAAGACTAAATTTACACTAAATTTACTACCTGTGTAGAATGTTATGAAAAGAGTTTGAATGTTATGGAAACTGTTTTGCAAAGTGTGTATAAAGATGTAATGAGTCCATTATAAATGGCTCAGCAGTCTCTATAGCCCCACTGACCATATTGTTCTCATTCTTCTGTGCATTTCTTTCGCCTGTAACCAACTCCATCCAGTAACAAATATTCATAGCCTGGTTAGCAAGCATCTTGCTATGCTTCAGATACCTCCTCTAAATTCATTTTCCTGCAACAACAATAAATAAGTAAATGAGTCACAATACAAACTGTACGCTACAGCCTTTGTATTTTTTTCTAAGAATTTTGTGATGGGACCAGATCTTAAAACTTCGTTTTCACATTTGCAACAAATTGATTTCCATAAACATCTCAGCCCTGTTGCCACGGGAAGTCTTCACCTCTTGGTAAAATAGTTTTCAAAAATAACCTCATTGCAAAACCAGCAATAGCAAGATGTCCTAAAAGCCTGGACAGTGCCCCAAAATGAGTTACTAGGGCTCCCAGCTTGTACTAGCAGGGACTAAACTAACAACAAGCAGTGGCTAGTTGTAAGACATTGTTTCCTGTTGATTGCAATCATTCAGGAAGGAAAAAAACATAAACCCTGTAGGATCACATATTCCCAATGTAGACCACAGAAGGAAACTTTTTCTATTAAGAAAACCTCAGCAATATACTTTTGGGTGCATGGTAATCTTCTCAGGCATTTTGAGTGTTTCATTACTGCTTTAGTTTGATGGGAAGACCAATGATTATTTTTAATACTGAATATTTTATAAGCACACTATTTTGGTACTCATTTTGGAGCTATGCAAGAACATTTATAAAACTCGTGTGAAGACTACCATATTAGAGTCGATACTATTCACCACCAATTACACACACAGAGTGTGTGATGGTAATGATGTATGTACTTATTTTCAGAATACACTTGAGGTGTGGATTGTAACCTCAAATATTTAAGAGAAAACCTTCTACAAATAACTAGTGGTATAATATTTTTGTTCCTGCCCTTCCCCAAAATAAATTGCAATGATGTGGAATATAGTATATCTACAGATTTTATAGGTTTTATCTTTCATTCATCACATGAACTTCTAGAAACCACTAGAACAAGACATTTGTAGAAAGTGGTCGTTCATACACAAGGATTTCCTACACTGAACTCATGAAGGATCCATTAAATAAGACAGAACCATGAATTTTAGATTTTACATTAGCCTGAGTAAAAACATCTTGATGTATACTAAGTATTGGTATTAAATAAGAAAACAAGATTATCCAAGATCAGCGCTAGTATTGCTGCGTATGTCTCTCCAAACATACAGAAGTTCTCATTTATCTCACAGCAAGTACGGTGATTCACTCGTTACCTGTGGTGCATTAGGTATCTAAGATGTCAGGAGCACATTTTCCAGTGAACTGTTAAGCTACTTTTATTTATTTATTAACACTACACAAGATTAAATTAAGTAATTTGAATTTTGATTCAGCCTGGGTCATTCTATGTTGCACAATATTCCTTTACCTCCCATCTGGCATGATTTAACAATGCATGGTACAGAACGAAATCAATTAAATGTATACTTCAGATAAATGTCACCTAAAGAACTGTTACTATTTAGTTTGTAAAGGCAAGCTAACAGGTAACAAGCAATGTGGATAGGCAGGGAAATAAAATGAGTTATGTGCTAGCTTCTCTGCTCCCCAAATACTCTTTGCTTTCTACTTAAGAAAAAGTTGGCAGTCTTACAAAAAAACTTATTAAGCACTGTGAAGTCCTGTACCAGCAATTTATGTGGAATGTACTCTTAAGCACCTTCTGCTCACGAAGTCTGGATGTGTTTATAGTATGTAATGACAATTGTATAACTAATAATGCAGATGTGTAATCAACAGCCATCTGAACAATAAAAATCCTGCTTCAATCTTCTAATTGCTGGAAACCATTTTGTTAGTTATAAACTATAAATGCACACCCAGCTAATGAACTTGTAGTCAACATATCTAGTTGATATGTTGACTACTTCTGAGCAGGAACGGGAGTCAACTCACATCTGTGTGCTAATTTTCTCAACACCTTATTTATTATTTTTTTTTTTTTAAAAAAGTCTCTGGAAGCATTGCAAGTTGATCAAATCAATTCCACTCAGGGGTATGCAAAAAAAAAAACAACACACCAACCACACAACCAACAAGCAAGATCTCATCAGTTCTATGTTTTGAGTGAGCATCAAGATGTTGCATGAACAAGCTTGTCTAAAAACCCTTCAAAACATCTATTTTGAGCCTTACATGTCATAAAAGCAACGTGCATTACAACTGTATTTATAAGCAAAGCCCAACATGCCTGTTGCAGATGTGAAGCAGTGTGAATAAGAGCTCCCATGCACATTTTGTTTTAAACACAACTTGGGAAAAAAACTCAAATCAAAAACATATCGGTCTCCACAATTCTAGCTGTACCTGGTGCCAGAACCATAAATTTAAATTAATCCCAAAATCTTGTTGTTCATCATGGTAGAGAAGTATTAAAATGACTTCCTCACCACCCCCTTCATTCTACTGAAATTTATTACATCATCTGGCTGGGATGCGGTCAAGTCCCAAACTTTGTTTTACTGCTTATCTTATGTTTAGGACATTGTTCATAACCACCTTTTAAACAGCCAGTATTTCCTCAGTTCTCATTATGCAATCAGTATGAAGCTGTGCTCACCACAATGACTTTATCTTACCTATATTTGCATTCTGAAAGGATATGTAAGAGGATTTAATTTCTCACCTCTGTTTTTAACTAGCAATGCTGTTTCAAGGAATTACTCTTTCTTTGAGCTTTCCTGATGAAGAAAGCCTCTGCAATGTTATCTGCTCCTTCCACGAGTGGTCCTGAAAGTTTATACATGCAGTTACCATTTCCTTCTTCTCAAGTCCTCTGAAAATGCTCCAACAATAACCATGTCAACACATAACAGCTAAGGAGAGATCTAACTGAGAAGAACGTTTGTATTAGTTTGCCTAAATATCAAAGACTACAGAGAGCAAAAATACATGTATAAAACCATAAACTTGTGGTAATACTGAAATATTTTTAGGAACAAATTTGATAAAAGCTTTTAGATCACATAAACCAGTTCTCTGCTACCAAAGGAAAACTTGTGATTAAACAACAGCAACAACCACCACCTGTGAAGAACCTTCTTCCGCAGCATACTTCATGCTGCCTAACGTACTGGATTGCAAGATGCTTGCTGAATTCAGACAGACGTTTAACTCCACTGTAACTGGACTTCTTCCTCTAGTTCCAATCAGCTTGGGGAAGTTTATGTATACACCTCCACTTACATAGACCAAATACACCAGAAAGATGTTGCGAAGGGTGGGCAGGTGGTCAGGGTTACAATGTAACTATAAACCTACTTGTCTTAGCGTAATCATTTATCAAAACATACAGCATGAAGTAATATTTGTCAAAATTAATTCTGACTCACGAAGTAGTACATTTTTCAATTCATGTAACGCTTTTAGTTATAACTCAGTTTATTCCAAGTTATTAACATAATTATCCTATTTACAAATGAATTCAAAACTGAAATACAAAACAGGAACATTTACAACCAAGGAAAAGGTTAGAAACACAGGCTAAACTTTAAGACATAATACATCATTAAAACCCTTTTTGTAAAGACTTTTCTGTCTCCTGGCACTACACTGGTATTACCTATCCACAATAAAAATGTTACCTAAGAGTAAAATAGCATCCTAATGCTCAACATGAATACACTTCAATATTAATGTCTTTCACATGCTTCCAAATGAAAAACCATGGTAACACTACTAAACTGCAATGAAAATTTAGCGGGTCCAAAGAATTTTTCTAGTTTTGTATGACAAAATTATTGCAAAATTAAGACCGAGTATAGGTGAGCAATGTAAAGTCATTTCAAAAAGTTACAGTACCTCTGATTGCCTTTAAGACTTGCACTGTATGAAGTATTATTCTATTAGTCATACACACAGGGAAAAGCTCAAAGGCTATGGTGTAAGATATCCCATGCACTTCTCCATTCACAACTTGAAATAAAATTTCATATTCACTTGTTAATATACCAAGAATATTTGTAAGCTTTCAAGCAGGAGACAAATGAATTTATTGGGTTTTAGAATCCAACAAAATCCTCCTATTTCCAATAACTGGATTTTTTTTAAAGTTCTTTATTACTGAGACATCTTTAACACAAAATAATTCACAAGAGGGAAAGCAAAGTCACTCTGTTCTCACTTGCCTTACATTGATCCTGCATGAATTACGGATGAAGCTAAATCCTATTTTTTTTCTTGCAAACATGAAGCAGAATATTTTTTGATGTCCTTGATTTAGCACCAAGTGCTACATTTCCTTCAGAAAGGCTTCTAGCAAGGTTTCTTGACACATCCCGTTCTTCCTTCCAACTCCTTCTTCCAATTCCTAGTGAAGAAAATGTTATTACAAATAGGTCAAATTGTGCTTATGTTCATTGGATGAATGTCTCATACCTTGATGTCTTTTTCAGAGCATGCCTAAACTTTTGCACACACTTCTTGCCCTTATTGAAAGCCTATTTTTGATATGAGAAGTGTAATCACTCAGCTCAGTAAAGCAGTGTGCTAATTACCTATTACGTCCAACAATAGGACTCTCAACTGACACATGAGATGTTATAAAAATGGCACAGCAGTCTATCTAAAAATGTAGAGATATATTAAAGTTTTATTAATCCTGATTATGTACAGAGCACTACCAAAAAATGAATATTACATCATTGAAGAAACTTTTTTTTTTTAATTCAATTTGAATGTCACTCTTCCTGTTAGGGATTTTATGTTTCACTCTTCTCCTATAATGTATACTTTTGAAAATAACATGTATTTTATGATCAGTTAAACTTCAAAAATTAAAGATCTATTCTCTATTTTAGAATTTGGTACGTCACTACATGTTTTTAGTAGTACCAGTGTAGAGAGCGATTTTGCTAAGCTTATAACCCAATCTTTAGTAGAAGAAATTGATACTAATATAACCGTGAATGTACTTTGCCAAATAAGTAACTATTGGTTAGGCAAAGCTTAGCATCAGATTTACACTTTTTATAAACATTACTCTAATACAGCGACAATTTTCCATGAATCAACACTAGTACGTATTCATCTATACTTTTTCCTCTCACATTGGTTCTTACACAAAAGCACATATGTACTGTAAAACTGGTGTACCATCAGTGACAAAAGTCACGTGATTGGTCTACTGCAGGTGCCAAGCAACTTAGCATCAAGATAGCATCAAGAACTCTGAAAGGCACAAACTTGAAGTTTTGAAGAGCTTTGTGCCCCTTAGCTGAGAAGTTGGTGTTTTTTAAAGAAATTGTTACAGTACACTTATATACCTCAAGCACATGTCATGTACTTAGTCACACAATTGTTATAAATTTCCACAGAATACCATCTGATAGTTCCAAACAAGCTCAGAAGTAATTCTGAAATATTGCTTTATTTTTTTTCTTCAAATACTGTGTTGACCCAAAGTAGTGTTAAAGTATACTGAGTAAATCTCAAAAAAAACACAAGTCTCTTTAAAACCAAATCCATGCTGCGTTATAAAAAGCAGCAAACAGTTGAAAACAGGTATGAAAACATTTAAAGGGTTTCGTTTCTTGATAAATTACAATTGGCAAAGAAAATCGGTACCAGATAAATATCTCAACAAGCACACAATTTTGCTCCAAGTCCTCAATTCCTGGGACAAGGTGTTCCTCACCAAGCTTGTAATAATAATGAGTTTTGATTAGGTGCTATCCAGATAATTGATTAGACAATATTCAGAATTTTAAGTGAACGGATTTACTATTCAAACCAATGGTTTAGAGGAATCATGCTGTTAAAATGCCCAAACCATAAGTATTAACCCAAATTTTGGACCTCCTGTACAAACATAATTGCCAACACAGGGTCATATATTCAAATTTTGACACTTACCTGCCATTTTGGGTACTCGCAAAACTCGACTGCTTATCACAATCTCCTGTCGAACACTTTTTGTAGGAACTTCTTCTTTCAGACTACCTAACCCAGTGTTTGACGTAGAACTTGAAAAACAGCCAGAAAAAAAGTTTGACATCAGTCAAGTGATCAGCAATTCCACAGAAATGTAGATGTTGCAATATGCAAAATACATCAAATTATATTAGCCAGTATTAGTCATTCACAACAGAAAGCAATGAATAAACTCATTTCTCTATGATGTGTATATATATTCTCCATCCCACCCCTTCTTTTTTGGAAGACTGCAGAAGGCAGTTTGATGGTCATTGCACACTAACTGACGTATGTATGAAATCCTTGAAATGACCAAGTTGGTTTCATCAAAAAAGTCAGTTTTTTTTTTTTTTTTTTAAATCACTACAGTATTTTTCTACAAGCTCCAACAGAGTTGGACTGGGTGGCTTCACAGCAGACGATACTTTTCAGCTAAGCTGCAAAAAGTTGTTATAGCTTCAAAATCACTAAGAAAAACATCCTTGTATTTTATACCCTTTCATGTGACGCACTGATGATCTGCACTGAAAAATATGAACCTATCAGTCATCTCACAGCCTTATGCACCTCCCTTGCTTACTTCTCTCATTTCACTCTGGGAGTAAGCCTCATAAACAAGCTAATTCTATTTATGTCCAAGTTTCTATGCTTTTCCCATCCCCTTAATATATTCTATTATCTCACTTTGCAGTCCTCTAACTTCTTCTAGTTTTCCTAATAGTTTTCTGCCTAACCAAAAATACATAGCAAGCAGCAAAGACATGCCTGTCTTGTATGAGTCCTAAAATACAGTCTTTGATGCTTTTTTGAAGAGAACTTATGCTTATAAGAATATAATGCTATTTGGTAAAAGCAGACTCTGTATGATGACAGACTGTCTCCTCTCTCCTAACAGTAGGACCATATCCAATTATATTTACAGCATAAAAAGTGTCTGATATTTATATTTTTATTCTAACGTTAGTAGGACACGAATGCCTGGAGTGAACTACTTTAAAACAAGGAAAGCACCAAAGACCCACAGGGTAAGAAAAGTAAAGAACAGGAAGTGAAAGAAGGCATCCTCTGTGAAGTCACAAGCATCTTTTTCTCCTTCACAAGTAAGGAAATTTCATTCCCTCTTACTTCCTCATAAACAGTGATACAAAGCTACCAAGAATTGACGTTTCTTCCATGGCCTGTGACATACCTACGCTACTTGTTTCTAATAGTCTTAAAACATTCTTTACAAGACCTATTATGTGGCAGCTCCACTCACTGAGCAGCAACATGTGAGTTGTACTATGATTTATTTAAAAAAAAAGGTATCTATTTTTGACTTTGAAACCAAAAAAGGACCTCTTTCATCAGTACTGACCTGATTGTTAGCGTATTCGAGTGTAAACTAAGTCAAAACTAATTAAAAACAGAACAACGAACAACCAAAAAGTAGTACAACTCCATTTAACGTCTGCTCAGTTCTAGCTTTTCTACTGCTCCTTACAAATGCCTTTCAGGTCTTTCAGGATCTAAATAGAGAAGTAACAAAATGGGAATTTTTCTAAGAGCACATCACAAAAGAGAAGTCATAATAACTGGGACTGTAAATGAATTATCAGAAAAATAAAGGCACCGGCTACACAAATGTTGTCAAACATTTTCTGTACTTTCTGTTTTGGTAGTCAAATGCCTTCCATCAAAAGCCTAACATTTTCAAGTTACATCTTCAGTTGATAATGGAATTTCTTTTTCAGAATTGTATATCTTCCCTTTCTGAATAGGCAGTAAATATGGAAGACAATGTTCATTTGTACTTGTTCAATTACAATAACAGAGCCCCTAAACCAAAAGAAAGCTTACGACATTCTACTCAGCTTGCCAAGAAGGAAAGAAGCATCTGAATTGTTGAACATACGAGTCAAAACATCTTGTATGTCGGTTCAGGTGACTTGTGTAACAAGTTTTCAGATTTGAAACATAAAACTGAAGTAAGAACATGAGAAATGAATACAAACTGATTTACATGGGATTGGCACAGTTAGTTTAACCTTACCTTAATACCTTTCGCTTTCTCTCAGCAGCAGAAGTCATTGCCATATATGAGGGCTTCTCAAGTACTGAGGTAGGATTTTTGCTTTTCAAGGAAGAAAGACCAAGTCTGAAATCAAATGATTATATTTAGTAAAATCTGCTATGGACCTAAGTCAGATAAAATTGCCTCTTTTTAAAAAAAACAACAAACTTTGTCATCGGTAACACTGATTTCAAATAATGGCAGAACTGAATCTGATACATGTTATAGTTCAAGGTTTGATTTTCAAAATAATAGTAGGTGTTACAAGTTCAATTAACATCAATGACAAAAACTACCTCTTTGAAAATAAACAGAATTAAAGTGTTTGGAAAATAGAAATGAGACAAGACGTCGGAAAGGACTGTTACCCAATCAATGGAAAATACCTTTGCAGAATGCTACTGCTGCATGGCTGTAACTGCTTTACAGATGAGTCAACAGAAGCTTCGTTTGTTTCGCCTGTCCTTTCATAGAGAATTACTGTTGAGTCCATGTCAGCTTCATCACACTCTGGGATAACATCACATGTCAAGTCCATAACACTGGCCTTTTTCAGCTGCCTATTGGTATTGCATTCATTTGCTTCCTGAGGGCTTGAAAGGTGTAAACCTTGCTTTACCACAGTCTGTATACTGCAGCTTTGTACTGGTCTTCTGCAAGATTCTGGCGTATAGATGATGGGGCGAACCTCCTTGCTTAGAGAATCCTCCAGATGAGGGAGGCTGTAGCACTTGGATGCAGCAGGACTTGGAGTTGTGACCGGAGAGTCCATTAGCTTCCGCCTAGTTCTCTTCTGTTGCGGTACTTCAAGTTCCACCAGTTGTGTATTTTCCTTCTTTTCTTGTGATGGTGTACCAGAAGTTGTACCTGTGCAACACAGTCAACAGTGGTTAGCACCTTTACCTATGTTTACTACCTAAATCCTGCTTTTTCCCTCCTGTTCGCTTCTGAAATACATTTATTAGATATGAACACGTTATTGAAAATACTGTTTATTAAAGGTTGGACTAACTAGATGATCTTACAGGTCTTTTCCAACCCGAATGATTCTATGATTCTATTCATTTACACATTAATTTGATCATATAACTTCCATTATTTCTTTTGCAGCATTGTCCAGATGGCAGCATTTGTTCTGTGGCACTCAGAATATTATAAATATGCATAGACTGATATAGTTAATCCCAGAGATGATATAAGTCATCACAACTAAGATATGAGATATTACAACAGGGAATGGAAGAGTAAGAGTATTGAAAATGATCACATTATCATGACAACTCTTAAATTAAGATGGTACCATCACAGTAATCTACAGCTGTCTCCTCATCATGTCCATTTTTTTTTTCCTAGCAAGTACCACACAGGAGAAAGAGAGACTGTTACAGAAGACTGAATAAGTTCAGAAGAGAAAAATAAAAATCCTTTGACAGTGCAAAGGAGACACTGTCTTACAAAATGGGAAGGCAGCAGTTGCCTGGATCACGTTAATCTTGATACATCAACTATGGAAAACAAAACTATACGCTTAAAAAAACAACTAAAATATTCTAAAAGTAAGCTACGCAATACAGCAGCAATTGGCCATTGCCACAATTCATCCTGATTTATGTTTTATCTTGATGCATCATTTTTATTTTTAAGTAGGTGGCAATAAAAACCAATCTGCAAAGTAAGAGAGAAAAGGTCCTTTACATTCAGGCTTTCAGATTTCAGGAGAGTAATCTTAAAAATCACAGACCACTGTTCAAATGGGTAGGCTAGTGGTGACTTAAGTCAACCATCAGTAATTTAATGCAAAAAATTAAGGGAGGGAGGGAGATGGAGTCATCACAAACAAATCAAGGGTTGAAGTCTGTCAAAATCCATAGCGCTTCTATATTCAACTTGCTTTGCAAATGAAGAGAATAAGAAAAGGCTAGTATCCTTAAACACTTCTATGGACTGGCCCCCTTTCAGCCTATAGCCACAGTATCATAGTTCCCCTTTCTGCATTGCCTACTGCTTACATTCTTAAGAGCAACTGCATTGTAAAAAGAACTCATGCTTTTACTATGCTGAAAGTTACTCAGGAATTAATTATGGTAATTCATATAACAGTGTCAATAAGTAATTATTTCTTCTTCAATTCCATACTCCTTTTGCTCCATAAGGAGAAAGTTAATTTTAACTCCTCCGAATGCTCAACTTTAGTTCTATCATTCACGTAACGTGGTATTTTAGCAGATCCATAAGAATCCTTTAAAGAGGAAAAAAAACCTTGAAAGTATTGTACCACCACCCCCAAGTATTAAAAGTATTAAGTATTAAAAGTATTGCATCCTCCTTGCTCAAGCTTGATTTCTTACAAAAGTAAATGCTCAAGTGATTTTATGCTTTCTCTGACTCGTTACCACTTCTCAGCACTGGTTACTAGTTTATTTTTGACCTCATTGCCTAGTTACAACGTAATTTGCTATAGACAAGAAGACTTAAGAATGACAATTTTCTAACCGGTGTCACATCATATGCTGTAGCAAAAAGAACCAAATAAGAGGCTCACTGAAGAAAAGCATTCAAAGGAAGGAAGACCCCCCCCCCCTTACATCTTCTCCTGGCCAAATCACTACACATACCATATGATGGACTCCTTGTGACCAGGCAAAGGAGATGATACCCAATAGAAGATATAAATTAGAGTTGTGTAGAGTTGTGAGGAGATACAGAAGGATCTGAGGACTACCATGAAACTTAGATCTGTTCTGGGAAGATGGAATGGATAGTATCAAAGTGTGTAAAAGCAGCAAGTAAGTTAGATACTTGCATATAGGGCACAAACGTACTCTATATCACTTTAGCTTTATTTTGTAGTGCAATCATGGAAAAATAAACATCCCACACTCAAGGGGTCAGTCTCAGATAAAGCATTTATACTACTATTGATCAACAAATACACAACACTATCTTATCCAACAATGAACAATCAACAAAAGCAGGTTAAGTTAAGCTTAACTCCTTATGGGAAAAGATGTATAGACAGTTACGCAAACAGTTACGGTTCTGTTAAATTGCTTTCAGCTTTGCAAAACAAGCAAGGAAAATTCAGGCCTCAGAAGACTTCCTGACAGTGACATGAAACAACCAAACCATGTGTACATATATGCACGTGTACATCCACATACGTTTCATTTTGTTATATACAAACTACTTAAGGGATTTTTTTGTTAAGACACAAAACACATTTTTTTCATAAATTCTAACTCATCTCAGTCAAATTCACAGTCAACCTTCACCAGATGAAGTGCAGCAAAATGTTGAGACATTAGCTTCTTGTATTATGTGCATTAACCTATTTCGGAATATTCAAGAGCAGTAAAAAAAAAAAAAGGTCGTAGTGAAGTGCTAGAGTAGAATGCAGTTACATTTCATTCCACAACTACAGAACGTCGTTCTTACATGGACAGAACCTGCACATTCCCCAAATAACCAGCAACCACCTGAAATGCTACGAACTTAGGCTGATAACTCTGTTTTCCCTCCAAGACTCAGCAGGATTTGTTGGAAACAAGTAAGAAACTCATTTATGAACTATTTTCAATACATACTCCTGCTACACTATCAATAATGCTAAGCTTCATTGTTTTGCTCACTCTTTAATTTTGGTTTTTCTGAGAGAGTGCAATATTCTTCTCCTATGTAAAAGGCAAACATACATTTCTTTAAAAAAATTGTCATCACCAGCAACAATTGAGACCACAGCTTTCTTGTATAACACTTTATATTCTTAAATAAAAGAAAAAGCTTTATCTAATGATTCTAATCTAGTCAATGAAATAACTATCCATTAAACATTTTAAGACACTTTAAAATATTAATTTATTCCGTTTTCCTTCTGCTTATATGCATTTGAAAGTGTGTGTTTCGGGAAAAATTAGAATTCTATTTGTTGTTGCATTATGACAGGGAGCTTCCAGTTTCAGAGTTTGCTTACTGTAAGACACTGAGGTTTTGCTAATGTCCTGAAGTTACTAAGAAGGAAGTCTGATGGAGGAACATTTTGGTGAGAGTGCCAAGTTTTAGAAGCTTCTCCAGGACCAAATACTGGAAGCATTTTAAAATTAACTGTAAATGCAAGCATTTAAACCATGAATGAGATAGGTAAAGAACATAAAAGTATTGCCAACATTAATAATTTGTTGAATTTCATCATAATGAGCTGCATTTCATACTGTAATACACATAGCATTTATAAAGAGACAATTGCAACAGTTCTATGTAGGGCAAACATAAGCTGTTAGTAAAAATCCAGACCTATTTTAAAAATCTTATTTCTGGAATGAAACTCTTAAGAACAAGTTCAAAAAAAAAAAAACAACCTGCTAGCTTTTCCTTCCAGTTAAGTAGTGGAAAGCATATAAAATATTCAAGAAATGTCCCTTCTCAAAGCTTTCTGTGAAAGCATTAGGTTGTTCCTAACACAGTAAACAAGTAAACTAAGACATCACGAGCAACATCATATTTAACTTAGTTCCACTTAAACCCATAAGTGTGTCATTAGTGTTTAAAAAAATACCTCCTCCTTTCCTAGCTCACTGTTTTACAGTACATAGATTCAAGCAATTGGGATCTAAAGTAAATATGATTATAGCAAGAAGAAATAAATAAATGTTAAAACCCACAAAATAAAGAAACGGCAGTGTTTCAGTTTCCGCCTTAATAAGTAAAGGTAATACTGAAGCTAGTGACTAATTTTAGGGGGATACTTAAATACCTGCCATTGAGAAGTTTAAATAAAATGGCATCTGACAACAATAGATGCTACAAACACAACAATCCTATAGATTTTAGATGACTTCAAATAGTCATTTCAACAGATGTTTCACCTTTAAAAAAATCACTTCCAGCATTTTGTGAGTTTCCACTTTCTAATACCTTCAAAGTTCATTTAATATTATTAAAGAGTGATATTCTGAGGCATATGTTAAGATTTATAGACATAATTCTTATTTTAAGAAAATTTAGTACTGCAAGCGGACAAAAATAACCTGTCTTAAAACTACACTTTTGACCTCCAAAGAAAATCTCCAAACCTACTTCATAATAACACAGGGTGGTTATGTTCATGGTTTGTATTTGCTTCAAATTTTATGGCCAGTTCAATATATTCCATCAGATGATCCTCATGATTCACTGATACTAAGTTCACTCACTTCTTATCCAAAAGCAAATCCCTATGTACTTTGCAGAAAAATCTGCAGTTAACCTCACGAATTAGTGTAAAAGATAAATTTAGAAGTTGTATTTCCTTAGCTAGCACTTTCAGTTACAACTTTAAAAAGTAAGGATAATTCCCAATATATTTTAGAGAACAGATCACATACATATTTAATGATCTTTAATTTCAGGATGATTATTACAATGGATAACTGACAGAGATTTTCTTAGCTATCATTTTTTCTTACCAGATCCACTCAATTCAAAAACTGAAGTCATCCTCTACTGAGCAACAACCACCCAAACAGTATGAGGTTTGTTTTATTACCTGTTCCAAAGGAGTACTCAGAAGATTTATCATAAGAGAAACTGCAATATCAGATATTGATATCTCAGCAATGAGAGTTAACAGGAAAAGCAGCATTGGCATAAGCCACAGAGAAGAGTTCGTGACAAGACAACTGATAACGGCTAAGACTTGTCTTCTAGAACTGATGTTAATACATGTATAAGGGCATTATTTCTAGAAACAGCGCTAAATGGTCCATACTTGTTTCAATCAACATTTTTGGGTGACCAGCGATTAATCCCATTCTAATCGCATATTTTTATTCTAACATCTGACTCATGGAATTCCACATTACAAATGAGGCCTAGTGAATCCTTTTCATTTATTTCATATTCACTGTAAAGGTGAATATGAACCTTCACACCCTGTGAAGGTGAGTTTAATAGCTTTGCAAAAAGCAACTGTCAACTGAAAAAGTTTAAAGTCGAGTCTGCATTCCAGTGGGTCCCAGTGGTCAGTACTATTTTATACAGCATGAGAAAAAACACTCAGTCATACAGTACAGTGTGAAAAAGCAGCTCAACATATGACAAATCTTTCCTATACACAAGAAGCACACATTTCCTATTATTAATCAAGTCATCTGCTACATAGAACTACACCCCAATTTTTCCTGCCATTCAAAATAAATTGACTTTACTTTCGGATGTTTGTCACTACAGAAAGTGATGGATGCCCTCCCCCCCCTCTTTCTTCCTGTAAATCAATTCCATTCTCTCAATGCTAATGCACAGTAAGGCTTCCGGAAATGGGATGCCTGAAACAACGCCAAGAACTCTCCCATTCACAGAAATACTCGCAAAGAACAGTCATCTTTCCACCTATCAGTCCATGCTCTCTGAATCCTGTACAGCTCTCAATTGAGCAACACCCCAAAAAACGGGCATAAACCTCGTTTTAAATTAACTTATGTTGTTTTCATAACTTGTGCTTCATTTGATGGTTGAGTTGTTCACAAGGTTGCACTTCTTAGGTCCAAAACACAACATTTCTAACATATAATTAAGGTTATAAAGATAGTATGGGTAAACACTTAAATAGGAATATACATTCACAAAACTGTTCAGAAAAATATCTATTAGAGTACAAAGCGTTGTTTAGATATTACTGAAACTTCACATTAAGGCTTCATAATGAAACTAAGCAAGAGGAGACGTTCTGAAATTGCCAAGTTTTCAGTCATGGTGTAAGAATGAGTTTGTTTTTTTTATTACATAAGAAAAACAAATTAAACTACCAAAGATGCATAACTACAAAACAATGTATAACACAACTATATTCAGTGGGATAAATATTTTTCAGTATTATTAAATTATTAAAATTGAACAAACTGAAATTTAAGATAATTCAAATGTTTCACATGAGATCAAATTTGAGGGTGTTTCATCTTGTTTTATTTCCTAAAATCCTGGGGTGGAGGAAGAAAAAAAACAGATAAGGGTAATCAGATATTTAGGATTAAGGTTGTTTCTTACATGTTTTACAAAACATTCCTTAAAGATATACAGTATGTTGGAATGAAAAGCTCCGTAGACCTGGGCAAAGCTTACAAGCTTTAACTAGTATTCTCCAAAAGATTTTTTTTTTTTTTAAAGCACAAAAATTGACTATCTTGCTAATTTGACCACAGAAACATAATTTTGAATGAATGGTCAGACAGTCTCAATCCTTTTCTCTCCCACTACTACTTTATAGTATTTAATACATTGGAGAGCTTTTCCACGTAAGAAAGTCTTTTAGAAAAACATTCATGCATCACTCAAATTCAGCTTTTCATAGCTTTTCTTCATCTACCAAAATGATTGAACTCCTTTGGACTTCTGGACACAGCGCTTACAAGCAGAAAAGTTATTTATTTAACCTAAAGTATTCTGATTTTTATGCGAAAACACTCAGTAACAGTTAACTTGCATTTGAACAATGTTATGATTTAATCTAAAAATTGCCAGCAAAAAGTTACTGTATCACTAAAAGCATAAGTTCCTGCAATTAGTGCCTCACCTTTCATGACATGCACCATTTAATAGTTTCCTCAAGTGCTGATGTTTGTGCATTTGTATTTTGCAAATCTATTTGAATGGATCTTACATACATCCTTAGATACTTCAAAAAGTTATATAATGGACTAAGTTTACACTGAAGAATTGATATTGTCCACGTATATTTCATTCTGTAGAATGTACTTATTTCTGTGAGTAGCATCTCATTCATACAGAAAAATCTCTAGATATATTCTAGCAAATAGCCAATGTCTCAACGTAAGTTCAAGAGCAATTCATCACTGTTGTTACCAGCTGACCTAGTACACAGCACTTCCTCTTAAACTCTCTAGACTCATGACTCATAAGAATGAATAATTTCATTGATGCCTAGTAACTTTTCACCCCTTCTCCCCAAAATTGTATGGAAAATAAACTTTTGTCACAGGGTAACACAATTACACAGAACAGAAGACAAAAAAAATCACTGTTCTCAACTTATGTGAAAAGAATAAAATCACAAGAAATAATAGGAAAGTTTTGCTCTTTCCTGCTGCCAACCTGAAGTGCAATGCAATCGCTGTATGTGAAATACGGATTTTTTATATAAGAGAAAAATGACCACTGTGTAGCACTATTTTGTTTGGTCTTGGTGCAAAACATTACTTCCCAACATCTTGAACAAATTATAAAACATAAAATATCAACATGCTAAAGGTGTGAGAGGATCCGTATAAATCTTCCTTTTTATTTGTTCACTAAGATCTTAGGTCAGCTCTTGCTAACATTTGCCAAGCATACTTCTGAGATGACTTGAGGGCGAAGGAATTGGATTCCTGAATAATTTATTTCATCTTTAAAGGAAAAAAATTACTACATCCTTCCTACTTCTGATTAGGATGTTGCCCTTCTACTACTTCACATTTTCCCCATACTAATGTATTATTTTTCTACTTAATGGTGGTTTTTTTCCTAGTTTTGTTACATTGTGCACAAGAGAAATATTTCTTCATAGAATATCAGCTAATAGCTCAAAATATTTTAAAAGTGAATTCAAACAAAATTCAAGAGCTATTTCATTACATATATTTTGTACTCTATTGAAAAAAAATTAAAATCCTTTCTTTCCCGCAGGTAAATGGATTGCTTTTTTCCACCCCCACCTCCCAACACATAGGAATTATTGTGCCAATATCAGTAATATTTTAGGAAAGAATGCATCAAGGTTAAAATGATGATGTAAAAATATTGTTTAAGAAGCATTTCTTTTTTTCTTAGCAGAGCTATTACTGTTTTTATTTAATTGCTATATCCCCTTTATAATTAAATAATTGAATGCCCAATCCCAATTAATCCTTTTTAGAACTTCATTTTTTGAAATTCTTCCAGTATGCAAAGTCAATTGTCAATTCAATCCCACCTCAACTTCAAATACGTTCTCAGTACACTAGTACTTGGCTGGAATGCGTCTTATTCTTTACTATTACTTATGTCTAGATATTTTTGTAGAACAGATACTTGCTGATCAGAAAGTCTTACACTAATTAGCAGCATTGAGGGAAAAAGCTGTTAAAACTTATTTCAAGTTAGCTCAGCACCTTAAGCTGCCAATGAGAAAAGGAGAGCAAGATTGATTGTTCATGGTAATTCAAAAGCTTCAGTGGGAGTTTCAGCAGGGAAAAAATCCTAAGTAGCACCATAATACATTTATACAGCTAGTCAAAAGCAAATGGAAAGAGCACACAAGCAGACGAAGGGAGTAAAGAAAATTGAGATGTATCTTTTCATAAGTTACCATAACTTTTCCTGTAAAGCTTACAGAACTTCCATTTGAAGGACAGTTATTTCTATTTTCTCCTGCTTCCAATAAGAGCAGGAAGGGAAGGAAAATTTCCCATGTCCTTTCCAACAGAATAACAAAAATAAAAATACAACCCAAGATTTCTATGAACATCTTTAGGCAAAGACACCATCTGCGGCTGAGAAGAAAATCAGTCTTAACTGTAAAATACAGCATCCCTTTACTTAGGTAAACATACAGTTCAATAATATTTAGAACTAGGAAACTCTCTACTTGAGATCTACAAGACACCCTTCAATTTAAAATCCACTAATTTTAACACAGTGAAATGCTAATGCCTTAGAAGTTCCTGTAAAATTGATGCAGTGATTTTATCATTTTAGCATTTCCTAGTAAGAACAGATCTGGCCTCTTATAGTACAGCATTTGAAAAAAGGTGGTACAGAAGTAGATCAAGTAAAAACTAAAAAATCTTACTAGGGTCAGCAAGCTGCAGACTTGAAATTTATGACAACCGTATCCCACATAGGACAGACAATATACCATCTCTACAGTCAGTAGTTACATATTGTATTATCAAGTTCACCCGATCCGTATTTAGATACCCCTATATTTTGCCACAAATCACACCCCAACCCGCAACAGAAGAGCCACACATTTGTCAGTCTTGGACCTTAGCATATCAAGAATATGCCTACGATGTAAATACCAGCTAAGATCACCGTTTCACGTTTGCCTTGCACACTTACAAGAGAGATATCCAAAAGAAAACTCACTGCATGCGAGTCGAGTTCTTATTTTACAAGTGGTTTAAAGAAATCTGTATTTCTTTCCTTCTGCCGACTTACAGTTCTATAAACCCACTATTAACATCTTAAATGCTCTTTGTTTCTTTTGATGTCCTACAAACCCTGCAAGTTTCAGGCAGATAATCACAATTAAAATTATAGATGAAAATAGTCTCTTGCTCTGTCTATAGAAACATAGATAAATGCACACAAAAGGATGATTCGAAGTAGGGTGTTTTTTTGTAAGCACAACTGCTAGCACTTAAAATTCCAGTGTTCTAGCACCAAAAACAAGATTTTACAGTAGTTCAGTTTTCAGAGGACTTATGACAATGAAAAAACCAACAAAACACCTCTAAACCCTTCGCTAATAGAATCTGCTTTGCCCTGACAGAATAAACTAGAAAACTAACCTTAAAAATTTTATTTTTTGTTTATAAACAGATACAAGAAAGAAAATCAGTACTCTATTTTAAAGCCTTTCATAAAGCTTTGCAGAATATTTTTCCATTAGTATGATGTCATAGATGCGTTGTGACTCCTAACAAACACAATACCACAAAAATGCAGATACTACCATTCATCACTACATCATCGTTTTCCATAAATTTGCCAACAATCTACAATAATACTTTGATGAACCTCTGACTAGCATTGGAAGAGTGGGAAGTATAGCATATAAATAGGAAGTATAGCATGTAAATATGCCAACTCTTTCCTTTCTTTCACATAAAGTGAGGAAACAAACAATACTCCACACCTGAGAAAGACAGCCCACACAACACCATCTGACTTCACATTGTAGACAGTCAAATATGCCAGGCCAATTCCGTGGGTATGATCAGTGGTATAAATACTTGGCAAAATCATGTAGACATTTAACGAGAACTCAAGGTAAAAAAAAGTTTTGGCAGAGTAATTCCCAACCCCTGAGCAAGATGCGTATAGGAAGAACGCTAAAGGAAGCAGGAAGCTAGTTGCACAGTGCTCCGGGGTCACTGCTCTTCCATTACAACCAGCTTTTGAGGAACTGAAATATTATTAGTATGCTTTTCATTTGTTACCTATGGAAGTCTTTCATTGTTATGGATTATTACCAGTAATCAGAAAGCACCAGCATGTTGAGTGCTAGTAGGAAAACCTAAACAAGACAGCTACATAGAGTTATAGAAAAGTCATGGGGCCATTGTGATACAGCAAACAGAGTCAACTCCATGATCAAAACACTCAATCCTTTATTTCTTTGAAAAATAAACTTAACAAAATACTGTACTAAGTTGATTCTAGGTCAACTCATGGCTTTCAGGAAAGCTCACTCCCCTCAAAGCTATTACTTTGAACTGAGAAACTGTGGTAGGTGCTCAACTTTTCAAATCACTTTGACAGAACTGTAATGCTATTGACACTATGATTCCTTTTCCATCTGAGTCAAGTGAAAGATTCAAAAATAATTAACAACACTTAGAGGATCTAGGAACATTGATGTACGCGGCAGGTTACAAAAAGAGAATAAAGGAGTTTTCTGTTAGAGTCTAGGTATTGAAAAATATCCAGCCTTTGAAAAAGTAAACTTGTTCCCCACACCCAATGAAGGATGGTATATATTTTATATAAAAGCGTGCCTGAATTTCAATTTTACATTTGTCTTGAATATTTGCAAAAATTTGCATCCACCATGTCTAAGAATGGCATGCAGCTTTTTCAGAAGATACTTAAAAATATTTCCAAAAGAGAACAAATTATATACTTACAGCATGGGGTGTTTGGTTTGTTCACAAGTTGTGGGAATGCAAAAATAGTTGACACTTCTAGCTCATGGTTTTGATTGGGTTCCTCTTCTTCAGTCTGGTCAGCCCAAACTACTGATTTTTGCCTTTGAATCAGTTGCTCAACCTCCTCATATTCTGTCTCAATTAAAACATTTGACAACCCAGCTTCTTTCAAAATCAGATAGTGCTTACGAAGAACTGGAAGCAAAGTATTTAGTACTCTATAAAATAACAAGAGGCAAGACAAATGTGAATAAATCCAACTCATCTGATCTTTACTAGCACTGCTGCCACACTATTAGTAATTTAGTAATACAAATGTTTTTACTGTGCTCCCCTGCCCCCAGGTTCTGCTGTGTAGTTTACTTTTGGGGCATACTGTAACACTAAGAGGAGATATTCCTGACTAGGTAGACCAATTTCTCTTCAGCAAAATCCTGTATTTCACTCTAAGCATTTACTAAGTATAGTTTTCCATCAGTGTCCAAGATCTTCAGTTTCTTCCTCGTAGTGTTTAAGATACCTCAAACAATACATACAAAAACAGTCCGTACATCTTCATGGAGTTCTAGTTCTGACTTCATAAATTCAGTATCAGATAAATGAAGAATATCAACTGAATAACACAGTTTAAACCAAGCATATCTTAACTGAGTGTGCAAAAAACCTTATTGCAAGTCCAGTCAAAATAAATTTAGACACTTGGATCTTTATTTAAAGAACACAATACATTAAGATCCATGCACAACTGCAGACCAAATTAAACTGGCAAAAGTTTAGGAATTCCAATCTGAGCACGGGAATTTGTTAACTGTGGACTCTGTTACAAGACTAAACTGTAGGTTCAAACTATAGCCAAGGGGATGTCTATGTACAAAAAAACAAAGAAGAAACTTAGTAATTACAAACAACATGGGGTTTTCAAAGTTTGTTTTCAATTTTGCAGGTTTGTGTATTTGTTTTTGTAATGTTTATGGTAACAGCCTTTTGTCCCAACTATGACTAAAAGCTGGTTGTTTCATTTTGTAATGATTGTTATAAATTTAATATATGTATTTACTCAACATATGTGATTATTTCCCGTTCCTCATCTTGCACCCTGGAAGGCAGGCTCAGATAGTTTGAAGAGAGTGATAGAAACAGAGCTGATGTTTACCTGCCAATTTGTTTTTTTCAGTCTTACTACCTATATACCAGTTTAATAGTAAACATTTCAATACAAGTAAAAGTAATTAATGTCTATAACGCAGAGAATTAAAATGAATAAAAACACAAAAAATGAATATTGTTCAACACAGAAGTGGAAAAAATAAGACACCCTGGCCTATTAACAATTTGTAAACGCTACACAGAGAAAGAAATGAAGTAGAAATACTAAGTGAAGGAGAAGAGCTATAGTTTCTGTTAAACAAGAGTGGACAGAGCCCAAGATTTATCAAATCATTGTTTTCTGTATCTTTCTATAAAAAAAATACTATGCTAACCCAGAGAGAGAAGTTTGAGAAAAATTCTGCTTTTACCTAAAACTAAATTCTTGAGATAAGTATTCAGAGGTTACAAATGTCAGACTACAAGTTTTACCAGGACTGCTGTGAAATCATACTTACTTTTCTGTCTGCTTATAATGCTGATCTTGAAGGGACACTAGTGATATCATGTGCTCAATTTGTGCTTTCAAGTCCTTAGCTTCTAGGTTTAAATGGCAACACTGAAGATCTTTACGTAGTTCCTTAGGAAGTTAGCAAGAAATAAACAACAAACAACTAGATATCAAATTGAAAGTGAGAATCTCAAATTTTACCTACAAATAATCATATTGAAGTTCCTATATTGAAAAGTAAAGATAGATCAATATTATTATTTATTTTTATGGTATCAAGTACAAATTGTTTGATTTTTATTTAAATACATCAGTATTGCTTTGAAGGTTTCCTTTGACAAATCAATGGGCATACTGTAACTACCTTTAAGAATCCAACAGGCATATATGTTTATTTATGTGTGCGTTGACAAAGACAGGCTTGCCTCTTTTCCCGTGTACTTGCTGCATATCTGTATTTCAGTGATGTTGTCTGGAACAAGTCTTTACTGTATTCAGTTACCTTTCTGAGATGCCAGTATCTTGTTTGAAATACCTTACAAGTTCACTTCTTTTAAGGTACCAACATATTTTAGTGTTTCCAAATTAATTACAAGCATTCATGTGTATATATATATGCGCTCTATTATATGACTCAAAGTGTTCATTGCACACCACCATTTGAGCCAATGTACCTGACAATTGAAACCTAAATGTAGGGAGGAACAACCCCCTGCCTTTCTTTGTCTCTTCTTTTTCTTCCTGCACATACTTACAACCCTTCCCTTCTACCAGCTCTGGTGCTCGTGTGAGGCTGCACCAAACTGACTCTCTACTTACTAAAACCTGGCAGAACGTAACAGCTTCACACTTTTCTCCCTTCCCACCTAGCACCCTAAAAAAAAAAAAACACAACCTTTTCTGGCCAGGCTAAAAATTAGGTTGTCACATGCTTAGACAGCATCAGGAACTAAGAATAGAACTGCGGGGCCAGAAGCAGAATCAACTTTGCAGCAGCTGTCTGAAACACTCTGCCATATCATACCTATTTACCTTTAACATGCATTTTTGTAGGTAATCGTACACTTTGATGAACAAGGAATGTTTGTATGAACAAAGTACTTTTAGTGCAGAAGAACCAAACCAGTTAACATTACAACTTGAAACCACCGTGTAAGAATTAGTTAAAGTCACAGAATTACAGCATCATCTAGGTTGGAAGAGACTTCCAAGACCTCCTAGTTCAACCTCTGACCTAACGCTAACAAGTCCTCCACTAAACCCTATATCTAAATGTCTTTTAAAGACCTCCAGGGATGGGGACTCAACCACTTCCCTGGGCAGGCCATTCCAATGCCTAACAACCCTTTCAGTAAAGAAGTTCTTCCTAATATCCAACCTAAACCTCCCCTGGTGCAACTTTAGCCCATTCCCCCTCGTCCTGTCACCAGGCACATGGGAGAACAGACCAACCCCCACCTCTCTACAGCCTCCTTTAAGGTACCTGTAGAGAGCAATAAGGTCACCCCTGAGCCTCCTCTTCTCCAAACTGAACAACCCCAGCTCCCTCAGCCGCTCCTCGTAAGACTTGTTCTCCAGACCCCTCACCAGCTTCATTGCCCTTCTCTGGACTCGCTCGAGCACCTCAATATGCACCTCTTGTAGTGAGGGGCCCAAAACTGAACACAGTACTCGAGGTGAGGCCTCATCAGAGCCGAGTACAGGGGGACAATCACCTCCCTAGACCTGCTGGCCACACTTTGTTATACAAGCCAGGATGCTGTTGGCCTTCCTGGCCACCTGAGCACACTGCTGGCTCATATTCAGCCGACTATCAACCAGTACTCCCAGGTCCTTCTCTGCCAGGCAGCTTTTCAGCCACTCATCTCCCAGCCTGTAGCGCTGCTTGGGGTTGTTGTGCCCCAGGTGCAGGACCCCGCACTTGGCCTTGTTGAACCTCATACGGTTGGCCTCAGCCCATCGGTCCGGCCTGCCCAGATCCTCCTGCAGAGCCTTCCTACCCTTGAGCAGATCAACACACGTACCTAACTTGGTGTCGTCTGCAAACTTACTGAGGGTGCACTCGATGCCCTCATCCAGGTCATCGATAAAGATATTAAAGAGGACTGGCCCCAGCACTGAGCCCTGGGGGACTCCACTAGTGACCGGCCTCCAACCAGATTTAACTCCATTCACCACAACTCTTTGGGCCCGGCCATCCAGCCAGTTTTTAACCCAATGAAGCGTATGCCAGTCCAAGCCCCGAGCAGCCAAGCAGTTTCTTGAGGAGAATACTGGGAAATGGTGTCAAAAGCCTTACTGAAGTCAAGGTAGATCACATCCACAGCCTTTCCCT
Organism: Anser anser; assembly: GCF_964211835.1. Lineage (NCBI taxonomy): Eukaryota > Metazoa > Chordata > Aves > Anseriformes > Anatidae > Anser > Anser anser. The sequence continues at coordinate 9,778,203 of NC_139725.1, read as the reverse complement.
CATCCACCAAGCGCGTCACTTTGTCATGGAAAAAGATCAGGTTCGTCAAGCAAGACCTGCCTTTCATAAACCCATGCTGACTGGGCCTGATTGCCTGCTTGCCCTGCAAGTGCCGTGTGATGACATTCAAGATTATGTGCTCCATGAGCTTCCTTGGCACTGAAGTCAAAGTCATAAATGTGATGGAGAGAGAAGAAAAAAAGCTCAAAAGATTCTTAGCTCAAGTCAGATGTTCACTACAACGTATGTGATCTGCTCTTAAATTGAAGGCATTTTACCTTTGGAATGCTCCCATCTTGACCCAGGAAGCGCATTTCGTTTTCAACTCGATGCAGCCAATTGGAATTTTCCTCAAAGCGTTCAATCTCTTCCTGTTTCTTCTTCTGCATGTGTGCGCAGTAGGTTCTAAGCCTTGCAAGCCTATGATCCCGCTTACAAGTGGCCTAAAAATGAATAAAAACAATGTTTATGGTAGCAGATTTCAAACGATCTTCTGTAACGTCTCTATACATAAAAAACATTTCCATACATTCATACTTAACGGTCCATAAACATGTTACATATTTGGCCTGTTTAGTACAAGTGAAGTAGCACATTCTCCTTATGGGCTTTAATTAATTACGTTTAAAAGTTTCCACACTTTTTTCCTCCCTGAAAACCCTGAGAATATAGAGAGTACAGTTATTTGATTATTCCTTTCAAGAGTAATAATACATGGTTTTTCATCAATATCTGTTCTAGGCCATATTTATCTCAAACCGTAGGGACTGAGAAAACTGCACGTGCACATAAACAATTCTAGATACAAGATAATCTAATAATTTTTAGTAACTCAAGCATCAATATGATGAAGGAATTTTATCTGCTTTGTTTTCCTAATGCAATATGATCTAAAAGAAGCCCACCAAAAGAAAATATTTGGCAGATGGAAAACCCTCTATCTTTGAGCATCTGAATTGTTCTGATGCTTCTCTGAAACCTGCCAACAGAAAGGTACAGGAACAGGAAAAGCAGTCTGGGTATGAATTAAGTCCTAAATACGACAGAGGAGAATCATTCTAATTTCTGAGGACAGCTTTAATTTCTGGTATACTTTCTAAATTAGGTCACTTTAACTCAGCTAGTCATAGAGAACAACCACCTCAGGTAGCATTCAGAGTTCAAATGTAACTAAACTTCAGTTAAAAATGCATTTAAAGTAAATTTGCTACACTGAATGAAAATGAATATACAAAAGCCAATTAGTTTTTTTTAAGAAACTATATAAGTTATGTATCTGCAACCATACATTTCCAAAATTAAGTCTGTAAGCGCTAACTTCATTGACCAGAATTAATCTACTTATTTACAATAGCAGGTCAAACTGGTTCCATCGTAGGTGTCAGAAAAAAAGTATGAACATAACTTCCTAATGTTGCACAAAACACCAATTAATCTGATGTCCTTCTGAACATACTGTAGAAAACAGCAAAAATCCATGGGGAGATGAAGAACGCATTTCCTAAGCTAACTTTTTGAAATGCTTACTTCAACAGCTGGTGTGCCGACAACAGAACCAGCATGGCAAAGATACCTGAACTATGTGTGAACACCAGGACCAAGACTAGACTCTGGCCAGAATTTCATTTAGAAGATAAGACAGTCTAAAGAAAAACAAAGACAACAGAGGACCCAAACAAGATGGAGTCGCTTAGTAAGGGGTCAGCTCCTTTAGGGAAGGTACCAGGAAGAAGAGTTAAGTGCCAGACTAAAGTTGTCAATGACCACTGGACAGTTCCCTCTGTCCAGCAAGGCCAGCAGAAAGCTTTCAGGACCAGTCAAACAGAGAAATCCAAATGCATTGTTTTGCATACTTGTCTTCAGTTTTTACATGGTGCAGGAGAGGTATTATGACTGAAGGTGGTATTGACAATATCCCACCATTTGATGAACCCTTCCAATAGGTTCCCATCAATAAAGGACATGTTATATTACTCTGCTGAAATAGAAAAAAATGGTTAAGCATATTAGCTGTATCTGAGCCAGAGCACAGCCTCTAAAACACATTCTCCTGGCCCAGACACTTGGCTCTTACTCAGTTTTACAATTGCCTAAGTCACATGAGAGAAGAGATTTTCTCTCCCAGACTGAAGAATTGGGACATATTCAACAAGTAGTTTTAGGTTCAGCATGCACAACTGCAGCGAGCAGAAAAATGGAAATCAGGACAGACTGACTGCTTTCCAGGAATACGTTCCTGTTCATAACAGTTAAAATCACGATAGTGTCAGAAGTGATTTTAAATCTATTCTTTTTTAAAGCCTCTCACAGTAGCAGTTTTTGCCATGCCTTTATAAAGAAAGACTAGAAAAAAACAGATTGCAAGACCAATGCAGAAAGTATCAAGATAAACTAAGTCAAAACTGAGTAAAAAGCTGCTTAAACTCAGTCAAGTAGTTAAAACACAGAGGCACAGCTTTATATGTTTACATACTAAGACGGACTGCATATTCTACTACTGGTACAAAGGTTTTCTGGACAACACTACCATACACCTAGCAGGGAACAGAAAGACAACAGACACAGGAAAAGGCAACAGAGTGGAGGAACAGGAATTAGACAGGAGTACGTAAACAGTGTTTTATGTATGTAAACAGTGTTTTGAATACTCAGTGCCCAAGTTCCGAAAAAGCTGAAAGTAGGTGCAGTCATGTGGGAAATGGAACAGTCATCCATTACTGGTGCAGGATTGAACTTCACAAGGCAAGTTGTAACCAACTTTTTGTATCAAAAAGCATTTGGAAGAACAGAGACGAAGGTAACCTGAACTTATACGTTATTTTTTCCTTCTAAAATTATCATTTAAAATATTCAAATTGATGTTTTCAAGTGTAAGAAAGAAAACCTTTGTGTTGATTTGCCTATCATTATTATATCTAGTTACTGAGCACAAACCATTCAGTGTAAACTTCAGAATGCTTTAGAAGTAAGACTTGTCCTTTACAAATTAGTATTTGAGAAATACCCCTGTAGCCTCAGTGTATTTTAGAAAGAAAGCCCAGAGGCATTTAGGAAAACAGCAAATGTGTAAAAATGCATGGAAGAACAGAAGCATTATAGTGCACAAGGGAAACATGAGCAGTCACTCTGATAATCAAATGACTGGATTCCAAATTAAAATCCAATTTGTTCCAACCAAAGTAGTCTCAAAAGGACACCAAGTTTTACCATTACAGCGACTTACTCTTGTTAATAATTTATGCATTGTACAGTGACACTTGACTCTTCGTAAATCACATCTATAAGCTAACCCATGGCAAAACCAACAACATTTCAGTGTAGCACGCTAGCATTCAGCACTAGTTTAATCAGCTCATAAGAAACATTTGTATTTAAGTGTGAAGGCATAACCCTCCTAACGAATATATAACTGTGTTGCATTGTAAGCAGCACTTAATGCAGCACAGACAAACATTTTATGCCACAGAAACTCTGAAAGTAGAGTTCTAGAACACATTAGTCACTTCAAATATCTTCATTAATGACAAGCAAAAAATGTGACATATTTTCACTTTGACATTTTATCTAAGGACCAAATTCCATGTGAATCATCAAGAAAAAAACAGTCATATGGCAAACCATCATTTTCAGCCAAATGCAGACTGTTACTATGACTAAGCAAAATCAGCCCCACCCTCAAATCCATACCTACATAAAACATACGTTCCACATTGTAGCAGAAAAATTAAGATACTGTATATACCTTCATCTTCGAGAAATACATGAGCATTCAATGCTTTACAACAGCAATAGTTAATACTTAGTTCCAAATTCTTTTCAAGGCAATGAAACGTGATTTTGGTTCACATGCCCTCAAGCAGACAGCCAAAAATCTTCATGGTGACTACTGAAAACATCAACAATAAGGACCTGCCTTGTTTAGCACGTGCTTTATGTTTTTCCTTATGGAAAGGATCAGTCACGACAAAATCTATTTCTTAGCTTGATAACAGCTTCTGTGGCTATACCATCCACACATTAACACACTGGTTTTCGACACAAGCACGATGAGTCTCCCAAGTCAGGTACCAAGCAGCTATGACAAATCTAAATAAGGCTAAGATGAAAAGAGTTTTCACAATTAACAGTGAAAAGCACATCAACATTTTTTGTGTGGTATGGAGGGGATAGAAGTATACCTGAAACAAATACACTTTCTGTATTAATGTTCAAAATGTTTTCTAAGTGATTACCCGTGTGTCCCATTTCAATAGTATAGAGAAGCACTAAGTTATATAAATACTTCAGCAAAATTCATATATTAGTATAGCAAAACCAAAGATGCAAACAACTCACCTTTTCTACTCTTTCTTCAGAGCACATTAGTTGGATTTGTTCATGACATTGTTTCTGGTAATGTATTTTCAGTGTGTTTACTTTCAGTTGCATTTCCAGCTTTAGGTATTCTTTTCTGATCTCTTCACGGTTTGCAAACACATTTTTAAGGATTTCTTGGTATCTGTTAGAAGCAAAATATCACAATGAAGAATATCCAATTAGCTGCTTAGACTTTTTTTTAAAGATCATCCTCTACATTGGATGTAAAGTTGCAAGTCCTAGCTAATAAAATATAAAGAAAATAAAGACGACAAATCAAAGTTTGTTATAGCACTAAAGAGTTTCAGTGCTTCAGTAAGTGTTTCATATACTCAAGCTAGAAACGTGCTGTGAAACGTATAAGGGGGTCACTGAAAATAAACCTTATATTTATGAAGACAACACTGGGATTCAAAACAAAGACTTCTCCAACCTCTTCACACAAGTATTAGCTCTACCTCCAAAGGATACAAAAAAAGCTGCATTCTCTACTTTGTATAGTGATTTATTAAACAGATTAGACTACAGTTGCCATAGACACCTAAGATCTCCTTCAAAAAAACCCACCCTACTCAAAAAAACCACACAGGATCTTCTTTTGCTCAGTTTTTCCTCGAGTTCCATTGTACAATTTTAGTCACAAAAGGACAACAAAATTCAGAACACACATCATATTTTAACATTCACTAGGCTAATAGGGGAAAAAGTGATAGATGGTAGTTAGATATTCCAAGGAGACCGATGTTTAAGAACATCATTACCATATTGTAACGTTAGTTTCAGCAGTGGTACTTTTTTGCTTTACTCCTGACCACTGAAAGTGCAGTCCAGAATAGTCCAAAAAGATACCGTATGCCTCAGAAATGACACCATAAGAATTCTTACATAAGAAGGCACCACTTTACATATGTTCTCAAGATGTGCAAACTTTGAGATTGTTATGCAGTGTTTAGTATGAAATACCATAAAATACCATACAAATACCATAAAACAGCACAGACTCAAGTAGAAAGCAAGTTGAAGATACATTCTTGCCATATACTTAGCTTCTTGCCAATGTGTTTCTGAAGTAGCAATTTATTTCATAATAAAATGTCTGAATAACCCCATGTGTTTTATTCTGGTATTTTATTGCTTGCATTTAAAAAAAAAAAATCATTATTCTTTATCGTTTCAGAAAACTAATAGTTTTGCTCCAAAGTGTCCAGAGAATGCTATTGTATTGGCATAAGAAAAGATCTGTACCAACACACACTTTAAAATTCACTGCATGTATGTGTATTTCTTTAAGGACTATAATATTCTTGGTGCAGAGAATTACAGAGTTCTTACCCTACAATTTTGCTATCTATACAAGCATTCACCGTGAGTGAATCCTTGCACAAGTGGCTGGAGAATTTTTTCCCTCTATAGTATCCATAGAAACATGGTTGCTCCCATCTGCTTGGGAAACACAGTAATTGAGAAGTGATGGTAAATCCTCTATTTCCATCACAGTAAAACCCTAGGCATAATTTAAGAGAGGCTGCAGAATAGGCTCTCAATCCATACTCTGTCATTGTTAAGAACTGTTACCAGTAAATAAACTCCTTGTGTCCCAGATAGAGTTTCAAGTACAGAAGCCTTTGCAAAATTCCTGCCTTGAGCTGGATTCACTTTCTCAATAATCATAATTTTCATGGAGTCATCTTTCCCCTTCACCTAAAAGTGACAGAATGATCCTGTAAGAACATCCAGGGTATGAGTGCATCTCTCGACTACCTAGTTTCAGAGAGATGACGGGCCTGTAGGTGGCAGCTCCAAAGCCAGTGTGCATTGCCTACCTCAGCAGGCTCAAGACTTGAAGGTCTGGCAGACAACAAATCTCCAAGCTTTACTCAGGGGGAGCAGGAAAGACATCTGGGTTTGGAGAAGCAACTAATCAGTGAATCTTGTCCAGATCACACTGGAAGCAGAAGTCATAGAAAGACGTACCGAAACACTAAGCTGCAGTAAGCTGCAGTAAGTCTTTCTACTCTGTGCCAAACAGAAGGGAGAAAGTAGCAGAATACTGTCAGAACCTGTAAGTCAATGTGGGGAAATCAATTGATCATTCACACTCTGAGTAGGATCAACGTGAAAAGACCCTTATGAGGAAAAAAGTATACAATCCACTTTATTGCAATTTCTTGCATGTGTCTCTATGATTTTTGTAATTTTTGGAATATCCACTTACCAACATATCTTGGCATGGAATATATCCAGAACATTCAAGAAACATTACAGAGACCTTACCCGTAACTATTTCTCATCTCACATAAGATGAAATAAAGGACAAATCACCAGAAATTAAATTAACGTTAAAGACTTACACTATACAAAAATATGCAGAAAACCTGTCAGAAACATCAACCTGACTTTGAAACTTAGTTCTTTTGAGAATGCAGTTTACATAATCTGAAAGAGCCATTTGACACCTTGGAGTGAGTGTAGTACTAACCTCAGTTAGAAAGCCTTTTGCCCAGAAGGGAACTGCTGGGAAACCAAGTCTCCTGACACACGGAAGAAAACTGACTTCAGTCTCTTCCTGCCCTGCCCCAAATTGATATGATGTCAATACTTGACAAAACACTACCTTAATTATTTTAGAATTTTGGTTGGCTTAACAATAAAATCCTCTTCATACAGTTTTACTGCTTACTATGCTTTAATAAATTTTTTCAAGTACTCTGAATTTAAGGATATGCAAATCTCCCACAGATACAGACAAGATTCACCCTTAATATTTTTGCTACCAAAACTTTCCAAAACACTTAATTTTCTCTAGTAGGACACAATCATGTGCATGCGTAAACATATGTGCACACACACACAACTCAGTTTTAATTAGTTCTCTTTTAGAAAGATAGTACTTCCAGATGACGGTCCTCCCAAAAATGCAAGAAAAACAACAGAAATTAGATCTGAGCTCAAGAAAACTTAAAATCATTTCATAGTAATATTGATAAGTATTGACTTGAAATAGGGTAAGACTTAAAACAAACATTTATTCTACAAATAGTTTTATAAATCATGCCAACTCCAGTTTTAAAGTGATCTTAATGTGATCAGTTTACCTTTTTATTTCCTCTTGCTGATGGTTTGAAAGTACTGCACCATCGTAATTTTCAAGAACACTTGCTTTCTTTTCTTCATATGCTCTCAGTTTCTCTTTCAACATTATGATCTTAAACAAAAAGGTACCTTTTAGTTAGAATTTTTCTGATTTTTTTTAAACCATCTTTCTACACATTTGTCTTGAAATACTTTATAAATAACATTAAGTTTTATTCTTTTTGAAAAACAGAACATTCTTTACTTCAAAAGCCTAAACAGGAACATTAGGACAATACTTACCTTATATGTTTAAAACCATGCCAATTTTTTTTTTTTATTTTTAACTCCAACTCATAATAATTAGTATTTCAATCTTTTAACGATAAATTTTAACATACCTCTTTCTTCTGTTCATTGCAAATTTTAACATATTGGCTTATGTGGCTGTCAAAACTAACAATGTTGCTCTTCAACTGTTAAAGAAAAGAAAAAATTAGAATTGATGAAGGTGCCTTCATGCTTCCCTGTAAAATAAATACACTATGTTTAAATAGTGCATAATTATATTTGTACTATACTATGAGAAAAGGGATGAAAACATTCCTGACTTGCTCAAGAGAACTATGAGCCTCTTAGCTTTTGCAGTAATTGGCTGCATACCCGTGGCAGCAATTTTCCTCAGAACAGCAGTAATAATTACATTTACAGATGTAAGTGCATTTTGCATTTATTTAGACTAGTTTTACTATTTGATAAATGCCTTGTGGATTTCATTATACAAGTTATCTTTACATTATGGAGAATATAAACAAAATGGAACAAAATGGAGAAGAGATGAAATAAATGGAAACTGCAATCAAGACTATATTATGTAAAGAAAATTCAGGTGTTACAATACAAGGAGTTAGGAAAAAAGTCAAAATAGTCTGAGTACTACAGACCAGAAGACAGGATGCTGCAGCAGTTTTTCATTCATCAATACTATCTCATTGAGCTTCTTAGCTCCAGCTGAATTCTAGTTGTGTTAAAACTGGACTGGCTCTTGTACAACTGCTAGCACATCTTGCATGTGCTTTACAGTTCTCCAAGAACATAATAGTAAGATACTGAAATTGGCTGTGAACTTTACCATATGAATACTATTTTTAGTTTTGAGGCTCACAAGACAAGATCTCGCAAACTAGCAGCTGCCTCAGTAACAAACACCCAGATAATGAAGAGTAGACTGCAGCAATGAGCTAACAACAAAATTGAGACAGAAATGAATTAAAATCACTTTTTGAAAGAAATAACTCTCCCTCCCTCAAGAATATGTAATACTTTGAAATTAGATCAATAAATATCAATATACTCACGGAAGACTTAATATCTTTTGCTCGGTTTGCATACTTAAGAGTATTATAAGTATCATCATAGAACATAGAAGATGGACTAACAGCAGCTATCATTATTGTTCGGCAATTTCCTCCAAGGGAATCTTTCAATAAACGTGTAAGCTTGCTGTTTCGATAAGGAATATGCTGTTTTTTGCTCTAGAAAGAAATGATTTTTTATGGATTAAAGTAATTGTATTTTACACATCAATCTGTTCAAATGTTTGTTTACAATTTCATCAACACCATTAAATACGACAAACAGCCTTGCAACTTTTCTTTTACGTAAGTCATCTTCCTCAAAATTACCTTTAAAGTGGATTGTTTGAGCGTTATTTTGAGCGTTATCTCCTGTTTAATACCTTTAGAACACAAGTATTAGCCAGATTACTTTCTGATATCTGGATACATAACAACAGTTTCTGTGATGTGAGAAATCAACAGAAGAGGTGGGCTACGCTAAAAGGCTATGCTAAACTATTTTCAGTTCACGTAATTTCATTTCACAACGATTGAGGTTGGAAGGACCTTTCAAGATCCCACTGCTCAAAGTAGGATCAGCTAGAGCAAGCTACCAAGGTCTATGCCCAGTTAGGTTTTGATTCTCTATCCTTGTAGATAATCTACAACCTCTCCAGGCAACCCAAAGTTTGCCTTATAAAGCTTTTTTTTGAAATCACATTTACAGAATAACCATCTCACAGTGCAAAGGCTGGTAAGGACCAGCCACCTACACCGACTAAGTCAACATGTCATCTTTATGCCAGTGGTACAGGCTCTAAATTCTGCCTCCCACTCCAGCAGGGTAGTGAGGAGAATCTTTAGCTTTTCCTGGCAGCAATAAGGGAAATAAAAGCTTTAATCATTTTCCCTGGCATATTTGAAAGTAGAAATTGCTAGCTGACCAAGGCGTGTAAGCTGTAAACACTGAACTTGAGTTTGGTAAAAGTTCAGGATGTTTCGTCATCCTCCCACACAAATATTCCCACTCTTTCCCTTGAGCTGGCGAGCCAGATCAGGAGTCTAATTCACTACCACGAACAAAGCAGGTAGAAGAACACAAAATAAAAATCAAATCTACAGTGAGTACCTCCTCTACCCCTTCAAAATAAACACCAACAAACGGAACCAAAAACAAAGACGTCATTTCCTAATTTAATTGCATGGCTTCACGACTGCTAATGCCAGCAAGGAAGTGCTAAGAACTATCTGAAGGCAGGAAGACCTGATAGGACTACCCCTTTGACTGGACTGTACTGTTGAGGAGGTTTTGAAAGTGAGTTGATTTAACAGCTCACTATCACCTAAAGGGACATCCTACTCTGCTCTTCATACCTCTGCTAACAGTTCTCACATTTAACTAATCCAGCAGACAACAGAACAAGGAAGTTCTCTTGAAACCCCTCTATTAACTTACAGCTTGGCCTACAGTATGACCCATACCTTTGGAAACCATTCCACAATAGCAAAGAAAGCTTTCCTGTACATACGACAAAATTTTGATAAAGGAACGCATTTTAGGGAAGAAATGAAGGCAGTTTATCTGGAAGATTCCTGTCCAGTTGGCTAGACAGCACATTTGTTCCCTAGCCCCAACAGTAATACACACCCTCCAATTCTTGTTTTCTTGGCCTGAATGACAAAAAAGGAAAGCAACTGGAACCAGTTAAATAACTTATTTAAGCATCCATCTTAACCATTTTCATTTTAATTCCGCTAAGATACCCTTATCACTATCTTTAAATATTTTATTGGATGCCTATAATTTTTTGTACTGAACATTTATTTGTACTGAACAGGTAACGTTCTGTATATTTTTTGTTTGCATGTTGCTTTTCTTCAGCTTAAAATAATGACTTGTACTTCCCAGATCCTGCCCAAAAGGATATTACAATAAGGACACTTAAAAAGTTGCTTTTTGAAAACAGAAAATTCTTTAGGAAGACAAAAGGAAATATAAAGACTCAGCGTGGACTCCTTGCAGGTCAGTTCACAACCAGAAGCAACTAAAAAGGAAAATGAAGATGAAAAGAACATAGCATATTCTACAGAACAAGTAAAGAAAACTCAAGGCTCTCCCTAATAACAGAGGAAAGAGTACACAAGGTACAAAAATGTACAGAAGTATACGAGGATGAGAACACTGGAAAGAAAGGCATACTTTAACTGACAGGTAAGAACATTAGCGGCAGTATTAAAATATACTGTAGGGAACCAATCCTAAGACAAATAGGAGAAACTGCTTAAGTAATCCAAGTATACAGAATGACAAAAGTGAGTAACTACTGGAACAACAGGAAAGCAAGTATGTCCATGAAGCCTCTTCCTGGCATTTGTGCATCTCAATAGAAATATTTGACAACTACCTCTCAACATTTCAGTTTTTCATTTCTCATGCTGTTGACAGTACAATTCACATTAAGTCGGAGAAAGCCTTTAATTATAAATAGAGGTGAGGAAAAAGAAGGAAGTTTTCACAAAAGGATACTTTATCCCAAGGATACTTTTGATTATTTTATGTTAAAAGTTGGAAGTTAATAGGTTGACACTCATACACAAAATATACCTCCCTTCTGCCAAGTTTACAAAGTCAATCCTCAAATGAATTAGCAGTATGTTAAAAAATTGCCTAGGAATCTATCCATTAATTCATATTATCATGTAAATTGTGTTTTACATAACAGAAAGAATTAAGAGGTAAGAGAAGTTAAACAAGAAACCAAAGAGATCTTTCGTTCAAATTGCCAGTAAGCGAGCAAAAACACTGCATGAAACAAACTTTTGGTGATCACAACATAACGCTAAGTTTCACCAACACAGCAGATTGCCCTAAAACTAAGCACATAAGCCTCTGGAAAATCTGTGTTTTCCAGGATTTACTTATGCAAGCTCCTCTACACATACTAGATTTTGGAAAATGTGGGTAAGGAAAGCAGGTGAGTTCAAGTATCTTAAGAAAACTATTTTTGAGAACCCTTTCCCATCAGGGCTTTCTTTCATTCAGCTATCCAAAAGATGATGTTGAAAATCCACAAGGAAACCTTAAAGGAAAATGATGAAGTGAGAACTGTCAACCAAGTAATCCCTAATATTCAAGGAGAGCTTCCCTGGATTTCAGTCTTTAGAAGGGTTCTATGTCATAAATGAGCAATGCATAATCTGGAGTTATCTTAAGATGTTAAATATTCTTTAAACAAATTAATAAACTGAAGAATTTTGCTAGATTAGATTATAAGGTACTGAGGTAACTATTTAGAGCAGTACAACCTCAATTGGTGGTAGGATGTCAATTCACCCTGTCAGCTGCAGACAAAATGCCCTGACACTTTGTTGACAACAAGGAGAGTTTGAAAGGAAAATCACATAAAGATCATCGTTTTCAATACTGTACGTTAGCTCTAGTATTATAGTTTTAGTTTTGCGGGAAATATAGTTTTAGTTGTTGCAGGAAGTGAGAAAAGTACATTTTATTAAATGACTAAAAGAAAAACCTTCATTAACTGCATAAAATGTTTTTGTTAATCTGCAGAAGTAGCATTAAGATAACTGGAGGTCACGTACCTTTCTAATTATAGCCATACAAATTCTAGGCTTACTGACTATAGAGCAGAAACAAAAAACCTTATTCACCAGAATGACTAGCCCCAAATAGGCAGAATCCGCAACAGGTAAGTTTATGTAAAGCCTTAGTATTTCTGTTCTGAGTGTAAGCAACAAAAACCAAGACATTTTCCCATATTCTTATCCATGAAAAAAATATCTCCCTGTAGTTTAAATAAGCCCCTGACTTATCAATTATCCATTAATTAAAGGTATGCTTGTTCCAACCATCAATATCAGCAGAAGGAAAATACATAAGGATACTTAGAACACCTTGCTTCTCTTTCAAGTGAAAGTTACTGTTGGCATTGGAACTACTGGAACAAAAGTTAAGTTGCATCAGGTGATTCAGCAACTAGGCATTTAAAGGCACTTGTGTGTATTGCATGTAACCTCCCCACCCCCCAACTCTACAGATTCTTACAAGTAGAAAGACCCAAATATATACCTTACACATACATTTCCTGATGTATTTCATGAGGATATCCTACTACAGAAATTCTAAAGATACAGTAGGAGTCAAAAAAGATACCACAAAGACTGTCACATTTTTAAACATAGTAAGCATTAAGGGTTTTCACAACACTAGGAGGTGAATACTGCACAAGATATCGGTACATACCTTTGGATCAGCCAAGGCATTAATGACATTTCCGAGAGCTAGGAGGGAGCGGTTAATATTTGCTCCTTCTCTAAAACGAGCCCCCTTGGCATTTGTAGCACTGGCACGTTCAGATCCTGCCAGGTCAATGAGGGACATTTTGGCAATGCGAACATTTTGACTAATACTAGCTGTTTTGTCTTGCTGCCTTAGGTAAATCTACAAGGGGGAAAAAAAAGATCATATTAAGAAGTAACCACTAACCAGTCTCTTATTACTCTAAGCAGTAAGTTACTTTTACAGTCTAACAAGTGTCTTCAGAAATAGTCCCTGAAATACTTTTAAGAATGTAAGTTAAACCTTTCTGTACTCAGCAACCGGCAGTTTGGCGTAACAAAACACAGCAAAACTATTTCTAAGACTTACCTCACATTCATCTGCTTCAGGTACTAGTAGGAAAAGAAGAAGCTGAGTGTTGTTGCACTGGGTTTGGCTGGGACATAGTTAATTTTCTTCACAGCGGACCATGCATTACTTTCTTTCAAATCTGGGAAAGCTGATCAACTGTAACAGAGTTGCTAAAGCACTCATGTTTTGTTCAGCAACAGCAAGGCCGCCTCTGTCTGCGCAGCCCTGCAAGTTGGTTTGGGGTGTTCAAGAACCTGGGAGGGAACGTAGCCAGGACAGCCAACTTGAACTGACCGGCAAGATATTCCGTGCCATACAACATCACTCCCAGTGATTAAACGGTGTGTTTCTCCAAAATAGTCATTGCTTGAAGAGTACCTGGACATCGGACTGTTGGTGGAACCTGACTGCTTTTACTTTGCTTTTTGCATCTCTGTTACCTAAATGACTTTATTTCAAACCACAAGGTGGCCTGTCCCACATACCTTTGCCCTTCTGATTATCTCCCATATTCCACTGTGGGGGAATAAGCAAATGACTGGCTGTGGCCTTACAACAGTGGCAGATTGGTGAGCTTCAAATTAATTTGGTAACTAAACCAGCCTGTTTCTTTGACACTTCAGATGTATACCACACTATTACGCTTTCAACTCTGAAAGGTGTTCATTTTTTAAAGGCACCTTTAAGAATAGGTCGAAAAGATGCATATAGGGATAAGTTATGCAGGAAAAAGGCTGGACTTTCAGAAATTTAGACTGAATTTATTTGAAGCTATCATTAATAGGAGCATAATACTCATCCACTACTGTGGAAATTTATACCACTCCAGGGTCTTCTGGAGAGCTGTGACCCCTGCAGTCTTGTGCTCCCCCTCATCCCTTCTTGATAGAAATTTTCAAGGAAAACATACAAGAAATACACAAGAAACCAAATACTTTTGCCTCCTTGTGCTAGTGAAGGTGTTCTTGTTCAGGTTTCTGATCATATAGGCAGAGGATGATTATGCAGTCGCTAAGAATTAGTTGTCCTTCGGTAGCTATAGCTTTTACTTTTCCACAGTTCTCTCTGTACTCGCTCTTTCACATTGAGTACCTTGCCATTCGTAAGGCTGACAGTTTCTGACACTTCCATAAATGCACTTTCAGACTGAATTGGCAAAGTGTTGCCATACATAAGGTAATTGCCTAATAAAGACAATATCTCAACAGTTCAGTAGCTTTAAGCTTTGCTTATGCAAAACAAAGTCATCACATCAATTTCTAATAGAAAAAAATGACAAGTATTGGGACTGAAGCCAATTAATGAGAAACTTCTTAAGACATATACACAAGTTATGTCTATACCAAATAGCCATGTTCCTACATCAAACAATAAAAGAAAGCCCTGTTGTACTATTTCTAGTGGGGCAAACATACAAAACAAAAGAGGAAAAAAAAGAGGAAAACCACTTCCCTTTATTTATCTTGATCAAGGAACTCTTAGCCAAGTAGCACTTGACCAAAATCCAGTAACGTGAAGGGAAAAGTCAAGTGACATAGGAAAAGGTGGAGTGACATGTTGTATGATTCAAACTTTTATAAAAACTCAAGATATACAGGAAACGCCCCAAAGCATAATCTTTTATTTCTTTGTCCATCTGCAGAACACTTTCAATAGACCAGTGTGGCAATTGGGATTTTACTTCTAGATGTGGTAACTGCCTGACCTAGATGAAGATTTCAAACGTGAGACAGACAGGCAGATAAAACTTGCATCTCTAAAATCAGCTTAGAATGTCCTGGGCCAAGGCTTCACTACTTTTTCATTCAGTTCCAGAAAACATCCTGCACCTCTAAAGTTAACAACAAAAAACAAAGCCAGTATAAAAGACAATCTGATCTCTACAAACAAAAGCAACCCTTAAAAGTAAGGTAAATTTTAAAAATGAAGAGGAACCAAGACAGCAATAGGGATTTCTCTTCATTTACATCTGTTGAACCAAAGAGGAAATAAGGAATAAGCAGCTAAGACCTTTTCAGAACATAATGGATTTATGTAAACAATGGAGATAGATGCAACAAACTAACATAAGCAATTACTTGTAGTACCAGTGGACTAGTTTATCGTTTCTTAGAGATGTCAACACTGTTAATAAGTGCCTCAATTAGATAGCCTATCTGAGATCCCACTTTGAAAAAAGAGAGCGTATGGTTGTGAATTTGCATAGCTTAAATCAGTACACAAATTAAAACGTGAGACTTCCAGTTGCATTCATTGGACCAATATAGTTTCCAAAAGTTATTACTTGGAAGTGCTTCATGTAGATATAGTATTTATATTAAGCATTTTTACGGAATTCCTATAAGTGACATACTGCCTCTCCCTTCACCCCAAGCACAAAGTCACTTCTGTGAAAAATGCTTAAAGCCCATTCATTGTTAAGTGAGCTGTTACTCAAAGGCTGCACCAGCTTATTTTTTACTTTGAAGACTCACATTATTAGTAGATATTTACATAAATCATACATTTAGGATATAATTACCTAACAAAAGAAATCATGACTTCATGACTTCTAGCAATAACTTAATCACTTGACAGAAAGTAACATTTAAGTGAAAACAATTAAATACCTTTGTTGACAGCTAGACCATCTCAAAAGGCAGAATAAACAAAACAAGCATTCAGGATTATCTCATTACAATAATTAATTGGATGAGAAATACAGCTATGAACACCAAAGAAAGTTTCTGCTAGCTACACTAATCTGTTGATGCCAGCCTTGAACAAAATCAGTCCGAATGTTTTTGTGAATGAACTGTGCTTCAGTGATGAACGCTGAGTACATGGCAGAATATGCTTCTCAAAGCCATGGCAATGCAAATTTTTATGATGAAATGTCTTTTACTTCATGACAGAATTTGAATATCCAGATATTGATCCATGAGTATCAAGTTCACGTCATCTAAGTGACTGCAGTTGCATATGGAGGCTGATTAAGAGACAATCAGTACAGTTCATGCAATCAAGGCTACTCTTCTAGCCACTACCACCACTACTCAGATGCTTACTCTAACAGTATTCTGTAAACATTCAAAGAATTATTTGTTCTCTGGTGTACCACACCAGCTTATAGTGTATTTATTACAGACAAAAAATTGAAGTTACTTCAGAGCTTCTGAATGGTATTACAAAAAATTCAATGAACACGCCACTTTTGTTCGATGTATTACAAAGAAGCTACTTGCTAAATATTTTTTATGTATACATACACATAAATATTTGCTGCTCCTACAATATTTAGATATGACAGGATCTTTGTTTTGGTTATATTTTGACTTTTATTGCCAACCAGTAAACAATCCATTCATCTGCAAGCCTTTATTTCTTCTTTATATCTGCTCTCTAAGCCAGAATTAGTTTGTAATAATGAAATTAAAAAAAAAAAAGAAGTCTGCTTAAGCATACAAATGCTTTTTTTTTGTCATACTTTCAAACAAACTTGTGGTAAAATACAAATATACTAATTCTGTCAATATAGTTTGTTTTATTTGGTGAATAAGCAATTTTTGCTAACAAGTAAATATATCTACGCTGAGATCTATTTGCCAGGGTAAACAGAACGTAGGCTGGAGAAGATGAATTCTCCAACAATCCCTATTCACCTAATTGCTTGCCTTCTTGTTAAAATACAACTAAGGTCCAACATCTACTTTACTTAATTGCCTGCCATTTTTAGAAACAAACTGAGAAGAATCCAAAGCCTGCCAGATACAACAATCAACTGTCTGCTGCCAAGCAAAGGTGAGAGAGGCAAGACACTTCAGCCCAAAGCGAAGAAACAAAATCAGCAGTTCATGCTCTGATCTTTCTGTGGCACAGCACTTTGTGCCTTATTAAAGACGGCACACGCAAGTGGCAATGCAGCTATCGACCTAAACTTGGTGAGAAGTCATTGCCTTAAATTTATGACCACGGGCAAGACCTCAGAGGAAATTAAAAACAGAAAGGACAATTTCAAACAGAAATCTAACATATATAGGAAAACAGAAGCTTTTAGAGTGGTAATGACTTTTGCTTATAATATTATGCAACCCAGAAGAGCAACATATAAATGATAGATGATAGCGTATTTTTGCAGTAATCAAAAGGATCAAAGGATCAAGAACTTTTAGCTAACAGGACCCATTTCTAAAGCATTATTATACAATGGCTTGTATTTAAGACAAGTCAAAATGACAAGGTGATGGTCTGCAAACAGCAATATTTGGAGAATTTGGAGAAATCTTCAATTCTAGCACATCTGTAGAACACCTGCAAAACCCTCATCTACAGAATTCAACAAAATATGCATTTGATTTTGATGGTCCAAGAATATGTCACTCAAATATTTTGTGTATAAAAATGACTTCAATTGTTCTAAAACTTGATGCAGACCAAAACATTATGAAATCTTGTAGTATGAAAAAAATCACCATTAACCAAAATAAGCAAGATTGCTACGTACTGCTTGAGACACTCAGTTTATAGTCAGATGTATAGTGATATTCTGTAAAATATTCTCTGTGTAAAAATACTGAGCAAAGAAGGATAGAAATGGCCTTTTGATGTATAAAATTATAATAGGAAAGTATATTCAAGGCTCAAAATAACAGTTTTAGAGAAAAGGTTTTTTTCAAGGTCTGCAGTTTGAACTATTACAATTAGAGAGCTTTTCATTGAATTTACTTTTTCAAAATTTAATCACTCCGGAACATTTACATGGGATAAGAAGTCAACAAGAACAGTTAACTGGGACACTTAGCTCTGTGTGTCAAAATTAAGGTTTGATACAGTTTCAGAAAAAAAGCTTCTGCTTTATTCAAGTTTTGACAATAAGTAAAGCTTATAGTAATACTTGTGTACATCTGCTATATCATCTTACCTGAAATACAGCATGGGACCGAGAAGAGGAGGCATTTACATCTGTGGGATGCTGTGTTCTATTTTTATTTCCATAATCCAACATTTGAAGGATTTCCTCTGCTGATTTAGGCTTTAAGGGTAGAGCATAGTGAAAAAGAGAAAAGTATATTTGTCTTAACTATACAAGATTTTGTAGCGATTTTAAGATATATCAACATGCACCTTAAAAAAACCACAGTAAGAACGACAAACAAAACCAGAGGTACTCAAAAGGTATAGTTATTTGGAAATTCTTGTTTTAGAATTGAAGCTCTTCAAACACTCTGCTAAAAACAGTAAGTCATGAAAAGCAACTACCTAATGGCTTTAGAAATTTAAATAGCTTTTTTCCCCCCCCCCCAAAAAAACCACGTTGATTTAAACAAACCAGCAAGTGTTCTCGGCAGTTAGCAAAAAAAGTCTTAGGAAGGCTTTAACCTTTCTTGTACTTGCATCAAACAGCAACATAGTATTCTTTTTCCAAAGACCCAAGCTTTTCAAAAGAAAGCTTTCCAAGAATGAGCCAAACTAACGTGACTGTTTGCTCCTCAATCATTAATCTACACACGCAAAAGCTAGAAAACTACAGCACATGTAACAGGCACTAAACACCTGCAAGAGGAAAAGCCCGCAAGAGTTAGTTAACAGTTTGAGAGCAAAGTTGTGACACTAACTTTGCCAAAAAAATAAAATTCTGTGCTTGCCTGGAAAAAAAAAAAAATGAATTATGTACATTATTTAAAAAAAAAAAGAAAAATCCTAAGAGATAGGCACAAGGTTTTCTGAGGTGTTGAGTACTCAGACAGCACTGAAGATGGTGACATCCTTTAAGAAATACTAAGGTGTATTAGTCAAACAACAAGCACTCCAAAACCTGAAGATAAACATCAAGTCAACAGTGCCTGTTTGATAAAGCCATGATTTTGAACAATGTTTTATTTTCTATCCAAGAAATTGATCCATGTAGCTTTTTAACAACATGATTTTGAATAATTCATTTATTATGTTTGCAGGCGAAGTTACTAGTTATTACCGCCACAGAAAACTAAAAAAAACCAAAAAAACAAAAAAAAGAAAGTTGCTAAGTTTCATACAGCTTTCATTCCACAATAACAACTTCATTATTTCACCTCACATATTACGAGGCTTCCAGAGTTTCAGTATCTATTTACATACCTGATGTAACGTTAGCCCTTGAACTACCACCCCTTTCTGGGTATCTTCACGAACAGCTAGAGGTCCTGAGTTCACCAGGAGATCGCGGATCTGTTCATTGTAGACCTTTAGAAAGGAATTTAAAATATTTTAAAAACTACCCTGCTCTAATTGCCAGGATTAACTTGGAACAGAAATCATATTTTTTAATATGTATTCAAGATCAAGTAACATTAGTTCTGTAGAATTATCGCTAAATACCTTTCCTGCGTTGAGCTTGGAATATTCTGTTTATTTAATTCCCATGAATTTTTTTTGGCCATTGAAGTTGGAGTCTTTCTTAGTAAATAATCTTTAGTTTTTATTTGCAAAAAAAGTTTGTTCTTACAAAAAATGATTTTGCACCAAGTGTGAATATGAAGCGTTGATTATCACCTACTACACTTCATAATATATACACTTCAGTGAGACTTAATCCAAAAATAGTTCTGTTAAAGTACTTAATTGCTTTAATTCTTAGTCTTTGGAAGCACTTGAAATAGCACATTTTTTCCCACCCTCCCTCCCCCTTGTTACTAACTACTCCTCCACTATGACTTTGTGGGGGCTAGAATATAGGAATAATTTTGCTACTCCTGCTTTATAGCACTGCCAAGACAGCTGCTTGTAAGAATGGAACTGTGATGCAAAAAAGATGGAGACAGGAAAGGAAAAGCCAACAGCAAATAACAACAGGAATATTTGTAGAAAGCTAAACAGTAGCATAGCAGATCTAATTGAAAAACTTCATTCATATGGGATACAGTAAAACTGAACTGAAATCTTCATAGAAATTAACATTACTGAAAAAGTATTAAATATTATTTACTTGTGCAATTTCAGCGTCTACAGGATTTTATCTTTAAGTCCTGAAATATAGCTCTGACAAGATTTTCTTTGTACACATTAACAGAGGCTCAGAGAAACTCAACTTATCAGCAAGACAGGAATCATTATGGTTTAATTAGTATGCTAGAAGAGACTGGCCTTTTTGGGAAGGCTTCTGTAAGACAGTAACAGGTACCTACAAATGACATCTAATGTGCAGAGCGCAGTTCAGTTCCTGGCCTATCAGGGACAGATTTTGTGAAGTTCCAAAACAGTTTATAAGAAGGGTGAAGGGAGTAAGGGAAGAAAAAAAAAGTCTTATTTACAAAAATACACCTTATTAAATGCAACATACCAAATCCAGGAGCTGGCTTACCTCTAAATAAGACACAGCAACATTGCATATTTTATCTTCTTTTATTTGGTCCATGCAATTATAAAGTGCCATCATGGTTAAATACATGACTCCAGGATCTTCAGGAGAACCTAGCATCGTGTGAGTCTTTCCGGCTCCTGTTGCACCATACGCAAGCACTGAATTTTAAGAGAAAAACACATCCTTTGTACCAGTAAGTCAAGCCAATCAGGAACACAAGCTTCAAATGAACATTCACATATCTATCATATTGTACAACTGTTTTCATAAGCCAATCAAATCTCTCACTTAGACTTTGCCTTTTACAGCTATTGTAGTGGTCGTAGGAGAATGGTTGGACCAGATGATCTTGGAGATCTTTTCCAACCTTAATGATTCTATAATCATCAGAAAACTATTCCAATGTCATTTCTTTTTTCATTTTCAGTTCAAAGTTCAATCACAGACAACTTAAATGACAAATATTAATTCTTTACTCTCTTAACACTAAACCATGAACTTACTGCACGTACCTATTGCATTTCCCTTACAATGTTTTATTGCCAATTTAGAAGACAAGCTCTTGAAAAGAAAACTTCATAAAACAGGTGAACACCTTCAGTAAAACAACTAAACAGTTTCTGGTTAAATAACTCTTTCCTGAAGAGTCCTCTTGTAAGCACGCTTATTTCAGATCTAGTTCTGAAGTCTGTTATAACCCTAACAAGAACACTTTCTCAAAAGAGAGCATAGCTATCCTATCTTCCATAAGCAGGGTCAACCTCTCCTATCTACTAATTAAAACAAAATGCTTTATTTAAATGTCAGTCTTTTTAAGGCCTCTGCAGCAGATAGATACAACGGTAGAAACTTCATAGAACACAGTGAATTTTTTGAATTGAAAGAGATAAATAGCAAAGTTACCTGTACAGTTATAACCATTTAGGAAGCCATCAAGGACACTTTTAGTAGTATGCTCAAAGACTTCCAGCTGGGATGAGCTTTCAGCAAAAACAGCGTCAAACACAAATTTAAGATCTTTCTTTGCTCTTTTGTTAATATCCCTATGGACCAGTTTCTTCCTGTGAAAAAAGCCAACTTCTTCTTCCTTGGGATCAAAGACCAGCATATGTTGGTCAACGACATGAACAACTTTGCTGAAGTTGCCATCTTTTTCCTTTTGCGACTCCGGGCGGACGCGAACTACCACTTTCACGTGATTACAGACATCCTCCTCCTTCGCAGCAGACATAACAACGGTCCTTTCTTTCTCCCACTTTGCTTCCAGGACTCCCTCAGACCGAGCAGCTGAATCTTTCCTGTAACTGACAGATCTAGTGAAGGTCTGGTAGTTGAAACATACACACGGGAACGAGGCGAGACCGCGGGAGTGCCCGGAGCCAGCCGAGGGACCGGCACCCCGGCCTCCAGCCTGCCCCCTGCGCGGGCACCATTGCCCTGAGGCCCGCTGCCCGCCACCGGCCCAGCCCGTCCCCACCGGCCGCCCCTCACCTCAGGCCCGCGCCAACGGCCGCCCTGCCCGGCCGCCGAATTCAAACCCGAGCGGCCCGCCCCCCCCCGCCTGCTCATTGGCCGCCGCCGCCGTGACGCCAGCGGGGCGACGGCGCTAACGGTAAGTGCGTGGCGGGTGCGCGCACCGCGCGCGGGGCTGGGGAGGGCTCCGGCTCCGGCTCCTCCCCGCGGCCGCGCGCTGTGGGCTGCTGGTGCGGGCCGTGCCCGCGGGCAGGAGGGGAGCGGAGCGGCGCGGAGCGGAGTCCCCTGGCTGCGTAGAGCAGCGGGTGGGAGCCGAGCGTACCCCTCCGTGCGGGTAACGCTTCTGGGGGCTTTAGCAGCCCCAGGTGGCGTGAGGGGCTCCTTGCCGGGCTTCTCGCCCTCCACGCAGTCAGTTCTCTAGAGCGGCTGTAAAACGCTCCTAAGTCGTCTCTTCAAGGTTACACTGTGGCGTGTCTGCAGTTACAATATTAACGGTATAAATACAGGGCCGCAGTTTTATTTATTTATTTATTTTATTTTTTTTAAGTGTCTCACGTCAAAGTTTGGAGTTGTTCTGCCCAGCAAGTGAGGGCATGAAATATGTTACTGCAGGCAGTGTTAGCAAGGGCGATGTTTTGTAAATAAAGCTTTATTGTTACCTATGTTTCAACTGATTTTTAATGTGTTTCAATTTGTAGCTTATTTTTTACTGCGTGCGTGGATTGTGGCAGTAACTAAAGCACTACTTGAAATACTTCTCTTTGATTCCTCTGTGCCTGTTCTAACTACAAATGCATTGAACTTAGCAACCAGAGCGCTCCTGCAGAGCAGGTGTCTCACTGTGCCTGCTAGAGCTGGGAACAATATGACAGCTAAGTCCCAGTTTTGGTTGCGCTCAGATGTGGTTAGTCATTTAGTGTGAGCATCTCTGAGGCGTTTGAACACCGTTAGAGTCCTAGCAATGTCAGGGAAAAGGAGGGAGGGGCTCCTTATGGAAAGAAAACCATTGTTGCTCAGATATGATTGATTGGCAGATGAGCTTCAAACTTCTGATAAAAGTTGAAGTGAGGGATTCTCAAGACTCTTTGCTGGCATGACATTTCTGCAAAGCCACCTATCTTATTCCTTATTTTTTTTTTTTAAAAAAAAACAAACCTTCTGTTTTAAATATTTGTTTGAAAGTAACTCCCAACGTCTGCTGTTTTTCTAGGTCGATCAACTCCAAAATGTTATCCCAGCGTCTGTGCCAAGTTTACAGATGTTTGTTTCTGTGCAATGTAAAAGCGAATTCGGTAAAGGTAGCTACTTTAACCAGAAGGATCCATTCTTCAGCAGAACGTTTTTCAGACTGTGAGTTAAAGGACCAAGCCGTACAAAAAAATGAAACTGAAGGGTTGTCTCAAAGTACAGAAAGCAAAAATTTTGGAAGATTACACGTACCAGTGATGCTGGAGGAGGTTGTTAATTGTTTATCCCCACAGTCAGGCCAGGTGAGTTAAATAATTGATTAGCATCCATGATTCAGTAGTTATCCAGCAGAAAGATCTGTGCAGTATAGTGATAACTTGTTTAGAGAAATAAAGGGGTGCTCTTTAAGACTCCGTTCCACCTTTTGAAGTGTCTAAATTGTTTTGCAATTTGAATGATGTTTTTCTATTTAAAATAATAGAAATCTGTATGCCTGCATTTAACCAATAGGGCCAAAAAAGCAATCTTTCTAAATTGTTTTTGTGCATTTCGAGGGTTGCGTTAATTACTAACAGTAGCATGGAATTCTTATATCGTCACTTTGTGAAGAGCTCTCTTCTTTTTGTATAAGAGATATAGAAAGTATGTAGGTATTAAAAAAATCATGATAGAATCATTTAGGTTGGAATAGAGACCACCAAGATCATTGAATCCAAGAACCAAACTGACTAATCACGCCCCATCACTAAACTTTAGAACTATGACGAAATTTTCACACAAGGAACGTATAAATTGTGACGTTACATGTAAAGGTTTTTCAGTTGTGTAAGTTTGTACTAAAATAAGAATTAATGCTAATGGAGGGACTATTTATTCAAATTTGGTTGTTGATACAAAAACAGTTTTTTTTTTTTGAGTTGAACTTACAATAGAAACTGTTCCTGTTTATAAACTCTAGAGAACACTGGTCTCTGAAGGCTTTTTGAGTGTTTAAATATTTATGAATGTAAAATACCTTATTATTGGGGTGGGATTTTTTCACGTGTATATATGTTGCTTTGCAGAGATTCCTGTGCTAGTGGTTAACCCTTAATGCCAGTCATAAGAACACCAGTGTGTTATCTTGAACAGATGTATTTTTAATATGACTAACCTTTTTAGCATAATTGAAAATGAAAACCTAACTTCAATTTTTCTTTTTCTAAAAAAAGACACTAAATGATGTATTTGCAGCACTTTATGAAGAGTGAAATCTTGAAAATAAGTAGTGTGCAAAAGGGCACAGTGTGTCAACTGAGTCTTGCTAAAGCAAGCATCGTTGGAGCAATTCTAAACAAAGATGGAGACTGCTTTTCATTGCACAAATGGTGGTACAATTTACGTTAACATGGGTGTAGAACTGTGACTGTTGCATCAATTTATGTTTTACGGTTGAAGTCATGACTAGGAAGGCCATGAATGTGTTTTTGCTGTTTTGAGCAGGAAACATAATGTTCATATCCTGGATTTTGCTTTTCTACCTTCTCTCCTACATACACAAAGGTTTCCTTTACTCAGTTTTAAGACAGTTATATTCTTTGTTATGAGAAGAAGTTGATTTGGGCCTTTATTTCTTGTAATGTCCTAAGGCAAGGAGTTGCCAATAGATAAAAAGTCCAGTTAGAAAGAGAACATTCTCCCTATGCTTTTGATCAGTGAATGGGTTTTTCATTTTAGTTACGGGATTGTTAAGAGGGTAAATGTTACTTTAAGAGTGAGTCACAAGTGAGATCAAGATAGTACCCTCCTACTGAATATTCCTGTTGACTGACATCTTTGTGGAATCTGTCAGGGATTTAAGCAATAGTAGTTCCACTTAGCTTTGCGTCTCCTTTTACTGCTTTAGATCTTGTTTCTACAAAGTCCGTTTGGTAGTCCTTTCTTGGAAACACATTATACAAATTAGTTTTTACTGATCTACCTTACTTCTCAATGAAAAGTCTGTTGCAGTAAATCCAGACACCAGTAATTTCCCTCTTAAGCTTACTCTGTTGACTAAACTACATTTTAGCCTTCTCAGTCTGTTAGCATTCTTTACGCGTACTTGACCACAGGTCTTGCAGTTCTTGGGGCAGATTGAGTTTTCCCTGTTCTCTTGAGCTTTGAAAGTAGCAAAGAACTGAACGTACCTTTTCAAAATGAACATCTTCAAAATGTACATCTGCAAGTATGTTTTTCTCATTTTCACCTTTTTCCTATTTTTTCTTTTGCAACAGTTGCTAGCTACTGTCTTTAACGTCATAAAGCTGTAGCGATAAGACGATTTCAACAGTAGTGAGTTTTAGTATGAAACTTCAAAATTTTAATCATCCTTATGAGTGTCTTCTAACAAGGGTTCTTACGAACTGCAAAACTCTAGGAAACTATTTTGGTAGTCCAGCACAAACACCCCACTACGTATAATATTTAAACTTCAGCTAGAACAAAACTAAATATCGTACCCTACTTAGATTTAATGGCAGAACTTGTAATCTGGTGACATCTATGGGGTTACATTAAATATAATTGTATACAATAGTCTAGAACGGAGATATGGTAAGCTCTAGGAGTATCATTTAAGTTATGACAATTCTGGAAGTGTTTCCTTTTTATGTCTGTAAATGAAATGGTCGGTGATCAAACTGGTGGTGAGAAAGAACGAATGAGCCTGTTCCCTTTTCTCCAGTCTTTCAGTGACTCACCAGAAACAGTTAATATTAGATGATCTTTTTAGCATATTATGCTGTTTTTACCTTAAAAAAAAAAAAAAAAGTTGTTATTCCTCAAACAGATCTTGGCTTGCATCTTCTTAAGGTACCCTCTTTGATTTTTATGTTTTTACTACCCAGCTTGCGTGGAAGGGCTATCTTTTTGTTGTTGTTGTTGAAATAATGTATTAGGGACATCTAGCTTCTAGAAAAAGACAAATTTCTTAAACATCCAGCTTTGCCATGAGCTTTCCTTTCAGTCTTTCAGGTCTATATTTCATTGTTCTTGTGACAGCTTCTATTTTCATGCATCCAAATGTCAAAATATTTTTTCAGCTGAGAACGTGTGTGAGCATGGCCTTCTAAAGTAAAGAAGGAAATATCAAATACTGCTGACAGTCTCATATACATCTTTTATCTCTGAAGTGTTGTTTGAGCTCTGTAATTGGTTTGAAGACAGTAGTTTATCCCTTTCTGAAGTTCTGTTGCCACTGTTGGATGTTGCTGACCCAGAGCATCGTTGTTTCCTTCCTAATGCGTGGAGCTAGTTAGCCAAATAATGGGTGACAGTCAATCAGATGAAGGTGAGATGGACTGCTGGTGTGCAAAAGCAGAATCTATTCTTCTGAAGTTGTCGTCTTAGTTTCTTTATATCCATGTCCATATGATAATATTCCTTTTCTTTTTTTGCCTTATACTGAATATAAGCTCTTAAGGACAAAAAAGAACCTTCCTCTGTACAGCACCCTGCAGTGTGGCCTTCTGTTTTGTTCGAAGGGTTTCCAAGTGTCACGGTGTATAAATAGTTCTGTGGCTATGTTGGTGGCCAGCGTACTTATCGTAGTACTTCCAAAGCCATCTGCAAATGATTTGGCTGGAACAATGCATTTACAGTAAAGGCTCCCAAAATTCAAGTGTTTCGCAGTGCCTCCAAGATAAATAGGAGTTTGAAAAGGGACCTGGAAAAATGAATTCTGAGTTCTCAAGTTGTATGAGGCATTTTGTAGGGTGCAGCCAAAATACCAAGCTTGGCATAAAGTATTCATTACATCATGAGATAAATGCTGAAATGCTTGTTTTGGAAAAGCACAACATTCCATGTACTATGTAACTGTTTCTATCATTTAAACCCATTTTTCCCTTGAATTGTGAAATGAATGTAGGTCTACTGACAAAAAGCAGTAGACCTACTTTATCTTTTTCATGGGAAGCATGCTGAAAATATCTTGCCACATGCAAATTGTATGGTTAATTTTCCTGTGGCAACAGCACAATGATGTATATAGCGATTATATAGACAAGTTTCTGTAAAACAGGAAAAAAGGCACTGAGATTTGCAAAAGACAAGGAATGTAATGTTGAGATACTCTGAAAATATTCTTAAAATTACAGACTGCTTTTTCTGTGGTCCTTCAGTGTTACTGTGGGTATTGAGATTTATTTTAGCAGATCGTGTAGTTCTATATACCATCTACCATTTCAGTCACTCTTATCTTGCCTGATTTCCTGGTTGTGTTTATTGTGAATTTATGAAAAAAACTAGCCAGGTTTTGGATCAGAGCTGTGTAAGGAAATGTGTGATAAAAAGTGTGTAGAGCGCGTATGTTTGTGAAACATTTTCTGCGATGTGTAATAGGAAACTTGCTAAATGAATCTCTATTTCGGGTTGAGAGTACTGTTGAAAATATTTGACTAAAATTATACTTCAAGAAGTAAAAAATACTTGAAAATATTCTTTTCACCAAAAACATTCCTTTCACCAAAAAACCACCACTTTTGAAGGTAGCGTTTGAAAATGGAAAATAGTTTCCAAGGATTTCTACTAAGATATGCACAAGGTAGTCTCTCCAAATACCTGTTATTGTGTAATAATAATGCCTGTTCTTATAGAGCATGTGTTTACAGAAGGATTTGAAATAACAGACCTCATTTGCATAAGTTTAACTGATGCAAGTGTGCTTCACATTGCTGTGAAGAGCAGTTTAAAGAAGGCAGTAAGACAATGGAATGAATATTAAAAATCTAGTGGCAGTTGATGTCATACAAGTTTTGCAGTATCTGGATCTGGGTGAGTTCCATCCTGAGAGGAAAAATGGGGACAGGGAAGAAAACAAGTTGGGAGATGGTATTTATGAGTAACTTGTTAGTTGAGGAGGTGGAGAAAATCCAGTCATACCCTTAATTATCTGGAGTTCCTTGCTTTGCTGTCTACTGTAGTGGGTCCTGAAAAAATACAGGGATCATAACTTGCCTAATGACAGGCAAATTAAAACACATGATTTATTTGAGAGGGCTGCACATCTGTTCTGTTTTGAAGCTGGTACTGCTGTGTGCTTAGACCCTTGACATCAGGAAGTGAAAAGTACTCCTGTACTGGGGCTGAAAAATGGCAAGGTATGAACAAGGCACAGTCAAGAAGTCCCCTCAGAGTTTAGTTTCTATAGGACTTGAAGATTTTGCACTGCAGAGAGAAACTAATTCAAAAACTTGAGGGAGGTAGGGTGGGAAGAGTAGGTTGATGGCTACAGCTGCACAGGGAAGAGTCTTTTGGTTATAATTCTTGGATGTCCGCCCAACCACCTCTTCTTCCCACCTGCAGCATGGCTCTCAGCAGGCAAATCTAAATGTTATCATCAGCAACAACAAAAAGACAGTTCTCACCAACTTTGTTGTGCATCTTTCTCTATTGCAGTAGGGGAAGGGAAGCCTGCAGCTGCTGTCTCCAAAGAGACCAGCAAGGGAACTTGGTCTGCCTACTGAGATCAACTCCACAGATGCGCCAGATTTCATTTTATTGTAATACTGAGTTAGCTTGCTGTTATCACTCTATCGCATAACGAATGATAGTGTTTCAGGAGACTATTTAAGAGTCTGTGTTATAATAAAGCAAGATTCAATGCTTTGGGGTGACTCAGCTTGTAATGACGCTGGGTGTGCTCTCCTTTTCTGTTGTGACAGCATTAGTCTTTGCACCTCTTGGGGAAAACTAATAAAATTCACCAGAAAGTAATCTAAGCCCTTTAAATTTTAACTTGAGTGAGCCTGTGATCCCAGAAAGGGTGATAATTAATATATGTAGCTACTCATTTCCTCCCCATCTAGTACTGTGTGCCTTATTTAGTCAGCCTTTTGGCTAAGCTTTCTTATTAAACATTTGAATTCTGGTTTGCAAACAGGAATACAGACTTTCTACCACAAAATATTACTAGGGGTTTAAGATCATAATTGTAGTATGGGAAAGGTCTGCAGTTTTTTTCTCTTGTATTTCTATTTAAGATAATTCTATTTTGATTAGGTTTGTGCAGGCTTGTTCTGCATAAAGAAATAATTCAAAGGTTAAACTACCAAATTTGATGTGTAAAATTAATGGGTATCTGAAATCATCTGAATGTGTGGTCTGTTTCTTACTATTTTTTCTTCTTCCCAGAGTTTGAGCACATCTCTATTTGTTCAAGTGGTGTTTGCTGGTACTCAGCACCTTGGAAGAACACTTTAAAAAGTATTTTTAAAAGTGTATACTTAAAAACACTGAAATCAACTAATATTGCTCCAGGGTCCCTCTTTATAACAAGTTGTGTTATCTAATATTATCTATGGTAAAATTGTCGTGGGCACCTTGGAGCCAAGATGTATCCAAAATGTCTACATGACTTTTTTGGAGTCACTGACCATAAATATGAAAGAACAGATTAGATTTGCAGTTGAGCAGTTGTAAAATTTTCATTGCATCTTAAATATCTCCTTTGTTATAATTGAGGAAAGAAGTTTTTTTCCAAGACAGCTGAGGAAATCAACTCTGCCTTGCTAAGTCTAGTGATTAGCTGAAGTCATTCAGAGATTCAAATTTTAATTTCATATGGAAATGTTAATAATGGTGTGCTTGAGTCATAATGTCATTAAATCTCGTTCCAGACAGCATTACTCTTAGGAAAACGAGTAAAGTAAATAATGCATACTGAAGTGAGGCCTAGTTGAGCTCTCTAAAAGCAGGTGACAAAGGCAGGTGATTGTGGTTTGTGTTTGCTTGGTTTACCTCCAATTTAAGGGGGAAGTGCTCTTTTTTTTTTTTTTCCCAACATTGGGGGGAAAAAAAAATCCTGCCAGTAACAGAATCACAGAATGGCTTGGGTTGGAAGGGACCTTCAAGACTGTCTAGTTCCAACCCAAGCCAAGGACACCTTCCACTAGATCTGGTGGCTTGCTGGATGTTTGACTCAGTTACATGAAACATAGAATTTGGCTGTCAGGTTTTGCACTGTGCAAGGAATGCCACTTGGTGTGCAACAGAGGGTCTGCGGCACAGCTCTCTTTGCTTCTCAACCTCTGAGGATCAGCGTGGTTTACCACTTAATGGACACTTGTTGGTCTTCTGCGAAGGACTTGTGGCTGCTGACCGTGAAAGCCATAACGTATTGTAAGATAAATTGCTGATATTTGCGTGTGGAATATTCTGGTATGTTCTGGAGAATCGAGATCAGAAGTAAAGGTATGGAGTCTTAAAAATTAGTAAAGAAGGTTAAACAATAACCAAGAGGAGGTAAACTGCCTTTTCTTGTTTTAATGCATAACATGTTCATAAGTGAAGAAAGGATTGTCTTGCCTATGAAATTGCTGTTTCCTATTTAGCAATCCCTTATGATTGGACCCTTACAAAGAAAATATATTTGAAATTATTTTTGAGGATATTGAATGATTGATTGATTGAGAGCTTCAAAATACCGTACTTGTAATACCGTTTTTTCCTTTCTGTGTGGAATGATGTAGTTGGAATGTTGTTGATAGAAAGCGCAAGTTACTGTTGTGCTTGAATATGTAGACCTAGTCTGTGATCTTGCAGGTGTTTCAACTCTATACTAGTACAGCTTAGTAGTATCCTCTGTTAATGTACCAAACAGATGAATTTAAAAAATGGCTAGTAATGGCAGCATTGTGTTGGGTTGTTGAATAGACGGGTACTGGAAAATCATTTTATATTGCAGTCAATAAGATGTATTATGTGAGAACGTTGTTTTCCTACAACGTGCCAAGTATTTATTTGGATTTCTTTTTGTAGTGTAAATTGCTAGATCTGCAGTATAAACCACTTTTTATCATTTCCTACGTTTTCTCATAGGTGCCATCATATAATGTGGTTTTGGAAAAAAGAAAATTGCAGTCCAGTTGTATCAGTTCTTACGTTTTTGAAGTTACTCGTAACGTTGTACATAGATGAAAGACTTGTGCTAGGTAGAAATGATAGTTGTTTCTTGCTAGCAACTAAAATTGGTGTTTGCCGTGTACTTTATTTGCTTCTTTCTCCTCTCCCCAGTAGATACTGAAAAAATCGTGTGTATGGTACAGTATATTGCCATTTGCAAGATTACAGAACACTAAGATTTTTTTGGTCATCTTTATTTTTCAACGGGTGATGCCATGAGGCATAAAACCTTTTATACCCTCTATATTACTTTCACTGTCAAGTTCAGCTCTTCTGTACTTGAGCAAGATTTGGCTGAAGTGGAAATTGCGCCTCTGCTGATCTGTGGCTTAGTGTAGTGTATAGAAGGTAGCTGCACATACATTTCATATCAGTGTCATCAACATCACTTTCATGGTAGTGCATGCAAAGGTTTGGAGAACTTGGTTTATATTGCACATGTTTTCAACATGTTGAACTGCAGCTGCAGGGAAAATTGGAATTGACTGCTTTACTCTAGAGGGTGACCTTGATCACTTTTTGCCACATATTTTTATTTTTCAGAAGCTCTTTTTTCTCACTTTTTGTTGAATAACTTTATATAAAGATGACAGCTTTTTTTTTTTTTTTTTCTTATTGAAGATGAGATGATATTAGAACTCAAGTACTAAGTCATGTTTCATTCTTAGAGTTCCCCATAGGAGTAACAGAATGCAAATGCAAAGTGCAGCTTTTTCAAGACTGGGGCTAAGGCCTTCAGATTATCTAGGTGTCTATGTTTTGTGTGGTTCTCTAGCTTTGTAATAGTGTTTTCCCTTATGTATGGCAACGCAGGTTTTGAAACAAAAGTTAAGAATCAAAACATATGCTGTCTAGGTTAAAAACAGATGGCTGATTTACCTTATGAAACAGAATA
This sequence comes from Anser anser, assembly GCF_964211835.1. Taxonomy (NCBI): domain Eukaryota; kingdom Metazoa; phylum Chordata; class Aves; order Anseriformes; family Anatidae; genus Anser; species Anser anser. Next base: position 9,745,993 of record NC_139725.1, on the reverse strand, counting down.
TCTTTGTGAAATGTTTTATATTCTCATAAGATGAAGGAAAGATTATTAATATGCTAAAGATTAAATAATACTTCCCAGTAAATTGCAGTGGTATAAAAAGATCCTGATAAAAATGCAGGAGTATCTTTGACCTCTCATTTTCTTAGTTCTAGGGTAATTTTTCTTATTTGCATGTGGATAACAGGGAAATGTATGTTTTAATAATTTTTTCAGCTGTGATTTTAAGCATGTGCATTCTCTTAATTTGTTTAGAGAAATACTAAAACCCTTCTAGCATTTCTTTAAAAGTAAATTTCTCTACTAACAAATCTTTATGATCCCATGAGTAACCAACTTTTATAGCATGTCTCACTGTGCCAACATTTTTTTAACAATCCATTTTATTTAAAATAATGTTAAAAGCCCTGCCTTTTGGCAGTCATATAAAACAAGTATGCCTCTTTAATTTTTGTATATTTAACAGGAATTGAAGACGTAAGTTCTTAGGTCATTGTGTAAAACCAGATAATCCTTGCTATGAGTGTATTAGTGGTAGGTGAAGTAAACAAATTTAGGGTAAATTAGGAAGATGGAAGAGCCTTATCCATCTTAAGCTAAAACTTGAATCAACTGAAGAGTAGTTTTTTCAATAGAACTGAAAAAAAACCATAAAGTTTATAGATATTTGCTTTGGGATTAATCACGGATAGGCAACTAGACTTTGGTACTTCGCATTTCAAGTTTCATCTGAAGTTCTTCCTTTGAGATGCTGTATATCTTTCTGCTTATATGAGGTATGTTCTTATAACAGATGTCACTCTTTCTAGCAGCAGGTGTACCCACTGACAGGAGAAGAGGGGAAAGATTCATAGAAGTCTTCTGTTTTCTCATGGGTAATTGCTACATGCTAGTATTTTGGTGACTGAACTGCTGATGTCATTGAGAAAAAAATGATCTCAAATTGATAAATCCTTTTTATTGATTTTTTTTAACCAAAAATAGCTCTAAATTTCTGGTAGTTCTAGAAATATGATCTGATTAAACACTTTTAATTTTAAGATATCATTCTCTGAAATCAGGAAAGTTATGAAATGGGGGGAGATGGTGTATATTTTGTTTGAGTAGAGAATGTTTATTTTCAATAAAGAATTTTGCAGATGACTAACTGTTCAACAGGACTGAATGCAGACCTCTTTACTGGCATTGAATTTGTAAGCAGGCAGTTTTCAAGGGAAGGTATGCAGATGACGAAGTGAACTTTTCTAAGTGGGAAATTGTATCTTATTGAAAAGCTCTTATTAGTAGAATGTAAACCACTTATTTCTGAAGTACTAAACTCCTACTTGGTCAGAACTCCCACTTAATTAGTTAGTTTTTATTCTTTCTGAATATTACAGTTCTTTTTAGAGAGCTTTCTAATAAACACATTCTTAATAACACTAGTGGGATTCCTTCATGTTGCACGGATCATTTAGGGGTGATGTCCAAGATGTGATTCATTGTAGTGTTTTAAGGCAGTATAAAATTTTTTCAGGCTCATCTAGATTATTTTATGGTGGTGACATGATCAGGTTGTATTTCCTGTCTTGAGGAATTTTGCAAACTCTGTCAGATAATTAAGTTCTGCTGTACTTCTTTAATTACTTCTTGGTGAGAGATATTAAAAAGTTTACCTTATTTTTCATAAATAATTTTCTTTATGAATTTCTTCATCGGTTTTGAGCTTGGCTTTAGTATAGTTATCGTTACGGATTGCAGACAGATTTGATCTAGTACAATAAAAACATAAACAGTGCACTAGGTTGATAAACTACGTTGAGTTTTCTTGGCCTATAGAAAAGCACAGTGCTTAGTAAGGTGACTTTTTTCAGTATTTTGGGAGTTCTGTAGTTGGTATACTGGGATATAAAGTATATCTTTTCAAGCAAACGTGTAAATAAAAAAAAACATAAAACTTTTTTTTAAAAAAATCAGGGATATATTCTGTATTTATACAACTGCTGGTCTAACCATTGGTTTCCAGCTGAATAGGTATTATTTGTACAGATGCAGACTTAAAGGAAAAAAAAAAAAAAGTTGAATTACACATTGGCCTGTATTTTATTTCTGATCTTAACTCTTTCAAGAGACACAAAGTTGACCAGAGTTATACAGTCATACTGTAATGACTGTACTACAGGTATTACAAAAGACATATAAAACTAAGTATATGAAAAATGTATCTTATCACAAAAGATACTATTTATGTCCTCTGACTTATCTATATCAGAGTACCACTATATTAAAGAAAAAAAAAAAGAAAAATTGTAGTCTGAAAAAAAAAAATCTGTCGTGAGTTGACAACAGTAATAGTAGCACAGAAAAGCTGCTGATCGTTTGAGATGGATCAAATATATGTAAAGCATTCTCTAAATGATTAAGCATACGTGTTTGATACTGGTGAAGGAGTTTCAAGGAATTGAGTCTGGTTGACTTGGGATAGGTATACTGAAAAGCAGATACTTCCATGACAATTTTCCAAATGATTGACTTTGCAAAAGTTGTCAGAGAATCTGCTGAACAAATAGTTCCTTTAAGAGTGGTGATAACTCTGCAATGTGCTTTGTCAAGAATTAGTATATACAATCCTCTGCACTATTTCATGAATCTTTTTTTTTTTTTTTAAGGGGAATTACAGGCACATTTTGTCTTAATTTAATTCTAAATGTGAGCAAAGTTCGAATCTGGGAATGAAATTGTCTTTCTTTCTGAATCTGTTTTTTCCCATCTGTAGGGTTTAAATAATGCAATAGAGGATAACTAACTTCTTTAATTTTTGTCAGTTGTAATTATGGCATCGAGAGGTTTTCCAGGTTGCATCAGTTGTTTCTATATTTTGTGTGATCCCCTTAGAAAATACTTGAAGTCAACTGATACTGAGGGTTGCTATGTCTGAATTCATATACAGTAATATTACAGGTAATTTTTTTTTAGCACTAGGGTCTACCTGCATTACCATTTTAGTTCTGTAATAAAGTATCTGTTTTTGAGAGAGTGTATTGATTCTTTCTGTTGGAAGATTCTTTCTGTTGGTAGTTTGGTTCACATGGTAGTATATAAACTGTTTCTTTCAGACGAAGCCGGAAGATGTATTCCAGGGGGGCACCTCATTCTCCAACTATTAAAATGTTCAGCCTAAAGAACCAAAGTAGATTTGATCTGAAATAAATTGCGTTGGCATGTGTGTAGCATCTCAGACAAAAGAGTTGTTTTGCCATTTGAGAATCTTCTAGTGGCCTGCTAAAGTAGGCATGGCCAGAGGATGCTGAATGAATAAGCTATTTATGTTGTTCTGTTCTTGCACAAGGCCACATGTCTTTATTTGCTGTTCACTCTTCAAAAGCTGCTTTGAATGCAGAGTTTTGTTTTGCTTTGTGAATTATGTCCCTGCAATATTTGAGTTCCTCATAGATAGTCATTGCATATATCCTCAATGATATATTTATTCAAATTCATTACTGAGGATTTATTTTTATAGCTTCCTTTAAAGTAAGAGTATTATTACTTCTCCTGTAAGAACTTAGTTACTGAAGCATCAATGTCAAAATTATGCAAGGATCTTTTGGTGTCCAAGCAAAAGTGCCCCTTTGCTGCTTTTTCAAAGAGGTTAACATCTCAATTTCAGTATTTGGTTTATTGCTTTGGAGTCACATCCACATACAGTTGTTAAGCCACAGCATGTCTGGAAAGCAGATTTAGTATGTGTTGGACAGCCAGAAAAATGAGAGCCAGTAACGTGCCCTGTCTGCTTGGTGCAGTGACCTCTCGAGCGTTGTACAGGAACTGTGTGGTAGAGGTTCCAGTGCTCATCTGTCAGCCGTGCTCATCTGTCAGCCGAGTGCGGGCCTTAAATACCGGTATTAGTATTGCAGTTTCCATTGTCGCTTAGCTTTTGAAGATAAACTTCAAATCGAGGGAATCGATTGCTACAGGATTTGCTGGAAGAGCCAGGCTGTCTAGGTCATGGTTGCACAAAGGAGTAAGCCACCCAAAATGGCTTGCTGCCACTCAAGTCTTGCCTTGTTGTTCCACGTGCATCCCCATCTCTCTGCGTGTTCCTGTTCTGCTTTTGACAGTGACATGGCATAAAGCAACACAGCATTTCTTCTGAGTTATTTTTCTGTGCTGTGCTGTTAAGCTAAATTGGCTTATGGATGTAAGCACCGATTCTGGGAGAAATGCACTAGCGATGCAAAGACTTGCTGATGAGAAATTACTGTAGAACTCTTTCCCACTGCCCCTGGTGCTTAGCGTCCTGTGAAACCATACCTTAATACAGATCTTCAGTAGGTTGTCATTCTGATTTAACTGGGAGAAGGAGATGAAGTGTGCCTGTTCCCCATGGAGTTAGAGCCTTTTCCAGTAGGTAAAAATTCATGTTCAGTCTTAGGACTTCTAGATCCTAGCGTAGGTTCTGGGGAAAACATGCTTTAAGATTCTCTTCTACTGAATTGCAAGAATCATGATTGTTCTAACCCTCCGACCGTACTTTTTTCAGCCTGTGTTCCAGTCCTAAAAATCTAACCTTTGTCTGGTGCTGCCTTTCTTATGGCTTGGCAGACCTCAAATGGCTGTGCATTGCTTGCTGCTGGCTGTATGGTCTCGCTTCCTCTCTTGCTCTGCTGATTGTGCAGCCACGGAGTGTGCTGATACCAAAACTTATTTTACTTGTAAGTGGTTTTTAGGTGAATAAGTGAGCTGATACAGCCTATGACAACAGGACCAATGCAAAGGCAGTGTCAGGAATGTGCAGCTACAGCTGGAGATGATAGTGAACAGCATGTTGTGTTCACAAACAGCGATAGGTTTGTCAGTCTGTTTATAGAAATGTACTCTAGGGCTTGTCAGCAAGTTGCATGCATTGGTTCAGGACACTTCTTATCTGCTCTTCAGCATGCACAAACTGATTGCTCCCTCTGTATTAATGCTATTCGAGTGTGATCTGAGAGAGCAAGAGAGCTGGTCTTTTCCGAGACTCTAGGCTTAGCAGCTCGGACATTGTAGCCAAGATTTCAGAAAGAACCATCGGGAAGTCTTGTTTTTAAATCTAGCTTAATTTTTTGGATGTTCACAAGAATAGCAATAGAGTAGACTTTCTCCTAGGATTATCCTCCCTTAGTTTACTTTTCTTTTTTTTTTTTTTTTCATTTAGAACTGGAAAATACCAGCACTACTTAGTGCAATGGCAGAACTCCTGTAGGAGTTTCAAAATCTGAACAATCCTGTTTCTTCCCTACCCAGGGAATTGGCTGAGGACTTCTTGTCACCCCCCTCTCCCATCCCCCATTGGCTGAAGACATTACTTCTGACATCGGAAAAAATTCAGCCTCCTACTGTTCAGGACTTTCATGTGGCAGAAAACAGGATCTTTCAATGAAAAATGATAGATATTTTATGAATAATAAATAATGCTACTAGAGGAGCTTATAAAAAAGCAAATTTAAAATCTGCTGCTTCAGCTTCAACCTGTACAAAGCATTTATTGTAGTTTGATTTTTGAGCTGTTCATTCAAAATGGAATTAAAACACTAGTCCTGAAATTCTTTCATTGGTAAACTTATTGAACAGTTATGTCAGTATGTCCTTTGGTCATCTAAATTTAAAACAAGACTTTCTCTAAGAAGGTCAATGAAACTACTTTGCTTTTGATCTTGCATCCTTGTGGGTGCCTGGATAGTTCTTGTGTAAGAAAAGTTTTACTGGATGAGTCAGTGCACTGAGTCATAGGCAGCATGAAGCCTGTAGTGCTCTAGACTAACTAATTGGTAACAGTCTCAAATTTAATTAAAGCACAGTTGTCAGCTCTGTGTTACTGATTGACATCCTGGTAAAGTATTTTGTGTTTGGCAACTTACATTAATTGTTCTCTGCTGTTAAAATTTGGGTGTTTAAAGATCTTGTTTCTGTTGAATAGACCTGCCATTGCTGTTAGCATCCATGCTCTTTATGGTTTGTATACTACCAACATTAAGGTTTTTTTTTTTCTCTTGTTAGGTCACATATTCAGTAATTATGCTCTTTTTCATGCCTGTGAATTTACAGATGTTTAGAGTCCTTTGAGGTTTTTTTTGAGTTTTCATCATTAAGAACTGTCAAATTAGCACAGATGAATATTTTTTCTCACTTTTCCTCTTCTCAAACTTTTGTAAGCATGATGCAAAAAATTTTTAAAAGATACTATTTTTGTGTTGACTAGCAGGTTTTATATTCAATTTTGATAGTTTTCATTTCTAATGTTGATCTTCTGTTGTACCCTCCTTTGTAATAAAAATTGGCTTCTCTGTCCCAGTGCCTGCCATCACCCCCAGATGATCACTGGAGCCTTTCTCCCTCCTTCAGTTGCTTTGCCTCTTTGATGCGTCATGGAAAGAGCTTTGCTGGGGGGAGAGGGGTGGTGTCCTGAAGCTGTTTTTCATTAAGGGTTGACCAGAGTCTGCTCAGAGTCTCGGGAGAAAAGCAGATTTTATTTTTTTTTGTTTCATATTATTTTTCATCATTTGCGCTGTTAAAATATAAAATGTTGCTGTTTTTCTGCACGACTCCAGCTTTCTCCAGCTGAGAACTGTGGAGGGAAAACTTGAATGAATTGTGGCGATCAGTGCGACTGAGTTTGTTCTTAAAACTGTTTTTAAAAAAAGCTAGGATGGTGAAGAAATTTATTTCTAGAGACGAGAGGAGGAGGTAGAAGATGTTTTGATTTCATATTAGTTCTTTTTATCTTGATCAGTTTGTCCTATCTCTTAACATCTTTAGATTTGAAGATCTTGCTAAACCACAAGACTGTCAGTAGTACAGTACTGGTTCAACTTCAAAGTAGACCTGCCAGCTATGCAGAGTTCAACAGGAGGTGCTAATGCAAGTCTTACAGAAAGGCACAGTAACAAATAATTTTTCCCACCCTGCAACTTTTAGCTTTTGACAGCAGTTTAAGGAGTTCCATGGGGGAAGAGAAAAGTTGAGGGTTGCACTCATGTAATATCACTGTCAAAGTCTTTTTTCCATGTTAGATCTTTTTTTAAAAAAAGTGTTAAATTTTACCCCTCTCCCTTCAACATTATACCCATAGTTCCAATATTTGCATGAAAAGCACTTTCTTTTATTTGTTCTAACTTGATGCCTGATAATATCATCAGGTTCCCTGAGCTCTTGTATTTTGAGATAAGTGAATCACACCATCTGCTACAGCTGTATAAAAGCAATGTTAATAGTCCTCCACAGAAAATAGCTGCAGCCTTTGGATGTCGTATTGGTCCGGAGAGATGTGTCCTAAGGGACTCCTTTTGCTCATTTCCTATCTTCTTGTCCTCATGTAAGCCCAGTTTCTTATGAAGCGACAGCAACTGAAGGTGTTCTGTTCTCTTCTGAAATGATCATACAGTTAGCTCTGAAATTTGTTCTTTGACTGTTATTTTCTTCTTTTTCTATGTTGTAAATTTCCCTTGCATCAACTTTCTCCTCGGAGTGCAAGGCTTACTGATGCAGGTCATTCTCAGCTGTCTTCATTTTTTTTTTTTTAAGGATTTCTTCCTTCCTTCATTTCTTGGCTTTCTTTACCTTGAATTTATTCAGTTCTGCTCCCTCTCTAGCAGCTCTTCGTGTTCCCCAAGTTGTACTCTTAATCTGTGCCTAAGTATCTACTGATTTGGTTTTGCTTGAGCTTTGGTTTGTTGAGTGCACCATGAAGAAGACTTGGGAAAAGTTTTCTGCTATGGAGTCTTGTAGCTTTGGATTTTAAACTCATTAACTTGGGAATTGCCATACTCTTTGTATATTAACAGTGGTAGTAGCATCTTCAGTGACAAAGGTGTGTGATGTGATATCTGGTCAATGGCTTGTTCTTGGACAAGTGCATTGCTCTTCATACAGTCTTGGCTATAGAGTTAAGGTGGTGATAGTTTCCAATTTATCCTCTTCCTGTTTCCCACACGCTGTTTTTATATACAAATGTACTAATGTTTTTGGTTTTTAGTTACTCAGATTTTGGGCTAGAATATTGCTGGTCAAAATCTCTCTATTCCAAACTGATGTAGTGGAGGTGAAGATGTGAGATTTATGACCTGTTAATGGGATTTCTGCTTCTCAGTGCAGAAGTCCAGAACATTGTACCAGTAGTGGGGATTTGATTTGCTTTTGGTAGAGAAAATATTCAGGAATATTTTCATATGCTGTTTAATATAGAGTCATGCCTTTTTTTTTAATGTAGGACACAATGCTTCCTTCACAACTTGGAAGTGAAATATTTGTGGATTTTCTTCTGCATGCGTTGGCATGTTGCATGCTACAGCTGAAGGTTTTGTCTTGCTATGATAGATTAAGGTTAAGGCTATTCTTTACAACTGTTGTAAAAAAAGTTCTTCCAGAAAACTATAATTCTTCCAGGCAGGCAAAAATAAAAAATCATTAAATGGCATCAGAAACACCAGTCCTGAAGTATTTGTTAATCTCTTGGCTGCTGGTAGAGTATATTTGGAGAATTAAGATATCATTTCAGCAAATGTTATGCAAAAGTTCCCTCTTGTTCTCCTGACTATATTGAGTGGGCAAGAGTAAGTGCTCAGAACCTGGTAGAGCTGGCATTTAGAAAATCCAGAAGATTAAATTTAACACCTACTGAGGCATGAAACAAACAATTAAGGTACCAATTTTAGAATAATTTTGGAGGCTATAGTAGCTAAAATAATATAACAAACAGTTCAGTAGGTACACTTGGAAACATGCTTTCAGCCCCGTGGTCTTTATGGTTTTGTAAAGAGGTTTCCTAGCTCAGTCAGATGGTTTGCAATAGGTTCCGTTGATTAGAATAGTATATTAAAATGTGTTAACAGCAAGGCAGTGGAATGCAAGGCACAAGTTAGAAAAATCAACCATCCAGTTATTCAAAGCAAGTATTAAGAATTTTGTAGAACAGTGATTATTATTATCACAATAAATGTATATCCATGTCATTTTAGAAGTTGGAGGTTGTAGTTACTAGTTACCGTGCCAAACTACACTTTAAGATGTTTATAGGGTATTTTTGATGACAAAAAAAATTGTGTAAAAGAATATAAATAATTATAAATGATGGTAATGGCAATTGTTTTTTGGTCAGACTCTCTCTACAGTACGTGAGGCACCCAGGTCTGAACATCAAAACCAGAGATGTCTATCATCAGACACGTGTGAGAACATGCTGTCCGTTTTCCTTGCTATTGGAAGCAACCATTATATCTTACGTGTAAAAACGACTAAATTTTGGTGTCTGTGTTGAAATTAGAGCAAATCTTAATGTTGAAAGAGTAGCAAGACTAAACACGATGTTGCTTTTCAAACAAATTTACTTTGTAAATGCCTTTCAGTTTCTTAATTTTATTGGTGACATCGAATAAGTTCTTTGGCTGACAAGTTTTGGTGTAAATATTTACCCACTGTATTCTGCACTTTCCTGAATTTTGTTACCAGTTGTTTCAGAGGTTTTTTGTTCTTTTTTACTTTTATCTTTTTTTGAAAGGATATTATATGCACTGATATTTTAGGAGTTTGACAGACTTAGTTTGTTCAGAGATGTTCCTTTCTGACTGCATATTGCTATTTATATACTTAGCTTAAAAGTCTGCAAATCTTGACCATAAGACTTAAAGAAGGTATTTGTGCTTATCTACCAGTTAAGGGAGTGTACCAGTCTGTCCCACCCAAGGAAGATATATAAAGTTGCAGTGCCTGTACATCCTATTTCTTCATCAAAGCAAGGCACATTTTCTATATTACTTAAGTATGGAGATCTGAAGTCTTTGTTGTTACCTAATAGCTTTAAAATTTTCCCCGATTTCTTAAACAGAAGTTGTATCAAATTGCTTGGATTTTCTAGGTGGTCTCTACTGCTTCTTATCCTGCACTGTGGCACAGAACTCAGTACTTTCGTAGCAGAAGTGTAATATCTGTTGAATAGAGTAGGGTGAAATTGTCTTCTCTCCATTCTGTTGTCACTGAGCCGCTTTCAAACAGGTAGTTAAGAATAAAATTTCTGATGGCTGAAGCTGTCAAAAATCACTTGCAGAGTTTGGGGTGATACGGGATGTGGATTCTTTCTGGTAGTGTGACATGACTTCTTCCGAAGAATTGTTACCAGTAATAATCCTTTATAGTCATGTGTACAATGTCATGACATCCATGTGACATTGACAAGCTACTTCCCTTCCATGCTGTGTTCTGTACAGAATTCTGATAGTCTTTATCCAGTTTTCTTACTTGATATCCTGTACATTGTCATATTTTAAACCTGAGGACTGTTTTGCTTTGCAACAGGAAATAGGTCCTGCAGTCCACTACCTTTTAACTAAAATATTATTTAATGCTTTCTGGTCTAAACATCAATAGTGCAGGCATCATAATAAAATTTTCATTTTTTTTTCAAACTTTTCTGTTGCTAGATTTGTGTTTCAGATTTTTAGGAAGCAAATTGGGATTGGTAAATGGAAAAAAAAATACGCTTTTTTTTTTTTGAAGTGTGCTACTTATTAGTGGAATATAAAATCTTGCACAGGATAAAGTTTTGCCAAATGCATGCTTGTATCAAAACACTGATTAATGCAGTCATCAGAAGTCCCAGAAATGTAAGAGTTTGTGTCAAAAAGAACTCAATGAAGTATATTCTTCAAACACTTGTGCACATAATACCACTCCTCAGTGTTTAAGAACTGGGTTATTCTCCAGTTTTCTTAAATAAACCGTGCTCAAAGAAGTGTGTAGAAATGTTATATAAATGTTATATTGCTAGGAAAAATGGGCATATAAATTATTTATATGGCCAAAGTTTCCTGTAAACTGACAGTCATGACTGTGCTGTAGTGACAAAAGCATCTTTATTTTTTGCGTTGCTTTTTAGAAAAGCTCACACACAGAGGTATTAGGAGTTTGACATAGTCAGTGGACCTGTAGGAGTTATCCTTTGCCTTTACATTTGGATAAATACATTTACTTGATCTTGTAATCTGCTATAGTCCCCTTCTATTTCCCAATAGCACTTGCTTTTTTTTTTTTTTGATAACTTTCGGTACAACTTCTAAGGTGTTTCTAATCCCTTGTTGTACAATTGACCTCACCAATATCCGTGACGCATTGTGATCTTACTAGTTGCTACTGAATAAGGCATACAAGGTAGCGTGGATGGTTTGTCATAGCATTGGACAGAAAGGAAGTAACTGGGCTGAGGTTTGCATTAAGGTGTTGAACTCTTCCATATAAAGATTTTTAGGGTGATGACATAGCTATGGTATTTAGAGGAGATACCACAATTCTTCAATGATTCCATTTTTTGGAAAAAAAATGGAAGACTTAGATTGGCCTGCTATGCTGCTTAGTGTGCTCTCATTTGTATTTTGGGGTTTGTATGGTGATAGAGTAATGGGGTGTGTCAGCCTGGATTAAGATGGTATGTGGCTAAATATAGTGCATTTTTAAAAGAGAAGAATTCTCCCTGTATAAAATAAGCTTAATAGCTTGAAGAATTACATAAGATTTCATATAGAGGGTATTTGGAAAAAAATAAATTGCATCAGTAACATAATTTATTTTTACTTCTGTTTCTGTTTGAGTGATTGAATGTTTGGTGCAAATTGGACCATGCTAAGTGCATTGATCCGTCATGTTAAGAAAATTGCAATGCCAATAAACACTGGAGAAAATAACTGGAGTTTTGAAAATCATCCAGTTGTTTCAGCAGCATGTTTTGTCTTCACCTATTGATGCTGTATTCACAGCCTGAATGCTGAGCATTTGATTATTGCTGGAAAAGCCTCTCACATGACAGTCAGGATTTCTAGACATTTCTGCTTCTGTCCAGTCTTGACTACGTTATCCTGACCTGTGTGTTACATGATACAGGAACTGACTCCATCTTTCTTTGGTATTGTGTTCAGCGTATACGCGTTTGGTGCCTTTCTGCATAAGGAACAAAACAAGTGAGGGCTAGCAGGATATTCTATATAAAAGAATGAGTTCTTTCCTTTGGAAAGATCCAGAAAGAGGCTTTGGTGGCTCAAATCGTGCTTGTGGAAGGAGGATTCAAAATAATTGCTTTACTATTTTTCTTGTGCAGCTAACTTTTTGATAGGAATGCGTGGTAAAACTAACAACTGTCAAACTTAGAGAACCATCTAGTTGTGCATGTGGATTCTGAGACAGCTGAGCACTCCTGGCATGTTGATAACATTAGTGCTGGGTCAATACTGAGTCTAGTCCTGTTTAACATTTTCATTAACAGTTTGGACAATGAAATAGTACTCAGCATTGGTGAAGGTGTGCTTGGAATACTGTTCCCAGTTCTGCACCCCCCAGTACAAAAGAGACATGGACATACCGCAGAGAGTCCAGCAGAGGGACTAGCAAGATGATCAATGGCCTGGAGCACCTCTCCTATGACCTGGTGAGAGAGCTGGGACTGGTCAGCCTGAAGAAGAGGAGGATCAAGGGGATCTCATCACTGTGTATAAATTCCTGAAGGGAGGATGCCAAGAAGACAGAGCCAGACTCCTTTCAGTGGTGCCCAGTGCCAAGACAAGAGGGTTGGAGCAGATGGCCTCCGGAGGTCCCTTCCAACCCTAACCAGTCTGTGATTCTGTCATTAAACCCATGAGTAGTCTTTTGGAGGTCAATGAAACTAGAGATAAACGTGTTTAATTGCTTTGCTCTGAGGGAGATGACTACTAATCTGTGTAATTATGTGAAATTGTTGCTGTTACTGTATGGTCTTTGCTACTTTGTCTGTCACACTCATTTGTTTGATCTTGTCTTAACTTCATAATAAGGTGCGATTTTTTCTTTTTGAAAAGAACTGTATGTGTGTAAAGTTTGTAAAACAAAGAAGTTTTGATAAAGGTTTTTCCTTTGGCCTCTAATACATGATCATGGTATGCAAGCATTGTTACACCCAAACGGAGTAAAACTATTTGTTTGCAGGCAACCATAGACAATGGGGACCAATAAAGTCTTCTGTATTTACACTCTGTTAGTGATGAAATTCATTTTATTTCCTGTGTGTATTTTAGGTCTTTTTTAAAAAAATAGATAATGGCATGTTAAGTAGCACTACTTTTTTTTTTTAATCCTGTTTTGAACTAATACTGTGTTAGAGCTAATTAAATTAGATGGAGTCGCTTTATGCATTGTGATTCAGTCAAAAAGAACCAACAGAGGTGAGACAAATCAGCTCCTACTCTTGTAACATGCTAGCACAGGTAGTATTTAGCTCATACAGTTCTGTCAGGATGTGAAGTCTGGTATGTTGCCTCTCTTCTTTCCAGCTTTTGGCAAGAACTTGTGATAGTATCTATACTGTCATGTTGAAAAGCAAGCAATTAGTTTAACAACTTTAACGTAAAATACAGTTTATACTTAATATTCTTGTTTATTCTTTTTGTAATCAACATCTGAAAGTCTTTTCTAAAAAAGAAAAAAGAAAAACTAAAACAAATCTGCCTAGCTTAGTTATGACATTGTATGCTATGTTTTCCAGCATTGCGTGTTATGTTAAAATAACTCAGTAATACAATTGAGAGTGCTTTTTGCATTAAAAAAGGAAGTGATGGTTATTCGGAACACGAGTTATGGATACATGTTCTTTTTCAGTGACTGATGTCAATGCTGCAAACACTTGAAGCATGTTTTATTACTGTAGTTACATGTTGCTGATTAAGACTCTTACTAGTATTGAACCAGCTGCAGAGTTGCAACAAAACATTGGAAGTTCCTGGTGTTCGATTATGTGCTCTGAAGAGCAGAGTAGGTGCCTTCTGTAATCAATGGATTGCATGAATAATCAATGGATTGTATGAAATTGGTATATTTGTACAAGGTTTTTAAACTCATTATTTTTGCCAGTGGAGAATGACAGAAATTTTCTCAGCATCTGTATCGTGTTTTGATTGCTGTATTAATGTAGTAAGGAGTATTAAAGTAAATGGTAAGTCATACTATTCTCACTAGGAATTTGAACTCATATTTGTGGTAGGAAATTAATCTGGTTTTAATTGCCCATGAGTTTGAAGTATGTTCCTTTTTGTAAAGCTGATCTCACATAAATATAAATCAGTAACTGCCTGTTCTTTAATTATGTATTAGAGTATTGTACCTGCATAGTAGATGAGAATGTGAGCATCTCAAGTTACGTTGTATTGGAGGTCATTAAATCTTCTCTGCTCTATGAAGTTTAGTAGCACTGCATTTCTAATTACTTGAAAAATGTACTATGTTTGTGCTGCTTGGTTTAGAGTGGCTGTGTTCAGCTACAGAAAGACAATCTCTAGCTTTGTAAGCAACTCCACAGGGATTTTGAAAGTATGGAATGCAATTGCCATAAAATATACATAAAATGACAAGTGTTTTTAAAAGCCTATCATTGCAAAGAATTGAGATGTTTTAATACAAAATCAAACATTATAATAACTTGAGAATATTTTTGTAGTTCATAAATACACCTGAATTCTACTCTGGTTCCAAAAAATACTGTATTGCTGTCATGAAAAGATCACTAACGTAACCAGCATTCAATCATAAATCAACAGGCATTCTCTGTTCTTCCATTGCCACTTCCAACTTACCTTTTCTCTCTTCAGGCAGATTATTTCTGCTAAAAATGCTGTAAAATTTGTAGAAATTCTACAAGACGTTTTCAGAAAGTATCTTTTACCGGGGTTAGGTTGCCAGATGTACGTCTTAGGTGTACAAGAACTCACTGCTGTTCAGCGGTGACAGCTAAATGATAAACCTTATTAGCACTCTTGCTGCCATACTGCAAATATTGCTGTGATATAAAGTAGTAATTTGAGGCAGCACAGTTTCCTCTCTTTCTGAAAGCATTGTAAGTAATGCTGATGGTTGAATTGATGGAATGTGACTTCTCATGATACTTCAATTCTCTACTCAGATATCTACTTGTGGATACTGGTAGATCTTCACATGACCAAAACATGGAGTGGTTGACCAAAACATGGTGTGGTTGGCCAACATGGTACAAAAATGACATGCAGAAATAGTTTACCATAATGGCATAACAAAACTTTTACTAAGTCACAATATTAGCAGACATAATTAGCATCCAGTGCAAAGATGCAGAGCATCAACTACTGTCTGGAGATACCAGCACTCCTTTGGCTCTTAGGGCATGCCAGTCTACACTACCTTGTTATTGCTAGAGCCCATCCCTGGACAATGCAGCCTCTGCAGCGGTCTGTGTATCTTGGTAGAACATCTCTTGTCATAACACTTCATCCACCTACTTGCATGATCTCAAGTGGGCAACATGAACTCAGTTTTCAACAAATCTGTAAGGGGAGAAAATGCTGCTTGGTAGGTTAACAGCTGGCATGGTGAGGGTATGCATGTGTTGTACAATGGCTCAAATACTGCATCTAATGATCCCTTCGAATCATCAACCCAAACAGCTCCGAGTAGAGAAGCATCTACTATTAGAGGCCACCTCGGGCACCTCTGTGTGCTGTATCCCAGTGTGACACAGTACTGAACAGTACATACCCTGTGCAGGAAGCAAGAAGTCTACAGGTGTGACCTTTTCAAGGAAATACTGATCCTAAAGCTGGAACCCCTGTGCCTTTGCTCACTAACAACAAAAAGAAAGCTGATAATGTGTTATGCTTTATTGCAAGTACCCCCAGCCCGCAGTTCTAGAGCACTGCTCTGCTAAAAATGAAGGGCAGGTAACAGGGTAGAGCTGAAGGATACAGGTGGTGGTGTTAAGGTGCCTGTGGAGTAAGAAGTATGATGAATAGTTTGAGTTTGCTGGGCAAGCTGTGTAATTTTTTAACAAGTGAAGAAAAATAGCCACAGAGTATATAATGTTTCATTTGCAAGTCAGCTGAGCTTCACTATCCTGAGGACCAGAATTAATTGTGACTCACATTGATTTCCTTTTCCCCAATTCCATCATGTGTGCGTGCATTTTAAAAATTAAAAACACCCTAAGGAGTTTAAAGTTTATGCACATGAAATCATTGGAAATGGGAAAACGAAAGCATCAAGGTGGCAGGACAAACAATGTAGTCTATCCAGAATGCATACTCTGACTAAGACTTCAATTTCATGATAGGTTTGTTCAGAGTGTTTAAATATGCTTTGCATGGTTGCAGTTTAGATACTTTCCTAATACCACAGTATGGTGGATTTCTCTGGACAGGGAGTATATGGAACACAGGTATTTTGTTTTTAAGCTTTTCTTATCAAATGGACTTTTAGTGATATGCGTTGCAGAAAACAGTACTTCATGGAGTTGGGGGCTAACCATCCTTAGGAGATTGCAAATGCTGTGTTACCTATATAACGTAAAGCTTTCAGTACCGAATTTCAGAAACCTGATTTTAATATGCTCAGATACGAGCCACAACAGATGGAATTAAGCAATAGTTCATAGAGGGAGAGCAGAGAACTTTCTGAGTTGGTTATTGGCAAAATTGTTAATGAGCTTACTGCATGAATAATGTTAAAAACAAATGGGAGATTATGCTCAGATCGCTGCCTTTTGAATTCCTCTTACAGAAAATAATACATGTTTGAAATGGATTTGAAAAGGTATAATTTCTTTTGAAGTATCCATTACTTAATCAGTAGGGAATAGTACATGAAATAATACTGAATGAAATACTAATGAAAATAAAAAACATTTTCTTTGTTAGTGTAGTTGAATTGGTAGCTGTGTACAATTCATGATCTCATATTTACACTTCCACCTGAGGTGAGGGAATAAATACTTCATTTTTCAATATACTTTTTTTTTCCTTGAGAATACCATGGTATGGTTTTTTGATATTGACTGTTGTTGTACCATCAAGTTGAGTATGTATTTACATTAAGCTACTTTGATATAATGTTATATTTTAATAGAAGGACTGTTACCAATGCTTGTTATTTATAATGTTGCAAAGCTACATATCTATTATCTAATGATAGGAGATCATCTGTGAGATGTCTACATGCTGCATGTTTTTAAGCATGTTACTCCAAACGGAGTTGTAAATTGAGTCCTGCCATGAACTTCAGTTGACAGGAAAGAGACTCCGTATGTCTTTCAGTCGAAAAGTGATCTGTCTTCCATTAGTCTCTTTTAAATAGATTGTTTGTTACCATAATAAGATGTTCCAAAGTCAACACCGACATTTTGGATTGTTTTGTGTAACTGAGCAGGTGTAAGTGACTTTACCTATGTATGATGGGTAAATGTGCAATCGCACTGCTATTAATAGTTCTTTTTTCCTGTTTGTACATGTCAATTTTAATAAGTTTTTAAAGAAACGTGTTTTGTTTTAATTCACATTTTCATAGTGAATTAAGGGAAGTAGGTCAAAGTTCATTTGAGCGATATTTTCTTATTTCTTTCACATATTGATTATCATAACTTTTTCAGACATAATTGTAAGAATAAATTAAAATGCCAAAAGCTACTTGCGATAAACTCTATATGAAGAGATTTGAAATTCCTTCTTTGTTGCCAATTACAATCTTATACCTCAATAGTGCCTTTTAAATTATTCAAAAGTTTAGCTTCCTGGTGTTTATTAACATTTTTTAGACTGTTGTTGAAAATGTGTATTAGGAAAAGACAGTCCTAAATTTCATTTTGCTTTTCCATTATATTTGGTAGTAAACACAATCTTATCAAAACTACTCAAACAGATGTTGACATCGAGCTTCAAAATCGATGAGTTGCAGAGCAAAGATTTTCTGCATATACCTCAAATAACATTTTTTAAGGTTCATGTTCAAAGTTTTGTTGTACTTCACAGAAAATAATTTTAAAATTTTTGAGAGATGTCACAGCCCACATGGGAAAGAAGATGACATGATGATTGTCTGCTTTAGTATAAAAAAAATAATCAGCAGATATTTAGTGGTTTAAAGGTAGGTGCTGTAAAACATGCAAATGTTGAACACGTGATAAATGTTTAGGAGAGGTGTTTCCTTCTGTAATGTAAAAAAAAATAAATACAAAGGAGAATATAAAAACATGGCTGGCTTGCCGTTTGAGTTACTGCAGTCAGTGTATCAAAACAAATTTTTTAGCATGGTTGTTTACGGACATAATTTCATTCAATATTAATGGTTTGTGGAAATCTTTATTATAGACCTGTGTTGTATGTGCTTAGGTGGTGACATGGAGAAAGAGGGTAGGAGAATTGTACTGATTATGTTCTGTTGATGAACAGTTTCAGTAGCCATTAAGATTCAGGTCAGACACTGCTGAGGGAGAGAAAATAAAACTTTTTTATCCTCTTCTAAAATGCCCTGCTGCATGGAACAGCTTTTTTCCCCTTTCACTGGGTTTCTTACAAAAACATCTGAATTTGAGCATAATGTTGTGTTAAAGTAATTATATTTTTTGTTGATTAAAAATCACATTCCGTTACAAATACGTGGTTCTGACAGTGTGAGAATACTTTGAATTGTGTTGGTCCCAGAAACAGCTCAACTGTTGCCTATGAAACTAACTCCTCACCATGTTAAGGCACTCCATGATACTGCTTTGGCTGCAAGAATTAATTCTCTTTGTACAGTGTAGAATATATATATGTACACAGTAAAGAGTGGGCATGTTCATGGGAGAAGACTGTTAACTTCAATTTTTGGAGATGATTGTAAATTAATTTGGATAGAATGGATTAATTGTTCTTTATTGACTCAGAAGGCTAGTTTTATCATTACTGCAATAATTTTACATAAAATTATTTAACTGTATCTTTTCAATAGTTCATTGCTGTGTGTACATGTTTCTAGGAAACAGTGTTGGCTGGATGGGAAAGTCATAATACATTTCCGTTCCTGGAATTACCGTGCAGTATTTTTCTGCGTGTTGTAACATGAGAGGTTTATTTCAATTAGGATAGATTTTATATATTTTCTGAATACATTTTTGTTTCTTGATCCAGTTGGACAGTTGCCTTGAAATTAAGGCACTTGAACATACCCATAAATTACTGGGTTTTGAAGGTGCACGGTAATTACACGTTGCATAGAAGAAATCATGCAGAAATGAACTAGAATCAAAGAAAAACCTCAACAATTTACAAGTGATGATTTTTTTTATTGTATCTCAAAGAATGTGTCAATAGCTTTTAAAAAAGGTCTGAGTGAAGTGTTTGCTCCATAATTTCAGTAAGTATTAAAGATTTGAAAGCAAGAGAGCCTTTTCTCCCATGTTCTGAAATACTGACCAGCTGCATTTTGAAATTGAAAATGTATGCCCATTCACTGAAGTTTTAACTGGTCTTTAATTAACAATCAGAAAATGATTTGGTATTGGATTAGCTGTATTTGTTTGTTCTCATCAGCTAATACTTCTAGCTTGGAAGAAGGAAGCTACAAAGCAGAATAGTTTTAAGATTTAAAATCTTAAGTGTTTAAGTTGTTTCATTAGACAGTGTAATTTTTAAATGGTACTTACACCTGCTATTAGAGATATGTATACGTATGTGTATTTATGTGTGAGTGTGCTCCAGCTGTCCTGTTGTAGTCAGGACAGATACTTTCACAGCCAGAGGTTCCCATTCATTCTCTGTGCCAGCCTTACAACTTGTTCTAATTCTATATAAGTAGAGGCTGGATATAGAGTGAGCTGTCATTTTGGGAAGGCTATCTTCTAAAAGCAGCATTTGCCACAGGCTCCTGCCAGAAGCCCGCTGAGGATTTTGCATGCTCTCAGTCCAGCCTGCTTGTATCTCTATGATGGGTCTCCGTCCTTTTCCCCAGGATGATTAAGTTCTGCTCTAGTTTCTCAGAACCCTTCCTTTTAGAGGCTTGGAAAGGAATACAGTAAAGTTTGGATATATCTTTTCCTTCCTTTAAGCATCGTTTTGTAGATCTGTATTTCTGAATCATTTTCTCTCTGTGTCTATTGCAACTGCAGGTTCAATGAGTTTGCTATTAACAAACATCAGATCTGAGATGCAATTCTCAATTTTGAGCTGGATTTGTTGGGATGGATTTTGAACTTTGTGGAAGGGAAGGAAAAGATTAAGGAACTGAGAAAAGCGTCTTCCTTGTCGCACCGTGTTCCTTACATGTGCCCAAACAGTTGTCTATATGCTTTATATCAAGAAGCATTTACTCCAGAGATTATTTTTAGTATATTTATATTAATTATACTTTTACAGTGATTAGTTTTAAAAATGTAATGAAAGCATACAATAGATCAGCTATTCCTTGAAAAAAAATACTGCTAGAACAAGACATACCTGTAGTTTTCCTTCTCATCGCTCCTCACTTTTTTCTCCTTACATGTATATGAAATAGTTCTTGTATTCTGACAGTGTATTAAAATTGTAAGCTGTGGCAAATTCAAGATGTTTGAACAAGAGGTCAGATATATTTGTACTTTAATGTACTTAGGGTTGATATTTGAAAAATAAAGCAGAGTGGAAAACAAGTTGTGTTGTGACAATGAACGATTTCTATTGTGAATAACAGGTAAATTCAGAAATCTACAAGTTTAGAAAACATGACTCATCATAGAAATACCAGGAGAATTAATAGGCAAAAATGTCTTGCAATGTGGTGGTTATTTTGTTTATGATATTACTTTTCTTGGGATTTTTTTTTCATAAAGTGATCGGGTAGATGCAAATAAAAGAAGAGTAGGTGCTTACTTAGATACCTACTAACAGTGCCTGCCAATGCAATAAATTGAATATTTATTGTTAGGCATAACAAGCATCTCGGTTCAAAATATAAGCATACTAGGAGCTTGACCTTTTTTTCTTATTTAAAAGAAAACACTAGCATTCGTTTCAAATATAGAAACTGTATTATTGTGACAAATGCTGGCTTGTCATCCCTCAGGGGAAGATGGGTGGAAGCCAAGAGAGGTGTTGTGACCCAGTCATGACTGGTTTGGAACATACTAGTGAATGGTGCCCTTCGTATCGGACAAATGTCACTGCTCTTGTCAGATAACCATTTGTTCTTGTGAACTTACTTTTGTTATAATAGCCAGTATAACAATATGTCCAGAAAAATTATTGAGATTTTGACATTTGATGTCTCAATTGCATGTAAGCCTTCATTCATTTTATTTTTCTTCCTTCACCCATAGATAGCAGGCATTTTCTTTTTGTCTGAAAAATCAGGTAGCATAGTTTGGATGCTAGACAGTTGTTGTTCTTCTCTTTTTCTTTGCGTAGTTTGTTTCAAATAAATCAGTACTCTGTTATTTTTTTGTGGTATCTGTTTGTTTCAAGACTGTAAGAAGTGGAGAGAGTGCCATTTACTTTCAGAACAAACATGCTGTGTAAGCACTAAAATGATGCTCATTTGGTAACTGTTATTCTTTCTTCTGGATGTAGAGTGTGATGGGTGAGGGACTGTTATGGCTAGGGCTATGGTCCCAGCTGTGGCAGTAGGAAATGTGGATCTATTTCGCTTCTGTACCTCCCACAGGTAACTTCTGTGATTTTTCTTTATTGTTTGAGAAGCTCAGTTTTGGGTGCTAAGTCCTACGGCAGACTTGTATCACTGTTAAACTATTATATTCATATATAGCTTTGATACGAACCTGTAAAGTATGTATCACTTCCAAGTTATTTCTTCTTCTGGTCATATTTTAAATCTTGTTTTCATCTTGTTTTCTATCCTGAAAACAAGTAGTCTTGGCTTGCTTTTTTACAAATCAGGAAGTATATTCTTCTGTTAGCTTAAAGAGTCGACTTCCGTGGGATTCTTTTGCCTTCTTTTGGATTACCAGTGAGTAGCATTTTCCCTTTAGAACTGCCTCTGTACCATCTGTGGTATGTGCAATGCAAATGGCAAAGTTGAGTGGGTTCTGTATTGTATAGCGGTCATGCACAGTAATAACATGTAATAGCAGCATGTCTTTCCATGCCTACCTTTCTTATTGACATGATAGCTTTCTTCACAATCTTCCAAGTGATATGCTGAAGCTGTGTTTGAGTTTTAAGAGCATTTAATTTGTGAGGTGGGTACTACAACACATGTACTCTGAAATGTTCCAGGGAGACCTTATAGCGGCCTTCCAGTACCTCAAGGGGGCCTACAGGAAACTGGGGAGGGACTCTGTCAGGGAGTGTGGCGACAGGACAAGGGGAATGGCTTTACCATAAGAAGGTAGGTTTAGTTGAGATATAAGGAAGAAATTATTTCCTATGAAGGCGGTGAGGCTCTGGAACAGTTTGTCCAGAGAAGCTGTGGGTGCCCCATCCCTGGATGTGTTCAAGGCCAGACTGGATGGGGCTTTGAGCAACCTGGTCTGGTGGGAGGTGTCCCTGCCTATGGGGGTTGGAATTGGGTGGTCTTTAAGGTCCCTTCCAACCCAAAGCATTCTAAGATTCTATGAAATGCTCTGCTAAGCACTTTATCCTGCTCTATCTGAATGACTGCCACTTAAAGAAAAATTTGAGATTTGAGATTGGAATTTTATTATCGGTGATCTTGGCATTAAGATGTTCAAGTAATAACACTTGCTGATGGCAGAGAGAATGGTCCCTTGTCATTAGGGGACAGAGATGTTTTTTAGATTAAAAAAAGGGGATAAACAGGGCTGGAGGGTTAAAGAAAAAATTATGCATTGCAAGATCGTTCTTTTGGGAATAACGGGCTTTCAGTTTTTAGAATAAACTCGTGTTATCTGTTGGAAACAGTAATGTGTGTACCAGTTAATTGTAGCTTTTTGCTGTGGTATCTACACGTCAACTGACAAGTTGAGAGAGTGTGGGCTGAAAGGCAAATGGCTGGTCTGCCATGTCGGTGAAAAAGAGAGAGATTGCTAATGAAGAGCTCATACCTGGGATAGAAGACTGCTTGACATAGTACTTCCTGTACCATATTCCAACTCATCTTGGATATTTTGTACAATTTGCCCAAGTCCCTTTGAGATCATTTCAGTTTTGGAAGAGAAAGAAAAACAAAACAAAACATTTTTTGAAAGATCAGCATCACCATGAACTGCCTGAAAGAATTAAGGTTATTAGCAGTAAATACAAATTATATATCTAAAGGATCAGACGACTTTTAGAACATGACAAAGCTCTTTCCCTTAAAAAAACAGACTAAAAGTTACAAACTTTCTCACTAGTTCCAGTATTTTACATATTCTTAAGGGAAGTCTCATGTAGTTTCAATTTATGAAAGTCATGTTTGAGTTTACATTTCCTAATATTTTTCCAGTCTCGTTTTGTTGCACAGGAAAAGTAGTTGGAAAGGCTATCAGATGTAATGGAGTACATTTTTTTAGAATCGGTACATAATCAGAAGTACAATTGCAGATGACTTCAGTCATAGGAAAATGAAGTGCTTAAAAGATATTTATTAGGAGATAGCTTGTCAGTGAAAAGTTTTGTATGAAAAATAAGAAAGATGAACTTCTTGTATTTATGTAACTATCCAAGAGCGAGCTAGCTAGTTGTAAAATGAGGGCTATAAAGTTTTTGTTTGTTGTTATCTGTGTGTCATGGAGGAGCCGAATGGTTTCTAAAATGTACAGTCACAAACTGATTATAAAATTCCCAAGGGGAACTCTGATGGGGCTATCATAACTTAACAATGGAATGGTGAGTCACCGCTGGAGGAATTCATGTAATAATCTTTTCTGGTATTTATAGGACCATGAGGATAAAATGTCATTTAATTTTATTTGATTAAAAACTACTAGGTGAGAAAGGAGAAGAAAAAAATGAAGCATTTTTCTTCTGTCTCAGGCATGAAAGATGGCTGGAATATATTTAAAAATAATTATCAAGCAGTATACTATAGTGATTACTTTAAAATCTGATCAATGCTCCAAAATACTTGTGTTACTAGTAAAATTAATTTATTTGATTATTTAATGTGATTTTTTTTTTTTAGTTTCTAGATGCAAAATGTTGCTTTTGAGTGGAACAACTTGACTGAGGCATCTTCATGAGTTCTAGCTTGCTAGTGTAGGTATATATGTCACCGTTCAAAGATTATCCATAGAAGGTCTTTATTTACCTTGAAAAGTTATGCCAAACTGTACTTAATTTAGCCTTAGCTAGGTTTGCTGGGATGCCAAAAATTCTTGAGACTATTCTATTAATGCTGGTGATGCAGTGTTTTATCTAGCATTGTGTATTCAGTCCTGCAGTCACTTCCACTTGAATCAGAGCTGTTTCCTTTTTTATGTCCTGATCTCAGTTTAAAGATTGTTACTGTTTTCAGCTGTTGCCTCTAAAAGGTTTGTGTTTTGTCTCCCTTTGCCTCCCCCATCTCTTTTTTCCTTCTCTTTTTTCTTTGTTTTTGGTTTTCTTTCCATATTCTTTTTTTTTTTTTAAGAAAGGGCAATATAATTTGAGCATGTGTTTGTTCGCAGTGAATGCTTGCATGAATTCTTAACTAAAGCTTTTAGATGCTGTCACAATATTGAGAGCCTGTCACTGTGTCATTGTACAACAGTCCATATCCTCTCTTTTCTTCTCCTTTGCACTCCCAGTATTCATTTTCTGTTTCTGCATAAGACCTTCTGTATGGTTCAGTAGTATTCAGCATGTGTAAGGGGTTTACTGAGCTTAAAGTTAGTCAAATTTAGAATTAGTGAAAGCAGAGGCAGATGTTGGTGAGGAAAGGTGAGATTGTTAAGCAAAAATAAAGATAAGTATTCTTAATTGACACAAGATCCACAAGATCTTCAAAAATTCATTTGGGGGAATATTTAAGTTGTCTCGATATATAGTTGCCAAAAATGCCCCCAGCTCCAACTTGTCGTGCTTTCTGCTATTCAAACTTGATAAAATAATGGACCTTGAGACGTGCTAGTGAGAGAAAAGACACAAAGGATCAAACTGATATAATACTTTCTAGAGTTCACCAAAGAACAGTTTGATATTTGGAAAAAGAACAGATGTGCAAACAATAAGCAAACTGGTAAGCACATCAGTGAAAAGAATATGAAAGAGTATGTTTTCGAAGTTCACCTTACTTGTGACTTTGAGTGGAATAAAACTGTTGTTCCAGACTTTTTTTTTTTAAAGAAGACATAAATATCTACTTGCTTTTATCGCTTCCTATGCCTTCCTTGACAGCACTGTAATTCCCTTTCAGGAAGGCAATGCTGAGGTTTTCAGAAACTCATGTGGTAAACTTCTAGCTTATGATTTCAAATAAGAGTATTTCTTCTTTCTCTTCCTCTTCTGCCATAGGCAGGGATGTCACCCACTAGATCAGGTTGGTCAGGGCCTCATCTAATCCGGTCTTGAACACCTCCAGGGATGGGGCATCCACAACCTCTCTGGGCAGCCAGATGTAGTCATAGCACATATTTGCGCTCGAAAAATTTGTTGCACGCCACTGGGATTTTTTTGCATGCAAAGACTTTGGAAACTGTGCAAAGGCAGCAGTAATCCTTAGTCACAGCTGAGGGGAGAGAGAATTGGGGTCAGACTATTCCTGAACTGGGTGCCAGAGTAACGACTTCAGGAAGTTGTTTGTGACAACTTCTTTGAGTGCCTCTGGAAAGGAATGGACTTTGTTAATACCATGGTGCTTGCCTTTGGTAGACTAGCTTTGGTGTAATGCAAAGTCAGAGTTGATTGAAAATTCAGAGGTGATACCCTGCACCTGAAGTTACTGGAGGTTGTGTGTGCATATCATGTTCAAGGCTTTTTTGACTGTTTTTTTTTTTGTCTGTGTTTTTAGTGCTTTAATAGATATATTTTTTAACCCGTTACTCTTATTTCTAATGGAGCAACATTTAAAGGCAGATTTTGAAGTTCTTGTGGCAATAAATTTAGGGATTAAATGATGTGCTTGAGCAACAGAACTGTCTTATACATACTGCTCACAGAAAAAAAAATAAAGATATTCTGTGTCAATTCTTTGGTTCTTCATATGAATGATGCAATTTAATATCGGTTGTTAGTTTCATAAATATACAATTTCATAAATAGTCAATTTTATTATTATGGGATTTCCATAAAAAAAGATCAAGGGATTTCCTTAAACAAAGCTTTTATATATGTTTTCTAAAAAATGTTTCTGGAAAAATGTTTGTGCTTTTCCTCGTTCTGGTCTTCATTGCCTTTGAATTTCCCTTTTTATCCAAAGGGACTTTGTGGTTGAATCTTGTTATGAGAGAACACAAAATTTCCCTTAAAGGCTTTGGAGTGTGTAATTTTTGTAAATAAGTTTAGTTAACATGAATTCTTTGTAACTGAATATGATTTTGCTCGACAAGTAGTTTTAAAAACTGTTTCGTATTCAAAAATAATTTGAGATGAAAAAATCCATAATTTGTATTGGAGGATATGGAGAATCTATTCTAGTTTAGTTTAGTTGCATGGAGTCGGATTTCTGCCCCTTTCAGCAGAGGTCAGTTAAATCAACTGAGAGGAGACAGTTATGGGAATTCAGAGATGGAGAAGCCAGGGAAGATGTTTTTATTCTCATTCTTACTTGGGTTAAAATACACCGTTATAAAACGATAAAAATCTTTTTCTCTTCTAAACTCCAGTATGTTTTCCCTAGACTATAGAATTATAGATACTTTCCTAGTAATTTAGAAAGGAAATAAATACATCTGAAATGGAAGTGCAGTCATATAACCTCTGAATTGCTAAGTGAAGAGCCAGCTATTTCTGTCAACAAAATAGTTCTTGACTTCTAAGTAGATAAGTAGCAGTGTTGTCAGCCTAAAGGAGTAAAGCATATGGGGCAGCTGCTAAAAACAGTACTGCTGTTTTACAGATCAAAAAAACCTTAGAACACCATTGAATTCTAGCTTGCTTTCTTGTATTTCTCACTTCAGCAGGGTCCGATAGCCCAGCCTGCCTTGCTACAAGGTGGCTAGCCGTGTCCCAGCTTGCAAAGCCTCCTGGTCAGCCTAGTGGTCAAATGGACTCTGACTTCAGGAACCTCTCTGGAGTGAGTCTACAGAAACTGTAGGGCAGTCTCCCTTCCTTGCAAGCAAATGATTTTCTCCAGATGTTCTCTTCTGTGAGTGTGGCTGAGAGTCAGCCAGTTCTTTGAAGTCATCTTATCTCTGTGTGAGATTTGATGACAGCATCACCCTTCTCAAATATGAGACCAAGTCTCTTGTTGCTGGTTTTCGTCAAATTTTGATGGTGGAAATATGAAATCTGTATTTCTCTCTGGGAACTTGGGGCTCTCTGTACATGTGCATCGTTTTGTCTGAGCGCAGTCAAAGTTCAAAAAAAAAAAAAAGAGTATGGTATATGATAGTTATTCCTCAGAAATACAGTAATGGACATTGTTTATCAAAAGGTGTAACTTAAGCCCTCAGAGTATTTCACATCTGACAATTGAAATGTGGTTGCTGTTCAGGTAAGCATTCCCGTACTACTCTGTGTTTAGTTAATGCATGTCATGATGGTAGTCAAGTTAAAGCAGGTTGGGGCTTCAGCGTATTTTGGTAACCTAAATACATAGCCCTGTCCTTGCACAGTGAACCTGAAATCAATGATACTGCCTTCAAAACTGATATTTTCTGCACTGGTCACGTCAGTCCCAGTCAGGATATATGTGCGCCTGTACTGCCATCACACTTTAATCTGTGGTATAAAACTATGGTAGTGTAATTTTTTTTTATTGGTACACAAATCCATAAGTCCTCTTTTCAGATAGACTCACAAAGCAGATGGTGCTGATTGCTTCCTATAGCCCCATGTCTTACCTAGCTTTACATGCTTCAGTACGAGCAAGTTCAATGAAGCATTGAAATAAGCAGCTTTCCTCTTAATTCAGACTGGAAAGATGTGCAAAGAGCATGAAGTTGTAGTTGGTTGTACCAAATTATTGTCCTTTTGTTATGGTTGGATAGGGGGGTCCCAACCAACCAGAAAGGTTATTTTGAAATGATTTCATATTTTGAGCAGAATTGCAAGTATTTCCAAAAAGACATTTTGGGACTATTGAAAGGTATATTTTCCTCAAGCATATGAGAAAGATGAATAAAAGAAGCTTTAAATCATCAGTTTATTATGGTTCTATTCTAAGGTGATGGTATTGTCTTTTGTATTCCACAGTGTTTCCTTGATATGACGTTTGGAGCCGGAGGTCATACTACAGCTCTTCTAGAGAAAGCCAGCGATATTACAGTGTATGCACTAGACAGGGACCCCACAGCTTATAAAATAGCTCAGCAGCTTTCAGAAGCTTACCCGTAAGTTGTCTTTCCTGCCTTAAATATGGTTGAGATAAGCTTGACACGTATCGTGTTGTCATATATACAATATTCTTAAAGCTTTAATATATAGTTTGTAACCCATTATTGTATCATAACATTACGTCTGTATATACCTCATTAAAGAGGAGATTCAGTTGAATTTATTTATGAATGTTTGTATGCAAATCTTTCTGAGTTTTTTGGAGTTAAATGCATATTTTGTACTCTGTTAATTTTAACTGTGGTTCTAGTGGCCACTTTTAAATATAAAATTTATATTTTAAAAAGAATTCATATGTTCTGCTTCCTTTGAGATTATTCTGATGGCAAAATTGTGCAAAAACATATACTTCATTATTTTGCCAATAAATAAATATTTCACAAAAGAGGAGGGAATAATATACTTTAAAATTAGTTAATGTTTTAATTTCTATATAGATAACTATGAATATTAATTTTTTTAAACGACAATTCAGTTTTAGATCTGCTGAATATTGCGTCAATTGTGCTACTGACTTCAAAAGCTACTAACCAATTTAATAAGCCACTGTTTCTGTATAAAGACTTTAGTTCGTGCTTCAATTTTCTTGTTAAATAGTGCTGAATGTGCTAAATGAACAATGACTAAATTCCAGTTATTAGCTATACAAAGGTCTTGTTTCTTTATTTTGTTCAAGAAACAACCCAGTCAGAGCATGAGTGCATTTATGCACAAGTATGCTATATGTAGAGATGAATATACTTTTCAGGAAGTTCTATTGCTTAAATTTCACCAGGAAATAAAAATATGTAGATACAAAACTAAATGATATAGAAGAATTAATACTTAAGTTTAGGGAGAGTAGTAACGAGAGTATTTATATAAAAAGAGATTTTTCATAAGGCGAGGGAAATCTTTCCAATAAGAAGAAAAGTGAAAGAGGTGGATAAAGAAACACATGGTTAGTCATGTTTCCCTGCATGAAAAGGGGTTCTAAGGCAGCAATACTATTTAAGCAATGTAGAAGGTATTTTTTACTTTCTCTTAAGAATGGTTTAACTGTGCATTCCTTTCTTCATGTGCCATTGTCAGAGGCCCAGTGGGAGAAATTCAAGCATGTGACAAGAAAGCATAGATAGTTTTATAGTCATCTGACTTTGTAAGACCAGTTAAATGTATTTCTCCAAATTTTCAATTCTTTGTGGGCTGAAGTGACATATAGCTTTTACTTATACATTTGTGGGATTCCTCTTTCCCCATTACAGGAGAATGCTGTTTTTGACAGATTTGTGTGGAGATTATATGCAAGAAAAAGTCCATTTTTTTTTAAACTAAGCCTGCAAATAGATTCCACTGGATGCCATTGAAATTGTAACATCTTCTCTAATAAGCCTCCTTTTTCATTTTGTTACAGAAAAATAAAAGTAAGAATCCAGATTAAAGCTAATATTGTATGTAAAAAGTTTCAGAAACATCCACACAACATAACGCAATATTGAACAGTTCCCTGTCTCTCTATATATGTATTTGTAAAGTGTCCTATGCAAACCTGATGTGAAGGAAGTGTATTTTCCAGACAGATGAAGATTTTCCATGTTAGATATTTTTCTGCCAGTGATTGGCATTGTAAATTCTCTACTTGCAAAATGAGCTTTAACTGATATATTATTACAGTTGACATAACTTACTATGGTGTTATAAACAAAGTAGTTCTTCAAGTTCCTGCTTTTATTCGTACACTCGTGTTAAACATGGTCATTTGGACTACAAACATATAAATGTTATCTGCCTTTACAGATGCAAGTTAACCTTAAAAGGTAGTGGATTCTTAAATGAGAGTTAAATTGTTGTTAGAGAAAACTTAGAAAAAATTAGAAAAAATTAGAAAAAAAAAATTAGAAAAAATTGTTGTTAGACTGACTGAAAGATGAATCCATGCTACTTGAATGTGTCTTGTAAGATACAGAGCTGTATTCTTGTTTTCCATCATCTTGCATCTTTCCCACTGGAAAGAACAGGTGGGTTGATTTTCAAAAGGTAAATATATCTTCCTTATGATAACTAATGTTGAAAGTTAAATTAACCATCTTAAGATAGGAACATTCTTTTATCTGAAATATGTTCTCATTATTAATTTGCTTTCCCTGAGATATCAATTGCATAAAAAGTTTAAAGAGGGCAGGAGCAGGAATGAGTATACTGGTAACAAATAAGAGTTAGGGTCTACTAACAAATCAATTGTGATTATATTAAAAGATTCAGAGCTTTCATAAGTTGATTTTTGGTATTCATTAAATGATGGTTAATCTTTTTCTTTTTTTATTGTGTATTTTTTGCACTATTTTAGAAATTGATAAAATTCTGATAAGAGGATTGATTCAAGTCTGTGTTGGCACCAAGGGTCAGGTAATTCATCCAAATGAAATCTTTATCTGGTCAGGTTTACTGTCAGTTAAAATAGTTCCCTCATTTGATTTACCAGGCAGACACAAAAATAGTTTTGCTATCATGAAGATGGTAATGGCTGCATGCAGCTGCAAGCTGAGAGAAAAGTAGGGCTGTCCCTTTTGTAAGAAGCACAGCCAAAGATATAACTGACTGAAGACCTGCAGTACAGAAGCATAAGCTTCTCCATTGTTTGTCTTATCTAGGGTTGTTTTTAGTCTCTGTTTAACAGTTCTGTTTTGGGAGAGGTTATTTGACTTACTCAAGTGCTTCACTTCCTTTGGAGCTGACAGCACAAGAGGAAAAAAAAAAAAAGGCTGTTATGCAACTGTAAGCAGTAAAATCAGATTTCCAATATGACTGAAATTGTGAGTGCAGTGGGCAATTTGAAAGTTGTGCATCAGTTGAATTTTCTGTTGTCATTTTGTTACTACTTCAAATGCAGTATCATACTTGTTTGATCTTTTGAGGATGTTAATATATTCCAACATATCAACTACATGATCTATCTTCGGTCTTGTAGCATTTGCTATAGTCCATCCTACTTAAAGAAAAATAAAAACCTTTAATTATAAATATACAGAAATAATTGCCGTTGCTTACTCTGGTTAGGCAATATCATGAATCTCAGTAAAATTGTATAGTTTCAACTATTACTCTCTTTGGGGCTTAATTTTTTTTAAATATCCTATGTCTTATGTCACTGAGTTACAAGATTATTAAAGCTCAAGTTGCAAGAAATACGCCCAGAGAAATGGCTGGAAAACATAACTATAGCTAAATTAGAAGATTTTTCTATGTTTGTAACTAATAAATGAAGTCCCCCTTGTACTTCACTGAAAGCCAGTTGGAGTAATAAGTCACTGGATGAGAACACTGGAAAAATATATTTGATGTTTGTATTTTAAATGTCTCTTTGCTTCTTGGTAGTGATTTTGTCAGAACTAAAATCCAAAGAGGATAGTGTTCCCACTGCAATTCTTGCATTCATTTAGCTTCTCTGTTTATTATTTTTATTTTTTAAAGCATGTAGTGCTGCTTTAATACGGAGAAAATAGGTCAGGGCCTGTTAGATATTCAGTGTGTGGGTGGGAATCCTTTGACGTGCTTTCTGGGGAAGCCTCTAACTTGGGAATTGCTGCTGAGAATCCAGGAGAACAAGATAAAATTCAGTCAGTAGCAATATATATTACAAGTAAACCCTTTCACACCCACTGAAAGGCAGAGGTTAGAGAGGTGGCTGAAATCTAGCAATTAACCAATATCATTGCAAGCTTTTAAGTATGAGAAACCTACGCAAAGCCTACACATAGGAGATGATATGCTCTTTGTAATTCTCTGCACAGAATAAGCAATCGTGTCCCATAAGTAGGTATAAATCATAAAATAAAATAATCTTATATAATTAAACTGTAATATATTTTACTGTAGTTCTAAAGTAATTTTGAATTGGTGCTTATGGGTTTTGCTTTCAGGGTTACACTAAGTTTACAGATAAAGTGGGATAGCATCATCAACCGTATCTTCGTTCTGGGAAAAATAGAATTGATTTCATTAAGTTCTAGGGAAAATAGAACTTTCTTTAGTTGCAATAAACTTATTTAAGTGCTTGTGAATTGTAACTGAGTGTATAATACATTGTTTTTATAGTTACATATTATTTTTATAGGTTACTATTTTACTTTGACTGTGGTGCATCAGAGGAATACAATTAAGCGTGCAATCAAGGCATATTCATTATAACTATGCCTTAACTGTATGTAAGCAAGAAAAAGCTATCTGTAGCTGTAATTTTTTCTAAAGATTTCTTCATGTATGCCAACATGTGGCTGCCTCTTAAACGCAGGCAATGGAGATAAATGAGTTGTCTGAAGTAGGAGATGGAGAAATGTCACTGAGAGAGCTAAAAAGACCTTTAGATCCTATTGCATTTGAATAGTGCATTTTTGTCATTTAGCTTGTTCCCTAAAAGGTTGGTTTGGATAACACGTACATTTCCTTGCAAAAGCACAAGGAATAAAAGTTCCTTTTCTTGTTGCTGAAGCTCAAGCTGCCCAGGTTTCAGAATGACTTTTGCTTTCATACCCATGTTCTGAACCTTCAATACATTGAGTTCTTGGTTTAAGTTTGGGCCCAATTCAAAGTTACCTTGACATATAAAATCACTTGCAGCAGTCTTCTTTTAACAGTTCCACCCCCCAACCCCCTTTTTATTCTTTGCAGTCTTTCAAAACTTGGCTTTTTAGGGCTTTCTTGTCAGGTTGAGTTGTAAGTCTTTTCTCATGTAGCGTACTTATAGATACTTTACTGCCAACATCACATCACTGCAGGTAAATCTTTTGTGTGTGCACTTCCTAATTTTTCTTGCCTTGCAGACATGATAGCGATTTAAATCATTCTATGGTCTGCAAAATCTTTACCAGGTATAGACTGTGGTCTGATCAGATAGTTCATAAAGTCTTTGTTACGTAAGAGTAAGTACTGCTGTCACAGATAAACTCCTTCTCAGTGGTCCCAGCAGAAAATTAATGATATGCATCTCAAACCCTCTATCCAAAACTGGGCAATGGCATTGGGTTGTACTGTGGCAAAAATAAAACCAAGCTGACAGAAGAAGCCAGCTGAGCCATAATAGTGGAATCCATTTCTTAAGAGAAGTGCCACTTTTCCCTCTTCCTGTAAATATTCCCTAAAATCGAGCAAAGGAGGAAAACAGGTTGCCTGACTTTAAGGGAAATTTATTGTAGTGAAGGGAATTCTTTCTTTTTCTCCCATTGAAGCAACTTGTTAGTTAACGTATCTGAGTCTGTTCCTTGTAAGCTTAACAAGGACAGCATCTCTTCTTTTTTGAGTATACAATACTCAGTAGTAAATAATACAAAAAAAGAAAAGTGGGGAACTCTTTTCCTGGCAACTTTGGTATACAGGTATTTGGTGTGTGTGTGTGTGTGTGTGTGTATATATATATATATATATATACACACATGTGTGTGTGTATATATATATATATATACAGGTATATATATACCAAATATATATATATATACACACCATATATATATATATGTATCTATTTATACAGGTATTTGGTGTGTATATATATATATATATATAAAATTTGGTAAATTTTGGATTTTTTTTACAACCATTTCCATAAGAAACACATAGTACAACGTTCAGTGTTTATTTTAAATGTTCATCACAATGTGTGTATGTGTGTTTCTGTATTTTATGCTCAGCATCAAGTTCTTATGTAACTGAAAGTGTCAACTAGCTATACTAGATGTTACTGGATTGTTTTCTTAATTTACTTAACATTCCTGTGGTAATACTCTGAATTGTTATTGCAGTCATACTCACAGTGAACAGTAATACATCTCAGCCAAGGAATTGTGAAATACAAGTTTATTGTTTTCATTAGGGATCTTAGATCAGGGAGCTGAGGTGGAGTGACTAACATACCGTGCAATGATAAGACCAGTTCATTAATACTTTGTTGTTTTTTTCCTGGCTAGATCAAGAGATAATGGAACAAATGCTGATGCTTCTTCACCAAGACCATATTCTTAATTAATCTTTTAACAGAATAATTTGTTGTTTGCTGTGAATATAAATAGTTTATAAAACTTCTAAAAATGTGTATCTGAAATTTTATATTAAAAACAATACGCATGCGTGTAAATATACACTGAGTAACTGAAGGTGCTGGCATGCTCATACCACTGCCCTCAGTTACTGTCAACTCTTCTTATATATGTTAATTGAGACAACAGCGAAAAGATGGGAAATCCAAATTATAGTGTAAAAACATGCAGCAGAAAACATGAGCATTACAATACAGAAGTATGGTAGAGTATATTTACTTCCGGGGAAAAAAAAAAAGTTAAATGTTTTTGTAGAGAGGAAGTGCAGTGTAGAGTATATATGGGAGAGGAGAGGAGAGGCAGGGTTAGTGAATCCTCAGCCACAGTTAGTCTCTTTACACATTGTTGAGTGGCTCAGGAAAAGTCAATTCATTTGAGAAACTCCTATTAATAAGATAGAAACAATTTGTGTTGTTATTTAAAAGCTATAGTTACATAGCCTGGTCCTATGTAATTCCTAGTATCCTATGGGCAGCAGAAGTTTTTGTGATGTGTTGTGTGGATACAGGAAGTTACTG
This sequence comes from Anser anser, assembly GCF_964211835.1. Lineage (NCBI taxonomy): Eukaryota > Metazoa > Chordata > Aves > Anseriformes > Anatidae > Anser > Anser anser. Next base: position 9,711,259 of record NC_139725.1, on the reverse strand, counting down.
TCCTTGGGAACATGCATAACAGATTTTTTTGCTCAAGGAATAAAGGTAGAGATTGAAGTTTGGTCACTGAGTAGTACAATGTTTTTTTGTGTTGTATAATCAGTTTTTTTTTTCTTTTGTGTTTTGTCGATGGTTTTTATATAAAGGATATTTGAAAAACTGAAATATAAGTGAGATTGTCACCTAAGAAAATAAAATAGGGTGCATTCTGGAGAATACCTTTCACCTGTTGGGTCTATATGTCTGTTCACATAAGCAGAATACATATATTTGGCTTAAACAGAACAATACATTTCATTTTGGAAAGTGTCATACATCAACTTACATGCAAACTTCCCAAGCACCCTCAAAATGTAGTGTGATTTGAAACCAGGTAGGCAAAGAGAACCTCTTTAGAAAAGGAGGTGGAAGAGAAACAGCACAGAAATTCATGTGTTTCTTTAAAAACACGTAGCTCAGTTTTAGAAGTTTAGGAAGACATAACTAGGAAAAGGCAATGAAGATGGTAACATAAAATGATGACAAATCTTTTTGTCTGTACTGGTTTAGCAGACAAGATGGTGTCAACCTGAAGCTTGAGAAGATTGAATGAGTTGGATGCAACAGTTTATCTAAATGCTTTAATATCTTCTCCCTGCCATTTCAGTGGTGTCTTTGTGTTACTCAGCCAAAAGTGTATTTATCCATAGTCTTTAAAATATAAAAGTGATGTTTTTATGAGAGGAATGGAAAGCCTAAGGGAAAGCAAGTTCATGAGTTTTCTGGTGTAAGGAAAAATTGTTTCTAGAGTAACCAAATCTAAGTGAGAAAACTTTAGATAGTTTTCCTTCTAGAACATGTCCTTGTCCAGCAGGTTGTAGTAAGCATACTTTTGCTGTGGTGATGTTTTAATGCGTCTCTTTGGCCAGATTCAGTTTCCAGCATGTTTATCCTTTTCCTCAAAAGAGATAAGCTCATATGCTGAAACTTACAGAGTAGTCATGTGCATGAAAGTGTGAGTTGCCACTGCATCATTCGGGGAATACCAGAACAGGGTGCTAAACTGTTTTTTTTTTATTATTTTTTTGCTATGTGCCAGTATTGTCCATGTAGTTCAGTAACAGAACTGGTATTTAGCTGCAATAGGAGGAGTTGTTAACTGTTTTATGCACAGGAAGCCAGAAAACAGCTCTTCCTTAAACTGTCAGCGAGGGCAGGACATATTGACTGAAACTGGTAATATGTATGTTTGGAAGGCTGGTGCAGAGCTTTTTATGCTCAAGGTATAGGATGTTAAGGACTAATGATCTGGTGAATGTACCAACATTTCACATCTATACATAACAGAATTGTTTTAGCACTGTATCATACAAGATTTTTAATGCTGAATGACAAGAAATTCTCTCTATCTGCTGGATTTAAACACTATAAATTTTACCAAAATCACTTCAGAGCTCTATTTTTTTTCTGCCTCAGTTGCAACCAAATACTGTCCTGACCTGACTCTTACTTAATTTGCAAGATCTGTCTCACATTGAGGTGGGATGGCTACGGGCCATTTCCAACATTAGTAGCTGAGTTTAAATTTCACGTACTGGTTATATAAGCGAAGTCCTTATTTGCACTGTTGAAATCTTAAAAGTAGTAAGGTGTCTTTTAAGAATGTAACTATGTCCAAGTGCTACCTTTATGTTTATGTAAAATGGCACTCTTTTGAGGCCTGTAGTTACATTGGTATTTCCTCTGAAGCTTATATTTAGCAATAGAAACATTCGGAGAATCATAGAATCATAGAACAGCTTGGGTTCCTACCTTAAAGATCACCCGGTCCCAACCCCCTGCCATGGGCAGGGATGCCACCCACTAGACCAGGTTGCCCAGGGCCCCATCCAGCCTGGCCTTGAACACCTCCAGGGCTGGGGCATCCACGTCCTCTCTGGTCAACGTGTTCCAAGGCCTCACCGCCCTCTGAGTGAAGAATTTCCTCCTAACATCTAATTTAAATCTCTCCTCTTTTAGTTTATAACCATTACCCCTTGTCCTATCATTACCCTTCAGAGCAAAAAGTCACTTTCCATTTTTTTTATGAGCCCCCTTTAAGTATTGAAAGGTTGCAATGATGTTTCCCCAGGGCCTTCTCCAGGCTGAACAGCCCCAGCTCTCTCAGCGTTTCTTCATAGGAGAGGTTGAGCATGACTCGAAAATGTTCATTCTGTTTACTACATCCTATCAATCCTTTTTATACTATATATGCTTATTTCTTTTAGCCTGGCAAAATTATCTGATGTTTATATTAATTATTAGTATGATTTTCAACATCGTTTAATAAACTTGGGTTTTTGTCTTTGATCTTTAACATCTGATGTGCCAGTGCTAGACTTTGAGACTTCCAGTCAAATAAGTCAGGACAGTCCTTTTATATCTTCCTAGTTTAGAACAAGTTGATGCCACTTTAATCTGAGTAATCTTGAGAGAAGAAGAATCTTTGTATTAATTTAGTAGGAAAATGTTATAAGAGATGTTGGCTAATTTGAAGCTTTGAAAGAAAGTTTCCAAGCATCAGGTTTAAAATGATGAACTCCTTTATTCTCAATTTTTTTTTTCTTCCCTGATACTATTATTGAATCATTTTGCATTTCAATATTAAGCAGAAATTAGAGTTTTGTGAATAATTGATAATTACCAATTTGGATGGCAGTTTTGGTTCAGGCAATTTTTTGCACAATGTCAAAATCATTGCCATTGTAAGGGATCTTAGAAGGTCATCTAGTTCTGCCTCCTGCTTCAGGCAGAGTTGATAGAAAGAATGTTTAGATTGTATATTGTAATCTGATGTGAGTGGGTGGTCTTGAATATTTCTAAGGCACAGTAGGATTCTGAAATACATTCACTTTCTGATTCTATTTTTCTATGGTGTTGTAATAGTAAACGAAAAATCCGTGTGCCGACCAAGTAGTGGGCAGTAGTGAGTATTCAAAGGTAGTTCATGATGTCACATCCCATAAAATAGTGTTTTATGTTGGTTCACAGAATTGAAAATATTTTTTTTGTTCACAGAATTTAAATTAAAATTGAGAGATGCATCATCTTGTCATCTCCCTCAAAGTTCTTGATGATGGATCCTCGTCCAAAATGTACTGGAAAGGATTCTGTTTTGGTGATTCATTCCTGCTTCCCTTTATCAGTTTTCATACTCTGTGCTTTAGGTACTCTGTGCTCACGGCAGTCAATATGATCACTTGCAGATGAATCTGAATCATGTTAGACATTGTTAGACAGCGCAAGTATAGGCCCAGCAGACTATGCTTCTGGCCAGAGGAACAACAGTTTCTGGACCACAGATAGTGATCAAGAAACCAAGAGACATTCTGTTGAATGTGGGTTTTCTTCCATCACAGTTTTTCATCAGTGTTTCTAGGAATACTATTAAATGCTAAGTGTTCTTACAGAGGGAAAGGGTCTTTATTTCTTAGGTTAAGAGGGATAAGAAGCTTTTGGGAAAAAAAAACCACAAAACACATGTATATATGTATTAGTTAAGGATACAGAGCTGGATGTGAGTAAATTGCATTTCTTTGCAGTACAAATATGCATATATTTATTTTTTATGGACATTATATCTATCTGCTAGCTCAACTTCATATAGAGTACAATGCCAGTTGTTACTTTAACCAACAGTAGTTTCAGATGTACGTTATATTGTTCTTCTTAATTCATTTATATCAGTGTGATATAAAAGTGCTCAGAACATCTTTAAAGTTTAATGTTACAGCTCTTATGCTTAGAGTGTTTCTGAGGACAGTTCTGTGCAGCTTTATTTGGGTTGTAGTTTTTTTTCCTGAAAGGAACAAATGTATTCATATATATATGTATTTTAAGTAAATCATAATGATGCTGAAATAAATTTTGAGTTTACGTGATCTATGAAGTAGACATCGACTTTTCCTTTCAGCCAGTTTTCTGTCTTCTTGGTTTTGATGAGAAAGTTTCTGATAGATGTTTAGATGGCTTAGGGTAACTTTCTATTATTTTTGTAATGAGTGCATTACTAAAACACATGTAAAATATTTTCTGTTTGCTGAACTTAAATTCTCATTTCAACATTTTGAACTGTGTGTCAAAGCAAATATATTTAGAAATACCTTTTATAAACATTTAAAGCATTTTAGCTGAACAGTTCTGTGTCAGGCATGTTTTCTTTAGAGTAACAAGCCAGTTTGGTGTTTATTAAAATAGTTTCTCAAAAAGGAAACTGATAGTATGAGTACTTCATTAATTTTTAATTAATTAACTATTTTGTTCTTTATAACAGCAAACTCCAGATTCTCTCTATTTTTTAACGAGTGATAGGAAGAAAGAGAACATAGATTCTGATCTGAAGTTTTGTGCACTTGGTAATTAGTTGTCTACAGATCTTTTCATCCTATTGAGATGATGGTATCGTCAGATTTATCAGCAGCAGTATTTTAGCTTGCTAATTGTCAAGAGCTGTATAATTATCTTGGTTTTCTTGATATTTAAAATAGAAAGCCTTGAGGCACTTCTACAAGACTAGAGGACACAAACTGTATTGACATACTTCTTTTTGTATCAGATGACAAAAGAAAAAAATATATTTTATTGGTAGATAATAATTTTTGAGAGCAGAAGATTCCAGCGCTTTCTTATAAAGCTGGAGATGATATGCATGTATGGACAAAAAGATTCTTGTCAGTAATCAATCTTGTCTTTCTCTTGATATTTAAGCTAAACGTGTCATTTATTAAGTAATGACAGCAACAACAACAGAACTGATAGTCTGGAATTCATGAGTTTTTCTTCTAATTTAATAAAGAAAAAGGAAAATGTGTAACTAAGTGAAAATATCTGCTGACACATTTTTGTATCAGTATTGAGGTCTACAGTTAACCAAATATGAAATACATGTGGAGAAATTATTTGTACTTGGGATTATTTTTCTGTTTGAGTCATTGTACTTTAAATACTATTATTTTTACCTTAGATTAGGATCATGCATATAAGTGACATAGACCATTAAAACAAATTACTTTTGAGATTGACTACGTACTTCTACTTTTTTCTTGTCATAATAATAAACATAATTTGCATTTTAATTTGATTTTGGCCTTTGTGACTCAGCTGTGCCAAGTGTTGTACAGAATATTCAAAGGCCCGAAAGTAAAATCAGACATTTAATTGCTGGCTTTGTGTTTGGTTGCCTGAAAAATACAGCAACTTAGCTTGATCAAGCAGTAAAGATTTTGATAGAGAGATTTCAGAATTTCTGTTAAAAATCTTGGTGAAAAAAACGTAAGATGCAGTTTACCTGTGGCCTTGTCACCACCAAACGGTGCAAATGTTTGAGACCAATACTGACTGCTAAATGGCTTTAATTCTTGATGCACACAGATTTCTAAGAACTATTATAAACGTCATGTCTTGACAGCAGAAGTTATCTATAATATTAGTATTGTTTACTATACATTATTTCATTGATTTCTCTCAGAAAGTTAGAGGCTTCTGAATCTTAAATTTTTAAAATTGAGTCAGAAAACAGAACCAAATTCTTTCTGATAATGACAATCCTGTTAGTCATTAATTTTCAAGGTGGTCAGTGCCTACCTCCTACTACCTACGCTTGGCTTGAAGCAGGCTGGGGAAGGAAAGAAGAGGAGAAGAAGCACTCCTTTTCCCTAAACCATTATTTTTTATCTCTGGGAAAGCTTTATTTTATTTAATTATTATTAATATTTAAAAAAAAATTCCAGTGGTTACATGGGAACCTGAAAACCTGTACCTATGCCCCTCATAAGAAACTAGAAACCTATTTCCTGTGAAACAGAGGGAGCAGTCATTAAAAATCTTTTCTGTTACCAGGGAAAGCCTAATCCATTTCTCCATTGTCTATTCGCACCCTTTCTTAAGATTTGATGCATGTTACCATATTTTCTGCTTGTTTGAGGTGGTATCTCATCATCCTTCAACTTATTCATGACTGCAAGCTGTTCCTGATAAACAATAATTTGCCATTATAGTCAAGAGAAAAATTTAACTTACTTGACTGAGCATCAGAATGCGTTTTGACTCTTTGCAGTACAGCTTTAGTAAGGGGAAGCAATGTTTGACCTTCCCAGTATGGAACAGAAGAGCACGCTTACCCCAGTTCAACAGTCTGACACAAGAAGTGGATGTTAGCACTTGAGGAGCTCTGTATTAAAATGTGACCCTCTGGTAATTTGAATAATATTTAATCCAAAAACTAATAATGTACAAAATTATGCTAGTACCTTTTAATGTTCCGGAGGGCAGGGGAAAAAAAAAAAAGTGTCACAACAGAATTGTATGTGAAGTTTTTCCAACTAGCAAGACCAAAAAAAAAGTGTGTTGTCACTTTGTGAAACTGCACTGCAAGAAAGCTTGTTTCAGTTAGAGAGAGCTGGGGGAACATCATGGATAATGGCTCCAAGAATATAAAGGGCAACTTCTTATGACTACATTTAGATACCCCCTCAGCTTTTTCTTTTGTTTACTAACAAAACGTGATTCCCTTAGGTTCATCTCACATGGGTCATTACAGACCCATCTTTTGGCCGTTGCTGGGCTTTGTCCCATTTCATTCTTGTGCAGTTAGGAGTCTAGTGCTCTACACGATATTCCAGATGTGGCTTCCACAAGTGTTGAGTAAAGAGAGGGAAATAATCACTTCTTCAGCCTGCCTTCACAATGCAGCCCAGTAGTCTTTAATGTTGCCAGGATTCATTGCTTACCCATGTTTACATTATTGTCCACCAAGGCCCTCGGTCCTCTTCTGAAGAGTTGCCACCTAAACAGTCATTCCTCAAATCTGGAATGAGTGGTACCAGCGCATGGCATTGTCCCATCCCAGGTCCAGGACTTTGTATTTATCTTTGACCAGACTTCTGTCAGCCCATTCCTTTGGTGGGTCAAGCAGAGCTTTCCCTCTGAAAGGAAGCTCCAGTGCAACCGGAGAAAAAGTCGCCAGACTTTGAGGTGCAAGTCACACGTTGATCTATTGTACCAGTAGCCTGAGGTAATTTCTGATAGTTAAAACTGAAACATTTAAATTGCCTTTGAGAAATCTGAGTTGTAGTTTATATTTTTGTCTTTAAAAGCTATTGCTGAGGAGAAATGGTGTGACCTGCATAACATATCAGCTACTGAAATGATCTATTAAGTTTAATTAAAGTCAACTGTGTCTTGACAACTTTGCTTTAACTCACCAGTAAGCATTATACTTGTTTTTGTTGGCATTGGACTCTGGAATTACTCTATTTCTTTAAAAAATGTTGGCTGCATTATGGTCTTAAAGGATAGCAAATCCTCAAATGACTATGACAGATTTGAAGTGTTTTTGAATATGTCCTTGTTTAAAAACAAAACAAACAAAATCCTCATCCTTAAATATTAAACGACATTATTATAAGTTAATTTTTTTTTCAAACAGCAAATTCTGAGAGATTTTTTCTTCAAGTTTTTTTGCAGGATTCAGAGAAAAAAAAATAGTGGTTCAAGGTTCAGTGCTTCTTGGTAATCAGTGCTGTATTGGGAAGTGAAGTCCCTGTCTAAAGTAGCACGTGGTTTTGGATAGTTTGCTGTGTGAGTAAGAGAGGACTGGATATTTAAGTTTTACTTTATTTTAGAATTACGTGATTTAAAGAAAAAACTCAAGTAGACCTTGGTTGCTTTAGGTCATACCCTTAGTCGATGATATTCAGGATGGAGGGGAAGAAAGTTATTAGACTAGTGCTTCTTAATCATTTTTGCATTTAACAAAATCTTTTATAAGATATTCTGCTTGTTCTTCCCTGGTGCAATGCTCATTTCAGTCACAATGTGTTACAGATTTAACACATCTCTAAAGCGCTTCAGCCAAACTCTTTGAATATTTTAAGCTTGAACAACAATTTCAATAGAGCTTTATATGAAAAAATGTGCACCCTTTAACTAGAACCAGAATGTTCTCACTCTTTTGGCTTTCTGACGTCTTTCTATCCCATAATCAACTTTAAGAGGTACTGCAGGTGGCTTGAAGGTAGAGTGAGTTAACGATTAATAAGGATTTACACAGCTTTTTGCGTCACTTTTTATTTCCAAATCATTTGCTAACAAGTCACCTAAGGGCTTAAAATCGACCAGGACAATAAACAGCAGGAGCCTGTAGTGTAATTGATGTTGATGAACAAAAATAAATTATAGAAGTCAAAATAAGTATTGTTTTATTGGTTGCACTTGATACTATACAAATTTGTTTTATTGTAAGGAATACAAAGAGCCAATTCGAATAATGATTTTTCTGTTGCAATTTTATATAGAACCTAAACGTACCTCTTTATATAATGCAGTGATTACTCAATTTATCAAATGTTGCTGTATGACTTTTTCTCAAGATCATACACTAAAGTGGTTATCAGTCCTAATATATCTTTTTTTTTTCTTTCTGTTATAAGTCTCTTTGAAGGATGTCATCAGAGCAGGAAGGCACTGTATCTTCAAATACTGTAAAAACTAGAAGAGCAACAAAGCAACACAATTTCTGTGGCCATGTTGAAGGTTTCTGTCTGAAGAGTATAATATCTTGTGTTCTTATGTTCCTTTTAAACCTCAGGATCCTTACCAATAAGATTATTCTTTTAACCTTTTAACTATAATAGCTAAAACCTTCTAAACAGGCAAAATGATGATGATTATGAAATGATGGAATATATTTTCATTATTTTCATCATTTCACCACCCCTCCTCCCCCCCCCCCCCCCACCAAGAATGCCCCTGCATAGGCAATTCCTGTTTTCCTGAACAAAACTTTGACAAACATATCTCTTACTACAAAATTTTCTCACAGATTTCCTATAGTGTTACTTATATAATTTGATTATAAATATTGATTTTTGCAGTTGGTGCTGAGTTTTCTCCCATGCTTTTACAGGCTCCTATACTGCTTAAGTGTTTTCTGCTGGAAGTTTAAATGCAGTGTAGGTGTCTTTTAAGCCTTTCACCAGTCTCTTACAAGGGTGAAGTCTTCATGTATGTGAGCCTTAATCTACAGTGCTGTAAGGCAGCTGAATTTCTTTTGCTTTGGGAGATGTATGTAATGGTATGAATGTCTTAATATTGTTGAACTAAACTTTGGATAGCCTACAGGTCAAAATGACAACTATCGTTATTCCTAAAGTAGGTTCAAGTTAATGTGATTTTGGCACACTGGAAAGGCATATCCTCATGCTGATTGATCTTAAAGTTCTCTGAAGGCTATACTTGTTGCAAGTCTTGATGACTGAAATGCTAAACCAGTGGGTATTTTTTTTTTTTCTCAGTTAGGAGAAGGAAAGAAGTTGAAAGTATAGCAGTTAAATGTCCTCTGATTGCAATCATTGTTTTTCAAAAATTGCTCTTGTGGCTCTAATAGAAAATGCATACATTGTTAATGTGATGCATGCTATCCTAAGCAAATGGGAACTGTCTAATAAAGTTTGCATGCAGTGAGTAGTACTCAAATGGTTTTGTGTATGCAGTATATATTATGATTTCACATCATCTTCCAAATGTATCATGATCATACATTGTGTGATTTTCTAGAAAAAAATACATTTCAAATTTTTTATTTTCAATATGTTGAATGATTTTTTTTTGTGTCAAGTGAATGCATAGCAAAGTAATTTCTTATTTTTCATTCTGGTGTCATGCTAAAATGTTGAATACTGTTAGGAGTTAAAGGAGTTCCTGTTTCTTAGCTGGATTGGCTCACCCTGTGAGCTTTGTTTGCAAGGTTTCTTCTGCTCTTTACTTATGCTATGGCTCATCACTGTAAAATGAATGCTTCCCAGCACTTTGCTCAGGTAACTTTCATTAATGAATTATCTTTATCCATCATAGATAAACTGGTGTAATAGATCATTTTGTTCCATTTTACATTTATTAAAGATTGGGAAAGGTGCATTAAACATAGGCTTATTACTGTGTATTTATGTGGATTCATTGGTCCTGGAATTTTCACCAGAGTGAAAAGAGTGAAAATTCACTCTTCAGCATGAGCAAAATTATGTTTTTTTATGCTATTGTGCAGAAAAACAATGTTGTCAATCATGGATTTTGCTCAAGAGTTTTAGGAGTCTTGTAGGTTCAACAAATTGAGAGAATCTTTCCCTATTTTCCTGTTGCTTGCCAAGAAGCCACTCTTTTCGCTAACCCAGCACTTACATTAGCAGACTGAAATCATAATTTCAGACCTTGAGGGCCTACACTTGTATGGGAGGTCTGTTGATGGAAAAATAACTGCAAGACACTTACGTTTGCCCCTTAGAAATGGAACAGCAAGACTTCACCTCCCTCAGAAAATTAGTTGCATTACTTGATTGGATTTTAAAGTAAACACATTATTTTGTCATATTAACATCAAGAGTCGTAACGGAGTTTTCCAACAGCACAAGTAGTTACCAAAGAAAAGCACAATGCAGAAAACTGAATTTTATGTTAAATTTATTAATCAAGATCTTCCTTTATTGCCTTTATCTGAGTTTATCTTTTCAGTTTAGTCACTTAATTTCTTCATCTGAATCTGATGTTAGCCATCCTCAGTTTTTGTAAACTTCATCTCTTAATTTGTTGTTCAAGTTCTCCATCCTTGCTGTGTGAGCCATGAAAACAGTTCCAGGAGAGAGTGCTAAGTCTTCTTTTCTTCACCAAGTTCTGGTCCATCTTCTTGTTTGCACTTTAAGGAATTTCTCATGATTCTTGTTATACTGGCATTTAGGATTGTAAAGCAGAAAATTCTCCATTTTCCCTAGTGTTTCCTGCTTTTAAAAACACTTTGCATGTTATCATAAGTCTGTTTTCATTTCAGACTTTTTTTTTTTATTATTTCTTTTTAAGGCCTTGTGCAGACACAGTGGTAAAATGTCATAAATTCCATACTTGGAAAAATAATTATCTTACAACCATTTAATTAAGATTGTGTAACGCTATTTTTGCTCTGAGGATCACATAAAGACCTCTCAAAATAATAATGGCATTGAAACATGAAATAGGTTGCCTGGATGGATGTGGATTTCAAGTCACTGTTAATTTTAGAGGCAATCTTTTATAACTTTTCATATTATCTTTTAATGTCCTGTGTCTCTTTAAATATTTTCCCAGTGAGGAAGCAAGAGATGAGTCAATTACCCTTTATACTTCGTACTGTCGTGCCTATATCATACTTCTAATTGCTCAGACATCTTTCTCCTCTTAGTATAGCATTAAAAGATGTTATATAAAGATGTACAGAAATTTATTGGGTTATAACACTGGGGGGGGAATGTAAGGAAAGTGCTGGAATTGAGGATATCAACTTCCATGGTCATCTGTCCTCAAATATTACAGAGATGTGGGCTACACTTAATATTTTTATGTATTAACAGATTTTGGGAGTAGAGTATACAAATAATGTTTTTCCTGTTTTATCCTAAAGGTAGGGCCTCTAAAATAGAATACATACATAAAAAAAAACCCTCAATTCTGTTTAGCTTAGAATAACTTTATAAGTAAATGTTTACATTGACAAGGTATTGAAGTATTGAAAACTTGGTCAATATTTTTTTAAGGGATTTTTTTTTACCAGGAAAAAAAAAATAAAAAAGAAACTTTTTGGGAATTCTTGATGCAGGATGTGCTTTGTAAAATGTAAGAATGTTTGACTTAAAGCTAACATGCTAAGATAATGAAATGTTGATATCTTATTAACAAAATTAATGTTTTTTTTTCCTACCTTGTGAAAGTTCTCTAAGATATAAAATGAAAATTATATATATACATGAGTGGTGTTTGTATTCTGTTTTTGTTAGTAAAATGTTCACAAAGAATGTGAAAGAAATTGTGGGAGGACTATTTCCCATCCACAGAATCTGTAGTTGCTAATTATAGTTAAAAGATATTATAAATCTGAGAGAATACACTGTTGCGAACAAACTACATTTGTGATAGAAGGTTATAGCACGTGGAAAAGTTGCAAAAGTCTGGAAGTTGTCCACAAAATCTTGTAACCTTCTTGTAACCTTCTGCAGACACTACTGGTCAGATGTTCTTGTTTAATATATCAGAAATAAACCTCTTTTTTTATAGAATTTTATGTACTGAACAGGATACGGACTACTTGCATAAGATCTTTACTTGAATTCAGACTGAAGTGGAGCAGCTTGGAAGAGGACTGTTCCTTTGTTCAGCATGTTGATGTTCTGTCAACTTTTATACTGCTTATTTCTGTTTATGGTCTAATTTGTGGAGTCACTTCGAGTTTTAAGATACGCTTTTATTTTCAGTTGTAAGTATTTGTCTTACATGAATGAATGAAGGAGTGAGTGTCCCAAGTTGTTACACATTTTCTTTGGCTCTTGTTGGAAAGTACTTGGGGGGAGTTGAAAGCATTGATTGGAACCGCCAATCTCCTACTCTTGAGCCCCGTGTTGCTTGCAAGAAGTGCTTGCTGGGCTGCGTCAGGTGATGGCAAGAGGGCATCACATGATGGCATCGCACTGTGGCATAAAAGATGCAGAAAACTGGGCAGTGGAAGGACATGTGTCATGCAGGGCTGCCACTCGCGCCTTCCCTTTCCTGCCCATGTGCTTCTCCAGAGCTCCCTTTCCTCTGCTCTCTCTAATGGTAATTGTGTAGTGGCTTTTAACCAGATGAAGTATTTGCCATGTCATTCATAGTGACAGGATATTTTGCCACTTCTGCCATATAAGAAAGGAATTTAAACATGTATTTCCCCAGTGGGAAGAAAAAAAGTAGAAATCTCAATGCAGCACAAGATTAAAGATACAGATAGAAATGGGGACATGGCCAAGGCAGCAAATGTGCATTGCTTCATCATTGCCCCTGGCAAGCTAAATCTTAGATGACTGTGTCACCAGTCTGGCTGTTTATTCTTCACAAAAACTTGTGGCTGAAACACACTTGTTCCCCCCTGAGATGAATTTTGTTTTGCCAGCCTAGACAGGTGCACCAGCTGATTTTATAAAAACAAACAAAGAAAAAACATTAGGTCCCTGGTTTTGGACAATGCTGTGTTTATAATGTAATGGTTATTCTGTTGTGTCAGAAAATAAAATAAGGTTAGAAAGTCCTGTGTGCTGCAATTTAGATAAATAAGGCAAGTAAAATGATGAACTTTATTGGAAAGATTAACAGCTGCCCTATCTTAACAAAAGAAATTTAGTGTTTGTAGTCCATTGTACTTTGATAGTTGTTGCTTTTTGTTCATTTTCTCTTTATCATTTGCTTCTACTTACTGGAGGGGAAAAACTTACTGGAAAATTAGGACTATTTTGCAGCTGAAAAAAAATGTTTGCGATATATAAATAGGATACCATTTACTATTTAAAAGGTACTTGGAGACGATTTTTGCTCTCAGTAGCTTTCTTTCACTCAGGATCAAGTACTGAAAATGGATTAGACAACTGAGCAGTGAAAATGTTCAAGTATATGTAGTAAGCTATTTTTGCCACCCCTTGGGTGCTCATGATAATCAATAGGTAAGGATTCCCTTTGGCAGGTTTTTTGCAGGTTACTTTTTTCAGATTAACACTAACTGTCCTAATGTGTTTTGTTTTCACATGGAACAGGAGTTAAATGCTAACATGGTTATCAATTTTTATTTGCTATCATCTAAATTAATGTTGAAATGATTGCACATTCGGAGTTTAAAACTCTGTTTCCCAAACCTTATAATAAAAGATTGGTTGCCAAAATTTTCTGAGGGAAAATAGAAGTAGCAAAGTAGCACAGAAGTGTAGAGTACATAGAGTACCTAGTAGCATAGAAAGAGAAGTAGCATATAGTAGTAGCTTTTCCTTTAAAAGATAAGAAGAACAAAACTTGCTGCTCTCGTGAAAACAGTTACTTGTGACTAGATGAACAGCTGATGGGGTTTTGCCAGACAGGAACAGGGGAGGCACCACGTCAGTGGTTCTTGATGACCAGCCTCCTTGTTCATTTGGATGGGACCATGGATTGACCACAAAAACCCATGAGGAATAATGGCAGGAAAAATCCTTTCCACTTCTAGTTCAGAGTATGTTCGGGGAAGATCATACAGCCCTGTCCCTCCAGTTTAAGTGTGTAAGCCACAGCTGAACCATGTGCACAAGAAGGAAACTGCAGGTTCCCTCTAGGCGAGGCTGAAGGCCTCCTAGCAGAATTCAGGATAGCATTCATTTTGTATCCAGATTTTAATTGCTGGACAGCTTTTACCTCCTTCCAAGTAGTCAACAAAACTGTCATCACACATCTAGTTCCAGCTCCAGAACTGTGAACTGCTGGATGTGCTCCATTAGATGATCCTTAAGTTTTTGGTAAAATGGCATATTTCTTCAAACTACTTTTGGATGTGATAGATGTCTTTTGGGGAAGTCCCTCAAAGCATTTCAGCTAAAAAGAAAAATGTTGTCATTTATGGTTATATTTTAGCAAGGTTGTATGATCAGACTTTGGTTTAGAAAGGAAAAGACGAGGCATGTTTAAGGCTAGCCTATCAGGCTGGGCTAGCCTTATGTATGTGGGACCCCAGGTAGAAGTTTGGGGAACCTGCTCTCAGGTCAGTCTTTCCATCTCTAGCCTTGTGTGTCGCTTTAAGCATGTTATCCATTCCAGTCTGTGAATGCAACCATAGTTTGCAAACTCCAGCTTCTGTTCATTCAGTTAAGCTCTGCGTGTGCACCGTGGTCTTGTCCCTCATGTAGGTGGCTGCATCACTGAATCCGTAAACCATTAGTTGTACTAGTGTGGCCCATGATTTTTATCTTTTATAAAATTAAACATAGAGAAGGTATTTTATTAAGTAATTGCTCTATAGAAGGAGTTGAAAGGCAAGGAAAAGCCACTTGCTACTTAGTGTGGTTATTAGAGAAGGAATACAAAGATCTATTGTAGTGCAGGTTTTTACAACTTGAGTTTTACTAGACTGTCTTTTGGGTAAAGGTACTGTAAATGTTTAAAAAATGTCACTTTCACTTGAAATTGTGTGCTCTGGTTTTGGCCATACACTTGAAGAACGCAAGAGAAATAACATCTGCCTTGTTTTGCCCTCTCATATCGAAGTAAGAGGATATTATGAGGCAGAAAATACTAT
Source organism: Anser anser (assembly GCF_964211835.1). Lineage (NCBI taxonomy): Eukaryota > Metazoa > Chordata > Aves > Anseriformes > Anatidae > Anser > Anser anser. The sequence goes on along the minus strand of NC_139725.1, from coordinate 9,696,159 downwards.
TTTTATGCCATCTATCACCCTTGTTAACATTTTATTAGACATAAATCATGTAGTTTTGGGTTGCATAGTGACAATATGGTTCACCATGTATTCTATTTTTATAACTTTATTTAAAACTGGCATGTAACTTGCTGTACCTGAAACCCCAAGTGAGCCAGTTATTGGAGTGTAACAAAGTTTTGACGTCAGAACTGCTATTTATTCCACTGGCAACCATTAGCAATGCATTACCCTTTGGCACTCGTGTTTTCAGAAACATGGTTAAATTTTTATGACTGGTTCTGGCCAATTAGGATTCTTTCTCAATATAGAAATAAGGGAAGATATCTTTTTTATATCTTACTAAATGTAGCTTTCTAAAAACAACAGCATAAAAATATGAATTACTGCATTCAGAGTTCACAAAACATACTATTGAGCCACACTTCAGATTGACTGCTTGCTGTACGTGTGTATTTCAGAGTCAGGGGTTAAGCTAGGCTGCCTTGTCAAATGTGTGAGCCTTTATTAGAATTTAATGCAATTACAGCTGAGTCATGCTTGCAGGTCCTTCTGGCAGCTTCAGCAGGATGTGAAAAGGGGCTGAAAACTTAAGGTAGAGAAAATTAGGGAGATGCAGGGGGAATGGAAGAAAATTGAGGGAGAGGGGGCACCAAAAAAAAAAGTAATAGAGAAATTTCAGTCGAGGCTTCTGTTGCTGGCTTTTTTCCCAAAAAATCGAAGTTTGGCAATAATAGACTTCAGGGTGCTTGCATGGACTACATACAGTGTCATGGCACAACTGGGTAAGAGGGTGTTACAGTATCTCATCATATTCCTTGTTGGTTGTTAGTATCCCTGTCCGTGTTCAGAAGTACGAAATGGCATTGTGTCCAAACGTCATCTAGAGCAGACAAGTTGTCTTGCTGTGTCATATTTGGTGGTGATCTCCTAGGGCTTGGCAATGTGCACTGGGTGTTTGTATGTTGAAGTCACCTGTCCACAAGAGTTAAGAAACACCTGTTCGTATGTGCTGCTTTACTAGTGCACTGTACGTTTGTAAATTTTGAAGAGAATGCGCTTTTATATAAGAAATTGCTGTTGCGCTTTATTAATGATCTTGTATTCTTTAGATCAGTAGTAGAAATATTGTGTGCTTCTGTTGTAAGTTCCCTATAAAAATACTTACCTGAAGCTTTTTATTTTTAAAAGACCAATTTTAATTTGTTGGATAAGTGCTTGTGGTTGCAAACTCAAGTTCCATAACTTCAGCAGCTACATCCCAGTTTTCCAAGTGAGTTGAGGTTGCTTTATCTTAAAGTATCAGGCATTTTCTGCTTGTAATGTGGGCAATATTGTGGATGAACTGCCATCTCAGGAGCAGCCATGGGGGAAAAAGAGTATTTTGCAAGTTCTGCTTGCAGTTGTTGTACTGGCCAGGCGTGGAGCTGCTGACAGGCCTGCCTGCTGTCTGCTGTGTCTTGGGTGGGTGTCCTGGGTGCTGTGCAGCCGGAGAGCAGGCAGCATGTCAGAGGCTCTGCTGTCTTGTATCAGTCTCCGCTTTAGTGACCTTATTAAGTTAATGGAGACAAACCTTCTTTCAGTGTAGTGACTGAGAAAATCATTGAAACATACAGGCTAGAAGAAAGTAGTTGTGAGGACTGACAAAGAAGTGGTTTGTTTGCCCAAGGGGCTGGACAAAAAGACTGCCTAAGAGGTGGAGGGACTTGGAGGCCATCAATGCAAAAAGGATAAAAGCTACACTGGAGGCTGGAAGAGAAAGCAAGCTACATGAGATGTTTCCAGTTACTTTGGGGAAGGCAAGCAGGCAATTACAGAGGGAGAAAGGGTTTTATTGCCCAGGCGGCTGTATAAAGCAGACATTAAGTCTGCCAGAAAATGAACAGCCTTCTTGGCTACTCCTGTGTGCATGTTGTTTGCATCTGTCTGAATGTTTTCTATGAACTGTGCACACTCTGACATGAAATAACAGAATCCACACTTTGAAGCTTGAGTGAGAACCATCAAAGAACACGGTTGTTTTCCTTTACAATCCTTTCAGGTTTTTTTCTTCTAAGAATTTTTGTGGTGGACAGGTCACTTGTTCATGCTTGTGTGCTTCATGAAGGTGGTTAAGTCTTACTATCTTCATTGGGTTATATGCATTTTGAAGCCATTTGATAGCTAGTTGTTTCTGTTCAGAGGGATAACTATAAATGTGAGCACTTAGCTTTAAAAGAAAGATTTGCAGCCTTAGTCTGCTTAAAAAAAAAAAAAGTTCATGAGAATAAGTAGATACACTAATTGCAATCCCATCTTCACTATGTAGCAAGTTGACTTCAGTTGACTTTTACAAGATGAAAAACTACTTCAAATTTCAAATTTAAGAATTACACTGTAATGTTAATCCAGCTTTAAAATTACAAGAAAATGCTCTTTTCTGAGTGCTAGTAATTTACAAATATTTCAATTTAAATGATATTTGAAACAGTCACTTTTGAATAGTGATTGTAGAATTTCTACTTTCACGTGTGAGATTCAGGAACAAGATTGTCCATTTGAGAGCTTCCAGTGAATAAGGAAATTAGAGTAATGTTTTGAAAAGTACTAATGTAACTTTGATTAACTTTTGAAAATAAATTCATGTTTAAGCTGTTACAACCCACTAAATTTAGATGCCTGCAAGGTGGATATCCCTGATATGCAGGTTTTTATTAATTATGGAATAAAGTTCTTCAATAAAAAAAAAATCCACAAAGAAATTGCCCTATCTGTAATATATATATTTGTGTTCCTTGCTCAGACGCTGTTATAATACAGGCGATAGCTGCAAAGTTTCACTACAGTTGTAATTCCTTTTTTCTCAGTATTCCATTTACAAAAAACATCAGGTACATTAGAATTTTAGATCAGTCTGCTTGAGAATATTCACTTACATTAACCTTTGTAACTGAATGTCTGTAATTCAGTCACAGTATACTCTTCAGATTGTCACAGAAATGAACAAAGTAGGTAACAGAAGAATATTCAGGATCCACAAATTAATTTCAGTTTTTTGTTTTCTTAACATTCACGGTTTCATCATGAATTTGATTGACTACAGAAGCAAGGTACATAAATGATTATTTAAAGTCTGATTGGTGAGGCATTGTTGCGGTAGCTTTTTGCGAAGAACTGAGTCATATCCACAATTCAGTATTTCAGCCCTCTAACTTCAATTGCAGTTTGAGAAAACTGTAATTTAAGGGTAATTAGCTTCATCTGTTGATCTTCATTTGTGCAGAATTGTGAAACTGTGCTGATTTCATATTACCTAAATGGAATATGTGTGTACTGAACATGACAGTGTTTCATTTAGTCTCTATCTGTAATGATGTACTGGAAAAGAAGTATGGCTCATAACTCTTTGGTTTATATCTCTTAGTAAATGAGAAATGAAGTCAAGAAGTGGGTCCTAAAAGAGACTTCCTTCCCTTAGAAAATTTGAAAGGCTTTTGAAGTGATTTTTTCCTGTGGTAAACATCCATTCCTTGTTCAGGGAACACGGAAATTGCAATTTCTAGAGAATACCTATAGGCTTGTATTGATACAAGGATCAACTGGGGAAGAAAATGACATAGAGCAGAAAAATAATGAATGTAAGGACAATTGAAAAAATACAGCAATCAAAGAATGAAAAGGAAGTCTATAAGACAAAAACTGTGTGCAAGGTTTGCTGAGAAAAATGCAAAGTCATAAGTATACTGAAACTCAAATGTGTTGAATAATTCACGATTGAAGGGGGTAGGACATTTTTAGGAGGAGTAATATGAGTCAGAGGTGAAATTAATGGAAAAGATATAAATGTGGAACGTGACAGGCAAAATGGCAAAGAACAGAAGTTAAATATTGATTGACCATTCAACATCACTAGCTAAAATTTGTGGGGAAGTAGAAGATAGCCAAGAAGATGCTTTAGAGAGCCCACAGGATATATCTGCAGGATATCTAGTTCTGGGTGGAAATATTGAGTGAAAGATAAGTTCATTTGTTTTTTAGAGAGGGGAAAAAAAAAAAAAAAGAAAATTGTTTCCATGATAGTGCATTTCTGTCTTGCTTCATTTTTTGCTCTACAGCAAAATATATGTGCCATCTCTTACAGTTGCCATGGAAAGTACTGTAGCTTTACACCTCTTTGTCCGCTTCAGCATGAAATCGATCACTGAAAACACTTCTCAGCATACGCAATTCACTTCAGCCTTGGCTCTTCTGCACAGGCTGGAGTCTCCTGCAAATGAGCCACCCTTTTATTTGGGGGGGGATCTGAGGGAGGGGTGTTTGTTTTTGGTAACATCTGTGTCCAGCTTTGAGATAAAGTTTTTAGTTTCTCATTTGAAATGGGAAATAGTTGCCTATGTCTGATAACATTAAAGATTTTCATACCACTGTTTTCATTTACAGGATCTTGTGTAACACTTCTGGTTGTATTTGACCAGACAGGATTTTCTGAAAAAAAGTCCCGTGCCACTTTGTGTGCACACAAGAAAATAAACAAGGATGTTTCAAGTCCTGTGGGTAATGACTTGGAGTAACTTGGGATAACTGCTTCTCAGGAAGTAGTTTTGTGATAAGTAATGAAATAACACTCTCAAAAAAAGAAATATGGGTTCTATAAGTTACAGCTCTTTAAAAATGAAAACCAAGATTAAATAATTATTTAATATTCCTTGTGATTTCCTGAGGTGGTTTTATACATATGTTTTATATAAACTGTAGTTTATTAGAGCAACCAAGAATACTTTGGCATTCATGAGACTGAAGAAAGGAGAGTCAAAGACGACTTTATAGACTTGAGCAGAAGATTTTCTATATATCCAAAATCCAGTTTATTAATGCAAAGTACCACTTCACTAATACATAGACTGAAAAGAATGGGCAGTGTGATCTCTGCCTTTACAAATCATACTTGTTGACTGCAGGCATAGGAGATGGGGCACTTATATTAGTACAGAGAAATCTGGGATAAATCAAACCCCCTGATGCACTCTGAACAGAAGTATCAGGAAATAAGACAGAAAAGAGAATGGAATGATATAGGCAAAAATTTGATCAGTCATTTTTTCTAAGACATGAAAACAGATGTTACCTATTTTAAATTTAAATGCAGGTTTCCTAAGCAAACAGAGAAATGAAACAACTTGAACCCTGAGTGATGTCCAAAAAGAAAGTTGGAGCACATAAATGATAAATGTTAAAAACATGGGTTTGAAACAATGTTTAGAAACTATCTAGTTGATTTTCTTGATATAAAGCAAAATCAAATATATTGATGGAATTCCTAAAATGATGTTTTCCTTTCCCTTTCTTAGAAATCTTCTTAAAGTAACAGGAATTGCATAAATAATCAGTAATGGTGATTTTGCGTGTTTTACACATGAAGAATTTATTCTAATATCTAGTTCAGAGTTGCTTTGCTGCCAGTTTTTGCAAAGTGTTCCTTGACTTGGTCTCACTCTGGCATGCAGAATGACTGAATACTGCCATCTTTTTAACAACTTCTTACAGGGATAAGTATCCTGATCCCCTCCAGCTTTCTTTTTATAGAAAGAAAAAAACAAAGTACGACGTTCAGTGTTTCCATGTGAGTCATGTTTTCTAACCACCTTTGTGTTGGTCTCTGGATCTTTGTCAGTTTGTGTAATACTTTTTTTTTTTTTTAAACCGCTGTGAAGCTTAGCCTAGTACTTCAGGTGAGACCTAATTAGTTCTGCATAGAGTGGAATAATTGACTCTTCATTTTGCTTATCTGACTTTTGTTCATTATACTGTGAAATACTTGCCTTTTTCCTAACAGCAGCATGTTCTAATGTAGGGTATCCTGTTGAATAGAGCCACCTGGAACTTAAAAAAAAAAATAAAATAGAATTACTGTTTCATAAGTACAAGCGATTCCGTTGTATCAGGCCCAGGATTGGTGCCTGTAAAAATCCTGTTGGGTTACTGTCTAGTTTGGCTACAGACTGGTTTGATGTTTCCTAAACCATTTGTGCAGCTTACAGAAATTATCTCCATAATTTCCTAGTTTGCTGTATAGTTCAGTAGAATAGTCAAGGTCTAACACTAATTATGCTGTATATCCAACACTTAAGAGTCTATGAATTTTGTCAAAAAATAAAAAGAAAAAAATCTCTTAGTCAAAATACAGGCTTCATAAGACTTTTTCTAGCAAAGTTCCTATGTACATATCTTTGTTATTTTTTTGGTCCTTATACATTGGTATACTTCAAGGAAGCATTAAGGATGCACTCTCAAAATGTCCTTTGCTTGAGGTGTTTCATAAAGTGAGCCAGTTACTATTGGAAACTCGAGTCTTAGATTATCACCATCTTTTTGATGGTGAAATCTTTATTCATATGATTTCCCAGATCCACATTTCAGAGATGGGTAAGCCATGTCTGTGTTAGCTGTGTTGTGACACAACAGCACTGGAGGTGCTTTCAAGCTGGCATCCAGACTTTGTTCATTTCACAATCTTTGCTGTCAAATACTTTTATGATTAGCGCTGTATGCTCCTTCGTGCTCAGGGCATATCAAGCACTCATCTTCATGTCTTTGGGCAGGAATTCAAATCATGTGCTCTGAAACCATTCTGTGATGCAAACCAAAGTCCAGTAAGTGAAGGTGATCAGATGATTGTCTAAAAGCATCATTTCTTTCCTGTCTAAAACACTTGTGTATAACTGCCACATGCATATGCCCCTGATAAGGGGGCTTGGAGTAACAGCTTCCTAGCTATGAGAGAAATCCAGTTCAGATCCCTGACTTCATCAGCAGAAACCTTCCCATTTCATTCAAAAGACCATCTTTTCACAAAACAAAACAGAACAAAACAGTCAGTTAATATAGCATATAAAAGATACATATATATTGAAGATGTGCCAGATTCTCACTGTGTGGAGTATCATTCTACTGTTCTTTTCTTCACTTAACTTTAGACAAGATCTTAATATCCCTCTGAGTGATCCACAAACAGGTAGTATCAGGCAAACAGGCAATAAAGATAAATGTTAAAGGAGCTTATTTTGGGAAAACCCCAAGACATTTTTGACATGATTTAAGCCATTGTCTGGCATAATATGCTTTCCTGGCTCCTCCTGTATAAGAAGAATGGTTAAAAAAAATTTGTAACAAAATGTGCATGTGTTTTACCTACCCATCTGATAGCATCACAGCATCATAGAACAGGTTGGGTTGGAAGAGTCCTTCAAGATCATCTAGCTCCAACCCCCAGGGATGCCACCCACTAGATCAGGTTGCCCAGGGCCTTGTCCGACATGGTTCTGAACACCTCTAGGAATGGGGCATCCACAGCTTCTCTGGGCAACCTGTCTCTGGGCAGTGCCTCACCGCTTTCTGAGTGAAGAATTTCCTCCTAGCTGCATTTCACAAGACAGCATCTTTCATAGTGATGTGTTATTAATCCATCTTTCAGATAACTCATTGGTTTTATGGACAAAAGCAACATGGCATCAGCACCGCTTTATGTAGAAAGTCTGTCCACATACATGCATGCTGAGCAATCGGCCTTGCAGAGGAAATTCTTTGGGCAAAATTTTTTATAATCTTTTGTAAGATGGAACAATAGCTTCTAGATTGCTTGGGGGGTACTTTTATAAATCAAATGAAACTATAAGCTGCATAACAAATCTAATATCCATAATGTAAATATAACACAAAAGTCATTGATATTGCAGAACATATGTGGTGGGGATGGAATTTACGATGCCAAGTTTATGACTTTTGTAGAGTAAAATCAGAGGTATGCTTGTCCTAATGTTCAAGAAATCTGCTTGATGATTCGGTTAAATTTTGTTTAGTTTCCTTTGATGTTTCATTATTGGAAATACCGTGTCTTTTAAGTTTCTTTTGTGGAAGTTTTTCAAATAGAGCTATACTTAATGTTATGGTATGTAACCTCAGGGGAGAATAAGTAATACATTATACTGCAGAAACAAAATAGTAAGGTATTCAGCATTTCCTAAGGGATACTTGGAACTGTACCAGAGCACGCTGTAGGAACACCAGTGGAGCCATCTAGTGTCGTTTAAAGAACGTAATGGATTACCCATGGTTTTGGCAAGGCAAAGATAAATTTATTCAAAAAAAAAAAAAAAGGTGTGTGTGTGTATTTTTTCCCTTGAAGTGCAGGTATTTGTAGTTATATTGGAGTCAGTAGCTCAGCTTGTGAACAGGAACAGAAATATATTTGTATAATACCAAAAATGATTTTTTTTTTTCCCAGTTGGAAATGTGCTATGTGGTAACAGATTTTCCGCTGAAAGAGTATTGTAGCACATGGAGAGCAATGAAACTCCATTTACTGAAACTTCCAAAGATAAGCCGTCTAAGTAAAATTCAGTTATTTTGAGAATATGCAAAATTACAGGTTGTAAGACCTTGTACAGTTTGATTCTTAATATTTTCATGTCCTCAGGTAATGATGAGAAATATCCTGACAAGAATTCCACATCAAAAACTCTTCTATTAGTTAGCACACAGATACAGAAAAAGACCTGCTTGAAAGGTACATGTAAATGATTCAGGACTAGCTTTTCAGCTGTGTGAGTGACAAAACAAAGTTAACAATTAGTGTTCCAGAGGATGCGTCAAACTACACTTACTTTATAATTGGACTAAAGATTGCTTTATCTTAATTCTGAGTTTATCTGTAAATATCTGAGAAAAATATTCACAAAACAGGATCAGTGATCTATAGTGTTCTCGAAGACTTAAATAATTTAAGTCCCTTTACCAACTTTATGCACAATATGCATTAAATCTTTTCACCTGCCTGAAGGGCCACCATGTAGCTGGAGTCCTTTAGAGTTTCTGCAACACAAGTTAAAAGGCAGGATATTCCCATTAGTTATTAGGGAAAAAAAATGCCATAAGGGTGGCAGTACTGGAGCAAGTTGCCCGAAGAGGTTGTGGAATCTCTGTCTTTGGCGGTGTTCAAGGCTCAAGTGGACATGTCCTTAAGCAATCCTATCTGATTAGACTGCTTTGAGCAGGGGATTGGACTAGATGGCATCTGGAGGTCTCTTCTGACATATCGCTCTCAGATTCTGTGGTTCTCAGGTAAAACAATGACATCCTCGAAAAAAGTTCTCCATAACAGTCTGAACATCTGCGTATGAAATGAATTCTTACGTAATTCCAGTTTTGAAATGCTTCAGTTTAAATAAATACCGAAGTAGGCTGTACTTGTTTTATGAAGCCTGCCAAGATCATGCTGTTTGTTTTCTGGCAGTCTCAAAGGGCGTTCTGTTTCACATGGAAATTACCAGTAATCATTTTACCTTTAAGATCTTAGCCTCTAATAAAGCTAGTAGTGCAAAAGAAAATTAGTCAAATTGGAGAACAGGCGACTACATGAAATACATGGAGATGTATTTAAAAACATAGAGAAGTACAGCCTACAAAATACGAAGCCATCAAACTGAAGCTCCAAGTGTTCTTTTATAGATCAGCCAGTCCTCCTTAATTCTAGTTGGAAAGAAATCTAATTAAACTACTTCTGGAGTAAGGTGGTTTTGTTTTGGTGCTTCTTTTTGTTTGCTTTGGGGTATTATTTTTGTTGTTGTTGGTTTTGAGTACTGCAGAATTTTCTTTTTATATCTTGTTAAGTTAATGCCTTTAAACTATTTTATTGCTCTCTATGGAGAAAAAGATACTGAGGTTTTCCTTCAGTAATGAACAGAAGTGGGTGACCTTGGGGTTTTAATCATCCTTTTTAGCAACAGAGGGCTCTGGGACTTGCTTTCTTTTCTGAATTTAAAAACACTGAAAATCATTTTATCTGGAATCAGGGTTTTTTTGAGTTTGTTATCAGAAAATAGAAGTTTCCAGTCAATATCTACTTTATGCTTTGTTCAAAAATCCCTGGTCATCACTTTGATTGGGAAAAATAAATAGAAAGAAGCCTTTTCACTGTCAGTGTTGTATTTATGCATTTCTCTAAATATAAAATGAGAAGTTTATGCCTAAGGGGTGCTTTATTGTTATGTTGGAGTATGTTTGTACACATGTAAAATGTGATGTGTATGTATTCTGATCATCTTAAACACTTTTGGGATGAACTTTACAATGGAGAATTACAATAACTGTTCAAATATAAACATGCTGTAAGAGACTCCTAGATCAATGAATCCAATTGCTTGGTATTACAAGCCACTGCATAATTTAATCTCCTTCACTGTGCTCTATCTTAAAATGTAATTAGGAGTTCTATATGCAGTGCTCCAGCTATTCCAGAGTCTAATATTTCATGATATGAAACTTTCTTTAAATTTCCAGTTATAGTAGTTACCTAATTTAATTTTAGTTAAATAAAATTAACTAATAGTTGATTAATATCTATTAGTTCTTCTCTCTCCCTGGCGCTTAAAATACTCAATGGAGAATATTGATGTCTATTCTTGGCCTTCTAGACTTGTTTTGCATACAAATTTTTTTTTTTTTTAAGTTTCATCTTATAATCATAGCTCTCATTCATTCTACTCATCCTATAAGAGCTTCTCTGTGCCAGTTCCACTTTGAGTTGCTCTCTTTTTGGTAAGGCTCCCGTAATGGCATTCAGTACTCCAGATGAAGTCTTACAGCTAATACTTTTCTATTTCTAGTGAAGGTACTTTTGACTTGTACGTTCTTGTTTCCCTTTTTATGGTTATGTTCGCACTGCTGTTTACTGTTCGTTTTATGGTCAAATAAAACTTCACATTCCTTGTCCTCATGGTCATGCCCAGATGACAAGCTTCAGCTCATACAAGTTTTCTCTTCTGTCACTTCAGTACGTGGTTTCGCATGTTACTCTGTTCAACTCATCCATTTCTCTTTGGTTGTTTCCCTATGAATTTGGTCATCCTTTACTGGGATACTTATAATGAATTTAATTAAGTTGATATAGTATTTCTAGGTTAATTGAAACTTGACTAAAAATACTTCTTTGGTTATTCATTTTTAAGGACCATATTTCATGATAGTATAAATGGATTTATGCAACAGCTTCTGGCTACCACATTTGTATAATTCCACATCAGGTTCTTTTTTGTGGTACTTTTTAAACTTAAGCTATAAATTTTGGCTGCTTAAAAAATCTTTGTTGATTGTGTAATTGTTTAGTTACCTTGTTACACTTGGTGGATGGTGATACCCTGCTTTCATTTACCTCTGTATGTCTTTTGTTTCACAAATGGTGCAATTTTTTTATTAAAAAAAAACCACTCAACTGCATATATTTTCCCATTAAGGAGAAACTGAGCAGTAATTTAAAATTGCACATATACTTTCAGGACTAAATATTATTCAGTTTGAATATTCTCGTATTTCTCCAAATACTCACAACTTTAGACTTTGTGATGTCATCTGAAGCCGTGAGTAACTAGACTGTGCATGTAGTTCCTATACATAAAAAGTGGTTGAAACTATGAAATTTCACCAAAAACATGAGGTATTCTTATTTCCTATATTCAATTAAAAGATAATTTACAGAATTTCTGGTTCTTCATTGTGTAGGAGGGAAGTCCATTTGAAGGCAGCATCTCATGACTTTTGTGAAGGGAAAATGTCAATACACGGAACAGCAATTGCCAGACAAGATTGTCACTAGCGAAATGCACTAGTTGAATTTGCCAGATTTTTTACAAGATATTTCCTACATGACACAACAGAATTAGAATTTAACACAGAATTGTTGTTAAGATTCTACATGGATGCTAGCCAAGTGTTATCTTCGGAGCAATAAGATCTTAAGTTCCTAAACAAACTAGTTATATTTTTATGATCACATTCTGCAATTGAAATTCTTAAATTGGGGGAAAAGGTTGAGGTTCTGGGAAAACGAACTGCTGCTAAGCTGTATTTTAAGACAGCATTTTAATCATATGATTGTATTTTTATTCTTAAGCACAATTGTAGTTCCCCTGTCTCAAAAAGGTTAAGATCTGGTACATGCAAAGATATGGAAGAGCAAGGCTTTGTGACTTCTGTGATTCCCAGTTGAATGATGCCCCTGCATCTCTTCTGTCCTTATTTGCATTCTTCTTGGGTTATGCTCCTCATATTTCTCCTTCCCACAATTAGGCATATATAGTGGGGAGATGTGACACTCACTGTCCAAGTGCTTGGATGATGCGCAGACAGTTTAATGCTTAAGGAGGGAGTCAATTAGGAATGCAGACATGCTTTTATATGAGATAGCTTAGATAAGACTGACAGGTGGGAAGAAAAAGTTACTTGTTTCATTTGTAATCAGTTCTTGATGCCAGATGTATTCACCGTTAGTGTTCTAGGGTTTAAACTACCATGTCAAACAAAGAAATAGTTTGTCAAAAGAAATAAAAATTCTGTAAGGCTTTATCACGCTGCTCCAATACTGTCAGCTGCTGAACAATTAAGAAAAATAAAATAAAAAGCTTCTGTGGCTCAGATTGTTTTTCCATTTATTATGTCATAGTATTACCATGGAGTCTCAAGGTCTAGACTCATATTTTGTTAACAAGGCAAAGGCTATACAAATATATTCCAAGTATCAGTAGCAGCAGGTCTGTCAAAGCAACAATTGTGCACAATCTTGAGCAAGCCCTCTCCATGAATGCCAGAATTTATGATGTGGAAAAATTTTGTGTAAATTTGCTTTGTTAGCTAAAGAAAATTTAACAATAGTTACATTTATGATTTGGTTCTGCAGGGAGGATAAAGAGATACTTTTTACATGCTGTATGTCTCTGTTTTTATAACAGTCACAAAATGTAAATCGAATTGTAATAGGAGTCATTTTAAAACAATTGAATGTGTGGGTGTAGGTAGGAGTAGCCTTTTTGACAGTTCATTGGATGTTGCTTTTTAAATCATCAGTGTACATCCTGTTAACTTCAAGTTCATGTTTTATATGCAGATAAATGTCAAAAAACAAAACCTTTTGTTCAACTAATGAATGAATACTCTTGGAAGCTGGATAGCTATATTCTAATCTTATAAACTGACTACACAATTATTCTGCACTTTCTCTATAATCTTTTGTTTATGAACAGATTACTATATATTTCTGAAATTATGAGCACATTATGAGGAGAAAGCACTGAACACTAATGATTTAATTTTCTTTGCTAGAAAAAATAACTTGATCTCATATTCTATTATGTGTAAAAATGCCTTGTTCATTAATATCCCTTTTATGCAGAGAACAGTTAGTTACTGTAAGGTAGGGTAGAAATATATTTAGACAGCACAAACCAAAATATTGCATGGAGGCAAAGCAGTTAGTAGGGAAAGTACACTTCTGAAGAAATTGTTTAACATAGAGAAGTTCTTGTTGTTTAAAACCATAACATTTAATATATGGTATTTTGGTCATTATCCTTAGCTGATCCCAAATGATCAGTAAGTAATTGATCAGTAAACCTCACTGAGTGATAAAACTGTTTCTGTCCCTTGTCCCTAGTCTCAAACCTTGAATATAGGTTCAGATTCCACAGAGATAGGGCATTAGCACTGGGAATGCTAGTTGATACGATCTGCTCATTCCATGCATTTTGAAAAAAATGTATCTACAGTTATTCTTGCTACAGTTTTAAATATTCTTATATTAATGAGCTAAAAAATGTTTCTACACAGCTCTAATGTTTCTAAGGTTGATTTGTACCTATCACCCTATCCAGAATACAGGATATTCTGGAATACATGCAGAAATTCTTTCCATGTTCTACAGGATTTTGGCAACTGAATTAAATGTAACTTTTCTTCATTCTAAGGCCAGTAGCAAAATTTGTTTCGGTTCAGTGAAGCAGTATTGTGTCTTTAATGAAAGCATGAATTTTTGTGTGGGTTTGTGGGGCTGGACAGGAGAGTTTTATAAAAATATCTTTCTAAGGTTCTAGTGAATGGGGAAATAATGTGTAAGATGATTTATTAATTCAAATGTTACTTTACTAACTTTTTTTTTTTTAAAGTGAAAAATGCTCTTGGAAATAGAACTGAGTAATGAGATGAGCATTCGCCCTTTAAAAGTGATTGTGTAAACTGCTAGTAGAAATGCTGCAAGACCATCAAATCTTCTTGCAGTAATTATTAAAGTAATTATAGTTATCAGGAGATCTGAAATAAGAGTCAGCTTGACTGTTTTATGTAATAAATACCTATTGGATCTGATGGGCTGGTGTGGTTTTGTTGGCTATTAAAATTATTATGGTAAGTCTTTTCTTATTTCAGAATTATGCTTTATACTGTCCACTTGTGCTGGAATGGAAGTAGAACCACGGTGGCTGAGCATTTTTGAAAGTTCATCTGGTGTTTTGGCCACCTGATTCACTGTTTTGCCCAGCCAGTGGTTTCTAACTTCAAGTCCATGTTCTGTCTTTTTCTTTATTTGTGCTGCACTGTGTTCCATGGAGGTTATGTGAGGCAAACAGGAGAGGGAATGAAGACTAGTACAAAATGCAGCAGAAGTGTAAAGGAAGCTGGTTAGCTTTAAAGTCAGTGTTAATGAAGCTGAGGGTCACAATGAGTGTTTGGTAGATCTGAGATGATGATGGAGGTATTCAACTGGTTTTACATTATGTCCAGTGAACCTTGTAAACTAGGCTGTCTGATTGATGTGAATGGTAACCTGAAGTATATCTCAAAATAAAATCCCCCAGGTAGTGCAATGTAAAGTCAGAGAAAGATTTATGATTCTTCTGATGGCTGGTAGTTTATTCTCTGAACTGTCAGGTCCCATGAATGAAAGGCAAATTGTTCTAATGGTTTGGTTTCCTTGGCACATCTGAAAGATGACAACGTATTACATATTTTATGTATATTATGTAATAAAGGTGGCGTGCATAACAAAAAGTTACATATCTTATAACAAAGATTTTACCTCTGGCTAGCTGCAAATTGCATAAAATAGTATAGTTTTCTCCTATTACTCAGCAAAACTTTGTGTTACTTAAGAAACATAAAAATATTTTTCTCAAATTTTGGTGAGGCATATGATTTTGAAATTTGCTTAAATAATCACCAGTCTTATTCTATTAGTTTTCCATTTGCCCTGAAAGAAATTACTTCCTTAATCTTTAATTTAGCCAGAGATTAACATTGTTCATTAGTAATTTACTTTTTTATATTTTGTTTTGACTGGTTTGAATATAATCATCTTTCATTTAAAAAAAAAAGTCTACTATGGTAAGATTTCTGATGTATTGTATGGAAATCATCTTTGATATACTTTTGTTTAAATATATTTATATTTTCCTTTATTTAAAGCAGTATTAATGGTTCCTTCAATACTGGGCAGTATTTTTGACTAAAAATGTGTTGCTGGACACAATAGTGGAATGGATACTTTAGGCAAAAGTAAAAATGAACCTTAAAATAATGAGCAATCTGTTTTCAGGCATCCTGAAATTTCTTACGGGTATGTCTGAGAGGACATTAGACACAATTTTTGGTGTCTGGATTAAATGAGACATGAGGAGCCAAGATAACATCATTTTATGGAATCTGTTGGTTAGATATGAAGGAGAGAAGGTTTGTTGGAAGCTATAGGAGAGCAATTAAAGCAGCAAATAACTAGTTTCATAATGGATTGAATAGGAGGCTGTATGAGAGGTGGAAGAAGGGCAACTGACATGAAGAAAGAGAAAAGCAAGTGTAATCATCTTTGGTATACTAGTTTTGACAGTGTAAGATACTGAGTGTTCTGCAGGTTAACATAAAAGGGGTTTTTGTTTGCTTTTGTCTGTGTGATGTCTTCAATGTATATGGAAAGAAGTATTTAACTTCTACAATGTACATACATCTTTTAATTTTTCCCAAATCTTAAGTCAGAGCAAATGGTATATAAATGTTCACTAGCTGTTGAAAACTTAAAAGCGACATTCCTGTGATCACCACATGCACAACAAAATTGTGATTATCTCTCTGAAATTTGAAAATATGAACTTCCTTGGTTCTATGCAAGTTGTTTTCCACACATGCTTCTTCCCATTTTCAGGTCTTTGTTAGATCAGTGGTGGTGATTTGTTTTTTTAGTTTTGTAATACAAAAGCCAACCTAGACTGAACTGTTAGTTCTCAAATAGATACACAATAAAGCTGGAAATGTAATGACAAGGTTCCTTTATAAGTTGCTATATGTAATTTTTTAATTACTGTTTTTTGTTTGCAAACATGAACACTGTGTCAACTTCCATTTTCCAAAGTTAATATAAAGTTTTTTTAGAGAATATAGAGACACATATACAGAGAGGGGGGTTGCACTGAAGCAGAGTAGCACTCATAAGAATTCCTAGGTGGGATGGTGAAAGTTCCAGGGATTTACAAATGGTGTGCTTCATCTTTTGCTTCTAAGTGTCTGGTTCAGAGCAGCAATGAGTAGAAGTCATTCACAGTTGTCTGACAGCTGTTGAGTGACCTAGGTGAAGTGAGTCAATGCTATCAAACCAGGTCTGTACCAATGTCCTCATTACAGCTGGTGCTAATTGGTACCCCTGCTGGCAGTCTCAGTGGAGTTAGTAAATCAAAGTACCGGATTGGTCTCCTCAACTGTTGTGCATTGGCGAGAGTTAGCTGAAAAGTTTGTTTATTTATCTATTTATTTATTTATTTATTTATTTTGAGTTCTCTCAAAGAAACCATTTACTCTGGTTGAGTAGACAGTAGCTTTTGCTGCAGGCAAGGGTTCATCACTTCCTGCCATTGTGTGTATTCATATGTAGAATTTGTAAGGGTAGCAGTGGTGAAAGATCAAGAGCAGGTATTGTTATATGCACATAAAAAACTGCTGAAGCACCATGAAAGCGTAATCACGGTTTTCTGTGAAATTACTTGTGATTGATGTCACAGCAACCTCTGGGACAACTCAGAGAAACTAGATATGAGAAAAGATTTTCTCTGTTTATTTTGTAAAAGTTATATTCATGCTTTACTTTTTCTTCTGCGTACATCCCTCTCAGTTGAGTGAAATAAGAAATATTTTTATAAAGCATTGTAAAATGCCAGAGATTAACTGAAAGCGGAAGAGCCTGAAATACGTTAGTCTTTGAACTCTTCTCTCTTTCTGATTTGATTCTTTCATAGAAATGAGAACTGTGAATCCAGTACCGTCTGTCAGAATTACAATGCTATGTGTCATAGTATAAATAATAATAAAATACTGTGTTATGATCTGAACAAAGGGTCTTGAACCTGAGGTTGTGTCTTATTTTTAAACTATTGCAAACAGTACAAGAAATCTGAAAGCTCTTGAGGTTGTTATGCAATAAAATCCATTAGGGCCCCCAAGAACTTACATAGCAGATGAAATAACAATTTATTATTTTTAAAATTGACTTAGGTTGTCCACGTGTCCCCAGTGTTCCTTTACATTCCTGGAGAATGAGCATGCTGAATATTTTGAGAAGACTGCTTGATGGCAACAGTGGGAAATTTACCAAAATTTACAATTATGTTAAAAAAAATAATAAAATGATGAGTATTGTCTGCTTTTTACATCCTCAGACCACAATCTAATTGTCTTTGCTTTCTAAATATACTCAAGTCACTCAGTGTTAAACCTTTTACATCTTATTTCTCCATTTGTAGGTTGGGGCTACAAGCTCTTCATAGTGATTTTATGTTTCTAAAATACTTGGAATATGTAAAGTGGTGTTCAAGTACCAAGTTTAAATATTTTTCTCTTAAGCAAGAGACAATTGGTTTTGGTTAGACTATAACCTTCTAAGATCACTTACAATGCTTAAAATGTTCTCTTTGTGATCCTTGTTGTCTTGACAGCTTTTTTTAGTATCCCCAAGACTACCTGCAATCTCCCCCACTCCATTCAGTCTTGGTCTGTAATATTTGGATATGCATACTTTTCTCAGGCTTCTTAACCATGAACTTGGCTATTTTATCTGATATTTAGGGATGTTCCTTACTTTACCTTTCCTGCTATTTCCAGTAAGCACTGTTTTTGCAGTATATTAAGACAAAGGGGATAATGGACAGATTTGCACTCTAGGTAAGTGTGGTCATGGAATATAAATCCACTAATGCACAAACTAAACATTGGACCACTGGAAAAAAAAAAAAAGTGTAAAGAATTTCCTCGTTCCTTGGGAGAGCCAAAGGCCTGTGACTGTAGGAAACACTTTTTAGAGTAGTGTATGCAGTTTTATTTGTTTGAATATTTATTTGAGGCTATTTTGGAAATAAAACTTACAGGCTATGTAAACAAAAATCTGAAGGTAGAAGGAATTGACAAAATCAAACGTTTTTGGAGAAAATTGTGCATAGCAGGTAGTTATGATTTGAACAGAGGCATGGTAGACAAGGGAAGAGCTTTATTATGTTCTAATAAATGCTTCTCAGTGCTTGATGAAATACTGTTCTTTAAATAAATGTCTTGCTCATCATCTAATAGATTAGTCCTTATCATTACTATCATCATTGTTACCATCCTATGGAAAAAAAGAGTTGGTATCTGTATTTGTTTTCATAAGGTAATAAATGATTGCTCATACCCGTGTACTTGGTTCGATTAATTAAAATGTTTTGAGATACCCAAGGTGTTTAAAGTTGTTTCTTTGGATTCACAAAGTAAGAGGAATTCAGAGAACTGACCTGTTGTTTTAATATAGTCATTATAATGTCATGAAAAGCATCTGCTTTTAGTAAAGATTTAAATTGACCAACAGACCTGTATCCACTATTTATACAAAATGAAGTGTATAACAAACAGGAGGGTATATTTTCATGCAGCTGAAGGCTGACATCAAAATGTCAATCTTTTTTTTTTCCTGTCTTTATTTGTGAACGCCAAAACATTTTCCAGATGAAGCATCTATCTCCTAAATTGTAAATTTCAACTTAAATCAAATATGCCCATTTAATTACCTTTTCGTAGTCACAAAGGATTGGCAGTCCACATATGCATGATTTCTTTAAAGAAATATAACCAAATTTCTAGCAAGATATGAATGTAGTTCAAAATAATTTTTCAGAATGATTAGTAGCACAATACAGCACTGTTTCATAGCCACCAATATGGACTACTGTCAGAGGAACTAGACAATGGCAATTTATATTTTTTTCCAGATCTCATTCATTTTCATCTCCCACATACAGAATTGTAAAGTTCATTTCTTCATTCAAGTTATAAAGTTAGAAACACTGCCCCGTTGGACAAAGTGCAGATTTCCAAGAAAATTCCTTGTATTGTATTGAAGGGAAATGTAGTCTCAAAGCTGTAACTATTTGGCTAAAATTAAACTATGTTAAGTAGATAATAGTGCTTTTTAGGAACTGTCAGTTCTTATTAAGCTGAATAGTTGCATTTAATTATGTACTGGGCAGTAGTCAATTCAGACATTTGCATGTGTGATCATGATATCCCTCATGAAATTCATTCACTCAAGGTATTTCCCAGTTTCTGTGCTAAGTTGATTCCTTCTACTCTAACGAGGATACCACTATATACCTAAATGTTCCTTCATATGGTTGTGTGCTCATAGCTTCTTCCTTTGAATTGAATGTTTTCTCTTTTTTCCTTCATAGCATATTCTTACTTACTCCAATTGGATGTGTGCAAAAGTACTTCTGATTCTCTGTTCATGCACTCTCTTAAAACGGTAGTCTCTGGAGTCAACTAGGTTGTCGTAAGGCCAGTTGTGTGAATCTTAAACTGACCTGAAAGAAGGATTAGACTGAAGCTGATTTTTTGAAAAAGCGTGTTGGTTGTTTTTTGTTTCTTTGTTTGTTTTCCAAAATAACAGTAATGTTGACATCTCAAAAGAGATAGAGGCAGCTGTTCTTTTGTAGCAAAGAATTGCGCTCTCCATCCGTTCTGCTGCCCATGGAACTCTGACAATGATGTGAGTTAACTTAGCTGGCCTTGTAATAATTGGAGCACTAGTCCATGGGGCTGAGGAGCTCCAGGTCCTCAAACTATTACCAAAACTCTGATGTGGAGTCAGTGGCTTCTTTTTAGGGGCAGAAATGTATTTGGTCAGTGGGTTGGTTGGTTTGGTTTTTTTGCCCTTTTTTTTTTTTTTCCTGGTACTGATTAAAAGTGCAGTAGCATACTGGTTAACATTCTTAAATCTTTGTGAAATTGTTTTTTTGACAATGTATGAGTAAATAAGTGGTTTAATTGTAGGTCACCTTATAATAGACCAGAATCAAAAGCACGTGCTTAGACACACTTGCAAGAAAGAGATGGGCGCCTCAGAGATGTTTTTTTTTTTTTTTTACTTTCTCTCTCCAGTACAGAAATATTAAGCAAGAAACACCTTAAAGGTTAAGAAAGAAGAATGCAAAGCACAAAAACATATGTAAAACTCTGCTCTAACCAGTGTTCAGGTGCCTACACTGAAATGTTTTATCTGCTTATGATCCAGTGCACCTAATTTTGTCTAACTGTTTTTGAATCAACATGTTCCCTAAACAAGTGTTTGTCCCACAGCAAGAACCAAGGATTTTTTTCCTAGCAAATAAGTATTAACCACAAGGCTTGGCAGTCATATTCCATCTTGTCAGCGTTTCCTGTAGGTCCAAGCAACGTACCTTCTTTTCTGCACTTAACTAAGAGTCATGCCCAGAGCAGGAGATTCCAGGGTGGTCAGGGCATTCCCATCAAATGTTGAAGACGTCACTTTGATTTCCCCCATGTGGAGAAATGAAATTGAAGTCAGGTTTCTGATTTTTTTGTGAGCATTTGGAGTACTTTGAGGTTAAGCAGGAAGGAAGACAAACTTAAGCAGCTACTGATGAGTGGGTTGGATCGGTTCTGCGTGCTGGCATGTGAAATGTACCTAAACTATTACTTTGGGAATAGTCCCATTGCTTAAGAGACAAGTGAGCATTACTATCTAATTGCTGCTATACAAGAGGAGAGCACTGCACTGTTAAAATTGAGGCTTTTTATTTGTGATTTTCTTACAGGAAACAGATTCGAGCTCTTCTAGGACAGTTTAGCCAGTCAGAGGCTTTGCTAATCTCATCTGGAGTTGAGCCAGGGACTCTAGATGGAGTTCTCTTGGATGCTGGCTGTTCTTCTATGCAATTTGATACACCTGAAAGAGGTTTTTCCCTGCAGAAGGATGGACCTCTGGACATGAGGATGGATGGTGACAGGTACGTGTGCATGTCATTTCCTTTTAAGCTAGAGAATGGCCATCATAAAACCACATCTAATTTTGCACAAATATACTGTATATCTTATGCCACAAAGCTTTTTTTCAGTCTTAATACTTAAAATCCTGGTTAAGTTCTTTTTCTTCTTTAGATAAGAGGAATGTTACAGTGATGATTAAACTAATTAAACCAATAATGTTTTCTTAACTCTATCACTAAAATTTTACATTTTTAGTGTGTATGGTATACAGTTACAGGGACAGCTTTTACTGTAAGACATAGATTTCTGATAACATTGTGGAGAGCAAAAAAAGCTGCCAAATATGTTGACAGGACACCGAGTTACCTAGAGCCTTGAGGTATATTTCCTTGTTCTCTTTCTGTATTGAATTTCACAAGGAAGATCAGAGGCTTAAAAAAAAATAAATTAGAATATTAATTAGAATTTTTTTTCCCTTAATTGGGAAGCGAGTGCAAAAGGCAGACTGTTAAATATATTTTTTCTCTCTTCGATGTGTGGCTGGGTTGCCTCAAGACCGGTATGGTCTGCATGGTTCCTATGAAGCCTACCATGCTTTTTTTAAGTTGAGGCCTGTTGTCTTCCTTCTATTTCTGCAGTTTCTCTGACTATGTGATCTGCAGGCTCACAATTCTTTACTGCAATCACTTTCCTTTTTTGCTACACTTTCTGTTTGTGGAATGTCTGCTTGACCGTGTTCGGTTGCGCTGTCAGGGAAGAAGTAACTTCCCTCCTTTCTGCAATGGCCATCTGACCCAGTTACTTCTCTGCAAAAGGAGTATAAAGTAACTTTAAAAAAAATCAAAACAAAACAAAAGAGCAACCAGAAATCCCATTCAAGGCAGCTGCCAGTTAAAATCCGTTAGGTATTGCAAGCTTGCCTTAGTAGTCTTGGAGGTTTCCTTTCACGTTGTGTAGGAGGCACATCAGGCTTACTTAATTGTGAAGTTATCAATTGCTAAATAAACGATCTCTATTTAAATGATCAGAATTGGTGTTGAGTTCATTGAAGAGCACGAATTTCAATGGCATAATGTTATTTTCTACTTATGCAGCAGTTTTCATCTTCTAACGGCCTAATATATGCCTAATATAGCATTGTGGTTTTCATGTGAAAAGACAAAGACCTGTGTTTTATAGATGATGGCAGTAATTGTATAATGCATTACTAAGAGAATGAACATTTCTTTGCCTTGTGTTTTGATGAACCTGTAGTCTTAAGAAATGTCATTTGATCTTTCATTATTCACATAGAGCATATGTGAAGACTATGGAAGCCTCTGTTTCTAAGCAATTGTCTTAACACATTAACATTTAAGTCTTAACACAGCAAATTTCAAGATGCTGCCTTTTTCCAGTTTGTATAAAAAGCTCACGTGATCCTACTGGGATTTAGCCCTCTGATTTCAAAAGTCTGAACTTGTGGCTTGTATTTGCATCATGAGGATACATATGTATAACAGTATATAAGAACAAAGGCTACTTGTGGCATAACAAAAACCTTCCGCTACAGTTGTTGCTATGGTACTCCTTGCCTCTGATTTCTAAGTTTTGTTATCTTTTATAAGATACTGCAGGAGAGTAATGAATGCCTGAAAAATATTCTGCATGTTAGTGTCTTTTTAGAAGAGAATTTATTAAGTAGGTTATATGTTTTCTCCACATTAGTAAACACTTCTGTGATCTTCATAAAATACTTTGAACTGTTTCAATAGCATAGTGACACAATTTAAAAATAAATAAATATGTACGACTTATACCATTTCAATTCTAACAGTTCCTTTCATTTGCAGTATTATCTCATTTGAATTCTCTCAAAACAATGTTTGGATATAAATTCTTACACCTTTTCGTGAAAAGTAAAGTTAAACTGTTTTCATAAGCAGTTGTTTTCATAGCAGGAGATGTGAAAGAAAATATCTTTGAGATCAGTTCCAAATAAAAAACAACATATAATGCAAGGTGACTAAATGAACCCAGAAGGGACAAGTTTATATTCTAAAGATGTCTAAATAGGAACAGTCACACAGCATTTCCATTTTAACGTGATACTGAAATGTATTTATTCCTGTAAACTCATTAGGCATAGTTTATGATTGTACTTAGAAGTTTCAGCTGTTTTAATTGATGTTAAGGAACAAACTATTTAAAGTAGCAAAAAATAGGATTTAAAAGGTACAAACGAGATCTGTTTTCATAGGGTTGCTGTCTCTTACTTGAAAACCTCAAAGGCACTTGTATGCAGTGTGTGTGTTTGACTTTATGTCTCAGTGCTATGAAGCTTCACCTCTTGTCAATGAAAACTGACGTCAGTGAACTAATTGGCTCTTCTTGTGCGTAGGTACCCTGACATGCCCACTGCTGCTGATGTTGTGAATGCTTTAGATCAACAGGCACTTGCGTCCATCCTGAGAACATACGGGGAGGAGAGGCACGCCAAGAAAATCGCTTCAGCCATCGTTCAGGCACGCAGCATATATCCCATCACCAGAACTCAGCAGCTTGCAAGCATTGTTGCAGGTAGCCTCATTAATTCTTCACAGTGGCTGAGAGAGAAAAAATATTAATCCCCAAAGTCCCAGAGGGATCTATTTGTACTTGAAATCATGCAGGATCTAATCCTGCCTATTCTGCTCTGATGTCAGCTCTCCTTTTTTTCCCCCGTAATATCCCACTTCTTATACTGTATTTCACCGATTAGTTTAATAATAGATTTTACATGAAGTGATTTATCATTTTGTCAACGAAGTTGAAACACAGAGTGACAGCAGCCTAGGGAATTCTTTGTCCCAGCTATTGATAAGCATTCAAATAGATACGTCATATGCATCTCTTTGTTTTAAATTTCTACATTTTAATATTTTGAGGGGAAGTACTATGGCAGTTTCCAGTTATGAATGAAATTAGATTCATTCTCTCTGCTTAAAGAATGAGGAAGCAAAAAGTAAAGCAATACGTAGCTTGCTTCACCTTGTGAATGCCAACTAGATCAGCCTGAAGCGCCTATTGAAACACTTCATCTTACTTGCTCTTCACTGTAAACAACTTGAACAAAATCTAGTTAGACAGGAGCTGTGCTCACATGGAGAACCTTCACATTTGTGTTCTCGAGTGAAAATTTTCAAACAAAAATATAAGATACTTATACTGTGCCTTAACAATCTAAAATATAAGGCTGTATTTATTTATTTATTTATTTATTTATTTTTAATTTAACCAAGAAATGAAAATGACTGGGTCTTGTCACAAAATACCCTAAATTGTTGACTCCTTTAGCTATAGACCTTTAAGATGGCTATCCTAATTTAACATTTAGTAAAGATTAGTGTTACAAATTTTATCTGTATCCTGAAGGCTTTAAAAATATATTGTTTTCATAAAAATATGTATTCTTCCTGAAAAGAGGAAATGGAGAGGGAGGTGCCAATCTCTTCTCCCTGGTGATCGATGACAGGAAGCACAAGTACAACAAAAGCTGCTACAGGGGAGCTTCAAACTGAACATTAGGAAAAATGTCTTTACTGTGAGGGTCAAACACTGGAAAAGGCTTCCTAGTCAAGTGGTTGATGTGCCGTGCCTGTCGGCGTTCAAGAGGCATTTGGATAATGCCCTTAACAATATGCCTTAACTTTTGGTTAGCGCTGAATTGGTCAAGCAGTTGGACTAGATGATCTTTGTAGGGCACTTCCAACTAAACTATTCTATTCTACTTAAACTGTAACTTTATTTAAAAAAAATATAATTAGTGATAACTAATAGAATAGTGATTAATAATTGTGATAATTAGTGATTAATATATCTTATTGCCTACCTTAGTGAGCTTAAGAAGTTTAATAGGGACTTACTTTTAATGGCTTTAGGATCACAAAGAAATTAAAAGGCTTTGAGTTGTATAAACCAGAATACTTGAGCAAAATGTCCACTTTAAACCAGGCCCAAAGTCTAGCTGATACGATTACAGGACCTGAAGACACTGCTAGCTATTATAAGCCCCTGTTGTAAATGTGTAGTAGAGATAATGAATGTGGGGAATAAATAATATTAAAGAATATATGAGTCTTTAATAAAACCTAAGAATTTGCATTTCTAAAATGATCATCAACTTTATCAACTTTATCATCAACTTTATGAAGTAATAATTTAGTGTTGTCAGATGTATCTCATGCTCTTTGAAACAACTATTGATTAAAAATATACCATTATTGAGATTAAAGCAGCCATATTGCTATGCTAAAGATGTAACGTGTTGTATGCTGTAAACAAGCAGCATGCTAACCTCAAAAATAATTCTGCCAACTAGCTTGAATTCAAAAAATAAAATTATTAGTGTATAAAAGAGATTGATCAAAGATCCCTTCACGTTTAATGGGTTGCATGTGAGTCATCACCTAACGGTCACTTTCTGTGAAAACAACAGGGGATTTTTGTTCTCACTTTAAACTCTGATGTATTTGAAGAGCAGCTTGATATGTGAATCAGGAATGCATCAGATAAGACGCCAAAGAAAATGAATCCAACATATATCTGCTAAGACAGTAAATATGTATTTTGTGTGCTTCTTGAAGTATGCAAGTAGTTAAAACAATTTTAGGACTATTATACTTATCCCTGTTTGGGTGGAACTTCTTACAATTTTAATCTGATTTCCCTGTAAAGGAGCCCAAGGGTGGATCCTTGCTAGTTTTTGAACAGATAATATGTTAAGAAAATTTCTGGTAACTATAATAGATTTTGTTCAATTTATCATCAGTATATATTCTACTACAAACTTACATCCATGAAGTTATTGAGGTAAGTCATAGCTACAGGGCCAGAGATCACAGCTACAGAATCCTCTTGATAGGACAGCACAAAAAAGCCATGACTAATTCAAGACTTAAGCAGAGTAAACTCTATGACCTATTACTTAAATGTCAAGTCCTTAATATATATATATATATACATGTATATATATTCATTAGAAAAATAAAATCTTGCATTTTAGACTTTACAGACTCTATATGATCATAATTTTTTCTCCAGAACAGGATCATTTTTTTTGCCTGTGGCTAGATAGCTAGAAAACATGTAAACAGTCTAGCCAATGAAGCTGGGTATCTGTGTCTTTTTCTTTACTGATATGAGTATCTGAAAATTCACATATTATCCGTATTTCTCTAAAATCTTATGATTTACTATGGCTTAAGATTTTCCAGAACTCTAAACTTTTGTGCTAAGTTCCAGCTGATAACCAGAATCCCAATGAATCCAGGTTAGATTTGGACTAGCCTGGAATGGAAAAGGGAAATGCTATCCAGGAAACAAACAAACAATAAAGGGAGTTAGAAGGTGTATTGCTGCTGTTAATTGATTGGGAGATAAGAATAAAGTATAACAAAACTAAGTAAAACAAAAGGCTCTACAACAGTCACAGATCATTCAGACATTTCTAAAGTTTGTATTGGAGAGAGTTAAAAGTTTTAAGGTACAGCTTGAAAAAATTATAGATTAGTATGTCAAGATTGCCTACAACAGCTTAGGGCTAACTCAGGTATCCAAGTGATTTCTTAGTTAAACAGAACAGTCTTTTGTTCCAATTCAATGAAAGAATTCCTTCTAACTCTTGGCATAAAGCCTGAAAGTCATCTCTCAATTTACCGTGCCATTGAATAAAGTCCTACAAAATAAAATTAAATTAAAAAAAAGGTTTGTCTTATTTTTTTCTAAATGTTTTCCAAAATGCTTTTGAGCCATTTAAATAAGGAGCTCTCTGAGTAAGCTGTGGATCCTGCAATTTACACAGGGGGAAAGGAGGATTTTTTTATTTTTTATTTTTTAATTCACTGATGCGAATATCGTCTCTTCCTGTAGCTCAATCAAACTCTACGCACTGTTTACAATTTTCACACAGCTATCTGTAATGATGAACACTGTGTAAATACTAAAGATCAGTGGTTCTCTACTGAAGATCTGTGAATAGATGTGTAGAAGTCAATTAAGAAGTACTTCCTGATGGCTATTGCTGAAGCTCCTTGAGTTCTGTTGTGAAATGATAGTATTAACTGGATGTGCAGGAAAACTGGTTAGAAATAGTGAAATTCTTTAGACGGTAATTTTAATATGTTTTTTATGTACTACTGCTCAATTTTTCCTTCTAGTGGGTAATATACCTTGTTATCTATTCATTTGTTTTCACAGTTTTGTTTTTCTCAATGGCATTGAAATATGTTATCTATTAACAGGTCATTTTGAGATTATGTAGTCATTTGGACTTAACTTGAAAGGAATTGATGGTGAGATACTAAAGAATTGTGAAAAATTTAAAAAACTTTAATGGGTAAAGTCAGTCTTGTTCAGATTGTTCCACACTGATATACTTTAATTATCAGTTTGGAATTTGTAATATTGCCTGAAATTCAGATGGGTGTGAATTAACACTGTACTGAGGGAGCCTAGACAAAAGGACATTAGATGCGTCACAGAAACTTATTAAATGCAATGCTAATTCAACAGACGGATTCCTGCAAACAGGTGCACGATCTGAATTAATTTTTAAACTCTCCCACTCTTGTACACTCTGGAGACTTTAATAGTTCATATTGACAGGCACAGCACGTTGCTAATTTCATTCACAAGCTTAAGAATTTCAATACATTTTAACTTGTGAATCTATTAGATTTTTAAAAGTGTAAGTAGCATAAGGGCATCCCAAAACTAAAAATGATAATTTCTCTCTCTGGGATTTCAAACCAGTCATCTAGCTGGAAGCATGGTGTTTTTATGAATGAAATTCATTTTACAAGCTTCCCATACAGATTTATACATATATATATGTTTTTGTGCATTGTGCAGCCTGTTACCAGTAAAGATTTTCTTTTACTGTTGCAACAATTGGAGGGGGCTGGGTGATAGATTTTGTGCCTCATCAGTAAGCACAAGTAGGTTTCTATTTAACTATACCAGAGGGCTGAGAGTGGGGTAGAAATATTTTTCACCCCTGTCACATAGGTTGTATCTACTGACTTTAATAAAAAGATGAAGGCCCGTATGACAGAAATCCCTATCACAAATTACATTTATTAGTCAATAGCAGTCTCTAAAGACAGACCAATAGGCCATTGAACGTGAAGATGTTTTGGTTTTAGTTAGTCTTTTTGGTTGCATAAAACTGCAGTGTCTGTATTTCTACACCAGTTTCCTGGTGTATCCTTTACCAGTGCTAAGGTATCCTTTACCAGTATTTGGTACCATTATATATGTCCTCCTGTGCTGTTTTCTCACGTTCACCTGAGGCGTGTAAGGTTTTATTATACTTGCAGAATATATTAGGGTTTTTATTTAATTCTCTTCAGAGTTTCTCATAAATGTGTATTACAAGGACTCACTTTTCCAATTTACTTTACAGATATTTCAAAGCACAGTTAATTGCCATAGAAGAGTATTGGAGAAAGACTTTACACTCAACATCCATGGCAGGACACCTGAAAGAACTTTCTTAAGACTTGCCACTGTTCTAGTCATGCTGGTAGCCTGAGTATCTAATTTCTTTAGCTTATTTACTCAGTGTTTCAATTGCAAAATATCAGTGTGATCAGAACTGCTAAAAATCTGACCAATATTAGCATTTAGGTTTTACAAAACCATTTTGGAAATAGAACAGATATTTATATCAACTCCATTCAGATTAGTAAAAGATATTCTGATGACATACAACATAAAACTCACTATTTTACTAAAGTTCCAGTGAGATTGGCCGTGGAAATTTAAATAATGTTTCTCATTCTAGGTTTCCAATCAATAAATAAGCACAGTCAGTTTTGTATCCAGATTTCATGCTGTACTCTTGTGGGTTGGCTTCATTTGTATCTGTGATACTTTTGGAAGCTGGAATACTCTTAGAATATCAGAAATAGCTTATCCACGGAAAACCAGTGGTATTTTTTAGAAAGTACTTAGGCTGCTTAAATGCTTAGGCTGCTAAAATATGAATTTTTAATAAAGTTAAAAACTCTGTGGATCTGCTTTGAGAGGTGAACACCAGCTCCTGATAGTAACAGCCCAAAACTGAAAGTGTAAAACTGGTGTTCTTGACATCACAACTGTAAATGTTGCAGCAGGTGGCAAGAGAAAGGAGGTTCTGCATAAAGCTGGTAGAACAATACCAGTTGAAGTGGAGGGGGAAAAAACAAAAACAACAGCCATACTGCTTTCTAACCCACTAGCTTGTTAGTAGGAAATATTTTGTATGGAAACAGTGCTTTTTCATTCCAGTTACAGCTATTTTCAGTAGAGTGAACATGATGGCAATAGGCTTGGTTTTGGAAGGGGGGAAGGAGAGAGAGGTATGTTTTCATTTTTTGAAAACATATGCTTGGAAGAAGAAAGAGACTTGTGTGGTATTGTTTTCACGAACTGTCATTTTTAGTCAAGAATCCATGGCTTTTGTAGTTGAATCCAAATGATACCCAAGTATCTGATATGTCCACTTGAAATTCTCCTGAAGAAAAATTTGATTCTAAATGAAACCTAAGACGGGGCTTAAGGAGAATATGAAGCTATGTAGATTTAGTCACTTAGTGAATGCTATGGAAATACGCATGTCCTGTGGTATTCTTTTGATACATTACATACTAATTTTAAACATGGCTGTTCTGAGCAAATTACTTGTATTTGTAGGTGTTGGTTAAGTGTATAAAGAAAATTGTTTATTTTGCTCAGCACACGGCATGCCATTATATTATGCACGAAGAGACAATTTTCTTCACGCATAAATGGTAGTCAGTGGCTGTTTGAAGCGTTTCATTTTCAAATCAGAGCCTGTTTTTAGATATACGAAAAATATGGAAATAGATATTGTGCTAGGTAGCACAAACTCGGTGTGTCAGCTGGTTTCCTAGGGCATCAGTAAGTATTCCTTTATGATTTATATAAGTTACAAAACACGGTGGTCTCAAAGACAGTAGGTAGCTAATGTAACTTTTCCTAGAGTCCGCACCTGATAGAGAAGCCAAGTTCCCAGAGATTAAATCTATTTTAATTGTGAAGCAGAGTTTAAGCCACACATCCCTGTGCAGTAATGTGCATTGGGAGAAGTGCATCCTGGTGCCTCTTCTGTCTTGAAGGACTCAGCAGTAAGAAGGAACAGCTACGGTGGGGTTTTTCAATTAATTCAGGCACTTTTGTCATTAGAGTCAGAGCAGAAGGAATGTACTTGGGAAAATAGAGTATGCAGAAATGCACCTTGGATGCATCGCATACGTGATAATAACTTTGTTAATAATGATTCAATTTTATATATCATTAGTGGCTTCTCCCTTTGCTTAACAGTGATGATCACTTGTGTTTGTGATGTTGAACATATGTTTTCTGACATAAGTAGAATCTCACCTTTAAAATTCTGAAGAATTCCACCAATACAATATTTTGTGCCAGCATACTGGCAAAAATATAGAAAAACTTTGATATTTCTATTATTTTTTTCAATCACTTTTGTAAATGTGAATTTAATCAACTTATTTCAGAGGCATCATGCTCCTTTCTTTTACTTCACTATGCAGAATATCAATTACTTGATTTTGAACTGCATTTCTTTCAAACCATTGCCTTATTATGTTGTAGTTTAGCACTGGCATAGTATTAAGGCATTTTAATACACATATACCAGATGAATTGCCTTATCTCTAATGGGTTCTCTTCTTTCAAAAAATAATTATTTCCATTTATGTGCCACTATAAAATGTCTGCATTCACTTACATAATAGATTACAAGTTTATTCGGGTTTCACAGATCTTGTAAGGCTCTTGCACTTTAGTCCCTTTGATTCATCAAATCTCTTCTTTGCTCTGTACTCCGATAATGAAGACTCAAGAATAAAATACATAAAATAATGCTATATTAAAGTTTCCATGAAAATTTCAGTCTCTAAAGAGACTTGCATAACTCGTAGGAACTTTGGGGAAAGAGGAGGAGGGAATTTTGTGCCACCAGTCAAAATTATTTAAGGTGGTGATTTTTCTTCAAAAAACTCATACCTTAACACATTCTGCTATACAAACACGTGAAAAATCAACAATATCGGTTGCATTTTCTAAATTTCTCAAGGTACTTCTGTGATCATTTGAAGGAACACAGGTGTAATGGTCAAGAATTATTATCTCCAAAATAAGACATCTATTTTAAGCTTTCAGTAATTAATTGAAAGATAATTACCACTAGATAAACATTGTATTTTCTATGTAAATGAATGTAAAACATTCATTTTATCTCTGCATGTGAATAAGTGCATAATAATGTAGAAGGCAAAAGTTAAAATTTTGTGTCCACCTTTTTTTTTTTCCTTGTCTTAAAAGCATAAATAAAACCACCTCAAACAATTAATTGGCATTGATTATACTGAGTTGTAAGGTATAGGATTTATCTGGCCCATCTTCATTTTTCCCTGTTTTGGTTTCAGCTATCATTTTGCATTTTAACTTTGTGAAGCATTTCAGGAAGCAGTTCCTATAGGAAAAAACAACACTCCAACTGCAAGCCAGCTCAGTTTAATAGGGTTTTAAAGGTGATTCAAATCAGGAAATGTATCTTTTAAAGAAGGAAGCTCACTACTCAGGGTTCTGTTGTAAGTATGCTTTCCTTTCAATTCATCATACATGAGTGGATTAATGTCAGATTAGCAGTGTAGAAATAACAAAATACTAACATATACCTTTTCAAATGTATTACAGGTGCTTTTCCAGCATCAGCATTGTATGCACGAAAAGACTTGCTTCAGAGACCTACACATGTTGCTACCAAAACTTTCCAAGGCCTGCGAATATTTGTAAATGATGAGCTTCATGAGCTCTTTATAGGGCTGAAGACAGCTGAGAAGTTTCTAAAACCTGGAGGTCGCCTAGTAGCCCTCTCGTTTCATTCTCTAGAAGATCGTATCATCAAACGTTTTCTTCATGGAATAGACATGAAGGAAAAGTACAATCTTGGCTCACGGCAGAAGATAAGACGAGCTCTGAAAAATTCCTCCAAAGAAGATGACTCACAAGAATTTCCCCATGGAAAACCCAACTCAAAGTGGACTTTTATACAGAAAAAAGTTATCACCCCTCAGGCCAAAGATATTCAAACAAACCCAAGAGGGAGGTCAGCCAAGCTAAGAGCTGCTATTAAACTCTAAAACACAATTTATCATTATATAATTGTATAATTTCCTAAAATTTCATTTTCCAGAAAGCTACCTAGACAGATAATATCAAAATAAAAAATAAAATGGAAAAGACTGTTAGAAAACATTTTTCTTATCATTTTGCTTCTTTTTAATTGGGATGTAATATAGAACATCAAATGGTAAAATAAGTTAGATGAGTGGATGTCACAAATTATAATAAAAAGACGTCTTTTTAAAAAGAATATAACTATTTTTTTTTAAACTATAGTTTTGATGTAATTAAAATATTCCCTCTAGATTAAATTCAGAACTCTGACAGACTAAATTCTGATTGCTGATTGAGAAAGACAAGAAAGACATGTTTTTATGGGGGTTGGTTTCACAAAACTAAGTCAGATTACTGGTTTAGTCTACAGTAAGTTTTTTAACTAGCCTAAGAATTCATGATATTTAAATTTCTGTGTCTGTTGATTTGTTGCATGAATGTTTGTAGCTAGGAGCTAGGTCTTAAATAAACTGATATCATTATGTAATGTCTAATCCAGGAATTTATGAATGAGCTCTTACCTTTGTTAATAAGTAAATATTTACATCTGAGTGATAGCCTGGTAATTTAATGTTTATGGATTTTAAATAATGAATTGGTCTTGGGAGAAAAAGCTACTTGAAAGGCCACTGTATTGCATTTAGACAGTATAAGCAGTGAGCAAGCACCATGAAGATTTGTGCTAGATAATTTGGATTTCTTCCTGCAACCTGTGCTTCTGTGCATCCATGCAGTACAACTTCTGTGTGTTGATGGAATTACTATGAACCCATCAAACAGGATACTGTGAGACTTCTGTGGTATTCTCCTTTGCTGATGAAATTTTACTAAGAGGTGCTACTTAGTAACCTATAAAATAAGTGGCCTACTAACACCGGTTTCCTATTTGGATGCCATCCTATCCAGTAAAATTTGTAATTTACTTTTGTAATATATTTGTTATATAAGTTAATATGAATTGGATTTAGCTTTAGGTCTTAAAAGACCATTGTTTTGCTATTTTTGTATGTTAAGGATGATCAGATAATACCATAAGTTTTATCTCCTTTGACCTCTAATTTACCTCTTAAGGAAATAAAAAAAGTCCTTATTTGGATAATCAGATCTATAGCAGGACTTCATTTGTGATGAACCGGAAGCTTGGCTGATAGAGTTAGAAGATATAACTTCTGACTTTGAACTAAATGATTACTTCACTAACTTTTGAAACAACACTGATTGGATTATTCCAGACTTGATTTTCATCAAGCATCCTCTTCATGTTGATTATTTCACTGGAGTGTTTGGGATTATATTGACACAAACAATTGAAATTTAAATTCACCATCTATAATATACAGTATATTGATACCTGACTGTTATTTAATTCCTTGGTAAAGCTAAATCATGATAACATAGATCACTGATCTGAAATACCAGTTGAATGATGGACATTTCTGAAATTTCAATATTCTACCCACTTTCATTATGTGTGTTATTAAATATTAAATACAACATTCCACTTCAAATAATATTATTTGCTGACATTGTAGAGACAACAACCCGTACCTTAAATAGATATTTTTTCATTCAATCATTAAATATAAATACCAAGTTATTTTTAGTTAAGATTCCATATTGAAATGTACTCCAGTAGTAGGTTGGAAAAATTGTGCTTCAACCATAGGCTTAGAAGAGTTATAATGCAGTGCTATGTGCTGTTAAGGAACATGTGTGAGGACAAGAACATCCAGTTGTAGAAGTAAATATCTGCAGAAACTATGTGAAGACGTTAAAATTCCTTATGCTTAAAACTATATTTAAAAAACACGCTTCCCACATCCAATTTCAAAGACACACTCTTATGATAAACTACTGTATACCAGTTGTTGTAAATGCACTTCTTCATTTTCTGCTTCAAGAGTAGGAGACCTGACCTTACCTTTGATGATGAAGGTTGCAAATCCTTTTAGGTTGGAGTTGCACAGCCGTGGAAGTGCATCAATCAGTGAGCTCTTCTCTGTTTCATTCTTCTCAGGGTCTTCTCACTTTCAGCCTTGAGATATGGAGAGTCCTTGAATTTAATTTCTGTTTCACTGAAAACAGATTTTTTTTTTTCCCCCACGGAAAAAAGCTTCTGTTTATTTTTAGACAAAGTATTCTTGTATCACTAGGCATTTCATTTCTGTTCAGCAGGTGAAGTTCTGTTACGTGAAGGGTATTAGGCCTTTGTTTTTTCCCAACATATGTTAAACTTTCCTAATGTGGTATGTTGCACATGTTGGGAGAACTAAACTTTTTTTTTTTTTTTTACGATAACCAAAAACATTTTTTGTATGAAGGAGATGGTATCTGGTAGAAAATTACAGTCTCAATGAAAGCTAAATCATGCCATCAAGATACAAGTTATATATCATTTCTAAGAAATGCCGTTAAACCTTAGCAATATTAATTTTAGATGAGTCAAAAGCAAGATCATATCTGAAACCAATCAAACAAAATAAAAAAGAGAATGTGGCAATACCATAATATTGTACATGATGGGAAGATCAGAAATGACCAATATGTTCAATATTTGTAGAGAATATCAAGTAGTAGTTGTGGAAAGATGGTGGTGTTGCCAAGCAATATGTATGTGTGGAGCATATTGCTAGAATATCTCTTTTCTTGTTAGGACTCAGAAGTGTGTGGGAAAAAAATAAAAGATCAAAAACCAACTACAAGACTATTCCTGTGCGTTGTAAACGTACTTTATATTGAAATTATTTTAAAAATCTGATTTAATGGGTTACTCAAGAGAATGTAAAAGGTTGATATGCAGTCTAAAGTACCTACCGAAAAAAGAGATTTGTGTAGAATAATGTCTTGAAAACCAGACACAGTTATGCTGTCAGGTTTTTATAATACAAATACTGCACTTTTTAAAAGCATCAAGTTTAAGAAATTAGCTGCATTTAAAGCCTGTGTAGCTGTATGAGGGCCCTCTGACAATTATTATTTCAGTATTGTTTCCTAAGAATGATTATAATTTTCATTGTTTAAGAATATGAAGGGTTAATCATACTGTTTTCAAGTAATATAAGGAATTAATTTTCTTTTTACATCTACTGTAGTTGAGTAATTTCTCAGTAGTCTTTTATAGTTGCATCTACTGAGATTGGCAATTGACTGGGAAAGATGCATGTTGGAAATGTCAGTTTTTGTATACATTTTGTGGTATTTGACAGATTTTTGAAGGAGAAGAGTTTTAATGTAGTGTGAATGGAGAAAATAGTTATTTCAATATACCCACTATTATCAAATGGCTATCCTTTAGTAGCAAGTGTTGTATAAGGCTTTGCATTCTGCTTTCTAGAGTAGCATTTCTACTATTATTAATGATTCATACAATAATTGCTATGATATTGCTCTGTATATTGGAGGAGACAAGGTATTAATCAGAGAGTTTATGCTCTAAAGAGTATAACAGTGCCGTGAGAGTGGAAACATGAGGACGTATGCCCTGAGGAAAGGAGACATGCAGGCGTAGGATGGTTGCAACAAGCAGTCTGAGATGCAGCTTGTTGGTGATTTTATTTGATTAATTTACGTTTAAAAATAACTTGGATATTAGCTATCATTGTGTAGAGTACAAAAGTACTTGTGAAAAATTAGAAGAACTTGAATAAACAGCGAAGTAATGAACTCATAAGCCAATTTGTTGCTGTCCATTCTACCTAACATCTTTATCTCTAGCAAAAGTAATAAAGAGTTCGTATCTGCTTTTCTTGTGCAGCCAAAATCTCTCCAGGGAAAGCTCTTCAGTAGAATTAGGGCTGTTTGCACCAGGATCACAAATGCTGTTGGGTGGACTGGGGGATTCTGTCTTTATATATCCATGCATTTATTATTATTATTATTATTTTCATATAGCAGTTTTTAATGTCAATGGCTAGCTTGGAATAATATGCTCTTATAAATATAAGTCTTTCAGAATTATAACCAAATGTGGAGGCCTTTTTACACCTGACGTGTAGTAGAATTACGCAGGATTTTGTGGATTAATTAAAACTGCAATGCTCTATTGAACGTGACAAATAATTTAAATGAAAGTAGAACAAGTTCTGCCCTTCACCTTCTCACAGAACCCAAGAAAAATAGAAGAAACAAATGTGTTTAATCAAACTGTAATAAATAAGCTGCAAAGTTCAACGCCTTAAAAAAAATCCATTTTATGGTGAGGTTAAATAAATTAACATAAATTTTTTAATAAAATTTCATATATATATATATATGCAGTATTTTGTTACTTTTTTTGTTCACTGCCTAATTTTACCTGATGTAGGATAAGCAGCGATGGTGAGATAGCTCATTCTCTGTACATGGTTGCAGAGCATAGTTTCTAGTGCATAATCAAAAGTAATAGAGGGAAGGCATATGTGCTACTAAATCCAGCTCTGTATGTTATCTCTTCTCCTCTGCAGTTCGAATTGTGTGGTTTTGTGAATCCTAGGATAAATGAGAGGGAAGGGCTTTTCTTTTTTCAGAACACTGTAATACTTGTCCATCCAACTTTATTAAACATCATATTTAATACTTTTAGACATACTTTGCTGATGACATACCATGTTTTCCAGTACTTCTACATCACTAGAACAGGAAAAGGGGCAAATATTCATTCATTCATAAGCTAAAAAAAAAAATTTAAAAAAAATGAAGTGTTTGGCTGCCTGAATTTCTTACTGTGCAGATGTAGCTATAAGAAATAAAATGTTTTCATTGTACCTTAATCTTTAGGAAAGTTATATTTCGGCTGATGCTTTTAGAGCCTAATTTGTTTGGTTGTAATATTCAGTCAAAAACAAGCTGGAGATTTTTTTAAAAGTATTTTTACTATGTTTGCAAATTTAAACTTGACATTTTGTTTATAGCTATCTTTAAAGAGTAAAACTGGAGATACAGCTCCCTCTGTCTGTCCTGGGAATACCTATGCTTTGTTTTCTTCGGAGTGCACCTGCAAATGATTATAGTAACAGCGTGTTTATTGTCAACATGGAGATGCAAGACAAAAAGATGTGGAGAACTCTTTCTTACAGGTAAGTAGTTGTTTTAAATTACATTAACTGCAATTTTAAAATAATAAAGGCTGTCAAACAGTGAGTTATTTGCTTATCTGAAAATACTTCAATCAAGATGCCTAATTCAAAAGGCAGAAAAAAAAATTATTCTCAAACATTCAAATTATTATTAGAATAAAACACGTGAACAAAAATTCTAGATGTTTTTAGTGCCCATACAATTTCTACAGAGGTAGCAGTGGCAAATGTACCTCATGTTTTTGTTGACATTCATGAAAGAAACATTTTCTGTGTTGGTGGAAAAATCTACATGGACAGTAAAACATTAGGGGTTACGACAGATAGTGAAATGAAAATAAATGATGTTATATAAATCACATCTTAGAATTCATACATGCTATAACACCTGAGTGAAAACTTAGGTTTTATTGTACCCCATTGTCATTTGTTTACATGTCAAGTTAGTTTGAATATGTGGATGTGATTCTGGCAAAGAGAATGTATACTGCTTCAGGTTTAGGGTGTTTGTTGTTCATATTTTCACTGAACATATAGTAAAGCTCAGAATAAGTCACTGCTAGGTTTATGATCTCAGCATCATCATATTTTAACTGTAATTATATTAAGAACGTTAACAAGGTTATATATCACAATTCACTAATTATAAAATAAATATATATAAAGAAATATCTTGAAGCACAGTGCTGTAACTTGTATACCAAAATGTGTGATATACTTAATAACAACTTAGTCACAAGCAGTTTAGGCTAGAAAAGCTATTTTTTAATTTCAAACTGTATTTTATGCCTGTTTCTACACACCCTTCCTGCATTTTTTTTATTTTTCTCCTTTTAATCAAAAGTAGTTTCATGCTTAAGAATATCTCTCATAGACTTTACAAAGAACCAAAATAAGGATTAATGACAGTCCTGGCTGATGAGTATCTGAAAATGAGTATATCATAAATACTTTTTTTGTAATACAGTGCAAAATACGTATTTTCAAGAATAATGACACATACGTGCTTGTTAATACATACACAATCCGAGATCCTATTCTTGGAACCTTTACTTATGGGAATATTTTTGCTAAAAGCATACATTATTTCTAAATGTCCTGTTTCTCAAAGTTGTCATAGGAATGAGAGTTGAAATCTTGGGCTAGGCAATGAGAGATGTCAGTGCAGAGATGAATCCAACAGACTAGTGGGTGAGCTTCTTTGGAAGCTGAAAAGGCTTAATACTCACAAAACAGGGTGCACTGAGTATGGGACAGTCTGGGCTAGCTGTCGGGATTAACGCAATGATAACTGAATACAATAATGATGAATTAACAAAGTTTTTGATGCAGAGGCAGTTCCACTGGTGTATCCTACATTGCATTTCACAAGGCTTAATAGTGGTGGCAGTGGGTTTCAGATTAAGAAGAAAAAAAAAAAATCCTTGAAATTGAAGCTGGTATATAAGGTTTTACTGTGCATCTTGGAAAGAGCAGGGGGGTGACAGAAATATTGTTTGAGAGGAAAGGGGGTTCAGTCCCTACTGCTGCTGCCCCTATTAAAGGTAATAAGAAACTTGCCCTCATTTCAAACATGCGGGGTCAAGACCTAAACTGTGCCCATATTGTAGTTATCAATCACTAACTGCGGTACAGACTATTAACCCATCTATTAAAAGCTAGCAGGTGATGCAAAATTATAAATCAGTAGATTAATTAAATGTGCTTGGCAAATACCATGCTCTATAGCTGTACTGCACTTAATAGAATTTTAAAACTAAAGTAATTAAGATGATTAGGGATGTGTCACACTAGCCTTCACGCCAAGACCCTGCCATTTTTTCTTGTGTAGGTAAATACATTGGTATTGGGCTGCACCCTCCACAACTGGGTGGAAGCACTTCTGTAGCTGATACGGCGTGGTGACTGATGCCTAGATTAAAATCTGAACCTTCCCTTAAAATGTTACAATATGTTGCTTTTTAAAGCAATGACATATTAGCTCATGCTTTATTAATAGAGCTATAGTTATTTTGGAAAACAACTGGTCGTGGGGGTATTTTCTTTTTGCTGCTTGAATTTGGTGATTTATGAGTATGTATTTTTTCCCTAATATAGACCCAGGACAAGCTACCTTGTTTTTCTTTTAAAATTCGGTGAAACTTTCCTGGAAACAGCAACAGATTACATTTTTCTGTGACCAAAAAATAATTAATGAAGTTAATTACAGTGACTATTAGATCCAATTATATCCCAATGGAAGCAAAGTCCTCCATAAATACCACATTCCCCAATAGTCCAGTAATTCAGCAACATATTGAAAAATACTCTTTTGTAGTTCAGCAACTTCCTTAGTTATAGTTGGCAAATATTTTATGCAGCCTATCCAGGTCTTATTTTAGTTTTCAGTTTTCTGCTTCATTTGAGTAGGTTTTGCAAAAAAAATAAATAAAATTATCATTTTATTTTTTTTTAAAGAGGATTGTTTCCTTTGTTCAAATATATTCTTACACTAAGAAAACATTGCTTTTTTGTGTTTGTTTTCTAGTTTTTAACTTTGTTGAGGAAATACAGATCTAATCACTTCTGCAATCATTTCATTATTTCTCCTTTGAAGTCATTGTTTGTATTAGGAGTACAACATTAAGGTTGGCTACTGAGCAGAGCAATTGGCTGTTGTGCTCCCTCTTATGCAGTGTATCGCATTAACTGCTCTGATTTCCAATCACATCCTGTAGCCTGCAGAATAACAGGTGCTTCTCAGCACACATTCTCCTTTTGTTCCTCTTCATTTAATAACAAGGCTATAAAGTGCCTATGTTCAGGTTAGGTTTTCTTTTCTATAACTGAAATCCAATAATTTTATTACTAATTTTAATTTTATTAAAACTAGTAATCTTATTTATTTTTGCATATAAAAATGTTCAAATCACTGCATCAGAGTCACTGTTGACAGCACTTATTACCTCTGTCATCAGTAGCATTCCAAGTTTTCCCATGGGCACAAGAGTCTCAGCTTTCCTGAAACATTAAAGTTGATTTCCAGCTTTCATGTCTGCAGAGAAAACCACTTGAATTGGAACTCCATCTCTTTTCTATATGAATCTATGATAACTTAATGTAGTCCATTTTTTAAGGATTGCCTTATCATTTTGGAGCCTTACTTCCATTTTTTTTTAACAATTTGGTTTGATCATCATAGAGATTAAAAAACAACAACAACAACAACAAAGATTAATTATTTGGGGATTCCTGTTTTACCTGGGTATTTAGCTATTTTCAGCTCTGCTCTTTCACTTTCGCGCCTCTGTTTGCCACTGTCAAAGATGTGTGTGTAGTGAAGTGTGGAAGAGTGTACAGGAATGGTTCTGTACTTGTCACCTTGCTTGCATGCCGTCATTCTTTCATGGTACTGACATGTACATTACTGGAGGATGCTGTTAATTATCAGTTTACAAGGAATTGCTATGGAATCCTGTAGTTAAGCAAATACACAGAAATCATCTGGGTATGCCATTATTCTCCTAAATACTTTTTGAATGCATGCTACCTTCATAGATTATTGCCCCTCAACCATTTGAGATCCTCTTGGCTTTTCATTTGCTCACACAATTATCTGGCTTTTTTGTTATCCACTGCCAGCTGTATAGCTACAATTCTAGCTTCTGTCTAGTGAGGACAATAGGCAGGGATCACACATCTGTGTTTTTCAATTAATGCACAGACTTTGAGAACATGAGATGATATTTAGGGCTTCTACTAAATGTTCTCTAAACTGAAATCTGAGCCAAAGTTTTAGTATTAGTTGTTGTGTATCTTTAGTATTTATAAATCCCAACCATGACAAAAGAATACTCTATGGCACTGGTTTGGAGGGGAAGAAAAGGAGGCTTATGCGTGATTTATCAGTTAGTCAGGTAATCTTCAATTACACAAATTTTTACACTCTCAAAAGAGTAAAAGTCTGTTAAATTTTATCTTTACAAATAGCTCCTTAAAAGCATTCCTTTTGCTTCACATCCCTGTAAGGTGACAGATAGTTGAATGAAATTCATACAAGAAAATGTTTATAAGTACAACTTTGTAAATGCAGTCTTTCCAATGAGGAATTTCCTTATTCTTGATAGCCAGAGCCAGTACATTTCCAACAGAACTTCCTGTATTATACAAGGTACTTCCCTGAACATGAGCGTGAATGGTTCAGGGAGCCAGAGCTTTGAGGTTTGTAGGCTATTAGTTGCACTTTCATGACCGTAGTGTCATTTCCAGCATCTTTTTAAACCAATCTACCTCAACTTTTTCAAAATGAAAATTTGAAATTAATAAAATTTGTGTTTGGAAAGTGTAACATTTTGTTCATTTATGAAAGCTGCCAAATTTCTGTTAAAACGGAAGGTCTTGCTACCACACAATTTAAGGCCCCATCTTCACAGCTACCTCAACTTAGTGGACTCCAGTCAAAAAACACAGAAGATGAAGATGAGAGACTAAAGGAAAATGTTTTTGTGAACGTTAAAATAAGGAAAACTATACCATAAAAAAAACTAAACCATAGCTTCATCTTAAAGCCTTATGTGGACTACTTCAGATTATCTTGATCGTTGTTCTTTCTGTCATGTTGAGTTGGAAGACACACACACTTATTTTGTGTTGAAGAATGAGATATCCAGTTTGTTTCAGTTTCAAAGAAAAAGTTATAATTTCATTCATTTCCCTTTTGTGAGAGGGCTGCCACCCAGTCTTTTTTTTTCAGGCCACATTAAACTCTCTGGTCATACTGACTAGCTAATAGTTCAAAAGTCTGTGGATAAAGAAGAGCAGAATGAACCTTACATGTGCATTTTGAAGCAGTGTAATATGAATTCTGTATTTCCTTAAATTATGTGCATAAAATAAACTTTTTTTTCCTTGCACCAAATACAAGATTAATTATATTTCACCTTAACTGCTTTCAAATAAAAATTCCAAGACCCTCTAAAGCAATCCTGAGTGACAAAGCAATAGGAAGTTTGAATGTGACTTACTGTAGACTGAAGTCTACAAGGATTGTTCAGCAATATTGAGAGACTGAGGAATACCTGTATCAGTATAATTGGTGATTGTGTAATTTAAAGTTGCCTTAGGTATGATAAAGATTGAGGGTTATTAGTGGAGAATCACTATTTTTTTCACGAATTTTATCGTTCTCAAGGAGACAAATACTGCATATGACTGTTCTTGGGCACGTTACATTGGAGGATTGTGTCTTCTAATTTCAAAGAGAGTTCTTCAGGATTATCACTTTCAGTGATTAAATTATAGGTAGAATGTAAATTGCCCGAGTCATGTTTTCATTTTTACCCCAGATTATGCTACAATGGTAGGAAGTTAGCAAATATATGGGGTCTGACCCAATGTTAAATCCAACAGCCCGAAAAGCTCTCAGGATTTAAAGTGTCATTGTGAGAAAACTTGAGAAGCATTAGCATGTGTGACTAGTACCCGGTGTGCTACTGGATGCTGCCTTTAATAATAATTATTAGCTCTATTAGTATTCACCACCGCTACTGCTGTTTTCCCAAAGCCCAGTGGGGAAAGAGGGAGAAGGGAATTGTGGTTGACTGGTTGCGTCCCCAGTTCATGCTATACCAGCCATTTGTAGCAAGAAGTGGTAACAGCATAAAAACTTAATGTTCCTTTGTCTCAGCAAAATGCTTAGATAAGGTGTATGCGGGCATGAAGAGTTGTTAGATGACTAAATGCTGCATGAGGAGCACAGGATTTGCATCAAAAGAGAATTGGGACCTTGCTGTACC
Organism: Anser anser; assembly: GCF_964211835.1. Lineage (NCBI taxonomy): Eukaryota > Metazoa > Chordata > Aves > Anseriformes > Anatidae > Anser > Anser anser. The sequence continues at coordinate 9,653,015 of NC_139725.1, read as the reverse complement.
TTCATTTTGAATACTTATCTTAAACGCAGACTATAATCACTTAATATGAATTGTTTTTAATAACTAGTTTAGTTAAACCTGTGCAGATGACATGTTAGTCCTGGTAATGAAAGCAGGATAGTTAAACCAGAACTGTTAATCCTTGTTGAGCAAAATTAATTAGCCTGACAGTGTGTTAAAATGACTATGTTGCATTTAGGACAAAGTAACTATGTCTATCGTGCTATCCTTTTCTTGAAAATACTAACGTAACTCTGTAACAGCTTGGCTTTTTATCTATGATATTCTACCTAATGCTATGTCAGGTGACATAAAAGCATGTTAAAGTGTCATTAAATACTATCTCATGGTCTGTCTTTAACTGTTTTCTCTGCAATGTCTGTGATTCTTTCTATAACATTTTTTTTATATTATCCTTCTCTCTAGAATTATTTAAAATAGCTAGTGATGAGCAGCAGGGGAGCACACAAGCAATATTAAATTAAATCAGAAAAAAAAAAGTTGACAAGTACAGTTTTGGCAAATAGTGTAGTGTTTTGTTTTGTTTTTTCATCCAAGGAGGTTAAAGATTGTTAGAATCCTGAACTCCTTCATGGGAAATGGCAACATAACCAATCTCCAGCAGCATGCCAACAACTATTTGTCATTTCTTCTGAGTTTAATCTACAGGAGGATTCATCATCTGTGGCAGATGTCTGTAAATACACAAATCTATTGATCCAGGGCTCATTTTCTGCAGAAATGTAGCTGGCAAGGATGTTTACTTCCCTGTGCGGAATGTAAAACATGTTGCCTTATCTATCTAGAGAGGGGGGAAAAAAAAAGCAAGTTAAGAGATTTTTTGTGTGTTATTGCATAGCAGAGGTTAATAGGCTGGGAATGTATGATTTCTTTATTACCCTTGCTTCTTTCCTATCATCTAGTCTCATCAATAAATAAATAAGTTAATTAAAAAGCTGTTTCTAAGGGACAAAGTACAGATCCCTAAGAAGTATCAAATTTCTGGAAAGGATTTAGCCTCTGGCTTAAAAAATACATAGGGTTATGGATGGTTGAAAGCCCTCATCTTCAGTGGTTTTTACCATTAGAATGAGCTGCACAAGTTGCAACAGTAAATGAATGGTACGGCTCCTCACCTGAAGCTGTTCAGCCAGTGGGCCGTGACAAAGCCCACTATGCACAAAAGCTAAGACGTAAATCCTGGTTACAGAAATGCCCAAAATTTTATGTATGCATTTAATTATAATCCTAATATTTTGGAAATGTTCCAAATAATCAGGATGTGTATAAAAATATGCAGAATCTAATTAAATTCACATAGGAAATTCTTTCTGATGTTCAACCAGGAGCTTCTGAAGTGTGTGTGTGTGCCCACATGCAGAAATGAGCATATTACTCAATAGTTTCATAAATTATTTAAAGTATTTTACTTAGTGTTTCTGTGACCTCTCTTTTCTGCGTTGCAGGCTCCCTGTAACCGCAGTGCTCACCCAAATGTTCTCGCCTTCTCCACTCACTTGTCACCACGGGTGTCCTTTGCTGACACAGCTGCTGGGGGAGCTGCTCTTCTGAGCTGCCGCAGCAGTTCAAGTTGCTGTGCAAACAGGTGTATTTGTTCTCAAGTACTCCTTTCATGAGGCCGATGCAGATTGCCTTCTGTGTTTGGAGAGTGAGTGGTCAGAGAGTTCGAATAATGCACAAGGTGAGTTGTGCATTTCGTTCAGAAATGGCTGGTGCTTGCAGATCACCAGCACCAGTAGAAGCAGAGGGCATGAAATTGTCCTGCAAGGCAAGGCTGGGTGAGCAGGTGGGATGGGGCACCAGCCTCCTTCTGTGTTCTCACCTGATTCTGTGATTTTGCTGCAAAACAGGAGTCAAACTCTGCTGGATATTTTGTTCGTTGTTCCTGGTTTGAGTTATCAGTAGGGAAACAAATAGAAAACTTTGTCACAGCCAACACAGGGTTTTGAAAGGGACTTGTGAGAAAGTCCTACTTTTTCTTTATCTATCTCTGCTCAAATTATAAATGAAGGTAAATGTTTTCCTGACATCTCTAGGTGCACTTTTATTATATTCAGTGCTGTTTACAGCCAGAGGGGCAGATTAGTAGGTGCTCATGTTCAAGTGCAGCCCAACACTGTGGGTGGGTTTAATGAAATAAAATTTGTTGTCTGTGTGTAGCTGGCTACAACGATTCTTACAAAACACAAAAATGCATTTTGTGAACAATAAATTAGAAAAGGGAATGTTTATTTCTTAGCAAGCTTCACTCACCAAAGAATTAAAAATGTTTGAAAGCTTAAACTTATTTAAAATCTTTTCAGATTGTTTTTGTTGGATATTCAGTTGATTGTTCAGGATGTTCAGGCCTATGTAATAAATGAAAATCAGTTGAAATGAACAGCCATGGAGAGAAGTTGCCTTTTTTTGCCTTTTTTTTTTTTTTCACAAGAATTAACACGTTCTCATTAATAGGAGAGTTTAATTTTGCACGATTAGTTTCCTTAAAGAACATATAAATAAATATAAGGAATAAAATAAAATTAAAAAAAAAAAAGCAGTAGCAACCAGAGAAGACACGGAGTCATATTATTTTACTTTTTGATATGAACATGAGCCCTACAGATATATGATTCAGTTTAATAATTTCCTTCCTTTTAACCTAAGCAGCTGTTTTGGGAAAGATTCCTTTCCTTCAAGATTAGTTCATGAGTGGGCTTAATATGTTCTTGCAAAAATATCCTATTGCTTTCTTTTATAATCTTGGCAGAGAACAAAACATGTTTCATTAATTATATCTTATTTTCTTTATTTAAGCTTTCCCAAGGCTTAAAAATAACAGTGTTATCACCTGTTTCAACAGTCTGTTTTCTGTAAAGCTCAAGGTATCATTATTTAATTGAATTATGTCTGTATTTAAAAATAGGATTACGGTTTCCCTGCCTATATAAACTTGCCTGTGTCTTCCCATTAATAACAATCCATCTGCCATATATATTACTAGTACATTATAATAAGTCTCATCCTCTTATCAAAAGAGAAGTGTGGTTCTTGGTAAAAGAAAAAACCTATAGAAAAGCAAGCCATTCCTAAAAGTGGTACAGTTTATTCCACAGAGCTGGAGTTAGCAGAAAAATTATGTACTTCATCTGTGCTACACAGTTAACTGGTTACTTGACATTTCAAAGACCTGAAGTGGGAATACAGTATTGCAGAGTACCGTGTAATTGCTGTGAAGTTGCATATTGATCAACCTCAAAGCAAGTTAGGTGCTAACCAGACAGCAGTGGCCAGAGGATAAGATGCCAACCAGGCAGGGCTCTGGGCTTGGTTCCTAGCTCAGTTCCTGCCTCCTTGCTGGCCAGCAGCAAGTCAATTAAACTGGGGTGTTCTAGTATGGATGCTAAAAGTTAAATGCTGAAATCCATATTTCATAACCTGCTTAGCTTTGGAGAAATGCTGAACACCAAAAGTCCAACTAAATTGAAATACCAAATACAGTACCTTAAAATTTCCTCACCTTCCAGTGTTAGTTTAGGGCAAAAGAGGTGGCTTATGTTGCACTCTTTAATCTTTTAAATTAAATTATAGTCCTAGTTTTTAGTCACTTATGACCAGGGAAAAACGATTATAAATATCTTCAGATTTACATATTTATAAACACTTAAAAAGTCACATCTTTTGAGTGGCAAGCATATAGAGAACTGACTGAAACCAAAGCATTTATTAATATAGTTACAATATAGTTTCTGTGGCAAAATTGTCATTGCACCAGCATAGTCTCAAAATAGGATCATATTTCTAGCTTGGTCTTTATTAGTATGCTACTTTGTCTATAAAATAAAACGTTCACCACATTTCTAATAAAATTCTGGTTTATGTGAGTGTTAAATACCTTCTGTTGAGTGAAGTATCAATTAAGCAATGAATTGCAAAGTCATGTAATTTGTTTGAAATGGTGCTAACTGCCACTGTAAGGCCTTTATTGATGCTGAAATCTTTAGTAGTAGACTGAAAAGATAAACACCTCATTACAAAGATCAGCTTTCATATGGTAGTGTCTTTCAGTTGCTGCTTACCAAGAGCTCAAGTATTTCTTCTCAGCTTCTGTCTTTCCCCTGTCTAAATCCTGTCCCTTTCTACTCTTCATGTTACTGAAATAATGTACAGCTTATTGGAAATTACCTTACTCCTACTGAGAATGTTACACCTTGTAAGAATGATGCCTACTGGAAAACATAAAGCATTTTCACTCAAAATGCTGAAGGAAATAGAACGGATTGTGTGTTTGAAAACAACCAAATCTTTCTGAGATATTAAGTAGAAGCAAAGAAAAATCTACTTTTCCTTACTCCAAATGAAAATATGGAAAATAGTGAAAACATTTTTGGCCAACTTTTCATCTCACTTTTATTTATTTATTCTTAATTTGGACCATCTCTGCTGGAGGTTAGAGCAAACTTCCATTTTACAGAGGTATTAATGACAATACAAAAATCACTACAGTGGTAAGTGACACCTGAAGGCTATGAATTTGCTTGCATTGAAGGTCTTATACTGTAGGGTTCTGGATAAATTCTATACTCAAACGCCTCAGCAGAAAATTTATATAGCTGCATTGTTTTAACATTATTATTTATGTAGATGCAGATATATATGTAAGTATACATCTATTTTGTGTGCACACATACACAAGGAAATCATGCTCCATTAATCATTGTAACCATTTATACAGTATTTGGGAAAATAAGGCCTGTAGCTCAAGCAGGAAGAAGGCAGACTATTGAACGCTAATACGTTGTCTGTGCATCAAGATGCTTGCATAAATACAACACAGTCTTATTCCTGCCATTTATCACACACTTCACAAATATATTTTCTTGTTCTGTGTCTCACCAAAATCCAGTTTTCACATCCTACTGCCATAGGTCCCTAGCATTATACAACATCCTCAGCTGAAAGCAGAAGTGGTACAAAAGTGAAGTTTATTGGTCTAAGTGCTACCTTGGTAGGTTCAGATACCAGGTTGTAAACTATCAAATGTGAACAACGATAACGAATTGCACTTGCTAATCCATGTATTACAATACTGTCTTGCATCTGTCCATATCTGAAAACTAAGTTGTATGGCTAATGAGTGACCATTCCAAAGAACTGTGGTATTTAATTATAAATATTTGAAACATGGAAAGAGCACGAAGGAGAGAAATGTGGGATGATCTGAAGGGGGTCAATAAATAAATGAATAAATAAATTGCAGGGCAACCAGGCGATCAGGCCCAGTCAGCATGGGTTTATGAAAGGTAGGTCCTGCTTGACGAACCTGATCTCCTTCTATGACCAAGTGACGCGCTTGGTGGATGAGGGGAAGGCTGTGGATGTGATCTACCTTGACTTCAGTAAGGCTTTTGACACCATTTCCCACAACATTCTCCTCAAGAAACTGGCTGCTCGTGGCTTGGACTAGTGTACGCTTCGTTGGGTTAAAAACTGGCTGGATGGCCGGGCCCAAAGAGTTGTGGTGAATGGAGCCAAATCCAGTTGGAGGCCGGTCACTAGTGGAGTCCCCCAGGGCTCAGTACTGGGGCCAGTCCTCTTTAATATCTTTATCGATGACCTGGATGAGGGCATCGAGTGCACCCTCAGTAAGTTTGCAGACGACACCAAGTTAGGTGCGTGTGTCGATCTGCTTGAGGGCAAAAAGGCTCTGCAGGAGGATCTGGATAGGCTGGACCGATGGGCTGAGGCCAACCGTATGAAGTTCAACAAGGCCAAGTGCCGGGTCCTGCATCTGGGGCATAACAACCCCAAGCAGAGCTACAGGCTGGGAGATGAGTGGCTGGAAAGCTGCCTGGCAGAGAAGGACCTGGGAGTTTTGGTTGATAGTCGGCTGAATATGAGCCAGCAGTGTGCTCAGGTGGCCAAGAAGGCCAACAGCATCCTGGCTTGCATAAGAAGCAGTGTGGCCAGCAGGTCTAGGGAGGTGATTGTCCCCCTGTACTCGGCTCTGGTGAGGCCGCACCTCGAGTACTGTGTTCAGTTTTGGGCCCCTCACTACAAGAAGGACATGGAGGTGCTCGAGCGAGTCCAGAGAAGGGCTACGAAGCTGGTGAGGGGTCTGGAGAACAAGTCTTACGAGGACCGGCTGAGGGAGCTGGGGTTGTTTAGCCTCGAGAAGAGGAGGCTCAGGGGCGACCTTATTGCACTCTACAGGTACCTTAAAGGAGGCTGTAGCGAGGTGGGGGTTGGTCTATTCTCCCACGTGCCTGGTGACAGGATGAGGGGGAATGGGCTAAAGTTGCGCCAGGGGAGGTTTAGGTTGGATATTAGGAAGAACTTCTTTACCGAAAGGGTTGTTAGGCATTGGAATAGGCTGCCCAGGGAGGTGGTTGAGTCGCCATCCCTGGAGGTCTTTAAGAGACGTTTAGATGTAGAGCTTAGTAATGTGGTTTAGTGTAGGACTTGTTAGAGTTAGGGCTGAGGTTGGACTAGATGATCTTGGAGGTCTCTTCCAACCTAGACGATTCTGTGATTCTGTAAATAAATTAATTAAAAATAATGGGAAATTTAATGAAAAACTTCATGCTAAACCCCAGTAATTTCCCAAAGTAGATGTGGAAGTGGTTTTGTCAGGATATTTCAAATTAGACTTGTTGAAGGAATAACACCAATCATGTAAGAAATTATTCTATACTGGTAGGGGAATGAATTGAAAGAAGTATATTTCTCATTTTAGGCTGCTTGATTGTGCAGGAGCTACATAATTGAGCTCTCATACTTGTGCCTGATATACAGGAAGCTGAAAGGAGATGGAAAATGTTGGTAGAGTCACCTGCTTTTTCCCTGCTCTGCTCTGTTTTTCCCTGGCATTTATGGTAACCAATTTTCTTCCTCAGAATGTCAATGAGTATTTCCCATCTGTGTTACTGTTGAATTAAAAAGAACAGCTATTATGCTGGCACTTCTATTGCTGTGTTATGTGACCACTGTTTGAAGGAATCTTGTATGAGCAGGGATGTAGTGAAGCAGATGAAATTCTGCAGCAAAAATAACAGTTGAGATGGCAAATGAAGTTACTAAGTTCTGTTTTCTTCGTGAGTGACACTTAAAATACGTTTCTTTTATTTCCATGAGATTCTTTTCGTTAATTCGTAGTTCTGGTTTTTAGTGTATATATAGTACATCAAAAGTAACAAGGAGGCTGTGGTTGTTTTTGAATTCTCTTCTATAATTGCAACTCATATTTACATGTGAGCAATGAGATGCTGTAGGAAGTTACCCAAGAAAAGTTCCATGTTCTCCTCTCAAAAAACCTCGCTTCTTTTGGACCCGCAGAGAGCTGTTTGTCTGCAATGCTGCTGCTGAAGAGCACATTGAGTCACACATCAAAAATGCAGGCTTTGTCCTCTCTTGGCTGACTAGGCTCATATCAATTATTCTTTCCTCCTGTATTACTTAATGATACACCAACTCTTTTCACAAAGTGTGCGTGACTCAAGGCTTCAACATACTGCTGCCCCTGAACTATTCTTTTTCTGAATCACAGCTTGGAGGCTTGGGAGGGATTTATTAGGGGAGATGTTTGGAAAGATCAAATTCTAAGGTACTTGTAATATTAGGTTCAATTCTTAAAATGGCAGTTTTGTTTAAACATCTCTGTAATTAATACACTGAAAATTTCATCAAAGGTCTAGGGATTCAGCTTAAAAAACATGCCAAAGTTCAAAGCTTCTGCTGAACCACTTGGAACCACAAAATAAGTTTGAGAATTATACAGGATCTTTTCCTAATTTGTATGAGTCCAGAAGCTCTAAGTAGTAAACCTTCCATTCATGACTCTTCATCATTTCTAATTAGAAATGAAATGCTGAAGCCAAATGAAGGAAGAACCTGATTTCTGAAAGTGTTTGTTTGTTTGTTTTTATAGAAGTTAAAAAAAAAAAAAAGAAAGAAAAGGAATTAAACACCCTGAAAACCCCTGCATGCTCTTATTTTCATTTTTAGGTGTGTGACTAGCAGACTCTTTTCAGGTGTTTTGTTAGTTTTTGTTTTTAGTCTATCAGCCAATAGATTTAGAAGGTGATTTAATGTGAATCACCAAGACGTTAAATAAGAGAAATAAAATTTGTATCAGCCCACATTGCTCATATGTTACAAACTATTTTCCTGTAGGCTCTTGTCCTAGAAAGATAGTTTTAATAGCTTGGCGTAGCTTGACATAAGGAAAAAGAAAGACAAAGGAAAACAGCAGTGATTTAAAAATAAAGTAAAAGAAGTGCTTTGGGGTTACTGTCACTTTAGATGCTGAATCCTTTAACAAGGAGGTTTATAAAGTAGGATACTGGTCAGGATTTTTGTTTTTTATTTATTATTTTCTCTGGTGTGAGTGTTGCTGTTAGGAGATTCAAAGCTTCAGGGTCTAAATACAACATTAATGTGTCAACTTTGGTAACACAAGAACAAGACCACATGAATTTTATGTTTTGTGGATTTTCTTTCATTTTCTCCAAATAATAGCACACTTGCAATATGGATTCTTAAGGGTCATTAAAATCATAAGAGCTTCTTGCATCTTGGCAAGGATCTGATAGACCTACTACATACTGTATTAAAGTAGACCTTAAAATTTTCCTTGTTTTGCTATCTGGCTACCAGAACATCTCTGCAGCAACTCAGCTTTGATGTTTGAAGGACAAACACATGAACAGACTGTATTTTGGAAGCAAGAATATATCTGTTTTGTGTCCCAGTGATGAGGCATGACAACATCTACGTGCGGCTTTGTAACCTACCTTTACTTGTCTGCACTGACAAGATGGCCCAGAGTCCTTCCTAAACACTGGGGACAGCTTGAAAGTTGCAGTTGTCTGTGGGAGCAGCAAGGCCTTAAGGAGGCAGAGCATCCTGGATGACCTCCAGAACTAGTTGGCTGTTGTGCAGTGGAGAGCCGGGGAGGTTTAGCTGTCTTTAATGCAGCTGTGTTTCAGGGAAACTCCCTGTGTGTCTGTTGAAATCATTTCTCAGGTCAGCTCAGCTGAAGTTGGCATCAACCAGTATAATAATCTAATATCACCTGCCTGAGGAGTATATCTGGAGTTGCTACAGATCTTGTGTAATCTGCTGGAGGCAGGTGCATAAGGCCAGAAGCTAGAGAGGTGAAGAAAATGGATGCACCTAGCTTTATGCTATGTGTGTTGAATAAACAAGACTGAAGAGTCCGATACACATTGCCTATAATCCTACAGATGACAGAGGAAAAGAAGTCTGATTGTTGCTATTGAGAACAAATCAAATGATCAAAAAGGAGAATAGGAGAAGAAAAGGCCAGCAGTAACTTGCAGTGTTTGCGTTTACTTTTGTGTGAATAATTCCTTCCTGTGCTGCTTTGGCTGTTAGTCCATGGGATAATCTATCCCTGTTGGGATGCCAAACTATCCAGGCAGCAGTAACTTTCAATCTGTATGTACCCACGAGGCTGAGAATGCTTAGCTGATTTGTGTTGCTCATGTTCAGTGAAGTACATTAGTAGTGTACAGTGGTATTTTCAAGTCCTGTCAGATTTGGGGACTTTGAATTGCCTTAAATAACTGGGACACAAGAATTCCTGAAACCCCAGAGATTAACCAGCCACAGAATAAAAATCAGTTCAGATACACATCTAAGCCTCATTTAATTTTAATCTAAGTTCTTGTGGAATTTTTAGTTATTTTTGGAATGAGAGACTTATGTATAAAAAAATAAATAAATTAGGAGTTGGACAAAAATTCATTTTGAAACTTTTCAGTTCTATTGAAATCTGAAATGCATTTTGAGGGGTAAAAAACAAACAAACAAACAAGCAAAAACATGAATTACTTCTGTTTCTTTAATTCAATTATATTTCAGTTATATTTCTAGTGGTTTTAGGAACATCATTTTTTCTTTAAAAATTTTTACTCCGTGCTATACATGAGTTAAGGAAAAGAGGGCAAAAATGTGGTTTCTGTGGTTTCTGACAGCTTCTGTCAATCATAGTAAGATGCAGGAATATGCCCAGAGAAGCTCTTTCACAGGAAGGCTTATTCACACATGGAGGGAAGACTACGTGTACAGCAAGATGCATAGACATGTAATATTACCCTACAAGAGAATATCCCACTTTTAATTCACCCCTTCAGTCAGAACTAGAGGTATGCAGTCACTCAAAAGGCTGTTCTAGTGTGTAAGAAAATTCAACCAACCATTCAGGAATTCTCCTGCCCTAGGCAAGACTGAATCCAGGTAATTCCTTCACAAACAAATGCCTCATACGCCCAAGGAGGCTGGAGCAATGATAACTGGCTTTTAAAAAACCTAAGCTTGCCTGTTTCTGGGTACACTAAGAGTGCTGTCAGCATGGATTCAGGGCTGCTCGGTGTTATGGTCTTGCTGGCTGTACTAGAACCTTGTAAGGAAGACTCTGAAGATAAAAAGGATATTCAGAGGCTTCTGTGATGCTTTCAAAGAAGGCATCAACTAATTGATTTACACTAAGAATTCAGCACCACATACACTTGTGTAATCCTGCATCAACAGGTTGCCCTGAATTTATCTTGTCCACCATCTCTGCTTAGGACCAGCTCCTATAGCAGAGTAGGGTCCTACCTAATCTGAAATCTCTTGCTTATTTATTTATTTATTTATTTATTTTTGCTCATTACATCACCCCAGTATTTTGTGTTTTGTTACATGATGTTCTGTAGATAACAGGAATGTGCTGACCTCTGAGTGATTTATACCTTTAGTCTGTTGCTGTGCTCCTGAGTGCCTGGCTTTGTCTGGTGTCGACAGTGAAGAGAACTTGACAAACATTGCAGCTTGGGTCCTTCTCTGAACTCTTTGCTATTCTCTTCTTCAGACACATACTTTCATATGGCAGAGTTTATTTCTGAATTCCGTGCTTCACTTCATTGCGTCTTCCTTAGGTCAGATGTTTCTTCTAACACATTCAGGAGTTTTCAACTCACCGTTTGTTTCCTGTTCAAACTATAACCAGTTTCATCTTCTGACACACCCTTCTTCTGCACATATCTGTATTTGTATGTCTGATTGTTTTGCAAAATGTTCTTAGTGTTTGTAATTGTCTATACATTCTTAGAAATGTTTGCATCATCTATTGGTACTGGGCTATCAGACTATACTTTCTTAATGATTTGATGTTGTTGTTGCTTTCCTCTGTTCTTTTGCATCCTGGCACACCTACTTACTCTGATTTATGACATCAACAAATGCATTTTCTTTTTAGGAATACTGTTTTTAACAAATTTTTTGCAAATCAGAAAATCTATTTCTAATACCTGTGAAAAAATATTAAAAGGACAACAATTTTCATAGAATCATAGAATATCCCGAGTTGGAAGGGACCCATAAGGATCATCAAGTCCAACTCCTGGCACCGCACAGGTCTGCCCAAAAGTTTAGACCATGTGACTAAGTGCACAGTCCAATCTCTTCTTAAATTCAGACAGGCTTGGTGCAGTGACTACGTCCCTGGGGAGCCTGTTCCAGTGTGCAACCACCCTCTCGGTGAAGAACCTCTTCCTGATGTCCAGCCTAAACTTCCCCTGCCTCAGCTTAACACCATTCCCGCGGGTCCTATCACTGGTGTTTACAGTGAATAGGTCACCTGCCTCTCCACTCCCCTTCTCAAGGAAGTTGTAGACCGTGATGAGGTCCCCCCCTCAGCCTCCTCTTCTCCAGGCTGAACAGGCCCCATGAACAGGCCCATATTAATTATTTTAATAATTAATTCACATAATTCAAGTTATTTTTTCAGCTTTAATACTTGCTTTTGTATTTTCAAAAATTCAGGAGTAAGGCATTGGATTGTTGCTCTGGAGAACTGAACTTCCTCATAGCAGATTTTCAGTGCAGTCTGGGGAAATTGTTTAATCTCTCTCCATCTTATTTTCCAGCCTGTGGAACTGAGACTGTAGTTCTATCTCTCTGTAAAATCTGTAATGGTTTGTAGAAGAAGGATAAAATTATCCACAGTTTCTGAGTGTGAAAGCTAGGAATTACGCAGGGAATATTAGACAGTAGGTTGGAAGCAACATGAAGGAATTACCTTTTTAAATGTAATGATCTCTGTGTCAATAAACACCCTAAAGAAAGTAAAGACCTTTTACTCCACACAGCCATGCTGGCTTTGGCAGACAGGCAAGTCGTAATTACTTGTAATGGAAGATGCATGTGAAATGGAAAGGCCTAAGTGCTAGTAAATATGGAATTTCATACTCTCATCTCAATATTTGTTTCGTTATTTTTATGTTAGCCCAAACAGGAAGAATATCTCAAAAGAGGATAAAATACTTATTCTGCCATTGGTTGGATGTGAGTGGGTATCTCATGGCTGGTTACTGAATTAAGCGCTCTTCCTTCATGCAAACCTTGAAAAGAAAAACACAAAGTTGTTAACAAGAAGACATGTAAGCAGTAGGAAAACATTATACTAAGTGTAAACATACTTGCATGTAAGTTATTTCCAGGAATTTGTTTCAGGTGTGCAAAATGTATCTCCTCATAGTTAATCTGTAAAAATGTACACACTTTACCATGGGGCTTCCTTTCCTGTTTGCTTTTGGTTATTAATCTTAGAACAAGCTGTGCTTAGGTGTTTGGTCTCCTTGCAAAAATTTACCTTATCCAAAGTGGCATTTCATATATAGTGGCATTGGCAAGTAGACACGTAGCATTCTGAAAGAATTCATTAAATAGGGATGTGTTAGTTTACAGGTTTAATCCATATGATATTTATTGGCAGTCATACAGGCAATGACAGGCAGCCAACACACTATTCAGTGGACTTTTCCACCCATCTGTTTATCCATCTGTTACTTGAAAAATAGATTGCTTTTTTTTTTCCAAAAAAAGCATTGTTTTAGCAGGCCAGTGAGATAAAGATATGTTGAAGTATAGAACTCATTGTAACAGGACTATCTGTAACAGGACTATCTGAAACACCCAGCAGTATCTTGATATGAAATAATATTGGTAACTGGTGTGCCTCTGGCCCCTGACACTTATACACATGCCACAGTATATTACCAAAATAAACTCAAAATAGACAAGTTCAACTTACTTTTTTTTGTGTGAGCGGAGGCAGAAGACGGCTCTTTGACCACATTCTTGAGTTACGTGTTGCTGAGCACATATTACCTTGTTAAGATCAGAATGCTCTGGAAAAAAAAAAAAGGAATAATCTGATTTTTAATCGGAATGGCAATATTAACTTGTGCACTGTGTTGACGTAGTAAGAACACCTCAAAAAGAGAATTAAGTTATTTAATTTCAGTCAGATGCTTAAAAAACTTCATTAATGATATGTAAATTGTTTTTATGCTATGGATTTCTGAGGCCTACAGTTTTAAATACTGTTATCTTTTTGTTTGAAAATGTGTTTTTCCTCAGGAACAAAAAGTTATGAATATGCTTTTGAGGGAAAAAGTCATTTAAAAAACTCTTAAAATTGATAACTTCATATAACTATAGCTATACTAAGAGACACATTCCAGAGATATCAGTTGAATCACAAAATTGAGGAAAACTAATTATGCAATTTTTGATTGTCATCTGCCCTTTAATCTGTTGTTTTAAATTTTTGTGTAAAAGAAATGCCAAAATGACAGGAGAAATTTCAGATATTTGTTGTGTTGTAATTGTGCTGATGAAAAAGGCTTGCATTGGCAGAGCTTTATGATGTCCCCAGTTCTAGTGAACGTTGCAAAATGTGCATTGCAGCATATTCTTTATGGTTCATGGGCTGGCTGATTCGCAGCATTCACCCTGAAAATGCCTTAGTGGCAGATTTGTTACGATTTATTTTGGCAATGTGGTATTCTACAAGATAACAGAATCAATGACAATGTCTGACAAAATTTTCTATTGGGAGATCTGCTTTCATTTTGGTAACATTTTTAGCCTATGAAATGTATAAACTGAGAAATGTATTGATAAATAATTTCCAAAATATTAAGTGACAGAGAGTTGTGCCTAAAAATACAAAGCCAAAGAAACTCCTGTGGACATTTCCACTGATTCAAATGGCTTGCCCAAGACTGTTGGAACACATAAGCTGGTCTCTTCTCCAGCGGTACTGTGCTGTCACTCTGCAGAGGGAGCAAAAGGAACCTGTTCCTTCAGTTTAAGGATGTTGACCCAGCATACAGTTGGCTCTCAGGGCTGCAAGCGCACATAGCTGGCTCATGTTGAGCTTCTTGTCAACCAACACCCCCAGGTCTTTGTCACCTGAGCTGCTCTCAGTCCATTCTCTGCCCAGCCTGTATTAGTGTTTAGGTTTGCCCCAGCCCAGATGTAGGATCTTGTTCTTTGTCTTGTTGAACCTCATGAGGGACACACAGGCCCACTTCTCAGGCCTGTCCAGGTCCCTCTGTGACTGTGCCACACAGCTTGGTGTCATCATCAAACTTGCTGGTAAAGAACAATAAGACAGCATAGAGAGGAATCACAAAACAACATGGAGGACTAATTATGTTTATTCTAAACTTTCAGCATGTCTTTCTATTTAGAGCTGAAAGGTTTCAGCAGCTGAAAAATGAAGATGACAGCAAAGTAAGGATATTGTTGTTATTATTTGCCCATCAGGCAAGCAACATGCAAGCGTGACTTTTTTCTTCAATTTAATTTAGTTGAAAGCATTAATAATAATTTACCAAATTGGATCAATTTTTAATATTTCCTAAGGGAGTTTATTCACAGATTTCACAATTATATATAGTCTTGTTAGGAGGCTACTGTACTGTAGGATTTTCCCCCAACTCTCCTGAGATAGCAGTAAGATTGCTTGTAACTCATTGCACAATGGGACATTCTGTGAAGAGAGAACTTAAAAAACAGCTTTTATTGTGAAAAAAAATGCATCCTATTTTTCATGGAGCAGTCAATGATATGAAAGAAAATCAGGAAGCAAGTGTAAAGCAAAATAGCTAGCTTTTTTTGTACTCGTATTTGTCTGGGATAGGTATGCTACTGAAAAACAGCACAGAACATAATTTACCAAAGGACTATTGCAAATATAGTGTTCATTTTCCTTGAAAGTAATCAGTAAATTCAGAATTTAAGGTGTTTTACCACCAGTCTTTACAAACATGCTCCAAGTGTATTCAAAATGATGTACAACATGATATGAACATAATGAAGTATACAAATCTGGAAAGCTTTTGGGAAAATCTTCAAGGAAAGACTTTCCTGGCATAAGTTTAAGTTTGTAAGCAAATTTAAGTAATGTAAGGAAATAATTTTTGTGTTTTACTGCTGAGAAAGAAAACTCTGAGGAATAACGATATGTATGCGTATGTACTTATGTTCTAAGTAAAGTCACATGGAAATTTACAGGAATTTTCTGTGCTAGTTAACCATGCCGACATGCTTGGTTTGCAACACATGCAAGGTGAATTAACCCACCTGAAATAGGCTATTTCTGTCTCATTTGGGCAATTAGGCCTAAAAGTTTCAAAAATTTCATGCTTATTTTGAGTCAAGAATGTTTAAAGAATAATTTGCATGGTCATGCTCTGTAAATTGATATCCTAGGTTCTTAGGCAATGACAGTAAGCACTCAGGATTTTCACCTTTCTGAGGATTTCTTAGTCCTCAGAAATTACACCTCAAAGAGAGGTGTAAGCAGGGAGAAATAATGCTCTACATGGCACTTAAGTATTCTGTGAAATACGGCAGAAAATATTTCAAATGCTTCAGAGCAGAGGGAACACCAGATGTGTTTGCACTTTTTAAGGACTCCTTCAGAAATATGGAAGGAATTCACTGTCACCCTTCTTTGACTGCAATTACAGTTTGTCCTTAAATATGTATGTGTGTGTACTTTACACAGGAATAGCATTCATCAACAGGCTATTCCAAGGCTTCATAAACTCCAGTAAAAATCCTGTAGTGTGGTCTATTTTGGCTTACCACAGATTACTGCATGTCTTGCAGTTGACTTCAGTGTCTGTTATGTAACTGTGTGTCCTTGAAATTGTGTGTTTGCTGCACTAATTTTTAGTAGTAACTCAAAAAGTGGAGTCAAACTTCAGTGTTGATTCTTCTATGAATGTAGCAACTCGATGATTAGCACAGAGGGAGGCTGTGCTGGACAATAAGAAGGTGACTGCTGTAAGCTGGAAGAGGAAGCTAGAAGCAGTTTAAAGAAAAAGAAAATAAGGATGAAAGCTAAAATAAATATAAAGGTAAAAGAAAGATAAGAGCTTTCAAATACTTTGTCTGGAAGCTGGATTCTTTTACCTGTTAAGTAACAGTTACCCAACTAATTTACTCAACTACTAACACTGAGCAAAAGTACTTTCAAAATTTTCTTCTTTTGTTTCTGCATATCCATAGTACAGGTCAAAGCCTAGATTACAGTCTAGAAGAGATAGGAAGTCAGCAGTTAGTTGAAAAATAAGATAAGATAAGATAGATATTTGAAGGAAATCTTGTTACAAGCCTTATGACCTGTACAGTATAGTAGATACCAGTATAATTTCTCATGAGTTTGCTTCTTCCCCAGGTACATTGGAAATCAGAGAAAAAATAAGATGCTTATTTATGAAGTAAGTTACTCAACACATGAAATGATGGGTCGTGTCTATATTACTTCTTTACATTACTTCTGGTCCTGTACTCATATTTCTTCTTAGAATACATTTATATTTGAATTTGAGACAATACTTTTCCCTCAGTTTCATTGACAAACTCTTATTTTTAACACATGGTCTGTCAAACACCACTTAACGGTATTTTGTTTACACCTAATGCTTTCTCAGGACTTTGGTTAGCTCTTTGTACACATTGACTTGGATGGTAAGTATATATTGCAATAACTTTAAACAGTACTTTTTAAAATGCAGTAGTCTTTAAAATATCTATAATTCCTCACTGTGCATGGGGTCACAGGGGTTGCATAGCATTGCGTAGCAGCTGGGGCATTGCTTCTTACGGGGATTTGCTGCCCTCATGCTACCCAAGATTGACATCCACATAGGACCCTACCACATCAAGAACCATGATGGTCCATGGGTTGAAATCTGGGTAAATTGAGAGGTAAGTTTTACTGTCAATAAGATACATAATTTAACCCTGGAATAATACTCTTAACTTTCATTGGAAAGTATGAAATAAAATATAATGAGATTCAAAAGTAAATGTCAGAAAAGTTCAAGTATGGAGGCTTTTAAAAGTCCAGGAAACAATCTTTCAGCTTGTCTCATGGTTACTTTTCATCAGCCAGCACCTGGATCTCGCTTAGCCCTAAACCTCTATGATATTAATAGTTGGCCTTTGCCCTTTAGTTGTTCATTTATTCCACATGCTGTCTAAGAAAAATGCATACAAACCTTTATCTTATATATTAGTCTTAAGGGAATTTCAGAAGGGTGGTGGTAAAATTCAAGGAATCCAGAAGAACTGTGTTAGGAAACAATTATATTGTCGCTGAGAGGTGAGTCGTTTTTCAGCTGCCAAATGAATTACTGTTTGGGATTTAAACATGACTGTTTCTACTTCTCTTCAGTGGTGGTAGCTTTGAGTAAAATGGGCTAAGGAGAGATACAAAACAAGCTCCTCCCTTCACAGGTCTGCCTTATTTTAGGACGTTTCCAAAGCTACTTGTCTGCTCATAGTGACATACTGAGAGAAATCTTTGCATATAGAATACCACTGAGTGAAATCTTGTGAGACAGATCTCATCTGCAAGGTTACACGGATGCTAATTAATCATACAAATAGGTTCAGTCACTGCTTGTATCTCTGGTTTCTCACACATTCCAGGAGGGTGGAACAGCAGTGGAAGTAGGTCTACAGCCTTCTCTGGGAGTAGGCATTTTTTTCTTTTTCTTTTTTTCTCTCTCTCTCTTTTTTTTTTTTTTTCCCAGAAAAGAAATTACTTTGGCTTTTTCTACTGTCGCAGGGTTTGACAATCTCATGTCCAATTTTCTTAGCTCTAAAAAATTGGTAAATCCTGTTTCCTTTCTGGTACAGTTTTATCCTTCAAATTATTATGGTATTTGAAATTATTTATTTACTGGACTCTGGTCATCCTATCAACTGTTGAATTAGGAGGGATGAAGAAAAAATAATTCTATTCAGTTTTATCAGTTGGCTTGTTGGGTGGTTGTTAGATGGAGAGGAAAGAAAGGTGCTATGGAACAGAGATTTTGACTTTATTGTGGCAGAACTGCATCCACTTAAAGTCATGATGATTCATTGTTTGTAAAAGATCTATTTTTAGCTGGCCTGAATTATATGGAGATTAAAGAGAATCATTAGCATAAAATTCCCCTTGATGCTTCTGCAGTTGGTATAATACAAAAGACTTTGATAAGATCTCTTCAGCCTAGATAACTTTGGTGAATCCCTAAGTATGCGCAAAAAGCTGATTGGTAACCATACAGAAGCTTTTGTGGGTCAGTGATCTATTCCTCTGAGCACAATGCAACTTTTCATACAGAATGCATTCCAAAATAATGCTTTTTAGAAATAGAAGTGACAGAAGAAACAGAGAGATGAAGAGGGAGAGAGGTACATTTATAGCTGTAGAGCGAACACAGATATCTTTAGGAAAAACATTCATGTTGGATTTTGCTGTTTGCTCTGGTCTCTTAATACAGAGTGAATGCCTCTTTCACTTCATTGCATCCATCCAGACTGTTGTTTCCTGTCATGTCAAAATGCATGCAGCTAGGGTGATTGCTACATGGTGTAGATTGCAGTGGTGAGGAAGATGACCAGCTACCCTCAGTCACAGATGAGTAGTTGTGTGAACTTCTCTCATCATGTATCAGCATGTCATAGCCACATAACTCCAAAGGCATTCATTACGGTACCTCAGTTGTTGCAACAAGTATGAAATGAATGTGATGAATGTGGCAGAATATGTAACTGTTACAAAGCACTTTTAAACAGTACAACGCACATCGCAATACACTGCATTAATGTAATGATCAACAGTATTTGCCATCCTAGGATAAAATGTCATAGGAGGGGAAGTCCAAGAAGTGCTAACATTTTGGTTTTGCTCTGATGAAGAAAAACTTAACTGTGAAGTTCAGAAATCATGTATGAAACCATAAACGACCTCCATACTTAGCTGGGTAAGTGCAAACCTGTATTACTTAAGTTCCATGAATATGGGGGAAAATAATGTCTTAGTATACATCATTGTGAATTTGGCCTAGTGATTTACCATTTAACTTTTAAGTAAAAGTTGAATCATGGTGACAATAGCTACTCTACAAAAATCATCTCTGAAATGCCCTTATTCTTTTGTTCTGAATAGACTCACTTCTCCTTCAGGTTCTTAAATATAATAAATTTGCTGGTAGAGGACAAGAATAACAATAAAAGTGAAATCAAACACAAATCAGGAAGAATATGAGGGCATAAGCAATTGTTTTGTAAGAGAAGATTTTATGTGAATTTTCATTACAAAGAGATGAGATTCATTGGAAATTTATGTATGTGGAGAGAATACTTAGACAAAGCATAAATCCATTGCAGTAATTCTCACTGTTAGTAGACAGACTGTTAATATGTCTTTTCACATTATGCAAAAACAGCAAACAAAAATAAGGGTCACAGCTTTAAGAAGAGTTGTTTGTAATATCTGTTAGACTGAGCAAAATGTCACAACATGTAGTCTTCTGGAAAAAGCAAATAGGTCATTAAATCTCAGATGAATAAAGCATGTTTCCAAACTGCTATGGTGTTTTGTCTTTTTGGAATCACTGCAGCAGTGCATGGGCTGTGGCTATGATATATGAAGACAATCGGGCAATAGGTTTTAGTGGGACTAAAATTTGCCCCATGGTATCAGAATGAAGGGCTGCTTTGAAGATTATCTCATGCAAAGAAAGAGACCCACCAGCTGCAAAACAGGTGGTAACCCACCAGGGGCAGGCACATATGAAATCACAGCCCTTTACTTGGATTTCAGTGAAAGGAAAAATGAAAGGATAAAAGGTAGAAGACCTGATTCAGAGGAGCAGCCTCGTGACTTTTTATTAGGGCTTTCATAAATGAGATTGTGTTTAGGCTGTACACTGGGATAATGAAGATTCCAAATGTTGAACATAAAACATGTGGGCCTCGCAACCAGGTGCACGTCTGCTTCATGTGTTAAAAAAACCCATTGGTGCAAGGATATGTGTTTTCATGATGTGTTTATATCTTTTATGCGACTATTTCTTTAGTCAAGGGAGCTTACACTGTTACTACGCTCAGGGACCTGGTAACGTTGCCATTCAGTCCCCAGTGGTTCCATCACGAAACCCAACTCTCCTATCTTTTTAGAGAACTTGGAACGGAAGAATGAGCTGGAACAACCTGCCCTGCTGTATTATCTCAGAGAATAACACAAGGCTGCCAACAGCAAAATTGAAGGTATTTCAGATCTTTCCGAAGTTCTAGACTCAAGAGAAAAGTCAATTTTAAAAGAAGGTAATATTTTTCCTGTGTATTTGTTTATTGCCATCTTAATGAAAGGAGAGAGCACTGCATGTAGCATTCTTGAAAGAGAAGGGAGAAGAACAAGAGCTTTTATCTGGCCCTGAAATACTTAGCGTATAGCTAGCATTGCACTAAATAGGGTTTTATGGTTTATAGGCAGTGCCAAGATGTAATTCCTGTCCAACAGTAACAGGGAATATTTCCCAGCACTGAATCTTGATTGCCTGTGCTGTTTCCTGTTAGAATAGCCTTGCATCTTCTGTTTGGCCTGGTCAGATAGAGTTTTCCCCTATAGTTTCTTGGACACAAAGAAGCTGGTATGGGCCAGGGATCACTCCAGCTGACAGCTGGGAGCAATCCATTTTCTGGAAAAAGATAATATAATTGTATAAATGCAGAAAGACCAGTGGCCACAGGGAAAGAAAACAAGCTCTGTTAATGTTTAGTTTAGCTAGTTGTGGAAGACTCTTGTATAAAAGTCCCCTTTTAAAGTGAATTGCTCTCAGCAGTTCCTGGGATTGGACGGTTTTGTCCAGTAGGAAATTCAAGTGTTAAATTTTGGATAGAATTGCTACCATTTAGAAAGTGCAATTGAAAATTTTTCTAGACTGTCGCATTGAAAAGATCTTAAGATTAACATCCTGAAATATAGTTGTATTAAATATGGAGAGAGGACAAGTAACAGGAAGGAAGAAATGAGAAAAGTTATCCTCTTAGCTTGCAGAGAAAAACAAAGCTTTCCATGATGCTGAGGTTTCAACACATGGCATTAGCTTGAGCATTGTGGGAGCTGCTGTGATTACAGCCTATTGGTTCTTTAGGGGTGGACTTTTATGGTCAAAAAATGTGAGATTAAGAAGGAATTTGTGAGGTTGTGTCTGCATGGTGCAAGAAAGCAAATACCATTCATACTCAGTAGACTAAAATGTGGATGGTTTCACCAGGGCACCTTTGAGATGGGCTGCCTGTGGCAGAAGATTAAAATGTGAGTTCAGTTCTTTATTTAAGTAGTCGGTTAAGTAAGTATGAGATGGTGTATGTGACTAGCTTCCCAGAATCTCCCAGGACAGCTAAAGTGAGCTGTAAATACATAGTATACATTAGTGATCTCCCAAGAGACATCAAGCTGTCACTGTTGAGCAAAAGAAGATTTTCACTGTATTGAGATAGATCTTGCAACAAACTTATGGTAGACATTTCCTTGCAAGTGAGGGGGGGATGCTTCTGAAGTTGTTGTTAGGACAGGCATTTTAGAATGTTATAAATAACACTGTTAATATTTCAGTCATCATATTTCATTCACTCACAAGACTTTAATCTGCTTTTGCAGAATTTGCAGGATTGCTGCTCTCTAGACTTCTGTACTTTTAACATGATATATTAACTGCTTTTTTGCAGCACCGTGTGAACTCCCCTCCTAGTTCGAATTAGTTAAAAGTTATTCTAAAATCCTCAGATTTCTTTTGTTATTACTTAAAACACTTTCCATAGCTATGTTTTTAAAAAGTAAATAACATCTGGCTGGTGTGTTTAAAAAATCAGTCTGTAGCAGATAATGTAAAAATGACCTTGGCCCTAAAAGTAAAAGAAGAAGTGTGGGGGGGAGACAGGAAGCTGGCTGAACACTATGCTAATAAGAACACAGCTCATACTCTGCATAAAGAGGGGGAAAGAAAAAAAAAAGACTTCGCAGTGAAGCACTTTAAGGCTAGGCTATTTGAATGTTTTTTGTCTGAATGACGCAACACTGAGCTCATGAGAGTCAGATCAAATCCAAAAGGAAGAGAAGAGGCAAAAGTCCAGCAGGGAGTCTTGCTATTCACTGATTCACAATAAAAACGTTGATAAAATATGAATCTTCTGAAGTCCAGGCAAGGTAAAACAACTTAAATTGAGACAATGAATAAAATAAATATTTCTAGCTATTAAAGCTTGTTGCTGATAACACAAAAACTTCAGTAATAGAATTTATTGTAAATTTATATTTAATTGTTTCATCATATTTTTGAACTGGGAAGCTACTTATTTCTTGTATCTCACTGTCACTGTGATTCATTTTGTTCTTTCTTAATTGTTTACTAAAAAAATCAATAAACAGTCACGAGCTGGAAACGAAGTCACGAAGTTGCAAAGAACCTATCATGCCAACTGAAATCCAAGGTCAAGTTGTTGTTGACTTCAGTAGATACCAAATCCTAAAACGGTAAGGGGGACACTGATGTTTGTATCTCTGCTTTGCTTAAAAGTCATTCTTTCCTAGTGCTTCAGCTGTAAATTGCTAAAACAATGCTCACCGGATATTTTAGAACATGTATTTATCACTTCAGGTCTGTCCTATTTGCACATGGCTGAGATGAATATTTTTTTCAGTGTGATTTTAAAACTTGGAGAGAATAATTGTGGTAAATTCAAACCATTGGAACTACAGTGGGTATATTCACTTTTCAGCTGATTCACTGGGGCTATGCAGAAACATGCAATTTTGCCAACAAAGTTTACTCCTAAATTATAGAAGGATATCTTTATAATCCTCTGTACAGATATAGTTGCCCTTCTCTTTTCACAACAGAAGACCTGGTCAAAAGAAAGCTTGCAAAAAAGATGTTTTAACTTCACAGTTGCTAGATCCAATGGCACACTTATCCAAGGCACTGAATTACATAGATTCATAGGTGGGGGTATATAAAAAGCCCTAGAACTAGTACATTGTGTATGCAGAAAGGAAAAACTGTACGGGACATTAAGCTTGATACTTATATTTAAAATTAGAAGAAATTTATGTTGTTTCCTGGTATTCTTATTGAAAAAAAGCATCAGTAAATCTTTTTTGATGCACTACTGTAACAACTTTCTGACCCCTTTGTGTTCCCCAGCATAGCACTACCCCAGCGTTACACTTTGAGCAGTGTCCTGTACTCTGGTACTTAAATTTCAGGATTAACAGAGCCAGCTGAAAGAAAGTGAAAACTTATTCCTGAGTAGGAACATACTGTCCATTAAAGGTAAAATGTGAAGAATGAAGACTTTTCTTTCAATTATTTTTCCACCTTCACAGGGGACATAGAGCAATCCTGTGCTATGTGGTCCTCTCAGAGGCCACCATAACAACCTCATGGGTCCAGTGAGAGAGGCTGCAGTTATCTTTTTTTCTTCCCAAGTGTGTCTTAGGAGCATTCTCACTGCCTTTATGGTAGCTTGATATGGCATAGACACATTACCAGTCTACATTACTTTTCAAAGGTCAGTCTTCAAGCCAAGATAGTTACAAAGGCCAATTAGGAAATCCCTTCTTCACGAAGCAAACCACAGCACTTACCCAGAGAGCAACACTGTTAATGAGTTGATTTGGTGTTTTTCATGCCAAGGGGGAGAGGCAAGCAACCTGCACTTGCACCACAGAAGCATGTGCAGCAATGGCAGATCTTACCAAGGTTAGCCAGTGTCTTAAATCTAGAGCAGCTCCGCAGTGTGGCAGACTTTGCAGACCTGCATCATTTTACAGGATTGGACTATCTTTGGTAACCTCACACATTCTGCAAGTTTCACGTCGAGTTTTTAATGACTTCAAGTTGTCACAGTTTTTGTTGATTGTACAATCAGGAGTGCTTTAAAAGTACTTTGTCCTGTGGAAACCACTGTTTAAGCAGTGGTTTCCACAGGACAACAACATGCAGTAGTGCCAAGCAGAGGTTTAGGGGTAGCAGTCACAGTAGTTGGTTCTCCATTTTGTTTTCCATCAACCTGACTTTGTTGATTGATTATTTTTTTTCAATCTAAGAAATGATTAATCTAATGATAACTGACGTAAGTAAAGTTCATTTACACAAAGATATGGCATAAAGACTTGGATACAAGCCAAGTATGTGATGTAATGTTTGTGTATAGTGTAGTTAGTGGATAAAAGCAATAAGTACAGTAATTTTATTAAGGTAGTTGTCAGAAAGAAATCTCTATCTCTTATGTTAATGCAAAAATTCTATAATGATGTGAATTAAGGTCAGATTATAATTATTAATTAAGATAGCTGGCACTGCAGATATGTCTAGCACAACACTAGACGCTGAACAGAAGTTTCTTTCATAGCAGTCTTATTTTACTAGCAAATGTTGCTTATGAGTATCATGGAATTGTGCAATTAATTATGCTTAACACGGAATAGCTTTAGTCTACCTAATTGATTCCCTGATAATTTGCCTAGAAGATGACTGAAGATTTCTTTGTGCATTTCCAGGTGTCAGCTTTTGGAAATGGATAGTTTTGTTGTCATCCATTTACAGGAAAACCGTGGTCTTTCCTGCTAATCTGTAATGTTTCTTCCACCAGTACTATGACAATATCATGAAATGTCTCTATACCTTTGTCCATTTAAATTTTATGGATAGAAATATACTTTGATCTAGTTTGTTAATGTTTTCAGTCATTTGATACAGGTCTACCCTTTTTCTAAAACAGTGAATTAGTATTTATAATGCACTAATTGTCTTTAAAACTTTTGTTTTGAAGGACATTCTTGAGTGGCAATCTCCAAGTTACATTGAAATGGTGTTGTTTGTTATTTTTAGAAAAGTTGTATAAGTAAGAGAAATTTATAGACCATATTGCTGCTTGTAAAAGATTTGTGGTATGTAATTCTGTCAAATTTTAAATCCTCTGAATCCTATTTTATGACAGTAATAAATAAATAGTGTGATGAGTACCAGAACACTGCTTCCTGGCTGCACAGAAGTGGCGGCCTGTTCTAAGGCTCTCAAGTCATGTCCAGAAGTCCATTCTTTTCCCCTGTCCTGATGAGCTTTTCTGTCCAGGCTGCATGTGTGTCTGCTTTATTTTGAGGTAGCTGGATGGGTATTGTTCATCACTTCTCTGTCCATCAGATGCTATGAAACATTTGGAAACGTCAACATAATTCTTTGCTCACTATTGGCTATAAAATAGCTGAATGTATGTGTTATTTTGCCTCAAACAACAAAAATGTGTCAGGACACTCCACATTCTGAAGCAAAATATTGACTGGCTCATTTTGCATCTGGTGACTTCAAACATTCATCAAATGAACAGTGCTTATTTGATGTTTTCTATACTTCGGTAGTTAGCCCAATTTTTCTTGCCCTAGGAATTAGTTCTTCAGCTACTGCACTTACCTTTCCATTGGGGAGTAAGGAATGCCTATTTTCACCTTCATTGCAGTATGTTATTCACATACTTGTAGCTCTTTCTTCAGTGAATTCTTGTTATGCAAACCAATAAAGGCAGTTAATGGCCCCTGTCTGTTATTTGTGCATATAGCAAGTCGTGCTGTGCTGTGGTTCCAATTTCTAATTTGGTTATACAGCTTGAAGTCTACTAGGGTACCATCAAGTAACTAATACATTCATTTCAAACTGTGTAATTAATTGCACTTTAATTCTGTTTGATTATTGGACAGTACTGTGTATCTGAAAGCCATTAAACTCTTTATATGACAAGGTATACAAGTTTCTTTCTGAATGTATTCTGAGGACAAATCTATTAAGTTTTTTCTGCCTACTCACATTCTGGCTTTGCAAATTTCTATTTTTTCAAGCCAGAAACAAACCTACAGTTTCTATATAATAAACTTCTGCAGACTTCAGTGCTGCATTTTTAATGGACTCAAAAGTCCATGCATGCATTTTTAGCCATCTCATTTTTGTTGTTCATGGTTAAGCCAAAAATGTAGTCTTTAGCAGGTTTGCATTCCACTTTGGTACTTTCTTTCTCACAACAAATCTCATCCTACTCAAATTTAGTTCTGTGTACACCTGTTACTACTAGTCCTTTAAAACAATTGCCGCCAGGAATACAGATCAAGCTGAAATCCCATCTACTGTATTTTATACTCACATTTAATAATGATAGCATGTGTCTGAAGTCCAGAATCTCAGAAAAATCATCTGAAAAGGCAGTGATGATAGACCACCGAAACGGGAGGATAGTTTAAAAAGAAAGAAAAAAGGTAAACCTTGGGATTTTTGTTCCCAATTGCTTGTTTTGTTTTCAAAGGAACAAAGGAGATGGAGGTTTTAGGCAAAAAAAAGAAGGTAAGAAAAGTAAAATAATTATTTCCTCCCGGGAGGGAGAAAAGTGTCGTCAACAAACCACCAACAGTCTATGCATTTGCCACCTGTCTGATGGTGAAGGGGGAACTTGAAGAAGACAAGGGGGTGGTAGTTTATTTTCTGCAGGGAGGGTTTTCCTAGCTAAGCGAAGGAGGAAGTACACAGATGCCTGAGGGAAAGCAGATAAGCAGTTAGGAGAACCTGGTATCACTGGGAAAATAGAGGTGAGCTGACTTGAGAACACTGGAGAAGAGCTGATTCCCTGAGCAAAGAGCTGATGACAAAGCTTATTGATTCCTGTGGCTTTGCAACAAATCTTGAAGGCTGTATCGTGAAACACTGCTCTTCCCTCCCTTGTCTGGCTGAAACTACAGACATAACTGTCTGCGTCCTCTTCATGTCTGAGACTCATTTTTAGAAGATATTTTGCAAATGTCAGAATTAGATTTATTTTTATGTTCAGACATGTAACTGTTGCTTAGAAGTACAACTAATAGCTACCCACACACATACATGGACATGGGTAGGCTGAGAAGAGACTCAGTTGCTTGCTTCGCTGTTTCCTGTCCAAGTGACTTGGCTCTGGTTGTTCACCACAGTTACCCAGTTCTTGTTCTTCTCTACACTACATAAGTTGAGGCTTAAAATTTTTTATTACTACTTCATTTTTCTCTGTCCTATCACCTGGGTTTCACTAGAATCTGAAATAACCCATCTATGTGCAGGTATTCTCTCTCTCTCTCTCTCTTTTTTTTTTTTTTTCCTAAATTTTCCTTCACTGTTATTAGCATATCTTCTAAGCGAGAATATAGGTGTATTTATTTTTAAAAGCAAGTATAGGCATGTTTTTCATTTGTCATCCTGGGTTCTCTCTCTCTCTCTTTGTTTTTTTTTTTTTTTTTGTGCTGCATTAAATGACTGAAGGCTATCTCTTCCACTAGATTCTTAATTAAGGACTTGTTTGTGCCTAGGGGTAAGACTTTGGAGTGCTACAGTGCACATGGCATTGAGGAATACTTGAGATTAAGACTCTATTTAAGCAGACATTTTTATCAGATTTCACGTTTAGCCTTTTTTTCCCATGTGCCAAATGAAAAATTACAGATGAATTTCATCAGCAGCTAAACTTCAGAGGCTGAAACATGCTCAATGTAGAAAGAGCACTGGAATTTCTTAAAGTAAGCATTTTGAGTATCTAAGCGAGCATGTGCAGGAGGTAAATGAGGAAAGTAGGAGACAGATCCCAGTCCCTCAAAGCAAATGTCAACTTCAAAGGATACTAACTCCTCAAAATAGATGAAAATTTTCACCCTAGTTTTATAGTGTGTGCATATCATTTTCCTTTCTTCGTCATCTTATTCCTGGAAATTTTAGTCAGTTTTGCTTTCTGTTTGCATGTTGACTGTCTGAAGAAGCACATATTGAAGAACTTAAGTCCAGGCTGAAATTAAATTGTATTTGAAAGAAAAACCATTATATTGAAAAAGCTTGGTACCAGGTGCAGTTTAAGCTGTATTCTGCTGATGTGCTTAAGGATCCATATCATCATACATACCTGCCTGCCTCTTTAAACTTGCAGATGTTTAGATGAGAGAGGAGATAGATGCATGACTGCAAGTTTAAGTCAGTCTTTATAGTGTTGGCAGGAATAGTCATAAAAATCATTCCATTTTCACATCTGGTTCAGTAATGCTGAAATTACAAAAGTTACTGAAAATATATTTCTCAGTTCCACAGTTCAGTGTCTGCTCAGGATTAAATTTTACACTTTTTCTCTGCCCCAAAATTTGCTGGATGGTTTGTTACCCTGATGGCCCTTAAATGTCTAGTATGCTCTTAAGACAAAGTGCTGAGATAATAAATAAATAAATAAATAAATAAGTGATTTTTATCTGTGTTGACATTAGGTTTCTACTCTATATACAGCTGCATGCAGTCACAGCATCAGTTCTAGAGATTAAACATTCTGACAATAGCTATAAGAAAGATGGTCAGATTAATTTCTTATCAAACTGAGTTGATTCAGAGGAAGGAATAGAAACCATCTGATGTATTTTACAGATCAAAGCTAATTCTCCATTGACACACATGCACTTGAGTAGGCGCATCTGTGTGACAGCTAAATTATAGGAGTGCTTTACACACACATTATCTTGTCACAACATAAGAACATCCTACTGTGCTAAAATACCTCTTCAGGAAGAAACGTGTAATTTTCCTATAGTGTTGGGGAGGATGCTAAGCAGCTTCTTCCTTTTTACATCTCCTTTATTTTCACCTTCTACAGGCATGAGAGAAGAACAAAAGTTTTAAATAAATTTGAAAACTATTCATTTCATTTTATTTTATCTGTCACTTCACTCTCTCTTCACCTTCTGTCTATTTAATGAAATGTGTTAGTAGCTCTGCTTATGGCTGGAAGGAAAACAGTGATTTGGCTTTAGAATTTAGTTGCTTACTTAAAGGGACTGATTATAAGGATTTTTTCCATTTATGTTTTAGGGAAGGTGAATATGTCAATATTTATTAAAACATATCTACAACACTTTTGTAAGAAATGGCAACAAAGCACAGTAGTTTTTATTGATTCATTTGTGCTACTAGAATGAGACTTGGTTTTGTTTGTTTTGGAAAGGTTGGTGAATGTGGCAGCATGCACTAGCAACTCATGCTGGCCAGCTTGAGACTAGGGGTAGGTCAATGCAGGCTTCTGAAAACTTAATCTTTATTAAATCAACATCCTATAAATTGAGCTCAACTTCTCCCAACTTCCTATAAGCCTATTTAACATATGGGACCTCAAATTGCAGCAGGGCAACGTTGGTAACTGAGCTGACACTGGCTCTGTTTGTACCAGGGCTTTTTTTGATTGTCAGCCCATTACAAAGAAAAAGGACAATTGCAGAAGCAGAATAATCCACTTCAGCACTTATCTCTTGGAACAGTTTCCCTGTCTTGTGGTGCTTATCCCATGCTTCCGGTTCTGGAAGCCAAAAAAAAAAAAAAAAAAGTTTAATATTTCTTTTCTGTAGGTCCATGCTTCTACAGGTGCATACACTAAAAATGCACTAAAATACAATAAATAAACAAAAGAGGCACCGCCGAGCAGAGGCCGGTGGCCTGGAAGCGGCCTGCCAGCTGCTTGCACAGGGGCCATGTGTGGAGTAAGCTGCTGGGCCTGCAGCTCAAACGCTGCCCGGCGCTGAGGAGGCAGAACATGGCCGGCCGGGCGCCATCTTGCCATCCTCCTCGCCTGCCCCGTGGCGGGTGTCCTAGGGCTGGCGGCGCACAAGGACATTCAGTGACGCTGCCTGGGTTGAAGTTTTGGTCTTGAGGAACCGTTATGGTACGTTGGGGGAAACATTTTTAGAGTAATTCAAGATACTTTTTAATTTTTATTTTGTTCTTTGGAATGGCTTGTTGCTGTATGGAGCACCGAGCGTGCACCATGTCAGGCATGCTAATGGTAAATGAATTTCTCTACATATCTAACAGTTCGGAGTTCTCCTTTGTGGTTGTTGGCTATTAATTTCCACAGTTTATACATCTGTCTCATCAGTGGTACTGATTTAGAAGCTTTTCTTCAGGCTTGTTTTAGTTTGTTGCATTGTTGAACTTTTCAGAAGAGTTCTGTTGTGTTCAGAATGTTGTCGGCACTGCCCTGTGTTTGCGCTCAGCTTGTAGCATTTACACACCCAGACAGGCCCCACATAAATAAAAGTTACTAAACGAGAAGCTGGGGTTTCAGGAGTAGTTGCATTTCCCCAGTTTTCCTTCTTCTGGTGTGGTCTGTAGGACGTAGCCTTCTTTTAGATGTAGGCCTTCATCTGCCAGCCAGGGCCCTGTGCACAGAGGGACATTCTGCTTGCTAAAGGTGACTTTAGTTGAAATGTGTCTGTGGCTTCCACTTGTGTAAAGTAGTTTTACATGCAGCTTGATTTTTAACACTGACTAAAATGACACCACAGGAAAACACATGAGATATCAAATTTCCTCATGTTCTGGAAGCTGGGAAACAGTTTCTGTCTTCACGTATCATGCTTTGGCTTACTATGTGAATAATGAATATGAGAAAAGTATCTTTTATTTCTGAGTTTACCAAAGCTGATATTTTACAGAATTTCACAGCAATTTTTGATTAGAGGACTAGACAGATCTATGCCATCCTCTCCTTCTCAACACCGCTAACATTTCCTGCTCCTATTCACCTGTGATTAAGCTCACACATCTTGAATCTCCCACATGAAGGTTGGTTGCTATGGAAAAAAACGTGATCTCATAAATGAATCTATTCTGTGTAAGAAAAATTCAAGTATAAATCTGATACTATTCCAATGTTGTGGAGAAAAAACGTGAGGGAAAGGAAGTGAATATTGTTAAAATGCAGTATATTTCCCATTTCCTATTCATGTATAATCACGATGATTACATTGAATCATTACATCATATATTGTGCATACTCTGAAATACTGATTACCCTGTTTGAAATATTGATACACAATACTGCACTTTTACTAAGTACTTTTAATTACTAATTTGTTAAATAGAGCTAGGGTAGTACATTCTCAAGAAGTGGAGCCTTTATTTTTTTCCTTCTGTTATAGTCTTGTGTATATGTAATAGAAAAAAGTTTGACATGCTTTTTACCAACAGAATTTCTTTCGGTTTGGGTATGAGTTAATCATTGGCATGGAATGTGGGGCCTGTCTGGGTGTACTGTAAAGGTATGTATTTTCTCTTTGATAAAGCTGGACACACCAACGTTATTGAACAAAACTGTTATGTAGCATACTTATACATGAACATAGTGAGAGAATGTGACACATTTTGAATTACCTACAGACTGATGTTTTTACCATTTTTCTCATAAGAAAGAATATAATTATGTATCAAATTTATGATTGAGAAAAAGTCATCTGCTTTATCATATTCAGTTATTATTATAATTGATTGACAATTGATTCACATGAAATCTGAATTTTGGCAAATTGTAGTTATTCCTGAGGACTTCTAAAAAGATTAAAGATTTCTTTTTTTTTTCTTTTTTTTTTTTCTTTCTTTCCTAGTAAGACTATCGCTTGTTTGGCAGAACACATTTAATGATGCTGTTCTCCAAATCCCTATCCATATTTATGCCCTTCATGAGTATGTTTATCGTTTACCACATGGCATGTGCTGAGTGGTTATATGCCTGGAATCCTGCTGTGAAATGGCAATTTTGCTTTCCTTTTTTTCCTTCATTTTTTTTTCTCCCTTGCTTTCCTCCTCAATCCATTATTTTCTTTTAGTATTGGTGGTTACAACCACAGCATCATGGTGTCTTTCACAGGACACTGGTGGACAAGATGGAGATTCATGGAGCCCTATCCTTGGCATGTAATGAAACTTCTGCTTTTCTGTCTGAAAATTTAGAGAGGTAGGAGAGGTGAATGTTGAGATTGAGGGAAAAAGAATGTGTTTATGGTAGAGTATTGTAAGTGGCTTTTTTCCAGTACTAGTGTAAAACCTTAAATGAATACAAAATAAACCCATGCTGCTATTATCTTGGCCATGATTTGACTATTGGATCAAGATTAAAGAATGTTCACACATTGCTGAGCTGTTAAGTTCAGCACTGCTATTTAAGTAACTCTTCAGTTTACTCCCACGTAAGCTTATAGTCAAAGGTCTCTGCAAAGCATTTGATGGTAGAATTGGGAAATCATGAATGTTCTCATCTGTTTGTATCTTTGTAAGAGGAATACCAAGAAACAAACAAATATTGTGACTGTGAAATCCTTAATTTTAAGCATTTTGAGTTTGACTCTTTTGGGTGGAAAGCAATCCTAATATGCACAGTACAGTTCTTGTATTTTATCTATTGTTATAGATACATTCCATTGTGGTTTATTTTGGCAGGGAGCTTTGAGAAGTAAGAACCATGCATCAATAATCTAAGGCACCATCACAGCTGAAGCTTCAGTTAGTTATCTTTTTTTCTACCATGGCATCCCACAAGTCAAGAAAAGCAATGACATCAGTAAGAAGGAGAATATTTTTTGAAATGTCTCCAAAAATAAGTGCACAATTGTTACAATACAGCTTGACTTTATTTACTATGACAAAATCTATTTTTGTCACTTTGGTATTTTCATTATTAGTTGCTATTATCATGTGACATAAGTGTTTCTTGATAGAATTTTGTGTTAGGAAAGCACTGAATCTTGGTTTTCATGAGTTCCATTAAGGATATTCTTCACATGATCAAAATCAGCGCTGCCTTCTTTAATAGAGTAGCGAGTGCTACCCAAAAAAATCCTGAGCTCATACCAAGTTTGATACATTGAGTGACCTTGCAAAGGAGATGACATTCCCTTTCCTCATCTTGATTTTCCATCTGTAAAATGAGGTTAATAATTCTGACCTACAGAAGAAAAGCACATTAAAGCCATATATGCATTATTAGTGATTGAAGTTTGCTTCTCACTTTGGTGCTGTGTAACACAATATGGATAGTGAATGTTGTTGACGTATTTTCTTGAAGACAGTCAGGTCACTATTAATACAGGGAGAAGAAGGCTTTGAACAGAAGACAGTTCCTTCTTTGAAGTGAACAGGCATAGGCTAGGTGCTGAGAAAGGGGCGTATTGTTCTATTTTACACGAGTTACTCAAGCTCTGCATCTAGGGTTACACAGGAGAATAATACAGAGCCAAGGACCTAACTAAAAGTTCAATGGCTTATCAAGAAAATAATCTAATATATCTGGCTTCTGTTTGTACTCATTTGGGTTCATCCTGCATATCTAGTGATAAGAACTATTTAAATAAATAGAAAAAAAGGATTAAACCCTTGGCAAAGACCCCAGCGAGCAATACATTTCATTATTTTTGAGGACAGGTACGCACTACTGGCCAAGCAACGTCTCCCCTGGCAGGTTTCTGAAAACCTAAATCTTAAAATGACAAGGGAGCTAGAGTCATCCCCAGACATAAACCCTACCTCAGCGTATTGTACGAAGATGTTATGGTGATTAACAGATGGGAGACAATGCTTGCTCTGCTGGGTTTGTGACAGAACTGTTTGTGAAGCAACAGTAATTAGATACATGATTCTGATTGAGGCCCACACATAGCAAAGGATTTAAATGCAGGTACCTTTAGAGAATGTAAATAGGCTTGCTGAAATGCAATGCACTGCACTGAAAAAATAATTACCCTACCTCTCATGAACATTTATGTCAAAAGTATTTCCAGATTTCAAGAGCAACAAAAAGAAATAGATTGCTTCAAAGTGACCAAAGGATTAGATGACGTGCACTGCACTGTTTACACAGAGCAAAAGTAAAGCAGGTAGTTATAATTCAAGCCCCCTGTGTACATCCAATTCCCAGTGTTTCAAAATTGCTGCTGACTTCCATAAACTGAAAGAGTTGGAATCTTCCCAGAAACTTCGTAGTGCATTGTAGCTAGTCATAGAAAATAACTTTTGTAACAATTTTCTCCAATATTTAGTCTGTGTGTATTAGTGATCATTAGGTTTGAGCTGAGATTATTCTTTATTCTTTATTTATTCTTGCTTATATTTGAATACTGGCACCATGCCTGCACATATTTACACAAACAGATAAATAAAGCTGTTCAGGTGCTATTTAGACATTGCTGGGTTTTAGATTTTGCATTAATCAGTTTAGAGAAGTTATTGTTGCTTCAACAATAGATACAGTAATTGAATACATTCAATCCATTCCAGTACTGCCTAACATGACTTTTCTTCAGCCACCTTCCATTTATCTTCTTCAAGTAGCTATTACACTAAGCTTTCATAAAATAAAATTACGTGTGTTTGTTTTTTTTTTTTGTCTTTTTTTTTTTTTGGTGTGGTAAATGTTTCTGTTACAGTATCATTGTTAAAATAGGTGCCTAAGTGCCTATTTATCCATTTTGGTTGCCACTGCATATTTCAGTCCATCTGAATGCATTTGTGTATTTCTTTCATGGTAATTCAGAGTAAATAAGTAAATTTTATAATATGTTAGATATTCATCCTATAGGTAGATAGTTTTTATTTTCTCTATGAGCTTTCTGACCACTTTTAGTAATTACATACAGAAAATGAAGCAAAGCACTTTCTAATAAATTAGAATGCTGTGTGTTTGGCTAAGCATGGGTTTCTCTACGAAGACATATTTTTAAGTATAAAATTAATGTTAAACATTCATTAAAAAACTTTGGTTTCTTCCCAAATGTCCTCTGTGCCTTTAAGTACATATATAATATAAATATTTACTACATTTTAAATTATAAAATATAATTAAAACAACAACCTAAGCCTTGTGGAAGTTGTTGATAAATACGTTGAGGACTCCAGAGACCTGATCCACTATAGGTAATTATGCACCTGAATAATATTAAATCTGAAAAGATGACAGCTGATTTTAAATGCACATTAGGATAAAGCTAAAAATGCAAATGTGATGCAAGCGTGAAGAGATGATACGTCACGGTGAGAAAGTGCCTTGTTTCAAGTGTGGTCTCCAGCTTACAAACCTGCTTGTGAACATGTCTAGGAGAGAAGTCTCTGATTAAAACAACCAAAAACCTTGGAAACTTTCTAGAACGTGTCCAGCAAAGTCAGATAATTAGCTTTCCAAAGGAAAAATTAGTAGACTTACTGCCAAGTCTACCAACAAGCATCTCTGAAAGCGATAGCAATGAACAGTCAGTTAGTGCGCGTGCCACCCCCTATGTGAGACATGCATCATATGTTTTTTGGATACATTTGTGGTTAATGCAAGAAATTTCTGTTAATCCTTTGAGCTATTTATATCCTTTTTTTTGCTGACTTGTTACAGTGTTTTAGACACCTTTACTGGTGTGTATAGTGCTTTCTATAACAGGATTTTATGGCAACTGGGGCCTTGTGTTAAACTGTGACACTATGAGCCACCAACACCAATGAGTGTTTATACATAATACTTTGTTACTGGAAAACATCCAAAAGGACAATAATAGAAATACCCAACTTGATTAATTTTGGTTCTAGAAATAGCAGAACAGAGAAAAAGCAAAGAAATGAAGGTGGTAGTATTTCAAGTTTATATATAAAGAGTAGAGTCAAAATAGGATAAATGCTTTTACCTGAAGTCAGTGGAAACAAATTGACTGACTTAGGGGCACACAAAAGCCTTGTGGCATACCTGGGAGATGACCAAAGCTCTCCAGAATCTTTGCTCAGTAACTGCACTTTGAGGCAATGCTCCTTCTCCAGCCTATGCTTTCTGAAGTTTCTTAGTGAGAGGTACAAGGGGAGAGAATTGCAGAGAAAGCGTGTTGAGATTTTTAACCTCTAATCTTTTTTTTTTTTTTTTTTGGCGTCTTTTGAGGTAAAGAAATTAAGTTGTTTCTAAGTTGGCCAATTGACTATGTGTGAGGAGAGGGATGTATTTTATTTTTTTAGGTGTACGGAGGACTTTCCACTTCGCTTGAAAGTATTTATGTTCTTACTGTGCTCGTTACTAGCCTAAGCCATGAAGTGCTGTTCATCTGTGTAAGCTGAGCATCAGACAATTTAAATGACGTGGTAAATATTTAAAAGAGAAATTTTAGATTACTTTTTGCAAATGGTCTTTTGGTCCAATGGACTTTGTGAAGCAGCCCTGTCTTAGCGAATGCATCTGAACCAAATTCATGCAGCAAAACCTTTTCAAAACATCTTTATTCTTTGCTAAATTCACATTTTATTCTTAGTCCAAGAAGGGCAGCTGCACACAGATGGCAGCCGTACTGTCCCTAATTTCACCTTGCAGGTCATGTCAGTAGAGAGCATGAGTGAACACAGAAACAGATCCTGTCCCATACTAAGAACCAATCTCTCCAGAGCTCTTTGACTGTGCTGAGAAACCAGTGCTGCTGGGTGTACTGTACAGGCCTAAGATGCCTACTTTTTTGTACATCATTTGCTCACATACCAGAAGTAAATGTAACTTTCGTTTTTTTTGTTTGTTTGTTTTTAACTTTAGTTTTGGTTATTAAAATTATAAAATAAAAATATTATTTTTTAATTTTAGTGTTTTTTTTTAGTATTTTTATTTATTGATTGTAGTGAAGCTAATCACTATTTAGCTGTTTTAGATATGGACTATGTTATGTTTATGATGGTATCCATATTACAAATGCAAATATCCATTGAAACAGATGCTAGAATCTTTAAAAGTGTGTTTCAGTAGTCCAATTTACCAAGGTTAATGTTTGTCAAATACTCTCCAGGGACTTACTTGCTTTCTGCCTGACATGGCAATCTGCCTCTCTCTGTTCTAGTGTTCTGGCATTTAAAAACCAGCACAAATGTTGGCACTAGCCTCCTTTTCTGTGGCTTCCTAAGTTCCTAACTCACTAGCTTGCAGTTGTGCCTATGTGCAAGAGTTTATGGGAAAACTAGGTGAAAATACTGTAATATAGGAAGAGCAATGAGTCAAGAGTGAGGACAGGAGTGAGTCTGGAAAAAGCTGGTAGGTCACATTCAGTTCTTTCTTTGCCCTTCCATACCAAATATTTGAGTCTGAAGTGCCCTGTAAGATCTGAGAGTTAGCTGAAGGAGATGAGAACAATTGAGATGAAATGAAAAAAAAATTATTTGACCTATCTACTTTTGTGAAGTTTTGTCCTGGTTATTAATTGGCAGCAGCTTTTACTTTATAGAAAGTAAGCTCTCCCAACCAGACAAAGCAAAAAGCCTCAAGCTTCTCTCAAGTGGAGAGTAGAATGGCAGAGCCAGAAATGAACTCATTTTGTTCGTTTTCACACCACTTTTACTTCAGCACTGGAACATAACAAGGATATGTAGAGATGTATGCTGCCGCAGGAAAAAAAACTTGACATTAGGCAGATTCATGTTGCAATCTATTTGAGGGTCACAGAAAATGTGAGCTGATTCATATTTCCCTGATAGTTAATTAGGTTTGTTGTGGGAGCAGGACCACTGTGTCAGAGAAATGTAAGTTGGAAAATATCTGCATTTGCTTAACTAGTAAAATAACTGTGGTTGTTCTGTTCCTTTTCTTTAGATGTATGGCGGACTCCTCATGTCTGGCTTCTTGGTGTCCTGCCTTCAGTTTGCTGTCATGAATGTGTTTTGATTCTATCCTCTGCCTAGATATGAGTCCCAGACAGACAGACTGATATTCCCACTTCTCTTTCAGAGGCTTTGGTTGTTATTTTTTTCTTGTATGGAGATGAAGAAAAAAAATCTTTGTCAAAGAGCAGTAGAGGCTAACCTTATGGAAAATAAACAAAGTGTGGAAATTAATCCTACCTTGGAATATTTAAATTGCAATGAGAAAGCTTGTGGGCTGACATTCATGTTCAACATGAAATCCTCAAACTGTAAATCATAAGAGTGTTTTTAATTCTTTCTCCATTAAAGACACATACAAAAACATGAATATCTTCCAGTGATATCCTGACTATGTTCATATGAGATACTCTCTTCTAGATTAAACACTAGCCTAGAATAGCATTGAAATCATGGGAACAGCTATCCTTTGAAGTGAGGGCAAGTGTAGACATTCCTTTTGTTCTTTGACAAAGTTTATTTGAAAACAATTAAACTATTAAAGCTAGAACAAGGGTTAAAAAAAGAAGTGTTCAATGAAAGTCATTATTTGCATACAGATGCGTTCCTCTTTGAATTATTTTCCAATGAAAATATACTGATTTTTTTTTTTGTACTTTCCACAGAGAAGGGTTATCCTTAGTTCATTTTTGATGCAGTAACAAAACACACAGATTTCACGAAAATACTTGATTTTTAATTTAGTGCTTTTCCATTTGTTGTTGTTAAATCTTTTAAGAATGGGTTTCAAGAGCAGGGTGTATTCTATTCAAGTTTTTAAACAAAGGGCAAGAAATTACCATCGAAACAAATCTTCTCTCAAGTTTTCAATTGTCAAGGCTGGTATCAAGATAGATTTACATTGTTTTTATTTCATGTTTATTTGTTTAATGCAGTTGGAACTTTTATATTTCAACCACTTCACTAAAGATATAAAATTTAATTCTCATGATAAACCTAAATAAATAAAGTGTTATACTGGTATTTAAACACTAGCATTGGTAGTGGTGGCTAGACTCCAAATGTGGAATTAGTGAGTGTAAATGTATTCAGTTTGGGAAACGGAAAGAGAAGCTCATTTTTCAAAAAGTGGTGATTTCCTACCTAATAATGGGAAATTTTGTTTAGGGTGTCCCAAGTGGAAAACCCACAATCAGAAATACTTTTTCATTTTATGTCTGTCTCTCCAGGTGACAGAAGAGACCCAAAAGGAAGAGTGCAACTTCTTCAGCTTTGCCAAAGACATCTGGGATTAGAGTATTGATGTTACACGTGGTATGGAGTGTCTCTAGGGCACGGAAGGTAAGGGCTTCGTATGCTGATTTATTTATTAACCCTGTATCTTAAATGCAATTGACAATTCTTTGGCAATTTTGACTTTAGTAAACATCAGGTTGTGTCAAAACAATCAAGAGTCAGCAACTCTACACTGCTTGAAAACTTGTATTACTGTTGGTCAAGCTTTGAGCACTCTTTTAGATATGGAAAACATTTTAGAGTAAACATGGTCTTTGTAGAGATACCAATAGTTAAGGCCATTAAAACATGTAAAAGAATGTTTTAAATGTTCTTACATAGCTCTTTTTGCTATAAGAAGGGTTTTGAATCACGTATTTGAATCATGTCATTGCACTACACCCATGACACAACTTCATCCTGAGTCAGCAGTTACCTAAATTCAACAAGCATTTTTCCTTTTGCAAGAAAGTAAACTCACATTTAAAGCCAGATGTGCTGAGGATGAGGGAGACGTGAGACTGTCTATGTAGTTAGATTCTAATTGGGAACTCTGAGAGGACATAAAGGGCTGTCGTGGTAGTTGTTTTAAACAGCTGTGTCTCAGAGCAAATCATGAGTATTATGGCAGCTTTAGATGCTGGGTTGAACTGATTCTTTGCTGCTGTGTAGCTATAGGAAAAAGTCTGGTGAGCTAACACAAATGCATTCATTAAAAAATCAGAATTTTTTCAAGATCATGCCTTGTAATGAAGATCTCACACAGCAACTGCAAAATTCATACTCCATAGTAGACTACTGTACTATTGTTCCTTCTTTTAGAAGACTTTCTCTTTTGCCAGCTCATGCTGTGGTTTGCTTGTGTCATTAAATGCTAATTGATAATGAAGCCATGCCTTGCAAGTGTTTTCCATGTTTGGACTGGGTTTCAAGCCACAGGACAGTAAAAAACTGGATGTGGCACTTTCTAGTGTTGCTGTACTGGAAATATTTGTGTCAGACATTGTTAAGTGATTTAACTTACTTTAATATGCAGAAGTGAGCTCTATTTTCAACTGCTCTACTATTCATAAAATATTCCTTAACAATCAAGAATGCTGATCACCTGTTTTGTTGTTTTCCCATTATAAAGTAGATTTCTCATCAGAAATAATGTTACAGATTGGCGCAAATCAAATATACTTGATGTCTTACGTTCTTCTTGCTGCGTGCAAACTGAACACAGATGTGAACTGTAGGAAGGTGGCCAGTTTTTCTGTCAATTTGGCAGGCACTCTATGGAAAGCCTTACAGTAGCTGGCAGTTTTGGGGACTTTGAAAAGGTCAGCTATGCTTTTATTACATAAATGTGTATAGCATTAACCTTAATAAGATTTTTCTTTTTACTCCTCAACTACTGTTTTAATTTGGAGTGAAGAGAAAGTAGAGACTTCTTTGCTAGTATATTCCTTCCTTTTTTTTTTTCTTTTTTTTTTTAATGTATGCATCACTTTTATTAAGTTACAAATGATATATTACATTTTTATAAAACAAAAGCATATCTGATTTTCTGCAGTTTACTGAGAAGACATCAACAGAATTGAAATGTAAATTAGCACAAAAAATTGAGAAATATGCTGAGGGGTTTAATCATATTTGTATCACAATAAAACCAAGTAACGTGTATAGATTTGCAGTGTAGCAAAATGTTCTGCACAAATTCGATGCACACTAAGTCATCTGCATGGAGTTACATGTCTTCATGTCTTTAATAATTTTTTCAATTCAGTAATGGTAATAGTACAAATTTGGAGGTGGTACACTTTTCTTCAGGGAAGTTATTGGGGATAAAATGGATTGTGGTTGAATGTGCCAAGAGCTGTGTGCAGAAAGGATTGGTGTTTAAAATCAATAAACAGCACTTAGTTTAAACCACTAATGATCTACATACATGCTTCAGGAAAGTTTGTTATGTTATAGCAAGTTGTTGGAACAACTTGTGGATACGCCTGTGTGTACAGTAGACCACCGTCTTGTTATTTTTCTCTGTTTTTCAAAGTAAAGCATACACCAATATAAAAATGTTTAAATAACATTGAAACACATCTGTACAGAAAACAATACTTATGATATTTTTTCTTCTTTATAAATTATCCTGTTGAAAATTCTAGTAGTGGTTGAAATAACCATGAGAAAGGAGTAGTTACAGGCAAGTATCTAAAATATACCGATATAAAGGATGCATGTTTGCACTTTTGTTCTGAACACATATGCAACTGGTTAGATTGCACGGGGAACTATTGCCAGTGAAACATAAGCAATGCTTGAGATCTCAGACAAAATTTTAAAGTTTTTAATCTCAAGCCATCCATGAAATACTTTCTTTCACCAAAATAATAATGATAAAAAACAACCCGCAAAAACCAAACAAAAACCACAAACAAATAAAACCACAAACAAACAACAACAAAACAACAAAAAAACTCCCCTACTTAATTCTGTGCTTGAATCAGTTTTTTGACATTTCATGGCTATAATATCCGGCTACAATCATCATCAGCTCCAGGGCCCCTCAAGTGTGTGTGTGTGTTTATTTTTCTGTGGATGTGCGCAGATAAAATAACAAGGCTTACTGTTTGAAAGAGGTAGGCAGTAAGAAGTGAGAGGGATTGTTTGTCAAGATATGGAGCCTGTAAGTAATGAGATGAAAATGGAAAGAAAAAAAAAAAGAGAAGACTGAGTTCCAGAAAAAAAAAATCTCAGAAGTTTTAAACGATGGAGTTGAAGAACATTGGAACTGATGAATGCCACATAGTTCAGGCCATTTAGAACTCAACAGGCCTAAGTATTAGTAAAAAGTCTTCAGGAAACAGTCCAGTCATGGAGGACACATTCTGGTAATATAATTAACATCTCATGTGTTTCCAGCATCTTTGTTTCACAGTTTCCTGGAGCTTCTCTGTTTTGGGTTTTGCAATTGTAGGTCTTTTTTGGCTGCAGACACAGCAACTGATGCCTTCTGTCTTAAGACCAAGCTCATTTTTCTTCTTCACCTTGCTCTTCTGGTATTTTTTTTCCATTTTGATGGTAAGAGGCTCCAGAGTATTCTAAGCCTTCAAAGAAGGCTACTACTGTCACTACTATTGCATTTAGTACAAGGTAGAGCTTGATGGGGAGTCTGAGATTTCTTCTAGGAACATTAGCATTTGTATATTATTATTATGTATAGAGCTAGGATGAATTTCACAGCCATTATTCATAACAATAGAGATCTACCATTCCATTAACAGTCCCACTGAAACTACAGAGTTACTCATAGAAAAGTAGCAGATATAAAGCATAAATCTTTTTTCTTTTAAAAAATATAGTTAAAACATGGCATTTTGTTTTGTTGAACAAAATCTGGAACAATTGTGTTGTTGAAAAATTCTTTAATTAAGACTGATTTAAATTTAAACTCGAATTTGTACTTGGTTATTAAAATATATCTCATGACCTTTCTCATTTCTAAACCAAATGGATTTGAAGCCAATTATCTTGTGAGCCTCCACAGTTGCAGTTGCACATAACAGAACAATATGAGCTCCCTCGTGTGGTCGAAAGCCACTTCTCATTCACAAAACTGAATGAGAGTACCTTTAACAAAGTGGCTAAAATATTTGGCAAGGTTCTTATGTAATTCTTGGACTTTATTAAGGAATAACTTCCTGATGTCCCACAGTATTAGGGGAAGGAGAGGCTTAGAAGCATGTCAGAAAGAGGGACAGGACTTTCAACAATTCTCTCTATAATGCGGAAGCTTGTCTAATTACAGCATATTTAAAATCCTGTATAACGATGCCAGATATGTAAGTGGAGATCTTTAGTCTAACAGAACATGCTTCTTGGCCATTAACAAGATAAGAAGCATGTTTTCATTAAGATGGAAAGAGTATTTAAACAACTTCTGGGCTGACAGACACTGCAAAATAAGCTACTCATTGTAGGCACTTAATAAAGACTGAAAATTCTTAGAAAACTGTGGAGAAAAACAGTCTTCCCACGCAAAAATAATAGTCAGGAAGTGACAATTTCATCAGTAGTATTATTTTACAGGTTTGCAGCCCAGAGTTTGCTTATAGTTGTTGCTTGTTTACCAAGATTACTTTTGCTCCTATTAATGAATCAGATAGAAAGCAAGTATAGTGACACTGAAATTGGGGTTTATTTAGTCTGTACTTGATAATCTTCCTTGAGGAAGTTAATTTTGTGTAGTTCTTACCCTATGTTTACAAAACACTACAAAACTAGAAACTCTAGACTTACTTGAATTAAAATAGCATAGGAAGGCATGAACTCCTCTGTCAAATAGATACTTTGCTTTCTAGTCTGTGGTTTCTATTTTTAAATGGCTAAGTTTTTTATTTATTGAAAAATGTTTGTCAGCTGGAGGAGCAATTGCGAGACATGGTTCTGTTTTGTCTGGTGCAATGATTATAGATGCAATAGTTATAACGACATCTTAAATAGTTTAATTTGGATAGTCCTTTTAACAATTTTAGATCACAATGGGAAATACCATTCATCAGTTTTCGCATGATATTATCAAGTTATTGTAAAAGAGTTAAGAGATCACAATTCTGTATTTTGTGTGCTAACTTTAGTTTATTTGGGAATTAGTCAATGGAAAATCAAGTCTGAAGGTAAATCTGGAGCATCCACTCTTTTCCAACTCCTGAAACACAACTTTCCCGAAAGGAGTTGTACGTAGAGAACGTGACAATACACCTGCTCAATGTTGAATAAGAGAGAAACGACTGGAATTGTTCATTAATCTTTTGCCAAATGCCATTTTTTTTGGCAGAAAACAACAATTGCACAAGAACTAGGGATCTTAGAAAGAACTGAAGAATAATCGGAGTTGGGGAAGGGATTTGGAAGACTTCATCTAGAAAATTGAATTTATGCACTATTATAATTCAGTTGAAAGCATGATGGTATAATAACTTTGCTCTAGAACAGATTCTCTTGCAAGTGAACATGCATTTGATTATATTTAGGAACAATTCAAGCCATACTTTCAAAAGTTATTTGCTGGATTTTTGTTTTGGTGGGAAGACTTTTAACAGCACTGACTGCATGGAGATTAAACTAGCAGTAGCAAACATTTCTATTAAAAGAAGAAAACAAAACTTGGGAGTGTCTATTCATAGACACAAACCTGTTATCATCATCTGAGAATTAACCTTAAACAGGGAAAAAGATGGGGACAAATGAAAAGCTCTGCTTTCTGGAGCGCAAATAACTTGTCGAGCTGCAGAAGAGAACA
Source organism: Anser anser (assembly GCF_964211835.1). NCBI lineage: Eukaryota > Metazoa > Chordata > Aves > Anseriformes > Anatidae > Anser > Anser anser. The sequence goes on along the minus strand of NC_139725.1, from coordinate 9,608,846 downwards.
TTTTCACCATTTATCAGATTGTTCTATTCTTTGAAATGCTTAAACCTTTTGTCAATCACTTTTGAGCCCACTTGTTTAGTTTTCAAACATTCTCTAGCCTACCTGCAGGAGAAGAGCTTTAAGAAATGGTGATTTCCTTTAAAGCATAGTTTACTTCAAGAAGCATTGTCCAATCCGTATGTGATTATAAACTTTAGAGGAAAATAGGATGATAAAAGTTTAGGTGGAGAGATCCATTGATGAACATATTGATTTTTATGACTTCTTAATTAGAAAGTGATAACATTATGGCTTTCCTAGAAAAACAGTTTTGATACTATACAATTACTTTACTAATTTACACTTATTTTTTTTGCTTTTTTCCCCATTTGTTATTTTGCTTTCTTTCTTACACTATTCACTTCATTTGGTTGTTTTTGTCCTTTTTTTCCTTGCTCTTTCTTCCTTAACTACCACACCATATGAAGCCAGAGAAAACCTCACTAGCTCATAGCGTTGCTTAGCAATGTCATGCATCTCTTGTTGTCTGTTGTGAAGCCATGGTATCCTGGTCTTTCAACAAAGATTGCTACATCACTGCTTTGCTATAGGTGCAATTTTTTCCCTGAGATTTCTGATAAGAGATGATGTGTCTAGACAGCATACATAAGAGATTACCTTCTAACCATTGTAATATAATTAGACCAAGCCATACCAAAGCTCCCCAAGATTTCATGTTTAAAAGGTCAACAGCTTTTATTCCATATTTCAAAGATAAGCACCTTACATTGTGCTTAATATGTAGAGCTGTGCCTGAAAGTAAAGGAACTTCAAAAGATTTCTCCTTCTATTATATCATTCAAAATAGACATTTGATACTGTAATACGTCCATTTTAACTTCTGTGATTCATGGAGATAGAGATAAAAATAGGTCAGCTATGCCCCTTCTGGTACAGGATTATTCCCTGAAATATATTTTTAAAGTCCGAAGTAGATTTAACTATCTCAAGTGACGATTTACATTTATTAAACTGGTGGGCTGTTCGTTGGTGGTCTAATACATTATCATTTATTATTTGTATTATGGCAACAATTGGAGAGCTCAACTGAAATTACGATCCCACTGTGCAAGGTTTTCTATGAACATACAGCAAGAAGTAATTTTACCCCTGAAGGGTTTACAGTTTAAATAGATGAAACAAAGAATGAGAAAGTGGCTGTACCACTATCCCTGTTTTAGTAAAGCACAACTGGAGCAAGGAGAGATGAGCCACTTTGGGGCATGCTGATGTGATATGTATAGCAGACCTGGTAAGGGAGTCCAAAACTGCTGTGTTCTAGCCTTGTGCCTAGCCTAGAAACCTATCTTTGAATTGATTGAAGTCAGCTGACCTGGGAGGATTTGTCTAATAGATTTGTTTTTTCTCTAATCTGTTGCCTCTTCTGGGATTTATAAATTTCACCAGATTACTCTGAATTGTGCAATTCCCAATAGTAAATAGCCCTACTCATTGACTAGAACAGTCAAACATCTGAAGCAACTTATCAGATAACATACTTTTTCTATATCTCCCCGTATTTTTCACCAAACTGTACTTGTTTTTTCATTTTATTTTTTCCCTCTCTCTACCAGCGGCTCTTCTCTGAGTTCATTATATCTTTCTTTATCTTTCTAATTCCAAATTCCCAGAATTGAATGCAGTGTCACTGACAGTTCTGCCAAAGTTCTACAAAACAACTAACTTGGCTTTAGTGTTTCCAAGTAATCATTTTCTCACGTATTCTGTAACTGGAAATATTTCTCTTTGCAAATATTTCTCTGCCTTGTAAAGACCAGTAAGGCAAATCTAAGCTAAAATAATGCAGCATGATTCCAAACAGCTTAGTGTTATAAAACTAGCATGTCAAGTTTGCAGACTTTTAAAAACAAATCTATTTCCTCTGATTTTTTTGGCCAACATAGTTGAAAGCATCTATTCAGTACTACTGATGAGTCTTGTTTTGCTGATGTGTTTTGTTTGTTAGGCTTTTCTAGCAGGATGCTGATGCGTTCTGGGGCACGGTGATCTGTATCATCGCTTGTCTGACACTGGATTTTGAGACACACAAAAAGTTCCTCATTAAACACATCTGAGAATGTAATTTCAAAAACAAATAGGCAGTGTTATGCATGTTCTTTCTGTGGTAATTGATGGAGAAGTAAGGGTTTACCAACATCATGTTTATTATTCTATCTGGAAAAGCTGGACAAAAATTGAATTGGGAATATATACTGAGAACCCAGTTTGCGTGCTGAATTTCCTCAGACCCGACCTACAAAAAAGCTGAGCTGAGTGATGTCTGTTCAGGTTTGGCTCTTTTATTGTTATTTCTTGTTTTTTCCATGTTGTGCTTGATCCTCTCAGTTGACCACTGTGCGAAGCTGCTGAACATGCTTTTCATCAAGGAGTGATGGCCTGCATTTACAGACCTAATATGGTAGTGGCAATAAGGGACAGTTACTGTTACTGCCACCTGGGTGAGGGGAGTGGTCAAGGAATTAACTGTTTCTGAGGTTAATTCTCACTATGATTTAGTCCTCTCAGCTTGAGAGACATTTCATAAAACAGACTTTTCATTGGCAATTGTTGATTTTACTCAGAGAAATGCCATCAGTCAATGCAATATTTTTTTTTAAATAATATTAAAAAATAAACATTTTTTATATTATAGTGCAGAGGATTTAATGTATACTACCCAGCTCTTTTTATCTTCAAATCATCTACACTCCCTCTGCCCTTTCTTTCAAAGCATTCTGTAAACTCGTTTTTCACAGTTCCTAAGCTTTCAGAATAGAACCAAGGACTTACCATTATTAGATTTGATATACAAATTAAAATTGTCATGTTTTGCTTTTGTTGTATATACCAAATCTCAATAAACATAATTAATGTCTAGTAAATACAGTTTTCTGAATGTAAAAAAAAAGGGGGGGGGGGGAAATCATAATTATTTGGAAAAATAATCAAAAGATTTCCTTAGGATACTCCTAATAGAAACCTTTAACATCAAAATTTTGGAATGCAGGCTTTCAATTTCTAACTAGCTTTAGCAGTAACAAAAGAAACTATCAAGACATGGAACAGAACATCTCTTTTGACGTATTCCTGACCCTATTACATGTGCTTACTACGCACTATCCTTTTTTCCTCATTGATTGCTGAAAATACTTCCAGCATCCTCTCCCACAGTGTATTCTTTTGGAGGTGGCAATGCTGTGAAATAGAATCTATTCATGCCTTTTTTTTTTTTTTTTAAATAAATCTCTTCTCAATTTGGACCAACATATCTACCCCCTCTCACCCAACCAACAATGTATTTTCTGATTTAACAGTAGACAACAGGAGAGAAAATGGCAGCAGGTTTCAATATGTTAGTAGCAGAAAGAATGCTAACAGCTCACTATTTGGGGGAAAAATAGAAGCTAGTGTCTTCAGGCTTAGACATCTGCTTCATACAATTTGCCAAGAAATACCATAGCTGTGAGCTCTAGTAACATTAATTAACATAATATAGCTAGTATTGGAGAGAAGTGATTGTTTTAAAAGATTACAGAAAATAAATATTGTATGCATATCTCGTGTTCTCGTTATTCTCCTTCACAACTGCCACTTGTTATCATGTTTGATTTGCTCATCACTGGTGATGCTATCGTGATGCTATGCTGCATCCTCTTCATCTATAACAAACTACTGAAAGGCAATTAATGCTGTGAGGCACACTTACCAGCCACTAACGCAAACTTTTATTCTACAGCATGTTTGTTTGTTGTTCTGTCGGCTTTAGCCCAGACCATGATGCCCTCCAGCCAGCAGTCAATCAGTAACTAACACAACACAACCGTTGTACCAACTTTGCGAGTTAAGCAAGGAAGTGATTGGTTTTGACTGTATTTTAGTTCTTTATTCTCTTTACTCTGCCTGTGATAGAAGGCTTGCAATTTAGAATGGTCCTAGAACAGCTGCTGTGTGCAGAGCTCAGCCACTGAACAGGAAGAAGGTGCAGATTCAAAAATTAACGTACAAGATTTATTATGGGTTGGCTCTTATTCTTAGAGTGCCTGATTTTCCTGCTCTTCTCATTCCTGGAGTAGTATTTCAGATGCAAAACAAGTAAGAATGCTATAGGTGAGGTATGAACAGTAGAGTCTAGTTCATTGTAGTTTATTCTTGCCACATTATATTCCGTATCTTCCTCTTCCACCCCTTGTATGTGGGTTTATAATCTGTCTAGTTCAGACAGTCCATGTGTCTACCTTACATTGCTCCCCATAATCCTGTTTTATGGGTTAGTCAGATTTTAAGGGTTAGTTTAGAAATTTAATGTGGTGACTTACTTTGGTACTTTTTAGTTTCCTAAGCACATTGATAGTGCATAAAGATCATAATGATAAAATCAAATAGAATCTGCACGGAGGCCCTGAAAATTTTAAGAGCCTATGTTTATTGAAAACAATGGAAAACATGTTTTATTTCTTTTAATCTTGTATTTTATAGTCTAAATCTTAATCCTAATCTGAAAAAAAAAATGTAATCACAATAATTATTTTCAATAGCCAGGAAATACTGCAACAACAACAAAACCCTACTTGATAATCTCACTGGATAGTGGTTTTTTTTTTTCAAATATAGCGAGGTTGTTATATTGCTGTTTTATCTCACATAGAATGTGGGAAACTTCAAATATTGCAGCACATGGGTTAAACTCAGATCAAAGGGAGATATATTTTTTTTCAGCAGGGTTTCAAAATGTGTACGATCTGTCATACATATGTCACAGTTTTCACCATGTAAAAATGTTAAATTTGACAGCAGTATTAGAAAAGCACTCTGTTTATATAAGGACATATTTTTATTTATATAAAAGCTAGACCGCTAGTTTTAAGCTGATTAAACACTTTTATGGAGTCTACCTTCCTGTGTAGACCTACTCAAGGTTACAGTTTTGTGCTACAGCTGAGCTAATGTAAAACTGTGCTGTTATCAAAACGGTGAGTGGGCTCACCTGGCTGCTGCTTGGTCAGGTGGAAGGAAAACAAGAGAAGTGCACAGGGAGAATTGGGCTGGAGAAGGATGTCATTCCTTAAACACAGTGAGCTTTGGATAAGTCGAATTTTAACGTTCTTATTCTGATGTGGGGGTGCTGGTTTCATTCTGCTTGTTAATCAGAAACCTTCCTGTGTGGCACAGGAAAAACAATCCCTGGTCAGAATTATAGTTTTTATCTGATTTTGTGCTTCTGTTGGTCAGAATAGCAAGTCTTCTTCAGTAGTTTAAGGTCTAATATTGCTTACAACTTGTTACTAACAGGGCTAAAGAATTAGTACAAGGTATTGGCAGAGGTGGTAATAGTTTCTTGTAACCACCAAAATGAGAGAGAAAGAATGGGCCTAAGACTAGTGGGTTTGGAAGTGACGCAGTGTTGGCCATGCTACAGTTTTTCTGTGTTGACGCAGACAAATATGCTGTATTTTTCTCCATTTCTGTATTACTGATGATTTTGTGAAACATCACATAATAGGACCCTCATCAAACTAAAGAGAAAGTTGTCTAGGTTGTTTTTCTGAATGATTAGAAAGACAAGCTAAGCATTTTATTTCCAAACGTGCCTGTAAAAGGAGTATTTGTGTATCTATATCTTTTACCACAAATAGTGATGATATGTGAAATGCATTGGAAAAATAAACCATAGGGCATGTAAGCTATATTAATGGATTTGAATGAAAGAAGAACGTCTCCTGTGAGTCCCATTACCTGCCCTCCCCTACCAAAAAAAAAAAAAAAACAAAAAAAAAACTGTAAAAAGCTGTAGTTCATTTTGTACGTAGTGGTTCTGGTGGAAATAGAAAAATAGCAGCCATGATGTCTTCTTGAGGTCTTACAGGTCATGTTATAAATCATTAGATGGAATTTGCCATTCTCACTAATATAATTAAGTTGCATTTGGACATCTTATTACATGAAGACGTGCAACTGAGTGGGATTTGTCGGGAGTCTTTGCAGTTAGTTCACACAAAGACGTTCTTTCTCTTTTGGCCCATCATCAGGTCTGAGTATAGTGTCAGACATCTGATTAACAGAAAATCATAGGCTTGCTGAATCATTTGATATTTCTTGGAGAATAAAGGGGACTATAAAGTAGAATATGAATTATTCATATACAGAACTATCCAAAGTCATTTTCTGATGATGTGATTCCCCCCCCCCTTTCAGAACTGAACTTTTCTTTTAAAAGCCAATGTGATAAAAGTGCATTTCTGTAGTGCAGCAACGTCTTCCTTTTCAAATGTTTATCTTATAAAGTAAAAGTGTCACAAATGTTGAAAATAGGCAGAAGAGAGACAAAAATAAATTGGAGTTTCTTTACCACGGAGAACTGTGGGGTGTGAAAATAAACTGACTTGTTATTTCAGGAGATTTAGTCATGACAGCAGAAAACTATACTTTCAGTGGAGGGTACAGCTAATTTTTAAGAGCATCACCCTGTCACAAAATGTAAACTGAGAACTTGGCACGGTATTTCCTTCCGCAGAGTGCTGGGGAGGAGATGAAAAATAGAATCCTCCCCAGTCTGCTTCATTGCCACGACTACGTTTAATGGGCTGTGCTGGGGTGCGAAGAAATACGGTCTGGAAAATTTTGCTCTAGTGGTTTAACATGTTGTAGTCCCGAGTGTGTTTTCTGCTGACTGTCTCATCTCTAGGTTACCATCTCCATTTCAGTGTTAGCAGACAGAAAAGCTTAAGCAGATCAAGTCTGTTACTACCCTTACACTTCCTACTTCCCAGCCTCTCCCTGATTTTTGGGTTGATACAGCCTCGTTCCAACCCTTTTTACTGTTATGATGTGAGGTGCTTATGCACAATAGAGGCTTGAGCCTCCTGAACCTGGTTCCTGGCAACCAGCAGAAATTATCTCTGGAGAAAAATTATAATCTTATTTTGTGATACCAAGTGTGATGGAATAGGTTTTTCTGATGAATTAGCTGAGCAGTCTGGGAATACCAGAGGGTGATGGAATGAATCTGCTTCTTCACTTCTGTTTAAGAGGGCTGTAGGCAGAAAAAGGTGCCATCTTGACTTTTGGAATGGCGCAACATCAGGTGAGGATTACTGGTGAAAAACTGGTACCTGGATAAAAGCAGCAGAAGGAACACGTGTATGGGGAGAAGTTGATTTGGGACAACTACCCTTGAAGCTGTCAGGAAGATGATACGTAAAAGCCCTGTGAGTGGGTCACACTCCTGCACCTGTGACCTGTTGCTTGTACGTGCTGAACTGGTTTGGTAGCTCGTGTTCTCTGAAACATGGGATCTGAGTCCTTCGTTTCTCTCATCCTCCATAAAATAATTGTTTCTTACTGATGCTTTCTGTGCACTCAAATGTTATACCAATTTGCCGTGTAGATTCTAATTGTACTCATTCCATTCTCTTACAAATTCCATTCTCATAATATTCTTGCAGTTAACTTAGTATAAACATACTTTTTGTAGTACAGACTATTCCCACGTGGAAAGGAGAAAAGGCACCGTGGGCAATGTAAGCAACCATTAAAGCAATACCGCAGTATCTGCACTGGGGCAGTACTATGTTGTGCCTGTCTCATTCAGGGATGTAATGCCTTAACCTAACAGTTATAAGAAAAATGATGACTAACTCCTGGAATCCAATTTAAAAAAATCAGCAACAGTATAACACTTAAGTGAGTGATAATAGAGACTTGGAAGGGGCTTGAGTGAAAGGCATTGCGCTGGCAGTGCCTGCAGCGCTTCCTACTGAAGTGGTAGTACAAAAAGCATGTGAGAAGGCATCACAGCACCCTGTAAAAAGTAATTGGAAACAGGTGTGTAAGTACAAGAAAAATGTTTAGGTTGGCTTGTGGTTCATTTGTTTCTAATAGTAACAAAAGATTTCTCTAGTAACTTTCCTGAAACTGGATTCTCATATAAAACTTAGGAGTTTTATATATACGTATGCATTTCATTTTGCATTATTAGTCAGAAGCCTCTGGAAAGAGTTAGAAAACATAAAACAACTTTTGCCGTGATCAGGGGAATTTTTAACCCTTTGGGGAAAACAGCACAATACAGAAAGACAAGTCCTGCTTTCAGGGGGAGAAAAGATAAACAAGAGAGCAGAAGGTACTCAAGTTTTTGTTGTTGTGTGTGGGTTTTTTGTTTTGTTTGTTGGTTTTTTTTTTTGTTTGTTTGTTTGTTTTTTCAATTTGGTCTATTGATAAAAAGCTCAAAGGCTGCTTGGCAGTGACCTCAGTCCTTTTCATATGACCAGGGGAATGCAGGCTGGAAGCTAAAGCTTGCGTTTAGTCAGTGATCTGTGAATAACCCGCAGTCCCTTAATGACGTGAGAGGAGCCTCCAAAGGGAGACAGTGAGTCAGAGAGAAGGAGGCACAGAGATTGCTTGAACAGCCATTAGCACGTCATTGGTAATCCCAGCGCCACCTTTCACATCCCTGGCATTTGTCTCAATGCACTCTACTGAAGGCTGGTACTATGTTTTATTTAAGGCTTTCTCACTGCTTTCTGGAGATGTGTGTGTTACTGTAGCCTGACTGATTGGTTGTCTGTTATGTTTACTAACACTCTGAGATCCTGCAAGAGAGGGGAATCTGTGGAATTTCTTCCACAGCTGAATACCCCTGGAATGAATCTGTGTTTTATCAGACACAAGGAACTGAACCGGTTTCAAAATAATATGTAAAGGAAAGCAAGTCTTTTATAGAACATTTAAGTTGCCCCACTCCAGAACAGAAAGTTACCTTGATGTAGTATGACCTAGCATTTCTTCTGCCTTTTTGTTGTCATCTAGAAAGAGTCTTGTGATAATATGTATGTATATAATGATGAGGAATGCTAATCTTGTATGCTTTGCATCTCTGTTGAGCACTTGTGTTCATCTAAATAGCTGCGTAGAAGCTGGACAAAAGAAAGATCAAGACAAAAGCTTTTTGGAGGAATAAAGACACTGTAGGCATAATGCTGCTGCTTCTTTCAGAAGAAATGTATTATTTGGGAGTAAAAAGTGACAAAGCAAGGAAAGTTGCCACAGTCCGAGCAGAGGTAAGGGGGCTCTTTCTAGAGGTGAAGTTTATGATGTGGTTTTGTGACTGTTTAAGGTCAATCAGAGCTGTGGCTCACACAATCCTCTCCTCTCGCCAACCCTCCATCCCTCTTCTGTGCTTCTGACGATGTTCTAACTTGATTCCACTTTCCATTTAGTCACTGCTTCAGTGGTTGACCCTTAGGAAGTACTCTTCTTAGTTACTCGGTTTCTTCTTTTGTCAAATGCCACGTTAGTAATCACAAAGATAGCATGACTATCATGCACCTGAATCTTAAAATAATAAAGCTATTTTCACCTCTTAGATTTTTACAGTTTCAAAAGTCCCTCTGCACTCTTTAGTTTTCTTTTGCAGACAAAAACAAACAAACAAACAAAAAAAAAAACATAGTAACACCCGTCGTATTTCAACCGAATGCTTTGGTTGTAGTCTTTTTAAATTTTTATATGACTCCTCTGCTGTAGTGTCACTGAGGAGATGCTTGCTGCCCTTAGTGGAGTTTTCCTTGAACTACATTTCCTATGATCCTTGGCAGGTGATAGTTCTCATCATACGCTGCTCTTCTAGTGTTTGAGAGTGGCTATGTTGTGTAAAAGGAGAGAACATCTGAGCTGGGAAGCATAAGGCACCGTAGTAACATTAGCAAATAAAATATTCAAATTTATGCGACAAAATCTGAGGTTTTAGTAGGAAGACATTCCATTTTCTAGCCACTCTACTTTCTCCACAGAAGATAAATATAACTATGATACTTTCTCTAAGAGAAACAACTGAGCATTTCCTCCCCAAAGGGAGCGAATACCAGAATTTCTGCTAATAAAAGCTGCAGAAGTTTGGAAAAAGTATGGAAGCCTTCATAAGGGATAACATTAAGCATGTCTGCTCTCTCCCTAAGGGACTATTCTGACAGTTGGATATCAACTTACGAGTTTCCTTTCTACTGTTTCAGTATTCAGAATATTAGCTGAGGAGACGATGATGTAGAAACAACTGTAGCAGCTATATGCTACCAAAGGATTCCTCTGTGCTGAACAACAGAGTAGCTTTAGCGATAACACTGGTCGTACAACACTAGAAAAAGTATCTTGCTTGTTATATTAAAGAGGCACCTCTTCCTGCAAGTATTATCACTTTTGCATGACACACATTCTTCCTCTTGTAGTTGAAAGAGATTCTAAAAATCTTATTTTTTTTCTTTTTATCATGAGTCAAAATTGCTAATTTAATGTTTATGAAGAACTTGGATTATCCAGCGTGTGCTAAACATAGCTACTGAACATTTGCCACATGTCAGAACTTTGCAAATGTTGTTTGTGGAATTATTTATATTGACTACATTGGAAACATGGGTGATTAGCAATGATTACCACAGTAGTTAGTGAAGACTTACAGATGGAACTCCCACTATCCTTTATGGACAGAATTTCTTGATATGTATAAGCTTAAGTTTGGCATTCAGTGAGTCTTTTAAAGGATGGCAACCAAGAAAAGCAAAAGTGGGCATAATGTGGCGTTCAGAACAGCAGGTATAAATATGGCCTGATAAAGAAATGAGAAAGTCTGTAAATTTATTGTCACTTGGTACGCGTGGGCTTCCATTAACTTCGAGTGACTTATTCTTGACTATGAGTGTAGCACCTTTGTTTTTTGCAAAGTCAAGTGGCGATCATGGTTCTCTCCCTGTGTTGGGAGAATTAATTAGTTAATGTTAACATTTGGCTGTTGAAAAACCTCAAGGATGATGTATGTTCTTAAAGTAGTTCTGGTACACTGAATTCTACAACATTTTGTAGTACCTCTGGGCAAAGTGCTGCTATACGACACAACGTTTCTGGTCATCTGCTGTGATTGTAGAATGTTCTGGGATGTACAAGAACTTTGTGGTGCCAAGAGAAGGTACAAAATGTTACAACAGAAAATAGGCTGTTTTGCACTGTGGCAAAATTAAGTATCTCCCTTTAACAGAATCTCTTCCTTGGTTTTGTCTTCAGCTATAATTTGTGAAACCTGCCTTTTCTGCCTTTTACCATTATAGCTATTGAAATGCGGGTTCACTTGTTTAAACAATTATTTTTCCTTTGCCTAAAACTGAGCGAACATTCTTGCCTAAAAATGAACTGTCATTATGTACTATTTTATATTGCAATGCCTCCTTTGTGCAGAGAAACGACGACTTTTAATTTTTAAGAGAGGTCTTGATCCTTCGATATAGTAAAGAAATACATTTCAAACAAATGTCCATGTTAACTAAATCCTGCTTCTAGCCTACTGAGGATAATGCAACTGAATATCAATTGCACTTAATTAATTAGTTTAACTTTACAGCAGTTTACAAATAATCCCCATGAGTTTTGTTGCTGCCTATTTGCTTGTCTGTACTTATTATTATGCTCACTGAAAAGCATAAACATAATTAAAATGCTTTCCTAAACTTTTTTTTGCCTCCTACATTGGAATGTGTACTTTGTTTTCATGCCACTTTGTAAGACAATCTGTATTAAGATTCAGGCTCAGATCTTCGGGGGGAAAAACAAAAAACAAAAAGAAAAAAAAGCACCCCGCGACATTGTTTTCATCAGGTTTGGTATCCTGTAGACCTATACTTGGACCCCTACAAATGGAAGCTAATTAGTAGAGCTCTAAGGAGAAGGAGGGAAGAGGATTAAAATAAGGACCTGAACGGATATTTTTTTTCTTCTTTTACTGGAGATAGTTATAGTATTACTATACGCGTTACTATCACATTACATTTTTGCTTGCTTTCTTGGTAATTTCCAATACCTAGAAGCTTAACACCTAAAAATTGCAAACAAAAACTTTATTAGAGGCTCTCTGGTTGGTAACCAGCTTTTGGTGAGTAATACGAGAACGCAGCTAATAAGTGGTGGTTTTGAAAATCTAGGTATATAATGTTCAGTTGAACAGTGCTGCTGACTCTTCAGGGGTGGAAAGAGACTGGCTCCAGCCTTGTTCTCAGAAAACATCTAGGTGTTTTCAAGTTACTAGGTATAGTGTATCAAAAGTTTCTGTAAACTTCTCTTTGTAAGACAAAATAGATCTTTTAAGGAGTCGTTCCTGCCTAGAATATGCTGCATGTCATGTCATAAACTGCCAAAAGGACTGCTGCAAGTGAATGACCCCAAGAGGAAGAAGTTCCCTGCTGCCTTCTGCCAAACACCAAAAAGTGTTTTATGCCACTTTGCAAGTATACATAAATGTTATATTATTGGAAAATTTCAGTCCACAGCTTGAATTTTGAACCTCCAGAAATTTTCTGGGTACTCCATAGGTAGTGCAGGGATCCAGAAGAGATGTTCCAGACTTGAGTGAGCGTGAACTCTTGTGGCCTTTTTTTTTTTTTTTAAATTGGTTGGAAACACGAATGCTAAGGTACTAACAGGCCAACTCCTGTGCTTACCCCTGCCATCAGAGTGGTTCCAAAGAGTGTTTATCAATATGGTGATAGGCACTTCATATATATAAATATATATATGTATTAAATATATATATATTATGTATTTTGTATATTTATGTGTTCATCTGACAGTCAATCAGGCAAGTAGCAACTGATGTTCCATCAATCATGGAGTGTCGAAGTCCCTACAAACAGCACAATTTTGTATCAAGTAAATCCACATTACACAGCCATATTGTAGCCCACATGTATTTGCAAACTTTTCTGAGAGACTTTCATGTCTAACTTGCACTGAGAATTTGATGAACTTTTCATGTGTGTAGCTATTACCCGCATGAACTATGAACATCTTTTAAATTCATAAGGATTGGGAGTACTTGCTTCCTTAAGTTGAAGGAGGGGAGTAGCTTCTAAACCTTGATGCATTAGACCCTGATTCAACTCACTAGAGAGAAGGAATTGACTGACCATGGATATAAACTGCTATGTATAACTTGACCAATTTAAAATAATGGAGCAAAAAGATATTTTGTTAACAAGCACTTGAAAAAGTAAATACCAAAACAGGGCAAATTTTATTTTAGAATGATTGGAATAGTGTAACAGGATGAAATGAAGCAACAAAAATCAGCTTGAATCCTGAAATATTCTTTATAGTGAAATCAAGTACTATGCAATTGAAGAGCCTCACAATAAAAGCAGGAGAAAACTGAATATTTGCATCATGAGAAAATCATTCTATGATAGGTTTGGAAAATACCTGCACTGTACTAGGAATGGATAGATGGCATAGTAACACTAGGAATTCCTAACCATGGTTTCATTTAGGCTCTGATACAGAGCATGTCAAATGCAAGTAATCAGGAGAGTGTCTTTCCACACCAGAATATAATTGCTCTTAGAAATACAATAAAACATCATTGTGTTCATTTCTTCCTAAGATCTACTGGTAATTCAAAATTAAGGATTTAATTATTGGGATAACAAAAATATTTTTGCCTACATAAATATAACTGACTTTTATAGTTTGTGGTATATTTTTTCATAACTAGATGAATTATTAAGACACACGTATATATGTAAATGTATCACATAATAAGGTGTAAAAAAAAATAGCATCACAGTGACTCTAAACTGCATTGTAACTCTTGCAAAAAATGTTATCTTTGCAGAAGGATTTTATCATGCTCATAAATATATATAGCTGTGAGTATGTCGAAAGCAGCTAGCACAGGATTGCTTGGCTGAGTGGGAGGTGATGCAGGACTGTGCTATTAGTGAGCAGGAGGTGGGAGGTGACTGGGGCTGATGGGCAGGTGGGATACAGTATTTATATACATATGTTTACAGGTATTTTTAGATGAGATATAAATATGCAAATGTTAACTCAATGAGATAACTTGACTCAAGGGTTGATAGAATGATGTAATAACTCAGTGAGGTAGCATAGTGAAGTGGCCTGGGGATGGCAACTGTGAGACAAGAACACATGGTATTTAAACCTGATTTATAACCTGTAGTATTTCTCAATATTTCCCCTATCCTGTGTTCTATTCTAGTTTTGGCTGGACATATTTATTCAGATGGACGGTGTATATATATATGTATATATATATTTCATATATACTTGTAACTTAATGTGGTACAGTCAAGAAAAAATGATGACATCTGTAGTGACTAGTGGTTGTAGGGAGGTGGGCAGTAGCAGTGGAGGAAGAAAAACTGTGTAAGTATTAAATGTTTGGTGGTTTTTTTGTTGTTGTTTTTTTGCCTTATCATAGTTTTTTTCTTTTTTTCTTGGTCAAGTTGATGTTATACTCATTACTTTCTGTTATTGGGTATACTCCAGTCTTCAGGGAGTCTGTCTTCTGTTAATGAAACTAGACCTCTGAATCCTTTCATCATAAGATATTCTTTCTTTTTAGGACATGCACAGACTTTTCCCCAAGCCGGACTATCCAAATGCTGTCAATCTCTCCAAATTATTTGGTTGTTTCTTAGTTGTGGTGCAGCTTCAATAGGCCAGATGATGTTTCCTATTACACACAATGAACAGTAATTTGAACAGCTAGTTTCCCTTCCCTGTCTGGCCTCCCTATTACCTATTCCCCTCTTCTCAGCTTCTGTCCATGCTACAACTACTGTTGGATCCTCCCACAGACTCTGTTTAGGCTGGATGTGCCTAACTGGCTCTTTAGCATCCACCCTGACACTGCTTTCTTGCCGGTCCCTATTTCAGCTGCTTAGGAACCCTTCCAGTGAAAAGTAGCTAACAAACTGACCAGTCTCACCAACTTTCCCTTTTCTTCAACGTCAGTGTGTTAACCAACAATCGGGATGAATGTATGGCGCATATCTGTGTTTTTTCATATATGCGCAATTGTAATTGCGACTGTGCCTGGAATTTTGGGGAGGGCTTATCCTGCTCTGTGTTTAACTGGAAAAACAGATGTCCCTGGTAGGACTCAGACATGAAGTAGATATGAGGGAGAGAGATGCACCAAAACTCAACTAAATCAAAGGGCACAGAGCTATTACTGGCATGAAGATAAACTGTGTACATTTGTGACAAAGGCTGTGTGATGGCCTCTGTCTGTGTGTAATTCTAAATGCCTACCAAACTGAGACACATGGTGATCCTGAAGACATGGTAAATGAAATGGAAGAATGTTCAGACATTTAATCTCAGTTTAGGCTGCCGAACTAGGGTAAAAGTCCAGTTGATATGCATCTAATGCTATCATATATGCAACATTTAGTAACTGTTGATTTATCATAGGAACTCCTTAATACTGGTTTTGGATTTTTATCTCTAAAAATCTTCGGAGAAGGAGAAAAATGCTGTTACTCTCTTGTACAGATAGATTCAGGTAGTGCTCTGGTTGGAGTGAATTTGTTGCCAAGGCTATATGACAGCCCACAAGTCTAGCTGAGGTTTCCCAAGTACTATTCATCATGTCCAGACAAACATTTGGCTTGACAAATTTTCATTGACCTGTTTACTCTGTTTCTCTACCAGTAATCAGGGCAGCATAGTTGGGTTCGCTGCTGACTGCTAGATCAGAAAATAGAGTCTCTAGAAGTTCTGGCAGTTCATCTTCAGTACTTGGCAAGCCCATAAGGCTTTTTCTCAAGAGTGTAACTTTCGAATGAGCTCTAGAAATGTGCCTAACTCTTTTTGAAGGGCAAAGGCTAAAAAAAATCTGAAACGTGCACTCTGCTTCTTCCTGACACTGGTGTGATCCTGACACAGTGGGCTTTGCTTACTAAAGAATTCTTAATTAAAGGAAACTAGTTGTCCACCATTAGGCTATCCCTTAAGCATGAAGCCAGAACCATCATTATTTTTGGTGTTCATCCCATGGTAAAGCAGGTTTAGTAGGCCCTGTAAAATTGCATCCCTCAGTCCTAAACCCAGACCTGTAGAACACGAAGGAAGAGAAATGCACCCAATACAGGCCACTGCAGATTTTGACCCAGAGTCAATATTCAGAACGAGAATGAATATACCCATTTATAGATTTGTTTTATGCCTTTTGCTATATATATGTTGTAAAAAGGCTTCAGAATCTGTTCAAAATTCCTTTCCATTTTCTCCTGGCCAATTCCTATTAAAATCTAATTCCTTTGGTTTGAGATAATGATTGATGTTGTGTTGTGTCTCATATGTCATCTTAGATGGAGATTCTTTTAAAAATAAATGTGGCAATTAAATCTCCAGGTTGCTTCAGTTTGCATACAGCTTGTTTTTAAGTAGATGATATAGAATAAGCAAAGTTTTCAATGAAGCTGCTAGTCCGTCTTCAGAGTCTTTAATGTGATGCATGTCTGTCTTCCTTCATTTGCATTGTCTTTGCCACAGAGAGGTAGTTTATTTCCACCAATAGAATGGGATTATTTTCCTGTGATCCTTGACAATCAGGATTTTCAGATAATTCACTGGTATTTCTGCTTAGGAAAGAAATGATTTTTTTTCAGCTTGTCTCTGACACCCTATTATTTCTAAGGGTCTAGGTGCAGGAGCTGTGATTTCATGTTTCCTTGGCACGATATGATCTATCAACTGATAATCTATCATTTGTATGGCATGTTTCTATTCAGCAATACTAATTTGTGAGAAGAAAGAGAAGGAGCTGAGCTAGCCTGAGCTGAAGTGGCAGCTGCAGAGCAGCCCTCAGTAGTGGTAGGTGTTTTAGGCATGTTTACTGAGAGACTGGTTGTGACCAGCCCTGTGCTAGGGAAGTAGTCAATGGAAACTGGCTGCCTTTGTTTTATCTCAGGGTGTGTGGCAAATAGTTCAAGCCCAAGGGTTAATGAAGGCAATCTTAACTTTGCTTTAACTTGTACTTATGTCACCCGTTCCCTATGCTGCACAGTTAGAGGCTTGGCAATACCTTCTCCCCACTGCGTTCAATGTGCTGGATGTGTCCTACTCGAGTTACACACCCAAGTGCTTGCACACTGAACCCCACAAGACTATTACCCCCACAGCTGCACTTCAGCCTTCCTTCCCTAACCACCTCTCCTCTGGGCCTGTCTCCCCTTGTACTTTCGTGCCGGGATCTACGGGAGGACTGTGGGCGCAAATCTGGACAACCAGCTGTTATCAGCTGCTTTATCCTGCCGGAGTGTTGGAAAAAGTTCTGAAAAGCACTAGTCTGTAGCCCAGAAATAGGGCCTGCTTCAGCAATTGATTGGGCACAAGTGAAATAAATGTCCCCTTGCGAATCAGTTTGTGAGGAAACAGGTGGCACATGGTTATTACAATGCACAGTTCAAAAGATGACAACGAGTCTATTGTAAATGAAAAAACAGGTATGATGCAACTAGCTTGTGATAAGCTAGGGAAAGGCAGGGGTACCCAGTGGGCAGCCAAGGACAGGATGCTTTGTCTGTGTGTATAAGCACTGAGCAATGATGAGGAAGCAAACGGCTGCAGCGTGGGCAAAAGATAAGTTACTTGCCACACGTCTGACCTCAGTCAGCATTCTGTGTCCCTGCTGTGCTGCTTTCCAGCAAGCCTTCTCTTCCTGGCCTGTGAGGGGGAGCATATCCTCAGCTTCTCCCAGAAGCCATCCAGTTGTATTTGCTGGAAGAGATCAAGGAGCCTCCTCCTGAGTACTAGGGAATGTCAGTGACAGTCCAACTGGCAGGGCACAATAGATCTAAACACAAGTGTTTTCCTGCCATTAATAGATAGCATCTCCTCCTTCTCAGCCATATAGAAAACACGGGTGTAAACATGAAAGGACAGAAATAAGCCCTGGTCTTTTTGATATTTTTAGATATTATCAGCTGACAGGGCAGATTGTGCAGGACTGAAAAATGACGAACATAACTATGTGACTCTCTTCCTGCCTCCCTCCCTCCAAAAAAAGGAAAGTGGGGGCTGGGGGGAGAGAAAGAGAGAGAGAGAGAGAAGAAAGGAGGCTCTGCTGGCAGCCTCAGGATAGTTAGTTTAAAAAGCAGGTGTGGGGGAAAATATGAGAAACAATCTTGTGGGATTCAGTGAGGAAACACTTCAAAAATATAATTTGATTAGGATACAGCCTGTATGATTCAACGAGGGGGAGGAGGTATTGCCTGGAATATGCATCTGACAAACTTTCACATCAAGAATTACTAAATTACTGTCATGCAGCCATGAGGCAGGGGCCAAAACAGCTTGTGGAATAGACAACTTTTTTTTTTTTCTTTTACAAACTCATATACTGCAACTTTTTTGAGTTGTTGGCAACTATGAAGGAGTCAGCATCATGAATTGCTTTTGCTTCTGGTTCCATTGATATATTCTGCCTTTTTATTTCTATTATGTTATCATGTGCTGCATACCCTTCCTAAGTTCTGTGGTGGACTGGAGAGCAGGTAAGGAAAATGAATCCTTTGCTACAATGAGGAAGAGAATGTCATATTTAATATGAAGGTTATTCAGGCTTTCTGCCTGATCAGGTAGGCCTTGACATCAATATGGACCACCATTTGTTTACTGACAACTATTTATTATGTTATTTATCTGTAATGTGACAGTACCTACAAATACATTGCAATGAACTTGTAGTAATGGTCAATGGCTGACTCAAAGAAATTCCGTAGGTAGCATCAGAGAAGATAAAGAGTAAAAGGAAAATAGAATTTTTTACAGATGGGCAACTGAAATAGAGATTTAAGCATTTAATGACTGCAGCCCCTAGCCTTTAGGTATAAATGGTATGCAGAATGTTAAATTTTGCCTACTAGTACAAGAAGGAGATTAGGCAGAATCTCAGCGTTGAACCTGCTCCAGCTTGTAAAGGAAATATGGAAGACATTGTAGGCTCTGAACTCTCCTCCTTCTTCAGCAGTGTTTCTCTCAGGCCTTCAAGGAGGAATCCATGGATTGTAAATTTGTTCCAAAAGTAAAGCACTGACCATCTTTCTCTCAGAGAACTGAACCCTTTTCACAGCTTTTCCTCCTTTTAAACTGATGATCATCTCATAAACAAGTCCATTGTTTGGTGCACTCGCTCAGGTGGAAAGATGCCTGGATGTCCAGCTTCTGGAAAGCAGGCAGTCAGAACTTGGTTATTATCTGTTTTGGACAATAGAGCTCTTCTGCATCATGCTAATGACCTATAATTGTAGATCTGTTTGGCTTTGAGAAGAAATGAGAGAGAGTAAGTATTCAAAAAGGAGACTGTTTAGTGCAGTGTTAAGAACATTCACTTGGAGAAAGAAGTCTGGGTGCGATATCGGCTTTCAGGACAAATTCTCTGGTGACGTTAAGCAGGATTTGCCTAAATACAAAGACAGTCCTAGGAACGATGAACAGAAAACCTCTGTAGGCAAGGTATACCTTAGCGCTGTGGTATCTCTAGTTATTAGTTTTCCTTATTTCTATTTTGGATACATTTTACAAGAGGAAAAGCGAACCACCCTGAGCTAGCAGGCCCTGGCTCTTCAGAGGCCTGGCATACACAAATGTGTTGTTTCTGAATACAGGTCAGATTTTGGCACATACAGCTCCTCAAACCGGGCAGTTCAGGATTTATTTTATACTTATATGTAACTGCACAGAAATGGTTTCACTCTGTGCAATGTCTTCTATTTCCAGATTTCTTTCTGGTAAAATGCAGAATACTGAGTAACTCCACAGTAGTAACTTTAGTTTGGGAGGAGAAAGCAGGTGTAGGAACGCATCTGGGAAGGTGAAGAGAATACTTCCATTTCAAAGTTTCCTGTCACCAAAGGAAACTTCTTGAGGGAGAAATAAATAGTGTATTCTTGATAAGCATGTTGTTGCTACAGTATTCTGTGATTCAAAAATAATCATTTTTTTTAGCACTGATTTATCCTATTTAGAAAAAAAAAGAAGCATTATCATTTTAATATCTGTTGGCAAGATGATTTTTTTTCTTTGCTTTGCTTTTTTTTTCTTTACCTGAAGGTATTTAGGAAACCTGGAGCTTGCTACAGAGCTGGTTGAGGCTGAGGGAAAGATGTGCATTTGCATCAGATCAGTTTTAAGATACTGATTAGAACTATGTATGAAAGTGGAAATTTCTTTTGCAGGTGTGCACAGCTTGTTTGGCATTAGCATAATGGCTCTCTTTTGAGGTCTATTCCATATACCAAAGTGTTGTTTATTAGAAATTAAATAGGGAGTTTTTCAGTTAAAACGGTTTAACATTTTTTCCCTCAAACTACTATCCCCGAGATAATTGGGCATCTTTCTATTTTTATTTTCAGGCCTCAATTGAGTAATACATGTTTACAGTTCATTCCTTCACTGAAAGTTCAATGTAACACATTGAAATGCATGGGACATTTTCTACTGGGTACAGGTAGAGTTGAATTGAGCTAGAAAAAGTCAACTACAATACTAGTAATATTCTCTTCTACACTACATTTTGTGATTTGAAATCAACTGGATATATAATTGCTGGATCTGCTCTTTTGTCCTGGTGAGTGTTCATCTGATTTCCAATTAAAACCATGAGAACATAGCCATTAATTAGACCCAAACCTACGCAATTTCACACAAAAAGTTTCCCTAGTGTTATGCAAAACTGTCCACTTTTAAAAGCACTCTTTTCCCCACAGTTTGCTAGGTCAGAACTCTTAAATTACAGGTACTCTTTAGAATTTGAGACATCTCAGGGCTCGACATTTAAATCGATTTTGCCTTGGAAAAAAAGCTTGGTATGAAATGTGTATATTTCAGTTCAATGTGAGCCCAAAGTTTTGGCTCTACAAAACTGTGGCATAGTTGCCCTACTACTTTAAGGTTCATTTACAAACAAACAAAAACAAACAAACAAACAAAAAACCAACAACAACGCTTTGAATTTAAGTAGGGTTTGAATGGTTCATATAACTCAGTCTGGGCTTCTGAAAAGGGGACTTCATCTACTAAGAGACATTCCTTAATAAACTTAGTGAAAATAAGAGGTACTTCCTAGTAATAATAATTATTAAAAAAAAATAGAAAGGTCAGAATAACAAGTTTGCAGGTATATTGATATTTTGACACATTAAATGTGAGGAGCAATGCATATCTTCTGATTTTCTTCCTAGTCAAAATAGCGTTATCCAAAAAACCAAACTGCTCTTTTTGAGGATTTGATGAAATTTGCTGATCTGTGTATTTTCCTTCATTTTTAAGTAATGAAAAAATAATGAGCATTCCAAAGAAACTGTTGAATCTCCTGAAATTTCAGTTCCCTCAGAAAACAAAGCTCTACAAAAAATGATGTTCCTTTTTAACACTTATCTAAAGATGTAGCAAAATGATTTCATTTGATATATCCTGGAAGTTGTTTGGAAAGGATTGTATTATTTGTGGCACAAATAGGATCAATGGAAAGCAGATAACTTCTGAGGCCTTTGAGGACTTCTAATAAAGTCATCTTGAGTATTTCTTCTAATTGAATCACTAAAACAAACAAACAAAAAAAAAAAAACAAAAAAAACCCACACATAACCCCTCAATGGAGTCCTCAATCATTCCCTGTATTTCTGAAAATAACATAGAGGTTGTAGTCTTTGTGCTTTTTGTTGAAGTATAAAAAGAAGCTCACAGGCAATTTGAAAAGTGTGTGATGTTCTTTTCATTCTTCATCTGCAATGGGAACTACATTGGAAAGAAATCTTCCTGGGCAGACACACAATTATTCCTATATTATGTTTCTGCCTTTTTATTTTCATTACATGAGATAAGAAATTCCACAAGACAGTTCTGTTATCCAGGTGGATATGTTTTGACTACAGCTTCATTGAATATTTATCTTAGTGTCTGGACAAATGTTTTTATTTCAAACGTAAAAATACAAATGATGGGTTCTAAGCCTTTATTTCTGGGAGCAAAAGCCAATTTTGGGAAGCAAAAGCAGTTTCTAGTTTGAATATAGAAACTTGTTCATGTACAGTAAAATTTCCCAAGTGTCATTCTTAGATGTGGATGCCTGAGTTTGAAAAGTTAAACCTTGGGGCTGTCATCCATTATGACCTCCCTTGTTCTCTTTGTCTTGTTCTCTTTTACTGTGTTTGGCTTAGGAAAGTAATTGGTTATTTCTAACCTTTTTTTTAAAAAAAAAAAAGAAGTTTCCTTTTCCAGTTGTGTAAGGAAATACTTAGCTTAATTTAAATTTTAAATCATTTTGGAAGTAAATGACAGTGACCAGCATTTTTAATGGAAGCCTCAAATGCAGTTGTAATTATTAAAGACAAATGCAGGTTATCATAGCTATGGACAACTTGTTGCTTCTACTCCTTTAGCAGCAGTAAAGGAAAGAATAATTCTTAGTAGTTCATTTGTAATACAAAAAAGCAGGAAAACTAGATTATTTTTTTTTTAGTTGAAGTGCTCATGAATTTTATCAGGGGAAGTAGAAACTGCGTTGGAGAATCATAATGGTGTTTCGTACAAATAACAATCAATTTCTCTAATTTTGTAATTCTTTTATTTTATTGAAAAGCGGAATCCTTGTATCTGTATCTAATTGTCTAGAAATTGTATAATCTAAATAAGCCGTATAGAAGGTAATGAGAAAATGGCATTTCCAGAATGTGGCTCATACCACATCTTTAATACCTGTTTACAAGCTTCTGACAACTTTCTAAACTGAAAAACTTCTTATTTAACTTGTTCAACCATTCGTCCTTATTTTCATTCCCTACCAGTTGCAAATACAGTCTCAGGTTATTACACAGTTGGCAGGAGAGAGGACTTGCAAAGGTGCTATACCAAACAGTATTTATGGGTCAGTGAACTTTCTCACTTTTACAGGCATACTACATTGGGAAACTGGTTTAGCTCATTTTCCTAACCACAGAATACAACTCAAGTGTTTGGAGAGCACTTTTTCAAAGTGAAATTGGCATGATTCACAGTTGCATCCAAGCCTCTCCTCTACTGCCACATCCACTTAAGCTTCAAAACAAGTTCTTAATGAGTTTAATCATATTTAAAATTTTAATCTTTTTCAACATTATTACAATTGCCTTTGGCAAAAATCAGTAGTACACTGAGCTCCACATGACTCAGACTCAAACCAAGTTTTGTATATTCAATTCTTTGTGAATCACCATTTCTTTAGACAAGCCTTTAATTTTTCAGTGTTTTGCACCTTTAATTACATTAGCGTGTATGTGATTAAAGAGAATATCTAAGAAATGTTAGTGACTGTTACAGAAGTATTTTCCATTTTGTCAGGGTGGAATTGAAACATATCCTCTCTTTCTTTCCGTCTACAGGCTCACAGAAAAGATGAGTGAGTTTCTTAGGGATATCTATTTATTCTTTCTATGTTGCGTAGTCCACAGTGATGATTGTGGCCTATTATGTCACAGACAATAGGTTTCTTTGATTTTTCAAAGGTTTTCTGTTAGCTTCATACCTACAAGTAATGTGATACTTCTTGACTTTGAGATTATCACTAGCAGATTTGATGGTGTATTTTGTTCTTTGTTCTTTGCACATTGCTCACATATGCCTGTGAGAAGTCTGAAAAGGATTCTGCAAATCTTAGTCATGGGGAACAATACCATATTATACAAGAATGCCTCTTTTAAATGCAAGTTCTCTTTTCTGGAATACAGGCCTACAAAGTAATCACCTTCCCTCAGTCACTGTGGTTCTAGAGTACTCTAAAGGTACACAGGAATTTAATATTTCATAGAAAACCTCATTTTCCCCTTTCCTGAGTTTTCAAGCTTCTGACTGAACCAATCAGACTTTTCAGTTCTGCTGTGGATTCATTACTTGAGTTTTTCAAATATATGAAAAATGAGCATGTCATATGTTGCATACAGGTGCCTTTGAGATGGTTTTGCATTGTCATTTGGCAGTAGATCTTGAACTGGTACAAACTGATTTGCTGGTTGTAACCTATAAATTATGAAGAAACCTTAAAAACAAAAAGACCTGTGTAAACCTATGCTGAGTTTACATTGTTTTATCTTTCTGAGATCCTACATGTCCCAGAAACAAAAACAACAACAACAAAAAGGCCTTTAGAAAGATGAATTAACTCCTGTCATCTCATTCATCATCTCTGTAGAGTGATGGCATCTTAAAGAAGAGCTAATAACAATTAATAAATTATTTGATTATTCATAAGCCCAACAGGTGTACAGTCCTTCCTTGCTTCTATTCCTTCTTGTATATCATTATTGCATTGTCTTCTAAGTGTTTAGAAGCTCCAGTTAATTCTTCGATGCAATCTATGAGGTGCATATACAGCAACTACAAGAATCTGTGGAAGTCAGTCCTGAAGAGCACCAGTGAGCTCTTTTTAGATGCACATCCTTTCTTAATGTACGCTCGCATCTTTAATGCTCATCTGAATCTAAGCTAATGCCTTATGCCACATTTGCTATGTTACATTACGCAACATAATGTGTGTGCACGTCTTGGTGTGTGCATGGTTATATTTGCATTTATAAACACCAAACTGTGCATATCCTATTCTAGAGTCCTGGGGCAGAGGGAGAAACCCTCTACCTGTATCATACAAATGACATGAAATGGGCAACAGCTTTCCTTACCTGTCTTTGGTTCCCGTATGCAGTGACCAAGGGTGTATATATAGCTGGGCTTGCTGGGGAGAGAGGGATGGAAAAAAAAAATATATATGGAATTTAGGCTGGAATTCATACACTGCAAGGTGCAGCTTAGAGAGCAATCGTCACCAGATTTTATTTCAGTCAGTTTCCCTCATTTATGCCATTGGTAACTATCAGTTTGATACCACTACTTTTGTAACTGAAATGTGTTACTGCACAAAGTCTGGTATGAATTAGTCTTTGTAAAACCTCAAATATTTTGTCATCCTAGGTTGTATCATTACAACCTCAATTAATCTTGAGCAGGCCAAGTTCCTGAATGAATGTCAAGTTCAAACTGTCGTTGTTTGGTTTTAAAATATCTGTTGGAAAATGTATGTATTCAAATATAAGTATTTTTTATATAGCTAAAACTATTTAATTTCTTATACTATAATATATATACTTAAAATATTTCTTATATTATTCTAATACCATTAGAATTTGCTTAAATTACAACCTGGTCTAAGTTTTGGTAAACAGGCTTTCAGAAGGGGCTCAACCTCTCTTGTAATTTTGTGCCTGAGTTTTGTTATTTATTGCAGTAGGCAAGTTTACAAGTCATAGCTCTCCAAGCATTCAGTTTACATGAGTAAGTGCTATACAATGCGCCTACGTTAAATGACAGAGCCAAAATCCAGAGTTTCATTTTTAAAAATTGCGACCTTGCTGACCCTCTAAGGATGGGAGAGCTTTAAAATAGTTACTGACTATTAAGACCTTTACAATTTTTTTCAGAGAGCTGCTTAGGACTAATTTAAGTTGACAAGTCTCCATAAAATAAAGACTAAGTATTTTCTAATTAAAAATTTCAGTAGAATACGTCATATTTCCAGGAACACATACACACATTAAAAATAGAATCAAACTAAGAGATGCTCCCAGGATTTTGAGCAGAAGGATACAATAAAAGAGCCGCTGGAGTCCCTTCTAACCTGAATGACTCTAAGATTCTGTGCCTGCACGTTTTTTTATGTAGTTAACCTCATGTATAGACTCAAATCAAGCAAGGGTTTTAATATCTAGATCCTGTGACAATGGGCTTGAGTCCTCTCTTAGTTTATCCTTTTAGTAAATTACCAGCCAACTATAGAGAGTCCCTCCTTTTCCATTTCTTGAATTCTTCTCCCTCTTCCCTGTTTGCTTCTTTTAGAACCATGTCTATTTCTTCTAGAAGTACGTCCCCGTATAGTAATTCAAGAAAAGTGTACTTTCCACATTGAAAATACTACCCCTTGCCATGAAAGTGCACGTTTGACAAAATTTTACATCAAATATGTGCAACCCCCCAGGCTAGAAGATTGAGAAGCAGAAGTCTTTACTGTCTCTGTACAGCCAGACTGATTTATATGGATAATAATATTAGTGACGTGTAATTCCAGTTGTTAGTAGTTTCACTTCACTGGAATACTTTTATACTTTAACTGTATGGTAAGTTGTTATGATAATTGAAATAATTCAGGAATGTAAGAGTAATGTGTGCTGGGAAGCAGAGTATCCTAGCTTGTTTGTTATTGAGCAATGAAACAGATATTAGAAGTTGTAATTTCAGAATGTTGGGTTATAATCTGCACATCTGAAAACTGTAATCTGCTTTCCTGAGAGAAGTCAGTATGCAGGCCTGTCACATAGGCTTGGTTCAGAACAGCAACTGGTAATTGATTCACATAGTCATGTTTTTGGTTCCTTCTTCTCCTGTGTCCCAAGAGAAATGACTGACTAGCACTTTACCTGGAGTAAGCCTATTTCTGTCTCATCTTGTCACTAAGAAGTGTAATATTCATGATAGGTCTGCTGACCAGCTGTGTTGACAGTGTGATACTTACATTGCAGAACTTTATTGTTCCTAGGATTCCCAATTCAGTTTTGTCTAGATCACTGCTAAGTCACAAGATACTTTCAGACACCTCTCAGTCACTTCTTGCCAAAGTAGAGCTCTTTTGGGATGAGAGTCTCAGTATTCTGTTATAACCCCCTTCAGCTACTGTGTCCATATAAATAAACATTTGTAAGAGATCAGTAGAGTAATATCAGAAGACAGTTACTGCTGTAATATGGAAATAATACTATTGGAGTGTAATCAAGTTAAAATTATGTGCACATAAATAAACTGCATAATTATTTTATTAAATGTGTAAATCACTTTATGATTTCTAGAATCACTTCTTTTAGCAGGTCATGAAACATTTAGCATGAGAGACTAACAGAACAGACTTTGTTACACAGAAACTTTTGCAACCTTTCGTAGAAGAGAATGTCGTTACGTTTTCTAGAAAAATGGATCCTAAACCAGTTGAGTCAGGCTTATTTGACATCTCTCACAGTGCAGACTGTTGTTGGTATTTGAAGACAATCCAGCTCTGAGCTGTAATTATGATGACAGATCTATTCATGTTTGTTGGTGCTGAGGATAGACAGCTGTTTTCACATGCTGGCTTACAATTTGACAACTGCAGTCCCAACAAATGCTTTTGATGTTCATACATGACAGAAATAAAAAGATCAAACATCACACACATAATGGCCCATTCTTCTTATCTTTATCTTACTGTTAAATCCATAGAAACAAAGGTCTCAAAGGGACCTTCAAGGATTTACCAGATCAGCGTTAAGGCAGATTCATAGCTACCCAGGGCACAGCAATCTGTGTTGTTTTGTCTCTGCTTATGAAGAGGATGGTTTTCTGGATGAGGTCTGGACTGAATTTTCCAAGAGGTAGATTCTTGCCCTGGTTTTGCTCCAGGATGTCCTTGGCCTAGATTAAATCACTACCGCTAAATTTTTATACCTTCCAATTCAGATTTCGCATTCTCTCTAATTATTCATTTCTACAGTAGCCTCCAAGTGGAGGTCTGATTTCAGTTGATGATCTTTAGGCTTCATTCTGGCCTTTTTACTTCTCTTTTTACCTTGCTCTTCCAATTAATCAGCTATTTTTCAATTGTTTTTCACCTTTCCTACCCTGCCATATGCATAGAGCTAGAGCTGTTACTCTGTACAGAGCAATGCAGTAAATGACTGGATAAAGATATAAGCTCTACCTTCTTGGACATCTACAGAGCCAGCCTGTGAATTTGTTTCACTGAGTATAAATAACAGCTATATTGTCCTTTCACTCGTACCCAGGTTATTTGTTCATGCTCAGTTACTTCTCCATATATTTTATAGGACAGAGACATCATGAAATATGTACATACGTTTGTATGGCTGGGAGTGAAACCTCCTAGTTTTTGTGAAAGATGTTTTCCTGTCATTTCATAAAATTGAAATAAGAAATCATAATATATAATTTTACTAGATACAACACTGATGAGTATTGGTTTTGGCTGTGGCACTGCCACCAGGCTATTATTACAACACGTATTCAAATGACATTTAATTTCCTACTCTGCATTTCTGAACAGCAGGCTGCTTTTGCTACTGCAGAGTCACATCCACAGAAAAGGGACAGATGTTCCACATTTTTCTTTATGCAATTGAAGAACTTTTCAAGTTCAGTAGCTAAAATACCACCAAAGAATCAGATAGAAACATTGTACAATAGATGACATTGTCCTAAAGAGATGAAGAAAATGTACTATTTAAATCACCAGTAGCACTCACGAGGCATACT
The DNA here is from genome assembly GCF_964211835.1 of Anser anser. Lineage (NCBI taxonomy): Eukaryota > Metazoa > Chordata > Aves > Anseriformes > Anatidae > Anser > Anser anser. The sequence goes on along the minus strand of NC_139725.1, from coordinate 9,580,640 downwards.
TGATATAATTAGTAATTGTATGCTCAACAGGCACACATGGTAAAAGATAGTCAGTTCCTTCCTAGCACTCTAATAATGGGAGATTACATATAGATGGCTATTCAAAAGAGAGGATACAAGACTGTTGCCAACAACTGTAAGAGAGAAAGAGAGGATGAGAAAGTTTAATTAACAAATACTACCCAGAGAGAGATTTTGAAGAAGGAATGACTCATAGGATAATAATGCAACTTTGCCAGTGGCCAGGATAGGGAGGAAGAATATAAAGGAACAGCTCTCTTTTAATGAAGTAGATTTAGTTGCTATATCTTTGGGAAGTTGAAAACATACCTTTGTTGCCTGCTTACTCATCTCCCTGCTGTATGTTCCTAGTTTGTTAAGTTTAAAAAAAAAAAAAAAAAAAAGGAGGAAAAAAAAAAGGTGGTGGTGGGGAGCTGTTTGCTCTACTGCTGTCTGGCAAGGACAAAGGGTCTGAAATATATTTTCTGCAATAGAAAGAACTCTTTGTACCAAAAATAGTGTCAGTAGAAAAATAGAGTCAGAATAAAATGTAACATGTTGCCCAAGATTGCCTTTCAATCCAAAGTTTTACATACTTTTCTAGAGTTACAACATACTTGGAAAGTAATAGTTTTCAAAGATGCTTTTCTAGTACCACTAATACCCCTGGCATGGTCTGGATCTTTTATGACTTGACCAGAATTCTGCTCTGACAGGGAAAGTGGAAATTCAGAATTAGTTTTTTTAATTAATCTTATTAATTCAGTGGCAGCAATTAAATTGAAAGCTCCGAAGATCATTTGTATTCTCCCCTCTTCTTAAAGCATGCACTTTGGTGGGGCTGTTTCTCAGAGCATCCTGAGAAATCCCATGTTAGTTATGGGCAGATTATTGTCCCAAACTGAATTCAGACCACTACTCACTGTGTTGACTTATAAATTCATCATGAAATGGGAGTAATTTCTTAGTAGAAAGTGCCAGCCCATTTTCATTGTGGCATCTTCAGATACATGCCGATTCCGACCTTCCTTTGGCAAATGAAATTAGAGCTGGAGTAACCTGGCAACAAATGAAGTTGTTCGTTGAACTGCCTGAAGAAGAAACTGGGTTTTACCTAATGAGGCTGGATGTAGTGCTTCATTTGGCAGGCTCTGATCATGTTAGGAACAATATTTGCTTAAGATTAACAAAATGGTTAGTAGCAAGTGTAAACAAATACTGCTATTCTCTGTTTTCACAACATACTTTCATGAGATACGATTTCAAACTTTTAGCAAGCAGTTGTCTAATCCAGGAACTTAGTAAATACTTATGGTGAGATACTTCAGACACAGCTGATGGGTGCTGACTGAAATGTAGAGTTCTACATAGTTATTTTTAAAACTATTCTCAGAAGGAAGATTTCAACAAAGATACCCTTGAGAATGTAATCTATGGTTATTAAGAACAGTATAGCTTTCATCATAGACATGGATGAGATCTCTGAGTTTTAATACTGCAATGACTTGGTACTTCATTAGTATCTTCAACTTCTGTAGCAACTGAGTATTCAATTTAGTCCCTGACTGAAAGTAGTTCATCTATGTGATAGATTTGAATGGGCTTTGCTAACCCGTAGTGTATCTTCTGTTTTCCAGCATTCCTTTGTAATGCTTGATCTTTGGCCAGCGTAACTGATAAGATCAAATAACTGTTACCAATTTTATACAGATTGTTTTCATGTTCTGACATTTGCACTGTCCAACAACTCTATTGGGAAAATGTTTTACTGACAAAAAATCACCATGTTTATTGTGGTATCTGCTTAGTAATGCATTGTGATATAAATCAAGCTTTCTTAATTGATCAGTACCTCCAGTGTATTACAATGTAGTTTCCATTATGTCATTCTGACTTGTGACAGCTATGTCCTACTGTGGACAGCAAGAGTTGGTAAAGAGACTGTTAATTTCAAGTAGGTCTCATGCCTCTTGAAAACAAATCAAAGTTTCAGCCCTTGTAAATATGCAAAGTGTGAAACAAACCATCCTTATATCTATGATATATATGCTAAGGTATTTTCTATGCCACGTTATACGTTGGAGTTAGTTATCATCAGAGGGAACAAGAAGGGAGAATGTACAGCAGAGAGGGAGAACGAGAAGGTCTCTCATGCGGTGCAGTTTTGTCATTGAGTTTCCAAACATAACACAAGAGAAGCAACACCTTAGTGTTTACTGCCAGTCCTATAGCTGTGCGTGGCACTGATAACGCTGTGTGAAGATTGGTATGCCAGGGCACGTGCAGACTTTTGTAGTGGAGTATACTGAGTGGTGGAAAATACTGAGTTTTAAGATAGGGAAGGATATTTTATGTTTGGAATATTAACTCTTCCTTCTGTTTCTTTACTGTCTAAGTGAGCTTACAGCAACTTTCATTTTGACATGTTAGAATACCTTAAAGAGGCAGATCTTAAAAATACTTAAAAAAAAAAAAAAAAAAAAAAGAAAGAAAGAAAAGAGTCTTATAGTAGACTCTGTAGTTTCAGTACTGAAACTGATTCACTGTGATCTTTGTATGGAATACCTCACAAAAATTGCTGTGTGATAATGAGGTCTCAGGGAAGCCTGTAGGAAGACTACATTGTCTTCAGCTTTCTCGGATTCCAGGCTTCCCAGTGTGCAGGCTCTTTAAGTTGACTTGTTGCTTCCAGAAGCTTTAGGAACGTTTGTTACAAGTCCTTTTCTGATTAATATTAAAAAGAAGGAGAGAAAGAAATTCTTTTTAACAAGTTTGAAAAAGTTTCAGAATTTCTGATAGAATTGGAATTCTGTTTTATGACCAACTTTACTGTTCTAGCCTAATTTATCAAAGCCATAAGCTTATGTTTAAAGGTATTCCGTTCTGGCAGAGAATAAAACCTTTATTTTTAATGGTAGGCATGCGTACATAACAGACACCTGACTTTTCAAGGGGCTTTTTTAATTGTATCATTGATCCTCAATTTTATAAAGAGACAGAAAAAGACTGGCATTCTCTCACACTCTCATCCTTGTGACACGTAAGCGTTATTAGTTAGGATAGAGTACAAATGATTGAACTTAGTAAGCTTTTGGCTTCTCCACATAACCTGTCTTTTATAGGAATGCTTAAATATTATTTCCAGCCTTCTCATGCTGGAAACTCAGCATTCAAGTTGTATTAGAGTGAATTTTAATTTTAAAGTTGGAATGCCAAACATGTTTTTTACACAAACAAATAAGCTTGCTGCTTAAGCATTAAAATATACAATCAAATCAAACCAAACCCTTGAAACGACTTCAGGCTATTGTGGGATATGAGTACAGACGGAATGAGTATCATCTAGTATTCCAATAGGATTTTAATAAGATAACATATTTCTCAGTAAGGATTAAAACGAGTAAAGTAACATCTGCTTTTTCCTTTACATTCAACTAACTGTGAAGCAACTTTTGTTTTAAAATTGTATTAGAAAGAACATATATATACACACTTCAACATTTTTATGCTTCCTAAATTGATGTCCCACTGCTGCTCATAAGTGGACTGGCTTATGGATAGCAGTCATGAAAGGCCTTGTATCATTATATAATAATTTACTTTCTAGGCACAATCTTTGAGGTCAATGCATTAGAGGCAGAATGACAGCTCAGCCATATGTTATTTTTGTAATAATAATTAGCTAAAAAATGTTTATGGCCCAAGAATACTCCATTTCAAATAGGCTTTAATTTCAGTCATCAAAGAGACTGATGCTTCTCAGAAGCTCAAATTAATTTTGAAGTTGTGTAAAAGCACATCAAGAAAGTACTGAACAAAAATAAGCTATCCTGGTGACTGGGGCACTTATGAAAACTAAGCCTGAATGACTAATGCAAAGGTACCAAATCTGACTCATTATCCACAAGGAAAGTCATCCTGTTGTCACATCTTCAGTATCCCTTTGCTGAAAAGTCTTACGTAAGATGTTAAAGAACACTTCAACATAAGGTAAGTAAGGAGCAAGCACGCAAAAGCATGCAGAGAAAGCACACAGGGAATGGCTTCGCAGGGTACTTAGAATAGCTAATTAAACAGCAGCGAAGGACAACATGCAAAGCTTGCTGCATCTACACAGCTAGAAAAATGACAGCAGAAGGAACAAAGACATAGATGATCTTTTGTTAGACTACTTTCTGTCTGAAATGCTGTAGCAATTTGGCTGCTACCAATAATTAACATCTAATACTTGGGTCTGTTGGCCACCACATAGAGATAAGTTCCCATTTGTGGAACAGTCTGGTTGGAAAGCTGAGGAGAATAACTATCAATAAATATTGACGCTACACTGAGGACAAATGGCCTGCTTCGTAGCATTCCTTAATGCAGAAAGCTTTATCCGATTGTCTGCAAATGACATCTTTTTGGATTGTAAATCAGTTTCCTGATCTTTGTTTCCTCTCGTGCATCCAGAAGTGGATAAAACGGGGCCCATAATATTTAATATTTTCATTAATTACATGGGCGATGGAACAGAGTGCACTCTCAGCAAGTTTGAAGATGATACAAAACTGGGAGGAGCACTTGATAGACCAGATGGATGTGTTGCTGACCAGAGGGATCTCATCAGGCTGTGGGAAACGGACAAAGAGCAACCTCGTGAAGTTCAACAAAGGAAAATGAAAAATCCTGTGCCTGAAGAGAAACACAGCCATGCACCTGTACAGCCTAGGGGCCAACCAGCTGGAGAGCAGCTTTGCAGAAAAAGACTGAAGGTCCAGGCAGACAGCAGTCTGACCATGAGCCAGCAATATCTCCTTGCAGCAAAGAAGCCTGGCAGCCTTCTGGGTTGCGTTAGGAAGAACATTGCCAGCGGGTCAGAGAAGATGATTCTTCTTTATTCAGCAGTGGTGTGACACAGCTGGAGTGCTGAGTCCAGTTCTGGACTTCCCTAAGGACAACATGGATGAGCAAATCCAGGGTGGGCCATAATGATGATTTAATGGATTGGAGCATCTGTCATAAGGAGAGGCTGAAGGAGCTGGGACTGTTCACCCTGCAAATGATGAGGCTCGGGCGGGATGTTCCCAGTGCATACAAATACTTGATTGGTGGAACAAAGAAGACAGAGGAAGACTTTTCTGGTTCGTGCCCAGTGAGAGGACAAAGGGTAATGGGCTCAGACTGAATGAAATGCAGGAAATTCTTTTTAAACACATGAAAAGGCCTTTTTTACTCAGGGCAGTCAGACAATGTAACAGGTTGCCCAGAGGGAATGTTGTCTCCATCCCTGGGGATTCCAGACCCAAGCAGACACAGCCCTGAGCCACCTGCTGTAGCCTACCCTGCTCTGAGCAGGGACTTGCAGTAGGTGATTTCCAGAGGCCACTTCCACCCTTAGCCACTCTGTGATTCAGCTCACATGTTGCTTTCCTTATGACAAAGTGATAGTCAGAGCCTAGCCTTTGCTCTTAATTTTTGTCTTAAAACCAGAAGCGCATTCTCTTCTTTGCCTATATAGTAGACAATGTTTCTTCTCTCTTAATTTGAGAAAAAAAAACATGTATGCAAGTGACTTTTAGTTTTACATGGAGTCCTTTTTCTGCACCTGTTTGGTTACTCTTTGCCTCCCTGAGGTGTAAAACTTCTGCCTCCCCTCACAACTACCTGACATTCTCTAGTGGGACTGTATCTTTCACTTGATTTTGCATTTAAATTCAAATAATGCAAGTAAATGAAGAACCTGGACATTTTTTAAGTTATTTAGGATCTAGTAACTGAATACATGTATTTGAGTGAATGTTAGAAGGAAGCATTGTGTTTAGGGCCTTGGAAGATATAAATGTCCTTTGTGAATTTAAAATGAGGCTTTCAGAAATACTCAAGACATGTTTATTGTCTTCTCTGAGAGAACACTGAAGTCTACCGTACACCTAGCATAAAGGCAAGTAGATGGATGATTCTGAAAATCTTGTATTGTAATTCTCTTGTCTTCTCTTGTATGACCATGAATCAAAGTCATTTAACAGTTCATTGTCTCAGTTTCCACGTTTGTCAGGTAGGGAACACAAACCAATCTGGCAAAGCTGTTCAGAAAATTAAACCACTGAGTATTTGTATTGTGCTTCACAAACAGAGCTGTGGAGAAGAGTTAAATAGTATTCTTTTACATGCAGGAAACATGCAGTAGCCTCTATGTAAAGGTTACAGTACTCATGACTGTTATGATTAAAAACATGCATGCATTTTTAAACCTACCTTTCAGAAGTACCCATAATTTACCGAAGTACTCACTATTCCAGATGAAATTTTCCAGGCCAGGTCTCCTTCTTAAAGATGATGTCTTGTTAACAGTGGTTAACAAAAATGAGGCATAGTCACTTTGAATATTAAAAAGTGGAAAAGTGTTACTTTTCTCTTTCTCTTATCTTTCTCTCTCTCTTTTTCTTTGAGAAGAAAGCTGTGTATAAAATACCAGACTATCATGTTGTATTATTTCTGAAGTGTAATGTACTATCATGTAATAATATTGTGCTAGAATATGTGATCTCAAAGGGCAGAGTTAAGGCTGTATTTATAATCTTCATTATTATTACCTGACTTCATTATATTACCTGACTTTTCCATATATAAGCTTGTGTCCTCAGCATTTCCATTTATATTATTTTTGTTGTAGAAGGCAACCAATTATTAATATTTATTAATGTTCCAGTAAACATAAATTTGTTCTCTCACTGCATTTTTTTATCATAAAAGAAATCAATAAATGTCATGACAAAGTGTTTTCATTATGATTTTTATCATGATATCTATTGCTTTATGCCATCTAGTGGACTTTATTTGTGTTCAGTATCAGCTTTAATAACCGCAGAACTTTCACCACTATAACAGATGCTATTCCAGTATGACTTTTTCATGTTTTCTTGATATGCGATTGGGTAATGGAAGATCTCATGATGATGCATAGGACAAGTTGCCTTGTTACACACTTTAAGATGGAACGAATTAAACAAACTTAAATAACAAATGTTCAAAATGTTATTACTAATTTGAATGGATGCCAGGGTTTTTTTTCAGTATTACATATGTGTTTGTTCTTAGTTTGGCTGAAATTTTGACTATGAATAATGAAGCACTGAAATAAGTAAGCTGACCAGAAAATAACTTACAGCAAGATAACACTGGGTGAAGTGATTAAGGATTATAATATTATGTAAAGAGGCATAATTGCAGTTTGGGGATTTGACTGTCCTAAAGAAACGTTGTTGATGTGCAGGGTGAATTTATTTTTAAAAAGACTGGGTTTTGTTTGTTGTTTGTTTTTTGTTTGTTTGTTTTAACGGGAATAAAAACTGCCTCTTCTTTGGACAAGGAGAGGTTTAAGATTTCAGAAATGTTTAATCTAAAATGCTGATATTAAATGTGCGGTCCTTTGCTTAATTTAATTTGGCCAAAAAAAAAAAAAAGTGTTATTGGATAACAGCTTTTGAGGTATATGTTCTGAACTCCACCTGTTGTTAGCCAGTCAGTAAAACTAATTTATCCAGCTTATCCATTCTCATATGCATCCATTCTGTAGTAGGTCTGTACAGCAGTAGGTTCCTGCTGCTTCTAGAAGCAGGGAAGTGGAGTAGTTGTAGCAAATGGGCTGAGATAAAGATTTCTGATGGCTGATTAACTCCATTACAGAAATTTGGCAGGCATATGCTTTCCATGTACAATATGGCTTTGTCAGTCTTTATAACGGTTCTTGTATTTTTTATCTTCTACCACTTCTTAACTTGTTGTTAAGGAACTTGGTATCTTAAAACTTCAGCTGTGGATATCAGGAAATGACATTCTTGTTTTGGTTTTCACTGAAGAAATTATATTTATAGCCTTTTGGTGCTAAATTAGAATGTGTTGAAACGAGTGTGACCCTGCATATGTAAAAAACAGGAAAACATGAGAAAAAATGCGCTCAATGTTCATTGCTCTTAAAAGTAAAGATTTTTAAATGCATCAAGGATTTTGGGATTTGGGTTGGCAGTACTGGCAATATCACACATAACTCTGGCATGGTATATCTGAATGTGGGCATTTTGCATTCCAGCAAATGGAGCTTCCAAAAATGTTATTTTCTACTGATGGAGTTCCACTGGAATTGAAGCTGCCAAACCTATTTTTACTTGTGATTCTGATTTTAAGTCACAGCTCCAAAAGAAAAAGTTAATTAGTCCTTTATAAAATCCAGCAGTTGTGACTAGGAAATTCAGATGTTTTATGATTTTCTGTTAACGTAGAAGCACCAATCCTGCTTTACATGTCCATCTGACACCTGCCACAAACTAGAAGATAATAGAAGAAGGGAAAAAAAAATAGCCAAACACACCCCAACTCTAATGGCTTTACCGTAAAGATTTTAAAGTAGGAATAGTCGTTTCTTGAAGGACAGATGTTCCAGCAAAAACAATATACTCTTACACTGCTGTCAAGCTGTTGAAGCATAAAAGCCAGGTTTAACTAAAAAGCAAGACTACAGAGGCCTCTTTTGCTGAGTTGTGTTACACTGTGGTAACAGACTGAGTTTTAATTTTAGTCTGTAGATAGGGGCAACCTGAAACACAGCACCATTGTCAAAAAAGAGCACGTGCTTTGTTGCTGTACCTTTGCTTCTTTGTAATACTAGAGGCTTTGTGTCAGAGGCTAACGTTTCATTTTATTAAATATTTACCAACAATCTATTGACCATATGTCATAGAGTTTGCATGGTGACAGACTCAGTATTCGTCACCTTTTCAAGATGATTCTGTGAAATCTACAGTGCTATACAAGTTCACAAAGCCCTCTCAGTAACCCAGGTTTTTGTTCTCCGCACTGTCTCTGCTAAACTGGTGTCAGTATCACATTTGTGCTCTGTTGAAATGGTTTTCAGGAATGAGCTTTTCAGGACTTTTCTGCGGGGTACCATGGAAGATGTCAGGATTCCCTTCTCAAGTACTGTTTATCTGACAATATTTGTCTTCAAGTATTTTCTAAGTGTGGAGACACTTTCCATATGGAAACATTATTAGTCAAATGATATAATAATACTTAAAAGGCTCTTTACCCTCCATTGTTGTTAGGATTATTCAGCAATCTGGTTCATTTTATATGTTGTTACAGAATAATCAGCTAAAATGATGGAAATTTATTGCATGTTAGGTTTTCATAGGATTTGAATAAAGTTCGTATTTTGTGTATGGGGGAAAAACACTCAATGCACTTGTTAAAGGTTATTATCTCATCAATTTAAATTGTCATTTCAAGACAATATATTCCTCTCATCTTGTCTAAATTACTATTTCCGTATTTTCTGATGCAGAATAATTTCATGTAAGATGGGAAAATGGTGATAATATCAATTAAAGTTAATTGGAAGTTATTAACAGCTTCTAATTTCTGTAATTTTGCGTGAATGTATAAACAGGTATGTTTACATGCTGTAACGTAGAAAACTGATTGGATTTCAAGATAAAAAATTATGTTATTATGATTATGAATGCAAAATGTAACAGTTACAAACAGCAAACTACAGACGATTGAGTGACATGCAAGAGAACATCGTTGATTACCAGAAGAAAAAAAGGACTTGAAGGAATAGGTCACTGTCCATCATTTACCTGTTCAAAATAAGGTTCCTACAATTGTTTATGTCTCTAATATCAGGTGCCGATTCTGCCTTGTTAGGGACAGAGTTATGCCACCTCCAGCACCTAGGTTTGCTGCTTGGAGAGATTCAAAGAGCCCTGCTAGGAAACGCATTCCCTGGGTCCTTTCCCACCAGTAAAACTTTCTCTCTTCACATCCATCTCATGACCCAATGTGAATGTACAGACAGAAATAATTGGAGGTCTGAGTAGTCTGTCCAACAATGGTAGCTCTCAGTGCCTACCAGGAAAGCACTTCACACTCATGTACCAAATCCCAAGAAGATTTGTTAAGGATAAAGTGTTCCTTATGTGTCAATCCGTGTTGCATGGTAGCTGGATGAGAACAGGGTGACACAGGTTCTTTTCTTTCCAGTTCTTCAATACCTTGGTCGAGGCTGCGGAGTCAGCATGGAGGACTCCATAGCCTAGGTCAAACTGGGGGGGCGGAAATTGTGCTGTGACTCACACACAGCCCAGACACAGCTCTTTTGTGGCAAGAAGTTAACTCCATGGTTTTATTGCACTGTGCAACACATGCTGGGTACAAAGACTTCTGTGGCACAGGGGGAGAATAATTAGGTAATTTTTGTTGGCTAAGCAGTATTTGTTCTCATTTTCTTCTTCCTTTTGTTTTTGGGGGGGAGGGGGGAAGTAGTGAGAACAAATTGTACAATACAGCCATAATCTACAATCCAGCTAGAGAAAAAAGCACAGTGGCAACAGGCTTTTTAAATTTTATTTTTATTAGTATTTGTATTTTATTGTAAGCTTTTGTAGAGCTTCTGGACAGTAACAAAATATCAAAACAAAAAGATTAGTCACTAGATGACTGGGACATGGTTAACAAAACAGGCAAAGGTATTACTGCTCTTGAGATCTGTGGCCATCTCAACAAAACTGGTTTTGCTGTGTTGCCTGCTGTGGGTACTTGAAAAAGCACATAATAAAAGTTTATAACTGATATTATTCTGTGTCTATGGTACTTGTTGACAAACATTCTTGTCAGCTGTGCTTTTCCCTTCCTTTTAGAAGGGAACGTACCAGGGCCAGTTCAACCAACCACAAGAAAACATAACAGAGTGAAGGCTGAGTGCCTTTAATGTGATGCTGGAGTATACGTTACCTGAAAAAAAATGAGATTTAAAGGGCTTGTGATGAGACGGTTGACCTAATTTTGACCTCCATGTTATTAACAACTCCATGTGAGTCATCATATAACATTTTTTCTAGAATCTTCTTACCACCATCCTATCCAAAGTGGTAGTAAACTTGGCAGCCATGGGCTTAAATGTAATTGTTTAAAAGCATGATCTGATACAGTTTTCACAGCCAAAGTAGATAAGATTAGATAAAGAAAATTTTGGAGAACTATGGGTAGCGAGTTGATCTGTAGCAGCTGAATACCGCCCTCCCCAGAAGCTTGCTGTCCTTCTAGTTATAAAGTAAACCTACAGCAAGCTTTTCATGCAGATGTTAATAGTATGATGATAGTATGAATAGTTCAGATATTCTCACCACAGAAGGGGCGAACATCTCCTCACAATCTGAACAGGGGTAGTTTTTTTGTTTTTTTCGACTGAACTATGAGGAATGGATTTTCTTTAGGCAATAACTCGTTAGGCACATGAACAAAAGCAGTTGTGGAGATAAGGGAGTGTTAAAATTTGTGCTTTACAGTTTACTATTTGTTAACTGATGATAAAATACTTTGCAACTTAGTTGACCACTTCTAAATTGTGAGGAGCAAAGAGAACATTTAAATGAAACTGTTCATATCTAATTAAGAAAAGTGAATTTGTATCCTTAGTATATCTCGGTTTTCTATGGTAGAAAAATTCCGAAGCTGCAAAAAGCTAAAGCAGTTGAATCACTTAAAACACTGAGTTTAGCTTGGGAGCTCTGGAATGCAGGCTTGTTCCTCCCCCTCTACATTACAGACTAATAGCAGATGAGGATGGGGCTGAGATGGACATAGATGTGCAGGAGAAGGTGTTCTTTGCTGCTTGGATCAGATAGTTGTTGCTAGACATAAGTTAGTATGCATATGGTTTAAAACAAACAAATACAAACAAACAAACAAAAAAAAAACCAACAACCTCCACAGGTTTTGACTGTCCAAATATGTAAAAGAAAACAAAATCACAGTACCTGGGAAGTGCTCATTTTTCACATTATATACTCTCCATGGTATTTCCCAAGGGCAAAATGAATGATACAGAAGCAGGTAAGGAAGTCATAGCAAAAACAGGTTCACCAGTGGGGAAAAAAAAAAAATCATTGTTTAAACTGATTCTATTACTTATTTTATATAAGAAGAAAAGCCCTCAGTGATATACATATTTTTATTTTCCAAACGGCTTCTTTTCTGAATGAAGGCCATTTTTAACCAATAATAAAACAAAAAATTCAATGCCTACCAGTCATTTCCCTGTAGTAGCTAAACACTGAGCTAAATACTGTTTTTTTTTGTTTGTTTTTGTTTTTGTTTTTTTTCCGTCTTCTGAGAAAGCACATTTAGGAATTCTGTTAGTTTCCTAAGAATCTTTTTCTCTATGGCTGAAGCCTTTCTTGTAGTACTCAGAACTGCACATGAATCCCCCAAACTTTTAGTTTCTTAGCTCCTTAATCTTTAGAGAAGGGAGATTAATATCACCATAAGTAATCCAAAGCACACTCAACTGCTTGTTTCTTTCAGGCCTGTGACTAGAAGTCTGAAGGAGCGGGCTAGGCAGAGCTCCTGTCCCAGCTGGCTGAGACCCAGGTGCTTGGTGTTAGGAGATGCCCCTGGGCAAGTTGGAAGGTATGAACACTGAGAGGAGGGGACAGGTGGGGACTCAGCAGGGGGTTGCAGATCAGGCTGCAGCAGCTCTGAGGGGGGAGGAAGGTGCCGTTCAAGATAATAGTTAAAACAGGAGGTTTGTAAAGCCCCTGGGCTAGGGGAGAAGTTTATGGCCCTGGGCAAGACAATGAGCTTACTGCTTTGTTACAGAAAGAGAGATGTAGTTATTCTAAGACAGCTGAAAGTGAGGTAATATTTATTTTAAGGGCTCTGAATATAAATAAACTTCTTCCAGAATTCAAAAAATACCTGAAGGTCTACCTGAAGCCAGGAAAGAGTGCCCCACCTCAGTGCTTATCTGCTGGGAAACTGAGTATTAGAACAATTTATCTTCCCCCTTCTTCGTTCGCTTCTGATGCCCACAGCAATTAATGAAGGACAGAAAGGCCTTGTGCATGCCAGGTGCACAATTCAATAATCATCCTCCCACAAAGGAGGTTCAACTCCTCCTTTGTTGCCAAGGTTCAGGGAATAGAGTGTACGATGAAGTACAATAGCTTTCTCCGTCAATTGTATATCTGTATCTCTTTCAGTCTGTAGGGGTGTAGTGTAACATTTCTGTAGCTGGGAGAGTGAGTAGCTTTTTCCAAACCTGTAAGAGCTATTCCAAATCGATTCCTAAGTGTTAGAGTGATTCAACCTTCACCTCCTCTGCCAGCGTATGAAACATCAGCAGCCATGTATGCTTTGAATTCTTGCCAAGTGCACTTATGATTCAGGAGAAAACAACAAGAAAAAATGGCTTCATGGCTGTTGCATATTAAAAAGACCTTGAGAATTATGTATGGGATGGATTAAGTTGTCTACAGCATACGGAAAAGGTCTGAGCTAAGGAAGTTGCTAGAAATTGTAACTCTTTAAACCTGTTAGGTACTCCAGCCTCTGATTATCTAAAAAGCTGTGTTTGTAAAGAAGTACAACAGTTCCACAATGTAAATAATTAATATGTTGAATCCTTTCAGATAAGCACAGATGATCAAGAGTATTTCTAACGTTTGCTATGGGCGCCTCTTTTAAACTAGAAAACTTTTTTTTTTTTTTCTAAAGAATGTATGGCAAAACCCTTAAGTATAAAAGGATAAAGTAAAATTAGAAAATAGGAACTTTCAGAAACATGGAAACTGTTGCATATCACCACAAATATGTCAGTTTATTCTAAATTTCAACCAATGACAAGCAACTTAAAATTGATTGTTATTTCTAACCTTTGCAGAAGTCTATAAAAATAGTTGTTATAACATGCAACAAGAAAGCCTTGCCATGTTTCCCCTGATGATTTAGAATGCAAACATGCAAATGACTTATCTTTGTCTCTTGTCAATTTTGATTTATTTAAGCCATGAAATAAGAGGTCAAGTAGCATTTCTTTCCTTCCCCAAACAGTTGATGCTTTGCATTACTGGCATTAAAATTGTGAGAGAGTATATGGATGCGTGAAAAAAAAAATATATATATATATATATTTAACTAGTTTAGGAGAGCTACTCTAAAACTATTTTATTTTTTTTTTATATTATGATCCAAGCCACAGATAAATCTTCAAAGCTAAGAATGATATCAGAGTTTACCCCTAAATTTTATTATTAGATTTTATGATAGTGAAACTTTCAGTTCAAGCATCAGAGAAGCAGAAATGAGTATAGTCCAAACCTAGCCTAAGGTCCTTTCTCTTTTCAGGTTGTTGAGAGAAGTATAAATTGTAAGGTAATGTGTACTTTTCCTCTTACAGATATGGGAACTGTCATTATTCATTTAAAGAGAAGGGAAAACAAAACAAAACAAAACAAAAAAACACCACTATACAACAGAAGCCATCTAGGGCAAAATTATTTTCCTGAAAAATGTCATGCAGTGATAATTGTAACCTCTTGAGAACTGGGCTTTATAAAAAGAATTGTTGACAGATCCTTTGCAATTGGGTACTTCAGTTACTTCAGTTCTTCATTTTGTTCTATTCCTAGACATGAAAAGTATCCGTTTCAAGAACTTAATTCACAAGTTGATCTGCTTTTAAATGTTGAAGTCTAGCAAAATATGCTAACACAAAAGAACCTTTATTTGTAGAATCAGATAAAGAATGTTAATAATGGACTTGCTTGAAACTCATATTAAATGCAAATCAGAAACTATGAATTCCCTTTTCTATCCCTCCCTCATTTTTTTAGGAGGGTGCTTTCTTAGGAACAAGCAATTTCTGTCTATTTTTGGCACTCTGTACATATATTTCAAAAAATTCAAAAGAAACATTTTTACTTAAAAAATATTAGTATTTTAATGATACCTCTACGTATGCTGAACAATACCTGTTGGAAAACAATTTTCTCTTGATAGCGATAAAAGAATTTTGTTTGTATGAATTATTTTATTTTTTATGAGTTGATAATAATTAAGTTTAATTTAATTTTACATGTGATCCTTTTTGTTACTGTGTTGCAACAGATTCTAGTTGCCTTCAAGTCCCATTGCTGATCTACAGCGCACACATGTTTTTCATGAAGCATCATTAATTTCTTGCACCTGGTAGAAATCACCAGTGGCAGACAGAAATTGGGAAGTTGCTCTGTCTGCATGTAATGGTCGTTTACTGCAAAAGAAAAACAACAAAAGGGAGATAAGAAAGTAAGCTTGTTTTTGTGTGTGTGTGTGTGAATAGTCTTTTTTTTTTTTTTTAAATTATGTTGTAGTAGAGGGCATGGTATAGTTTTTCTCTAAGTTATGTAGAGTTGCTGGAAAGCTGATTTTCTAGGAAAGCTGTAATTTATCTTAGTAATGGCTTGTCTAGAAGAAAAAATCCTGAGGCTTCTTAAAAATATTTTAAAATTGAATCTCTAGTATAACAATAATTACACTTTGTCAGAGAGTAAGAAATTGTGCCTTGTAACAGAAAGGTTTTATTCCTTGAGCTTCCACTAAGGTTTGAGCAACTTTCTGAGACTGACTTTTTATGGTGGTTATAGTAAGGAAGAATTCTAAAGTGTGTTTCTAAACTTTGGCTTTGAGTAGCAACCTGTTTGTAAACTGAAATAAAGTTCAAATAACTCAGACTAATGAAGCAGACTATCCTGTCATCCCCTTCCCCTTGGGATTTATGTCTAACACTGTTGACTTGCACTCAGAGTCTGAGTAACAAGGCATGTAAATTATCTCTATGATTCTGTACAATAAAAATAGTCCCTAAGTGGTGAATATGTTCTATTGTTGGAGGATCATGTGCCAGTTAATCCTAAACTGACGTGAAACTGCAAAAGAAAAATCAAGAAGAAAAACCAGCTACGCTATAGTTGGTGAGAGATGAGTTGAAGGCAGGTGGGCAAGGAGCTGCGTTTTTCTGTGGTATATAAAAACCAGAAAGCAGCTGTTACCTCAGTGCTATGTGGTATGCAGAGAGCTTTCCTAGTTTTTCCTACAGTGTAGATGATATCAAGGACTAAAGATGAGTCCAGCCTGTCTTTCGCAAAAAAACAAGGTGTTATACACGTTATCTAGAATTGTTGAAGTTATGCCACTATCTAGGACAGAATTCAATAATAATGGTGCCAAAAAATATAAGAACAAGATTAAGTATAACTCCATAGTCACCAATTGAAATTGTGATACGGGTCAACAGACTGGATCATTGTGTGTGTGTATAAAATATATTTGTTAACACCTATCATTTTTGAAGCTTTGGTACTCTTGGTATTTTATTTTTTTAAACTTTTTTTTAAGTGGTTATTTAGATAGTGAAAGTCTCATTTTTCTTATAGTGTTGAAGGATAGGACTAGTTGTTGGATATTGGTTGATACGTTTTATTTTCTGGAAAGAAATACTTTTTTTTTCTATCGGAAATTTTAATTTTTTGATATATCCCAAAGGAATATGAATAAAATAAAAAAAAAATACAAGAATTCTCAAGTGAGTACTTCAGAAGTATATACCATCTTGAAAATAGAAAATGAAAAAAATAATTATTTTGGGTTGTTTTGAATTTAAAACACATGTTGAAATGCAGGTTTATGTTGAAACAATTTTAATCAGCTTAGTAGTATTAAATAATAAACATACAAAAACTCCTAAACATAGCAATTATTACTGAAAACATTGTATACAAGCAGCTGCTTGCCAGCTTGATCATAAGAACAGTTATGCCTTAAGGTACAAGAGGTAATTATAACAGAAAATACAATACGTTCTTAAAGGTCACCACAAAACTGAAAATACTTGTTCTGTAACCCCCATTTCAGAAGAAATTTAATTGTTATATTTCCTATTCAGTCTCATTTTCATTGGCTGGCACTCAAACCTGTAGCTCCAGGCTATTGTTTAGTTAAGTACAATCTGACTGAAAATTAGACTTTTAATTAGATGTGAAGATATTAGAACAAAAATAATATTTGTCCAAAGCACCCAGTTAGTAGTCAGTACTGGGCTAGGCTAGTAAGACTGTGTAAATGAAAAGCTTATCCTCTAACCAGGAGTTTCCAATACCTTATCACTCAAAAAATCTGAAAAACAGGAAGTTTACCATTGCATGTTTGTATTTGTACATGTGAAATGTACTGGATTTGTGTCCTTTCACCACAAGTGACACCTAACCAATAGGTAGGTGCTAGATTCCAGTATTAAACAAGATTTGAAATGGGATTGGGTATTGATGAGCTCTTGAGAAAAGTGTGAATTATGGCAGCGACAAAAATTTAGCAGCTAATGGAGAAAGGGATTTCATACGGACCCTGCACAGGCTTCCCATCTTCCTCTAGCACTTGGAACTATTCATATAACAGGGCAAGGATCAACTAGACAGATATGATCTGGAATCATTGCTCCTTTATAAACTCCTGGCAAATCAGTAAAGTTTTAAAAAATTCTGTACTTTTATTTTTTTTTCCTATACTTTGGTGTATAGAAAGCCTTGTTCAATGTGTATTAGTTTGGATGAAATAAGATAAACAATCTTCCATATTTTCCACGTGTAATGAAAGGCTAGGTATCTTCGTTCTAGTAGCTCTTAAATAATGAAAACCATTGTAAGGTAAATGTACATGAAGGCTCAAATTCTGTTAGGTATAAAACACATGAATACAAGTATACAACTGCCACACAGTCACAAAGGAGAAACAACCATGCGCTGTTGGAGTTTCTTTAGTCCTTTGTGAAGAGAGAATTGCTTGGCAGTAATTTCTCAAAAATTGCTAATTTTAATTCACAATTTAAGGTTTGCTATTTTAAATCTGTTTCAGAAAGTTCTGCATCTTATAGTATCAATTCTATCTGAGTATTGAAAAGCTTTTGCAATGATTTTTCTTGCTCACTCTGTTATTTTATCATAGTGGAGTGCTCTTCCGTGTCCCAAGCCTGAGCAATTGAACAGTTCTTGTCACGTTTTCATAGTAGTTCATACAATTCTTATGGTTGGTCAGCATAACAAATGGAGATGCAAACTGTGATGTTGAGTAGGGTCCCTGAAAAAAAATACTACCAAGTGCCTAAAGCAGTTAATTTATAAAGGAAAAGAGCTAAGAACTCCTAGCCTGTTAGCAATGAGTAAGCAGCAAGCCTGCAGTTAAAGAGCTAAGTCTAGGGATTGTTTTCTTTTGTTTGTTTATCTTCTGTAAATCATTTAAGTCACTGCTTTTCTTTGAAGTTCAGCTTCTTGTGGTGTCCTTCATTAAATTTATGTAGTAATATCTGTAAGTTGAGAGTCTGTGTTCTTAGGGTCTATGTTTCTAAAGGCAGAACATTGCATGAAAGCAGGAAATTTAACTGTTCTAGTCACTGGAATCTTGCATTGTTTTAAGTGTTTCCTTCTCTGATAAGATTTGCATGATAGTTTTAATAATGACTTTAATGAGAGGTCCATTCTTTGTACTCTGCCAAAAGATGTATTTAAAAACAAAATAGTCAATGTCATGAAAGACCTAAATATGCAATCTGACAGAGCAGAAACAATTGGATAAGCATAGAGAGGCAATAGAGGAACTTCAGATAGCTTAATAGATGTCATCAACCAGAGAAGCAGGCACTACAACAAATGTGGCATGGCATTTGTGATCCATCTAAACTAAAAGAGGGATTAAGAGATGGATCTGGCACAGTAGCATATTTGCAGCTGTAGGGAAAGTCATAAGCTCCTTAGTTTTTCCAGTTGTCCTCTTAAGAGCTAAGTCTGAGATACTGTTGGTATTAGCAAATTGATGTCACCCTAAGATAGCCTTGCTTGTTTCAAAATAGACTATAGGTGGATGAAATGATGTTCACCCCTGGAGATTCGTAAGTGTGTGCTGTCAAATTCAACTTTCCTATCTGCTTCATGCATATTTCTAATAGTGCCAGCATGTTTGTAGTTTCTACCTTGCTATACAGTGTGAGAAAATTCTGAAAGTGTGATGAAGGATCAAACTTCCAAGGCTTTGTGGTTTTAGGCACACAGCTATCCAAGTGTTTTAGAAGAATTTTTCATATATCCCTTTAGAAATGAAATAAATTAATTGAAATAAACTGGTGGCTTTGGGGATAGAGGACAGAAGAAAAAATGTAAGTATGTGAGCTACTTACATGTTGCTAGAAGCTGTTGATTGAAAATACTTGTTTCATTTTACAATGAAAAATGATGTTTCAGTATATTGCAAGTGTGGAATAATTGCAGATGAGTGTTACGCTGGAAGTTCTGAAATATTATCAATTGAAATCTATGCCTTATTGGTTATGACAATCTCATGGTTGTCAAAACGGCATCGTGAATTTTCAACTGTGTAAATATCCACATGGAATATACATGTTAAGGCCTAATTCCACCAATTTGCATGTTTCCTAAAAGAGGCCTAGGGATAAATTGCAGTTTGTGTTCCTGTTGGGAGGAGATTACTATGTCTTCAGCTCAATAAACACATTTAATTCTGCTTTTCAAGTCATACAGTGATATTCTACTGTGGACTACTATTCAGACTGTTGGACTGAACTACCATGGAGCCTCTAGGAGCCTTCCCAGTTGTGTTTATGTGGGACAGGTCATATAAACATGTCCTAATTACAAGTGGAAACATCTGTGGTTTGAAACTGGAAGTTTCACTTCATCAAACTGCAGTTTAATTTGCTATTTCTCCTCCATTACCAATGTTCTATTTCATTTGTTGCATCAACTTGGTAGCTCTGTGTGTAATTGTATTTAAACAGCATTGTTGCTTTGGGTCATCAGCGTTAGCTCAGAAATTGCTGAAGTGGTTGTAATGATTCTGTCATCGGTATCTTGCTATGTGGGCAATTGGTGTAGCATTAAGGAGTTTTCTTCCATCTTGTGATACATATGTTAATGATGAGATTCATGGATGGGTGGCACCATGAATAATCATTCAGGATGTTATCACAAGATATGTGATTACCACAGTATTCTTTCCAAAGAATTTCCTTTAACTTAGGATTTTTTTATGTTAATTTTCAATCTGAGGGCTTCATATTGAAGTTCAATGGGATTTTTAAGCTTCAGGTTTCAAAAGTTAACAACTTAGAAAGCTGAGAGTTTCTGGAGACCTTGTGTCTGGCTACAGACAGTTTACTTGAAACTGATTTGATATAACTATCAAATGTTACATAGCAGGAGCTTAAAATATTTTCTGACCTGAGTTTATTCCAGTTGGAAAGGAGAACTTGATTCATTTAGTCATAGATTCCTACGTAAGGTTTTGCACTCTTATTTATATGTGCTGTTGCCATTCAGGTGAAATTCCACACTGATGTGTGGAAAGTGACCTGGTTTACCTTTCTATAGAAAAGTTTACTAAGAATAGAATTAGCTTCTGGTGATATAGGAATAGAATTATCTTAGAAAAAATACAGTACTGTGGCAGAATGTGACAAGTTATGTCACAGAGTTGATTTCTGTTTTATTTGATAGCTTCAGAAATGTGCATTCGATATTAGGTCTTTGGGGCCCATCCACAGTTATGCTGTATTCACGCCGTTCAGGTAAGTCTAGTTACTTCAAGGTCCAGTATGTGTCTCTTGTTCACGATCCTAATAATGTGAAAAGGTTAACTTCCTTCAGGTTTCACAGACTACTCTGCAGTGGATTTTGTATGACAAGAATTCATGATAACCCAGTGACTGGTGGGTTGAACGATTACAAATCTTTCAGTTGCTTCTGTCAAGTGAGATATTGTAAGACAAGTTTTGTTTGCATGTGTATGTCAGTTTTGTCTTCTGCATATATTGGAAATAGTGTAAGGATTGCAATAGCCATGGTCTTAAAAAAGTTCACTTTATTTCAGTGCAATCTATTGGTAGTTGATGTCATGAAATACTAGCATTTATAGGACTTTAATGATATTGTACCAAAACCTAAAACCACACTGCTTTGTGCATGTATGTATTCTTATATTGAGCAGCACAGCTTGCATTGCAAGGCTAAAAGGACCAATTAAGTCTCCTATATTTCCAATGGTTTGAAAGAAAATGTGCAAAGTATTTTTTTCCAAAGTGAATCTGAATTAAAAGGAAAAGTAAGAAATGCTTAGCTTTAAAGGGCTAGTTTCTGCAGCGTCAGATTGTTCACTCTGGGGCAGGAGATGTCCCTTTCTGGCCTTGGAAAGAGCTCTTCCTGTATGTCTGGTGGGAGAACGTTTCCAGGCTGTCGCCTCATTCCTTTGCATCAGCCTGGTAACAGACCTGAAAGCACTTCCTCGGAGTCTGTGGGGCAGAACTTCAGTCTGAGTACCATCTGCAGGAGTTTGAGTACCATCATACAGGAGCTGTATGATAAGGAGTCATTTGGGGTTTATGCAAAGCCTCATAGACACCATTCCCTCATTTGAAAGAAGAGACAGATCAATCTCTTGTCTTTAGAGATCCATAGCATTTCACAAACAGTTGAAAGATGTTTTAAGGCATTAATAGTCTGCAGATGGGCATCTAGCCTGATGGGTAGGAATGGTCTACATAAAGAACATGGTGGCTAATAGGAAGTTGAAAATATATGGCTGTCCCCATTCTGCTTTCTTGAAGGCTTTGTTGTCCACAGAAATTTCTATCTGATTAGCAGCAATGCTTTCTGGCAATGGAAGACTCAAGAGGGGAGTGCACGTGTGTACTTGGCAGTGGAAGAATTGGAGTTTCCACTTGACAAACAGTGTGGCTGTGAAGGGGACCTTTGGGATGCTCTGTTGCTTGGTGTAACTGCTGATCTAAGGAGGTAGGAGGCTTCATATAACAATTACAAGACCTCCTGTCCCATCCGTTTCCAGTGTCTAAAAAGATTTCTGTATTAATTTTAAGAATTTCAAAGATTTTACTGCTTGACAGAGGGCAGCCTAGTTCTATTTCTTATTTTGGGTAAACATTGACCTTTCTGTTGGGTGGTAATATTTAGGTTTGGGTAATAACTAACTGCAAATCTGGGCATGAGTTTCCACTAGTATTTAACTGATTTAAACACTTGCCAGCTCTTTTGCTATTGTCCTACACTGGATTATAAATTCAGATGTCTCTTCCATTGAAAAACCTAAATCAAGCTAGCTGAGGCTCATGAAAGCATGTAATACTGAGTTGGGCTTTCCAGGCAGTTTGTTCTATAGTGAAACAATAAATCTTTTGTCCTATGATGTTAAATGGCAATTTAATTCTAAATTTGTGCAAATAACAATATTAAAGCTAGACATTTAACTGAAAACTTGTCCTATTGCAATTCAACACCCACGGTTACCCCCTAGATCTGTATATGATGAAGAGGATTCTTTACTACAAAAAGCTAAAACACTGAGGAGAGTACACTTAGATTTAACAGGCAGAACTCTCTAGGACACTGATATTGTTAGATGAGTGAACCAAAAATAGGACTGGAAGAGCTGACGCACACAAATGCTGAGGTCAGAATGAAAGCTGTTTTATCTGAAGATGGCATAAAGCTGAAGGAACTGAGACTTTACCTCCGGCAGTTTTTTTGAAGCTGTGGTTGCTGCCTTATGTTGCTGTAGCTGTTATTTTTTCATTTTCAGGTTGCTGTTTGTGGTGTTCTATGGAAAAAAAGAGTTCAGCCTCTAGATGTGCACGTAATCCAGAAGAATTGTTCTCATGTACTTTCTTACGTAACACCTCTGTATTTAATCTCCCCAAAGAATGAACTGTTCGGTCTAAGACCACAGATACATTTTGCTAGGATTTTTTAGATAAATGCATTGTCTTGGAGAGTGAATTCTAAATTTTACCTCTTTTCATCATGGTAACTTTCTTAATAGTAGATTTTTCTGGAAAGCGGTAGCATTTCAGGGGATGAGAAGAACTTTGAGCAATATGATACAGTGCCTTTGAGATCCTTTTAAACAAACCCTATGTTAATTGCAGTGCTGAAATGAGAATTTTCTTTGGAAGGCTTTCTACCCTTTTGAAGAGTAACATTTTTAGGCTATGTTTTGGACTGTTGTGAATGGATAGTGGTGGGGTTGGTAAGGCTGCAGTTCTTGCTTCTGTACACATAGGAACAGTGAGATACAGAAACCATAATTTGCTCAGACAGATAGCACTTCTATTTAGTGTTTTGTATCTGTTGGTATAAACTATCTGCAGGTTGTCTAGTAGCCATTTTATTGGGCTGTTTTTGAGGTTATTTCAGAGAGGAAATCTCTTTGGGGGGGTGGGGGGGGAAATTACCAGTCTTTCCATTTTTGCATGTGGGAAATATGATGGAATGTTCTTGGTAAAGATACAAATGGCCAGCAACTAGAAGGAATAAGATAGGCAGGAAGCAAAGTTCTTTTAAGGTAAGAAAGGAGAAGGGAAAAATAAAATGAACAAATATATGAAGCTGGACTTTACACTTGAAAATGTTTAAAGTCAATAGCCTAGGGGAATTGAGAGGAAAGATTGGCAACGAGCAACAGGTTATTTTTCTGGACATCATTTGTTCAGATCTCTTAGGCCTTATTAAATTTAAACAAAGAGAATGTATTCTCTCTTTAGCAGATTAAAAAAAACCACTATAAACCTGAATTTGTTTTATCAATAGTATTGTGAATGAGCACCTGGGATGCTATTAAATTCGTAGGTAACCTCAGTTCTGTCTCTTTCATTCACCAAGTAATGAATTACTTTCATTTAAGATTAGAAGTCTTGCTGCAGAGGGAAAACCAGCTTTGATACCGCCATGAAAAGGCACTTCTATACCTAAAGATGAGCTGTCTATAAATAGATAGCAGTGATGTTACTGCAGTTGAGGAAACCTCATTCCATTAAAAACATCAGTAAGCCAAAGTAAGGCTTAATAATTAATGAATATGATTTAAGCCCATTTTAAACTGATGACAATTTGTAATGGCCCTGTAATATTTATAAGAAACTCTTACCTCCCGTAATTCTAATGAATGAATTTTCCTGACCCTTACTGAAAGTTACACCTGTAAAATAGGATTTCAGCTTACTACTAAAGGGTCTTTCGTTCAGAACCACAATTTCCTTACATTATTTTCGTAATGTCCTCAGGTTCTGTAGACTTTCCTGTTTTGTTTGACTTACTGTATTTCTTTTAAGTTACTGTTAGCTAACACCTGACTAATTTAGAGGGTCTAAAAATCCCATACACAAAATTCGTTTGGCTTAATGAATAATAATATAATAATATAATGAAAAAGAATGAATGTTATATTCATGTTTTTCACTCAAAGTCTAGATTGTATCAAAAGAACGTGCAAAGTGACAAAACGATTCACAGAAGACTTTTGTTCTGTGGCAGATAGCAAAATTTTCTAACTATCCTTGCTGTTAAGGCCACAGTATTAGGGGCTTTAACAGAATCCAGGTGTAAATGAGTTTGATTTTAGTCCTACGTGCTATAACATCTCTCTGTGGTTTAGACTGTTTGGCAGAGATGGTTTATTACTTTCAGAGGTAGTAGAGTCAGTGTGGCTATATGAAGAACACAGGGGTGCTTAGAGCTCCTGCCCTGTTCTGACATGGAGTTAACGTTAGGTCTGGGAAGTGCTCCTAGCTCTTGCAGTGTAGATCTAGCCACACCAGAATTAACAGAAATTGGTTGTCTTACTTCAATAAATTATTTTCCCTTAAAAAGCTCCACACTGAATAGTAGAAAGATCATGTGGATAAAATTTCAAAATAGATTCAGTCCACCATGTTCAACATATTCTGTGAGTGCTGGTATATGTTAAAAGTCTATCATGAGCTGGACGAGGCATGGGATGGGAATTTTTGAGGAATACATTTACTGGGATGGTAATTAGCTCCTGACATTTGTCTTTGCTTCCAGCTCGTTTCCAGGCTATGTGTATTCCTTGAGGAGCCATGATGGAGAAACAAAGTAGTGTTACTGATATGCAAGTACATGGTGCCCGTTCTTGTCACAGGGCATCCTGAGGCATGACAGTCTTTTTTTTTTTTTTCCAACCCTGCCTCTCCTGTTAACAGATTGATTATGTGAGTGCCAGGTTCCCCAGCTAACAACTTAGGATCTTTACAGATTCACTGAAGAAAAAGCAGTTTGTTGTTATTTCATACTGAATAAGGATCTGTGTGTGATGGATAGGGAGTGTTCTGAATATCTGATGCTCTAGGCTATATAGATGCTTAAGTCAGAGCTGTGTGCTAGCCAGTTCCAGCCATTAGGGACCTGTAGTGAATGCCTGCCTCTGAAGGCAGGTGTGCAGTTAAGAAAGTGGTTATGTTTTTATAATCATTATACTCATTCAGGAGGGGACCTGAGTTCTCGGCCACTGTTATTCTGAGACTATTCATGCTCAGAGCTCTTGCAGCCCAGGAATATTCCAATGTATTTCAATGGCTATTGTACAACCAAGGTTGGTCCCTTTATCTGAAATGAGACTATTAAAAAAATGCAGGGTGATGGGGCTGTTTTTGCATCATAATTTGTAATTCCAGTGCTCTTAATGTATTTTAACTGATAACCAGGTTACATAAATGCAGTCCCTGTCCTGTTTTGAGGATAAGAATCTAGGGTCCATATTTCTGGGGGGACTGGAAACATATGATTTAATTCGTCTTGACTTTAAAGAATATCTGGGGTGAAACTTACTGTATTAGAAACTAAGTCCATTACATCAGTGAAGACAAAGGACTTTAAGGTTCAATCCATGAGCTGTCTGTTTTCTCTGCTGACTTTCAGCCTATCTTACAAGCATGTCCCCAGAGCTGGATATTAAGCAACTTGGAAGAATTTCATGATAATCTTAGGAAAAGGTAGCAAAGCATTTTGAAGTCTAGAAATCACCTAGTGAAATTTCATAGTGAAATATTTCTAAAATTTTTGGCTAAAGGAAGCTTTCAGTAATTCCTCTTAAACATTACATTCTGTATTGGGGTAATTGCTTCTGGGAGGTTAATTGTTATGAACCTTGAACTGAATTGAAAATTGGTGATATGGGAGATTTAAGCAAGGAAATGGAAAACACTAGTCAGGAAGATAGGAATCGTAAGTTGAGCTGTGCAAAACGTTCACAAAATGGGAAACAGCATAGTACTCCATCGGATATTGTTACAGTCTTGAAATACAGCCCAGGTTTGCTTTTAATCAATAACCAGACAAATTCAGCACATCTTTTAAATGAAAGAAAGCTGGTCAACATTTGCAAAAGTGCTAGTCACTGTGGGTTTGAGTGTTAGACATGATCTAAAGTTTTTTAAAGAAAAAAAAAAAAAAAACAGGAAGCAAAGTAACTGGAGGATAAAGTTCAAAGAGTCCAAACCAACTGAGACCAAAACAGAAGCAAATGTCTGCATAAACCTCAACAATATGAAACTGTGCTGTTTTTAATGGTTTCATTCCTAGCAGATGTTTGAGATGAGCTGACCTTTTGCCAGGAATGTCATTATCACCTATTGTATTATACAGATAATACCAGGCATTTGTCAATTTCTTTTTGCACACTTTTCAGACTATATTTTAGATGTTGCAATATCTGATTTCTTCAGTCTGTTTCCATTTTCCATTGCAACTGAGTATATAGAAATGCCATCAATAAGTAATTGGTGAGTTTGGGAGGGATAGAGATTTCTTATTAAATTCATTAAAATTAAATTATTCCAAAATAGTCTAAAAAATGGTTCTAAAAAGTTCCAGGTTAAATATTTCAAGAAGCAAAGCTTAACTATAGATAAGGAATTTTTCTGGTCTTTTTTTCTTTTTTTCTTTTTTTTTTTTTTTGACAGGAAATAGGAATGTTGTGAGACTTATTTTAGTATTATGTCCAGATCACTGTGTACAGAAAATCTCAGAGTTGAGGCTATTTAAGGACTTAATCCTTTGCCAAAATCATTTTTTTTTACTAATGTTTCTAGCAATTGTTGGATTAAAATTTAAGGCCTAAATTCCATTTTTAAAGTAGGTTTTCCTTAAGATTTGTTAGAAAACTAAGGTTTGTGGTAGGAACTGATTTAGAGAATCACCTGAGTGGTTGGTGCCTGCTTCCAAACTATTTTGAAAGTGTTTTGCTTATACAAGAAGTAATCTTAAGTTGTTCTTTTTTGTTTTTATTGTCTTTAAAAAAGGAAGGAAAAAAAAGGGGGGGGGGGGGGCAGGGGACCTGCTCCCCCAAACAAACAAACAAAACACCTTTTTAGATTTCAAGGAAGTAACTTCCCGAATGAATCATGGTCTGCTTTTAAAAAATCAAGGCTCTGGTTCCATAATGTCATGAAAATTATTCTATAGATGCTAGACACAAAGGCTGAATTCTTGCTCTTGTCATCTTTAGCATTGCCATCTACATCACTGTGAAGAAAATGAGCAAATGGATATAACACAGGCTATGAAGGGCCTGTGCTGCAGATCTTTTCTGGAAATATTCAAAACTCTGCTGGACACAGTCCTGGACAACCTGCTCTAGCTGACTGTACTTGAGCAGAGAGGTTGGACTAGATGGCCTCTAGAGGTCCCTTCCAACCTAAATGATCCCATGGTTCTTAATTAGCCTTATCCCAGAGTCTTAAATTTGCTTTTCATATTCCTTTGATGTGCCAGTACAAATTAAAACACTGCCTGGAATCATGAAAAGAGAGTGTTAACATATTAAGAGAAACAAAAGCTAAGAAGTCTTCGAATGAATGTGTCATGTTAGAAACAGAGGAGTATTAAAAGATGATTTGACTCCCTTACCTCACCTTGTTAATGCAAAACTAGGGGAGGGAATGAGGTGTTACAAGTGTGATACCAGTAAATTCTACTGGTGATTTGTATTATAAATCTTCTGCTATAAATCACAGGGTACTTGTACCAATAATTCTATCTAAGGCATGCAGTATATACTGAAAACATTAGTCATGTTAACAGGGCACTCTAATACTGACAATAAGTAATTCATCCATGACTCTAAGAGAATGTATGAGAAATATTTTAATTATTTTGGTATAGATTGTGAGAATTGAGTTTGAATTTCTATTTTTGTATCAAAACCCCAAAGTACTAAGCTAGTTGAAGTTCTATCAATGAGACAAAGGTTTCTCACGCTTTTCTTGTTGTAGCTGAAAGCAGTATGAGCAAAAGATGCTAGATTCTGGTATTGGAGATCTGGATATTCAGTTCCTGCAGGTAGTTAATACACCTAAAATATGATTACATTTGAGCAAGATATCTCACTCCTCATCTTCCACAGTCCTTACCTGGGCAGCTTCTGAAGTACGTAGCTCCCGAAGTACATCTTATTTTATCCTTAGTTCTGTGCAGATCTAAAAATATGTTTTATATAAAGGGTAGGTACTTAGTAGATATATGGATCCGAAGTTCCTCAAGATACATTTGAGAGTAGTTCTATAGCTGCGTATGAAGAGAAACTGTTGACAATAATCAGAGCTGAGTGTTAGCAAGAAATAAAAAGTTTGAATAGCTGGAAGAACATGCAAAAGAAGAAAGCTGAGGTAGACATTACCGCAAATTTTTCATCTATGAAACTAAAATTTTCTTAAACTTTTTTTTTTAATAAGCATTTAAATTTGTGTTAATTATTAAAAGCTGCAGATTCAACTGGTAAGCTAGAAGGGGATTTAACATATTTCCAAAAAAAAACCACACACATGCATTTCAGCACTCTGGACAGGGATTTGATTCTGACTCCATTGATGTACATTGGCAGAACACTGTAGTATCAGGTTCAGGCCCTCTTGCATGTAAAGATGACTACATTTATCATTTGATGCTACCAAGGACAAGAAGATTCCAGACATCGTTTTCATGACAGAAATGAGAAATTTTCTTAAGTGTTACTAAATAATTTCGGCTTCTTCTCAGGGCTGCCTACATCACTGTGTGATGGTTAGATTGTGCTAGCTGTCTTGTAGAAGCTAGCTAGGATGAACTATGTGAGTATGGAAAAATTATAGCTGTAAATTACCCTGGAGTCTGGGTCAAGTGCTTGATAATGCACAGAAACACAAAGCGTAGCTCTAAACTGTTGAGTAGGTTTACTTTCTAAACTTAGAAGAATAATATTTGGAAATGTTTCATGCCACTAAAGTTGTTCTTTAGTATGCTCATGATGGAAGGGAGGAGGAAGTGGGAGGGAGAGAGGTAAGAATGATGTGGAGCATGAGCTTTTAAGAGTGATTCAGGAAGTCTCTGTCTGCTCTTTGATAGATTTTTGGCTGTGACCTACACCCAAAAAAAAAAAAAGAGAAGAGGTGGTAGTGAGGAAACACTAAAAACTCTCAAAGGTCAAAAAGGGAAATTGCAAGGGGAAGTATTTTGGTTGGTTTCTTCTGGTAACGGGCCTGAAATCAGTAGGAGTTTTTCTGTTAATTTCTGTGAGAGTGGGACTATGTCCTAAAGGACTCCTACAAGCACGTTTTAAAACATTTGTGTTGAATGGTAAAAACAAGATATAATACTCTACAAATAGTAACTGTCGACTCAGAAGAAGGAATATATCCTAGCGAGACATCTCATACCATGTGTGAAGCTGCCTATTTCTGGCAATTTTGTCATCACACTCAGACAAATGGTGGTAATAGCCAAATGTAAGAATAATGACTAATACAAAATCTAAAGTGAGCATCCTCTAGTTCTTCCATATGGCTACGAACAGGATTAGATTCTTTCCAGAAATCTCCAAACTATGTTAAAATTTCTGTGAGTTATGGTGAAGTACAAAACGTTGAGTTGTACTATACAAAAAAAAAAAACAAAACAAAACCAAAAAAAAACAAAAAAAAAACCTGCTAAAAGCTTATGTAGAGAATCACATTTCTTTCATTTAAAAAAAATTAACCGAATTCAGGAAATCTAATCAAATATAATTAGGTGAAATAAATGAGTAGTGCAAAGCTTTGATTAATTTTTAATCTAAAATACATGAATTGAAGAATTTTTGAGAATTGGGGTTCTGTAGAATTCCATGGTACAGGAAGAAGTCACAACTTCGGTGATTGACATCCTGATAAAATTTAAGCCAACTGCACAAGAGAGATGGATAGTGTGCAAGTTCCTTAATTTAAAGGAACTTCTTTCTTTGAAATCTCATTTTTATTGCACTCATAGAAAGCACATGTGATCTGTGAAGTCCCACAGAAGTGATAGGCAGCTGCGAGGATATCAGACAATACCATCATTGCATGCACTGTGCATATATACACTTCATTAGGAACTGCATAGGCCAATGTCACCATGCAGATCTTTGGTCACACGCAGTACATCCATTTTTGTATTTTACAGCAGGATTGTCAAGGTGAGACAGATCTGAAGTACATGGCTAAGGAAGAAGGACCTTGCACAGTTACGTACAGTTTCTTATCCTGGAATAAATGGAGGGCTTAAAAATACTAATCTGTTGATCTGAAAACAACGTGCAGCACTAAGTAGTTTTACCAGTGTAGTAATTTAATTTCAGGAAACGGCTTTAATGGCTGTGGAGTAACTAGTAAAGAGTAGTTGCTTAAGGTTTTTTTGTTTTTTTTTTTTCCTTCTTTTAAACTCTAAGATTACATGTTGGCACTTTTGCAAGATTTGTTTAGGTAACATGCTGTCAAATATTTATAGTACATCATAAAGGCTTATAGCGGAAAATGTTAAATTGGAATTTATTTTTGACTGGCACTGAGGTGTTTTGTTGTAAGAGAATGTCAGGCAAATAGAAGGAAAGGTCAAAGGGAGATCTTTCTTTTTAATAGGTAAAGAAAAGTAAATATCTTAGTAAATCTTAATAGACTTACGGAACTCTCTGATGTTTCTGAAGTTAAGCCATTCTAGGAAAGCCCTAAGGATATAGCATTTTTATGGTTTCCAGTAGCAGTCCTCACAGCTGCTAATCACGTAGTTTGTATGTTATCTGAATCTGCTGATATTATCCCACTAGCATTTACTACAGACTCTTAGATAAGAGATGTAGAAGTGTATAGGCTAACCCAGGGGTCAGAGAAGACACTTTCTCTCACCTTTTACCTCCCAGCCCTTGTACATAAACTAATACCTAGCCTTACTGTCTTGGTGACAATGCTAGTGTGTGTGTGATCTTTGCTAGTATTGTACTAGTAGAGAACAGCACTAGGAGAAATAGGTATAGAAAAAAACTGCCGTGTAAATGTGTTCCACTGCACGTCAATTAAAAGAACACAGTCATCAATGAGGAGGTAAGAGCTCTGTGCACTGGCTGTTCTCACTCACTGAGAAACAATGCTCCTTTGGGCCCATGTACCTGAGGCTTTAGTTCTTGTGACCTAAATTTTGCACTTCATCCTGCAGATTCTTAGATTTGCAGCTATGTGTTCCTTTGTGACCTTGCTTGCGTCCTTTTTGCACTCTAGTACCCCCTTCATCTTCACTGAAATTGTTCATAACATGCAACAGTTGCCTGCCTTTCCCCTACAAAAAGCAATATGTACAATGATTCTCATTGTCAGTAGTCTAACCTTAAATCAAAACTGAATAATTGTTCAGGTTAATATGGTTACATGTATGTCATTTTACTTGGAAAATTCACTTTGTCATGCATACAACCTTAAATAATACAGACTTCTTATTTTGTCTGTTTGAGGAAGCACTGCTTCTAGGCATGGTAGGGGTACCTCTCAGGTTGGCAAAGAAAGACACCTTAAGGGCACAATATAATTAGGCTATAAAGATTTCTAGGGAAGTATGTAACCTGTTCGATAGCAGCTGCAGTATCTCTTTGAGTTATGCTGCACAAAGCAGCTTGAAATAAAATTATTTTCATTTGTATATTCTATAGAGAATTTCTTAGATGAAGAATTAAAAGTAGTGAAAAATCCCTTCTCTAGGTGCAGTAACAAAACTTGCCTGTCGTAACTGCTCACTCCCATTTCCTTGGATCAGACCACTTTTATGAACTTATGATTATAAATGGGATACTCAAATTGGCCTGATTTAAGAGACACAAAGGAGTAGTTTGGACTTCCCCAAGTGAAGGGCACATTTAACTGAGAAACAAAAGGAAGTTTGTAGTTACAAAGGTGTGTGAGAATGGCTGTTCCCAGTGTGATCTGATGAGTCAGATAGGTAGCTTTCTATTTAACTGGTGAAGACACTAAAGCGTCTCTTCACCTTTCTAGGTGAAGACCAATATGTTTTGCAGAGTTTCAGAGACGTTCTAACTTGTTTGCGTTTTACCCTTATCATTGGTGCTTTCTTTTTGGAAGTTTTTCTGTGAACCATTACTAGCTAGAAAAGTATAAGGAAAAAATAAAGCCAAGCACCTTTATATTATGCTTTAGCTAACTTTAAAACTTTTTGTACTCAGTATGTCTCAACTCCATTTTAAAGTAATCGTGAATAATTCCAGCCCTGTTATGGTCTATCTGTTTAATTTTTTAACGTTGACAGCATGTGATTGTCTATAAATTAAGTTTATAGGATATTTGTAGCTTTAGAGGGCGTTTTGCTTCAGTATTCTATCTCTATAAAATACAAATAAAAGTACGCTACTGTAAATCTCTTAAAATATAAAAATAAAAGATTGTTATAAACTTTATTAGGGATATAAGAAAGTAATTTAAAATTGTTCTCTGGAGATGTATATTTTCCAATCTATTGAAAATTTGTAGAAGTACCTAGAGAGAAGGACGTGCATGAGAATAAAGAGATGAGGGCTCTTTTTGTAACAGGAGGCCACAACAGCTGGCTAAAGGAAATTAATTACCTCAGTTCAACCCTGGGGAGGAGAAATGTTCATCCTTATTTTGCTGATAAAAAAGAAGAAATAGAGATGACATTCTACCAAATAGGTGGGAACAGAGGAAGAAACAGTAGTAAAGTTAGCATGGTACAGAGACCTGAGTTTAGTTGGAAGATGAGAACAGCCATGGTCCTAATGTTGCAGTTGTCCTGGTGCTTTACCTCATTTATCAGGCTTGCCAGGTTTTGGCAAAATGCGCATACTATGGCTACACGCTGTGTGCAGTTGGGCTGGTACTGTGCTGCACTGTTCGCGTTGATCTCTAGTTCACAGTGTGGAAACAATCTGCTTGCAAGACAGTTCATTTGGTCAAGCAGGGAACGGAAGTGCTCTGCTAGTCTTTACTCATCCTGTTAAATAAAGTATGTGGAATATGTAGATTGCATAGTAACAAAGCAAATTGTTATACATTAGGTTGCCCATTAGTGAGAGAAATGAGTATGTCACATTTTTCAGATGTTTGGCTGTATGAATGACTGAATTGTGCTTGTCCAAAGGAATGTCCAAATGGTGTCTTTCCAAGATATGATTTGTAAGCTGGTAGAATGCAGGATGAGCTACAAGAAGAAAGCATTTTAATTCGTGTAAGTAAATGTCTAAATCTATAACTTTTCAGGCAGAAAGAAAGGGAATAAATATAGGATATTAATTACATTAATTCATAAATACCAGCCACTGTTTTTGTATTCATGTCTCTTTTTCTCTTACATCTCCTTTTATAACATTGTGGGTACAGCTTCTTTGGTACATAAATAGTTGTAAACTTTATAACCATTTAAGTTTAATCTTAGTGCTCAGAGCTCCTGTTTAAATAACTGGCAAACCAGTCAAGATTCAGACAAAGGTGTCATCATCTCTAAAGAGCTAAGCAAGACCTGTTGAACTAGCAAAATAAAATTAGAAGAAGAAAAAAAGGAAAAAAAAATGTTTCAAATTTTATCTAATTCTAATCTCTATCAGCCTCAGGAGTTCAGAATTCTGCTATACCATGTTAGTGTTCTTCCAGCAGAAAGTTCTAGTGTTCTGGTATATGGAAACCAATACTTCCAATTCCAGTTTGTTCTTGAGTAAGATGATAAATGTATATGCTGATTAATTTTCTGGGCTGGTTGTCTTCCTCTGCCTTTGTCGTATGTATCACTTACTAGTAATCTATTTTCTTTAACCTTTGTACACCAGTTCTTATGGTATGTGAATTCATTTGTTTGTTTTATGCCCTTCATTTGTAATGCTACCCAATATTTATGTTCTGTGATGGAACACAATCCTGAAAGGTGCCTGATTGCTCCTAATTTTTGCTGTTTGCTGAGCACTTCAGCAGAACCTTCCCTCAGCTCTCCTGAGGGACTGAATGAAAAGAGTAAGGAAGGCTAGCAGGTTACATTGCATGCCAGGAATCGACATGTTGCTTAGTTTTCTTGTTTCTACATGACAGAAAATTCTCCAAGTACTTTTCTTATGATAAGTGAACATACTCATCATAGCTTACTTATGCCTGTTAAGTCTTTGTGTGAAATATTTCATGAGGAAGTATGTAAATATTTTGACGGGTTGTGCCTTTATTTTCGGAGTGCATTGCAGATGACACATGAATGTATCAGGATGAAGCTGTGGCAGCAGAGGCATGTAAGAGATTGTTAATGTTTTAAAAATTATTTTTTTTTCCTTAATGGAGCCTGCATAGCAAATGTTTTTATTTTTTTTTATTTTTTTTTCAAGAAAAAAAGTAAAAACACCATTACTCAAATGGACTAGAGTAGAGGAGCGCATGCCTAGCATAGGCATATTAAGGCTAACAGGACCATGGTAGAGATATTTTTTTATTTTTTAAAGAAGTTATTTATAACATAAGGAGAGACATACACGGTAACAACTTGTTTTCAAATCTGAAGGGACGGTCTGTGCTTTTATTTCTCCTTCTGGGCAGCGGATGTGTTTTACTTAAATCACGAAAGCTGACAAATATGAGAAACATGCTGAGGGAGAAAGGTATGTATGGGACTGCATACTTTTTAACTAAGTTTCTTACAAAGGCAAACACGATTTAGTCACATTAAATGTTTTTGTAAATGTAAAGTAGTATACAAAGACATGTAAGTGGCAAAGTAGCAGGTAGTAAGCACATGTGAGCGTGTTTAAAGATTTTACATGTCCACAAGTCAGGTCTCATGCAATTGATTACAAAAACTATAAAGGAATTGAAAGTACTTTAGCTTCATTATAATGATAGATATTAGCTATGAAATCTTGGAACTTTAAGTGGAAGTTCAATATATTGCAATGCAATGTTTGCTCAGAGTTGCATGTCTAGTAACTATGGAAATCATTCCTGAAGAGGAAGTTAGATCCTTTCTCGTCTGTCAGTTGTAGATTCAGATTTACCGTGTTACATTTTGTTCCACGAGCTATGAATGCTTAACCCAGAGAAGCATCGTGAAATCCTTAGATTTTTTTTAATGTATATTTCTCTTAGCGTTGGCATTAGAACTTTCAAGTATAGGAAACGTCTCAGTTCTCGTGTTTAGCTGGCCTGCTTTTTAAAAATTTGAAGCTTATTTTTAATGTCATTATATCTACAGTTGGCTTCATATATTTGATTCACACCAGGGGGTAGGGGAACAGAACAAAACTACAGCGCTACCAAATCTTTTTGTATACTTTTTTTTTTTGTGATAATATAATCATCCCAATACCTTTTTGGGTCTGGAATGAATTGATTTAACTTTTAAGGTAATGCAGCTTGTAATTTGCTAGACTTTGGGTTATTTTTGTAACTTCCTTCTGAACCCTTCTCAGTTTGTCAGAAACCCTTCTGAATCATGGAGAAATGAATCAGTAGAAGTCTCACTAATGGCAGATGTTGCCATTAAATCATTTCCCTACTCCTACTTGATGTTTCCTAGATTTTACGTCCAAGGTCCATGTTAGCCCACCGACAGGAGTGCAGTGAGAATGTGTTTATTTCAATTGTATTATTTACATTATTCCTGAACTTCTTGTTAGTATTTTTTCCTCCCATCTCTTAGACTTGGAAAAGGAGTAGGCCATTCAAATAAAACATGCTTAGTAACTTAGGAGAACACTTAAACATGTGCTTAGTTTTCTGTAGACAAAAAAGAGATTTGTACATACCATCAAACTCCATGCCTAAATATTTTTCTGAATACATCATAACTGCCAGGCTGAATTTTCAGATCAACTGATTAGTATTTCTTCATAATATTTGCATTGTGACATAGCAGTGAATTATTAATAAGGGAATTAAGTAAAAATTACAGTAATTCAATTCCCCTCCATCCCATCCCCCAAATATTCATATGAATCTTACAATACCATTTTGAGTTGTCTGCATTTAAAACCTTGTCCTTGTTTAACTTTCTTACATACAGGAAGCGTTAGCTGTCTGGCAAAATTTTACTGCAGAAGCGGCAAACAACATTTGTCTCTGCAGCAAACAGTATGTGACGCTTCATCTAAAATTCGTTTCATATACTATCAGGCAAATTTGCACACCATATTATTCAGCATGACCTCAGTGAAGCTTCATTACGTTAGTTCTCAAATTTTGTTGTAGCCTTTTTGTTGTGTTTGCATATGCATCTGTAAAATAACACATGCTCATAAATGTGTTTTTCTCTATTTTGAGAAATAATACAGGAATGCTTTTGTTTGCAGAGGTCTGACTTCTTCACTGATATTTGAATACTTAAGGGTATTCAAAACTCTTTTATTTAGTCCATCCTGGCCTAAGGAAAAGACTTGCTACTGTTGTGGTCTCTTCTCTATGTAGAACTGCATCAGCTGTTCTGGAAATTGTAAGGTGTTTTTTTTTTTTTTTTTTAATTTGCTTAGAATACTGTGTGAACTTCAGCTCTTATTTTTACTGAATAGAGGAACAGAACGAGGTTGTAAGCAAAATTTGACACTGTGAGAGCTCTGTGTGCAGCTTCAGCCAGGGGAAAAGGCCAGGATTTTCTGCTTTAAACAAACAAACAAACAAAAAGTATTAGAAAAAATAATCCCCCAACCTAAATCCTGATGTGTAAGAAAGAAATACTGAAGTATTTCATGTCATGCATCCTCATTATGAACACAGAGGTGTCTTTTACAAAATGTCAGAGGTCCACAATTGTATCACACCAGAGAAATAACAAATGTCTTTATTACAAGGCTTTATTAGCGTGTAATAAGGAAATCATTGTTTTTTCCCCCTCCCATTAAATCGCCTTGTTTACCTTTTCTTTCCTTTGCAGCTTTTTGTTCCTTTTATCAGTTACATCTGTACTGCATTCAGCTACTTGACCTATTGATCAGCTTTGCTTAGTGCTTAATAACCTCTAATAAACTTTCTTTCATGTTCTAAGTTTCTCAGCTGCAACACCTTTTTTCTTTACTGTTTATTTGAAATGGGTGAATATGTGATGAAGGTACCAAGCTTCCTTTCTCTTTCAATGGGATCCGTTCTGTAGACAACAATTCATTATCTCCTTTGAATTTTTTTTTTTATCAGAAAATGTAAATTTGCTACACTGAAGGCATCTTTTTCACAGTGAATTTACTCTTTATAGACCACTTTCTTTCCCCCTTTTTTCCCGTGTACCAAACATGTTCTGGAATTAGACGCAAAGGAAGAAAAATAATAGCATGCTTTCTAAGTATAATTTAAGATGCATGGAAGATGCATGATCTTGGCAAAATGAATCGGACTGTGAATACACAATTTTTTTTCTTTTTGTAATGAGCATCTATTTCAGCTCTTCGTGGTTTAGGAGACAGTTTTCTCTTTCTTTTGAAGATGCCAAGCAAGCACCCTGAAGTTCACGCATATTCAAATTAGATGCTTTTAAATTCTTTTCATTTTCTTGTAGAAGTGATTACTTTGTGTTTTTATTATTTTATAATGTACTATTTTTGAATTTCTTTGCAACATTCATTTAAAAAAATGAGGCAATGAGTGATTTGAATGATATGTAGAAAATACTTCAGTGAGCCAATTTTTTTTTCTTAATGTAAGCTGAAGTTTCCTGTGTGGAAACAGAAGCTTTTTGGTTTTCCACGGCCGTTGTTGCAAAATGTATGTGGTGTGTGTGTGTGTATTTCTGGGATAGACTAAGTAACACTGAGATGCTACTTTAGAGCACAAATAAATAGGAATGTGCTTATGGTGACTGAAATGAGTAAAAATACAAAAAGCTAAAGGAACTATTAGTAATTGCCTATATGAGGATCGTATAAACAGCAAAAAAAGCTAGGTGGCAGTCTTTTCTCTGTTGTTTCGCAGCTGTTTTATTCAATTCTGGGTTAAGCTAGAGGTTATATACACTAATTAATCGTTCTGTTGAAATATTTCTAGTAATTAGAGAATTCTCCATTGTGTTTAGAGTTTCTTACATAGCAATACTAATGATTAAAAATGTCAATTTTATATTTGTTTAGTTCAATGTTCCAGTTACTAGTGCTTGTTAGAAGAGATTGAAGAACTTCCTTTTATTATATTACTAATCCCCACGTAGCTATTTAACACATTAGATCAAATCACCTCTTAACCTTTTCTTTTCTAAGATAGATTTAAATCGTGGAACTACTCTCTAAGGTGTGTTTACCAGTCTTCTAATCAGTCTTGTGGCTCTTTTCCAAACCTCTTTTCATTCCTCAGCATCTTTTTTTTATTGGAATACTATGGCAGGACATGATCTTTTTGGCTGTATTCCTGTAGCTGTCGTCAGATATTAGC
This sequence comes from Anser anser, assembly GCF_964211835.1. Taxonomy (NCBI): domain Eukaryota; kingdom Metazoa; phylum Chordata; class Aves; order Anseriformes; family Anatidae; genus Anser; species Anser anser. Next base: position 9,542,305 of record NC_139725.1, on the reverse strand, counting down.
TTTCACCTCTTATTCAGAGTTCCATTTTGGGCATCTTTGGCTCTTATTAGTAGCTCTTTTAATCACAGCTTTATATTGTGGTTGGTGTTATTAATAAATGAATACTCAGAACTTTTTCAACTGTTGCATCCCCTGATAGTTACCTGATTTAAATTCTCCAGTTGTATCAGAGTTTTTTTTTTTTTTTTTCTTGAATCTGATTAACCTAATACCAATATTGCTCTTTATTGGTCCTCCTTATTAACTGTTTCCCAAAGCTTTGCTTTATCTTTGAGCCTTGTTGCTCCTGATTGTTTCTTTTAATTTTCCCAAGTCATCAGCAGAAATATTCAAGAACACACAGACGAGAATAGATTTTTGCATATACATACCTATTTAACAGCAATTCTACTTGAAGATTTGAGACATATCCACTTAAGCACTATGTTAAAAATAAGTGTTGTAATTTGTTATTCTAGTAGATAGTAATGTAATTATTGGAGAACAGTATCTAACACACTTTAGTCAAGATTGTTTTCCACAAACTCTCACTAGCAGGAAATAATTATGCTACTCTCCAGTTTAATTGTTTGCCTGTTTTGTCCATGATTGGTGTCATGCTAACAGACTAATGGGCATATTATTCAACACTTTTTTACCCATCAAATTTTAATGATCATTTTTTCCCCCCACTTAATAACTTGTTTTATGCTTTGTTATCCCATTTAGTGTGTGATGTAACGTATTTATGCCTAAGATAACATATTTTTTTGTAGGTGTTCTGTAGTATGTTACTACGGGTAAGGAAAAAGTAATAGTCCAAAACTGGATGTATCATTTTTTTTAACACTAATGTGTTTCTAGTAACCTTCTGAAGTTTCTGGAAATAACTTCAAGTTAGAGAACTCCTGAGCTTTCAGCATTGCCTTTTCCTTTCTGTGTTAGTTTTCATTTGAAAATACAGTACAGATTGAATTCATCCCTTTCGCTTTCTCTTTGCTATGTCTTACATCTCTACAGTTCAGCAACTTTTACTTCCAGTTTTCTACTTTCTTACAAAACGTTTGCACTGTTTCGTCTCCAATAGTGGCCCTAGCTATCAGACAGCCCAATACAGCTTTAGGCAGGGTACTACATCTTCTTCTTTTTTTTTTTTTTTCTTCCTGCTGCTGCTGTTTTTGGTTTGGTTTCTTTTTTGTTTGTTTTATTTTTCCGTGTCATTTATAGAGATGCATCTGAGACAATATTTCATGCCAGGTGATTAGTGCTACCTGTCAGCCATTTTCATTCATATATGGGGTGTTTTTGTTTTTTGTTTGTTTGTTTTTTTGATGGCTATCACTAATATTTGCAACTTTTGTAGACTAATAATAGTTTTCTGTATTTAACAAAGCCAGCTTTACTTCTGTGTGTATGTCAATCTTTATTTATTTTATGAAAAATACAGTTTTAGTTAAGGCCCTGGAATTATATTTGTAGGCCTATTATGATCTTCTGGAAGCAAGCTGAATGCTTCTGTAATGTAGTCTACAATTGAAAAATTACAGTAATTGCCAGCATCCTGTACTATATTTACACAGAATTTTTGCCTCAGTTACTACTTCAGCAGAATCGTGATTATTTTGGTGATTGCTTATAGTTAGAGAAATTTAAGGAGTACGTTACTCAAAAAAAGTAATCTAGTTAATAGTTGCTCCCAAAAGGTGTTTTGTAATGGCATACTAATGTGCACTTTTTGTTTTCAGAGGAATATTTTAAATCCACATGAAACATAAAATGTGGAAAAAACCTGATCCTGCTAGGTCCCATAACCAGCTTTATTATATTTGTGTTTTAAATGTTTGTTTTAACTCCTTAGGATCTCTGACATTTTAAAGAATTCTTTTTTTGTCACTTGTCAAAAGAAACTGAAATCTTGCAGAAGCTTGTCATGTCAAAGACTGCACTGCTGTGTTTATGTCCTTTAGTGTAGGCTAATAATTCACCAGTTAGTTGTGTGCTGTGTAGTTTCTCTGACCTTCAAGAAGAGGCACATTTGTACTCAAAATTAACATTTTTGTCAAATCTGCTCGTTTACGCAAAACTTTTAGCAGTGAAGGAATACCTATCTGTACCTTTTATTCTTCTCTGTTCTCGTTCTCCCTTCACTTTAAGCAAAAACTAATTTGTGCTTTGATAGTTGAGGGGAAATAGCTTGTAACTTACAGGATTAAACATTTTTGGAAAAGATCAGGACCCTTGTAGCACATGGTAGTTTGTTTAAAATGAACAAAACCAGATAAAGCAATATGCATAAAAGATTATTCTGTAACTGTTAATCACTATATGCAAAATTTTGTTCTGCAAAGTGACTTCAACATATTTCTGTTTTGTATGTCTGTGTCTTTCCCTTTTCATTGTTGCTTGAAAACCTTCCAGAACTGTCCCTTATTATATGTCCCCCCCCCCCCTTTTTTTTTTACTGGACCTCAGTAAATGGTCACTTGTCTATTTTTAACTTGATTCAAGAATTCATAGGTGTGTCTGACACTTCATAATCCCAAGAACATTTAGGTTGATGCAGGTCTCCTAGTTGTATATAAATGTACTTATTTTTTTTTGTGAAAAAAATGTTATGTGGATATATAGTTATGCATAGTCTGAAGACTATAAAGTTGCTCATAGTTTGTGTGCAAGTGTCACTTACCAGCAATATCGCCTAGTTTCCTTGAGCTGACATACTACACAGAAGACGTGTATAGGCAATATGTTGAAATGGAGATAGACACCTGTCATTACTTTTATTTATATATATATATAATCTATATATATAAAAAATTCTGTGATCGAGTATATTCTTTGCACTACTATGTCATTAACAGAAAAACATTTTTTAGTTTGTTTGCTATGTGACATTCTTCATAATTATAGCAGAAACCATTTTAGAGAGTTTTTTGGTGGGGGATGTGCGTTGGTCTGGAAATGGAGGGGTAAGGTCCTGAGATTGCTTTGGGAATGCGGAGATTAAGTTATGAACATCTAAAGCCTGGACACTGTACCAGATATTGACAAATACTCAGGAAAAATTCTGTATTGCAAGTACAACTTTTGGTTGTAGCTTTGCAAGCTGTTAATTACTACTGCAAAGCAAGATCTCTGCAGCTTGCAATGCAGGCTGAAATCCTCTTAAGCTGTCTGTCAATACGGAAAATACCCATTGTCTCACATCTTGTTTTCATGAATGATCCCATGTGGCATATTCATGTCTAAATTAATGGATGAAAGACTTTTTTTTTCCCCACTGCTCTCTCAAAGTTTTATGCTGGAGCTTAAAATAATTTGCTTACTTCAAAACACTGTAAATTCTGAGTAAACAAATCTTTATAACCCTTAAGTTATGTTTTGTTTTAGCGTTTTTTCCCTGAAAACTATTTGCATTTAAAATACCTGTAAAATTTGGACAACAGAAAGAGCAACATATCTTGAAAAACATAAATAAAATCTGAGATGTTTTACATTAGCTACAAGATACATGTTGAGTTTTCCTTATTTTGCTTCTCCTACTTATTGGAGGCTAAGCTTTGGAATTTGGCTCAAGAGTGAGAATGTGCTGTTCCATCTTTTCACATGAAATAATACCATAGGTGCCAAGTGGTAGGAGCTTACTACTTTTAAGGATACCCATATATGATATTGAATTATGTGTTACTTGAACAAGGTAAAAATGGGGATTTTAAATTTGTGATGTTGTGTGGGTAGGGAATTCAATAGTTAAACGTGCAACTATCATGAAATCTTAATGTGAACTCCAGAACTAATTGCTAGGAATGATAAGTAATGTGCTCCACACTAACTAAATGACATTGAAGTATTTTTCTGTGTATGTTGACTTAGCATGCTTACAGTGTGATTTAGTAGTTTAGGAGGTATATTGGTGATTTTTTAGGACTTTTATGTAACTTTTCCTGGAGAACGTGGAGAGGAATAAAACCTCCAGCATATCAAATGAGGTAATGAAACACCAGGCCTCTTCTAGCAGTACCTGGGGCTTTTTTACATTCCACCAAAGTGCATGTTCAACAAGCAACAGATGTAGATTATATCATCAAACAGGATGCTGATTTAGAGTGAATGTTCATATAACAGTTTATTGTTTGAGGCATTTTTCCTGGTATGTTATGCATCTTATTTTTTTAATTGGTAGTGGATAACTGGAGTTTTGTGTCTCTCTTATTTAACAAAGTATTGCAAGTATGTTTATGGCAACTTTTTTTTTTTTCTTCTAACAATTCGCTCTACCTTACTCCCTAACGATTCCAAAATCTCCTGATGTTAAAGAGTTTGTTGAACGTGTAGGTACTTTGCATTTGAGGAACTGTCTTGAATTCCATGGTCAAAAGTCTGTACTAGATAATATATATTTTGAGAGAGTAAAAATTGTTTTAATTATGTAGTAGCTGTAGTCTTGTTTCAGGTGTCTAAATATACAGAATTGTTTGAAAACACTAAAGACAAGGATTTCGTAGCTTTTTATTTCCATGGAAACTGTGTCTGATGTTATATCTTTCTCTTGCTTTTAATTACACTGTTTCTTTCCTCTTCCTGGTTTTCATTATGATCATGTGTAATTCTGTGGCAATGTTTTATGTAATGAAGAGTATTAAAGTAAACATCTGCAAATAAGTACAAATGCTCTTTTTGCTTAAAGGGTTAGTAATGAGTTAACTGGTTAACTGTGACAGTTATCTAAATGCAGCAATATAAAATAAGCCAGCTCTGTTTTTTCTTCCATCTCAAAAAAAACAAACCAACAAACAAACAGCAAAACACAACAATAATGGAGACTTTTTTAGAATTAAAGGGAGGTGGCGCTTGACTGCTTGTTCAACAAAACAGACACAAAAAGGGGTGGGGGGGAGGCACAAGAAAGGACACCATTGTAGTTAGACCTAGAGAATCTGTGAAGAAATGTGTTCTGGGGAGGGAGTTCCTGAGAGAAGTATAAGTTTTGAGTGTAACATAAACAACAGTTTGACTGGTTTGGATGTGAAGTTGTAAAAGAGCGATCTAGGATAAGAACAGATCATTATAACAGAGAGGTCCAAGTAGCTGGCTAGTGGGGTGATACAAGAGAGTAGTTGAGTCAATGAAGGACTTACTTAGGAGCATATCTGGAAGTTGGACTGGTAGAAATGCTCTCTGGAGTAGCCAGGGAATTATGAATAAGGTTCAGAAATCACCTTGTTTTGATATGTTGTAATTACAAACCTAAAAAGTTATTCCAGACAAGACAGATTTCTGAGTGAGAAATTAAGTTAACTGTCAACTTAGTGACAGTGTAAAGCTTGGGCTAAAATATCATCTGTTAAAAGCAAAAAAATATGTACAGTTTCCCTAAGAAAAGGGAGAAACCAGTTAGTCACCTATAGGAAAAGAATACATTTTCTAAGAAATCATGTATTTGCCAAAATGATGTAAGCTCATGCCCCTCAAAAAGAATTGATGTATCATGGAGATCAGTACTTGCTAAATAAATTAGAGAAAGTTTCTAATCCTGAAGTGTTTCTGGATAATGAATTTGACGGTGTGTAAGCTTCATTAAGAATTGAGGCATGTGTGGCTCAGATGTTTGAGCCAAGAACACAAACACAAACACCCTGCATTCCCAGGGTGCAGTGACTAATACTTCCAGTGAGATCTCAGCATTCCCTTTATAGATCAGGTGTTAATGTACACTGACATTCCAACTTGCAGCACTGAAAATTAATATCAATATGATGGGCTAAATAAAGTATAACTCTAGGGTAGCAAATACTTTTGTGAAGAAGGACAAGTATTTTAAAGCTTTGCTGCCAATGCTGAGATTAAGTCTTTGATGCTAGAAATAAGAGATTAATAGTCTTCAATCATGAGATTGTTTATCCCTATGTTATACGTTCAAGTGAAACAGATGACTATGCTACAGTAGCTGAATTACAAAAATGAACCCATAAAACTAGGATGTGGACAGCAAGTTTAATTCAATTTTTCTCATTTACGTGACTTCCTCTGTAGTGTTTCCCCCCCCCCCACCTTAAAACTCAAAACTCAGTGATATTCTACATCCCCAAGTAGCTTTCTAAAAGGTAGTTGATGATGGCATCTCTAAATAGGTTAAATATAATTACTGGCTTCAATCTTTTCTATTTGGAAATTATTCCAAAATCTGAGTTTATTTCAGTACTATGGAGACTTCCGGCCTTCTGTATTTTCCAACAGTTTCACCTGACACCTTCAAATATGTGTAAATTATATGCTCAGTCTAGAATTTTTTGCCTGAAGTTGTAGTAGAGCTCTATAGTGAGGTTTTCTGGTTTTGTTCATGGGGAATGACTCCTTTACCAATTCTGAAATCAGCTTGTCTCCCTTTGCCTGGAATATATCACAATATCTAGCCATTGTTTGCTCTTTCTTTCAGGTGTCCTCACATGTTGAAGATATGTATTTCTCCAGATGTTGGTTTATTTTTTCACGTTTCATTCATAATCATTTCTGATTGTGTATTTAACTCTTTAGGTCCCCTTTGTTTTTTTTATTTTCCTGTTTATCTGAAGTTGGTAGTTTTTCTCTACGGATGATATTTTCAAGGCAAGTGAAGTATTATCATGCTACATCGATTATTCAGAGAAGCTTAAGTACAAGTGGATCAGTGGCACATTTGTATTCATATATTTTCTTTTCATTCTTTTAATGTTCCTAAATATATTTATATTCTTCATAAATCTACACATGTGGTACTGTTCCTAGCCCTGATATCTCTTAGATGGTTAATAATATGTTGCAGATCTACTGTAAGATTATGTAAGTCATGTCTCCTATCAACAAACTGCTAGGAAACTGCAGTTTATGAATTCAATAAATACAGGAGAATAAAAAACTGCTTCTACCTGTTTGCCATTTGGATATGCTAGTAATTCAACTTTAAGTAATTATTTGGGATATTTTATTTGAATCACAGCCCATGTCTGGATATCTTTAGAATAGATTTTTTTTTTTCCCAGTGTTTTTTTGATTGTAGAACCCGAAACCTTTAGAGAAAAAGTGCAGGGAGGTGTTAACATAATATACTAGTTTGCATGTGTATTTTTTTTATATACTATAGAATTCCTGTACTTGGTCAGCTTTCATGGTTTCCATAAAAATTTTAAATGGCTGAATTTTGTCAGGTATCAATAGTCATGATTCATTGAATTGTTAAGCCAGATTATACTAGCTGAAAAGTTGGGTATTAAAATGCCAAAAATTATGGAACACATTTTCATAAATAGTAGTTTCCTGCTCTAAGTGTATTAAAAAATAAGTTATTTACAGCCAGTAGGGCTTTAATCTGGCAAATGAATGCAGAAATTGAAATGTAAGGTATGACTGCAAATGACACAAGTATTTTTAGCCTCCTTAAGATGTTTCATAGATTACAAATATTCTCAGGTTTATGCTTGTTGTTTTTCATATGGTTAACCAAATACAAAGAAATAAAACTTTGTCTTAGTGTACATAATTAAATCACAATTTTAAAAAGTTAATGGTGTTGTATTTTTATTTCTGCAGAATATTTTGTTCATAAACACATCATAAGATCATATATTTGTGAAGTTCCCATTGTAGTGAAGCTGCTAAAAAACTGTTAAATTTCATGTGTTATTGGTCTAACATGATTTAGAAAATCACAAATGTGTTGTCAGTTTTAAATGACTTAGAAAATCACAAAAAAAAAAGGAAAACTTTAAGGGGCACTTAAACACCTGAATTGTAGCAATTAAGTAGATTATTAACATGGAAAAATCCTTGCATTCTAGTTGATGTCAACAGTGCTATGGCAATTTATACCTACTGCCTACATTGCTTTTCTGAGCACTCTTCCTTAGTGCACACCCCCAAAGTAGAGAGAATTCGTCATTCATTTGCATTTCGCTTATGATCAGATTCTGTCATCTTTCAATGACCGAAATAAGTTTTTCTTCCAAAAAGCTTCTAGGATATGGTAGCTAGTGAACAGGTTCACCTTCATTTTTAGTCTTCTCCATCTTTGATTTTTCTCTCCTCCCTTTTCTCTCCTCTTATTCCCTTTTTCTTAAATTCCTTATGCTTTCTGCTTTTTCCTTTTTCTTTCCTTTTTTTTTTTTATTAATGAACAAAATAGGTTTTTACAAGAATCAGAGAATTACTGAGGTTGGAGAACACCTCCAAGATCATTTGGTCCAACTGTCCCCCAGAAATTCATTCTGAAGAGATTCAGAATTAATAGTTATGCTAATTTATGCACTCATTTTATTGCATGCTCTCCTTTAATTGCACTTCTTGGAAGAAGAAAAGGGGGTTCTCACTAGTTCTTCAACCTGCACACTGTTGCATGCACTCTTAGCAAAGAATTCCAACGTATCTTTTTGGTATATACTCACAGTAATAAACCAGATGAGAAAAAAAGAATGCATCATTGACTAATCAGAGGGGTGGAAATGTCCCACTGCTATGATGTGGGCCAAAGTTACCTGCCCAGGAAGCTACACAGCTGTTTAAAACAATTGTGTGGTGATGCAGACATAAGCTTCTGTTTATTATGGAGGATGTTGATTTATCTTCTTCTTGAGGTATTAACTTCCTTCACTTGCACCTAGTTAGAACAATGTGTTCTGACGATTTTAATTTTTTTTTCCAACAGTAGAAATGCAGGAAACCTGGTTCTGATTTCACTGACAGTAGTATAAATCATTGTGCCCAGCTGAAAGCAGTAGACTTCATTCTTCTCTCATGTCTGTCACTTTTAAAGACAGCATGCCTGGTTTTCCCATTTTCCTCTGTTATGCTGGCATAAAAGAACAGTACTGGGAAATGAGGTTGTTAATTTTGAGGAGAGCAAAAGGTTTTCTTCCACACCTTCACATGCGCTGTAATATTGACTCTTCATTTTACAAATGTCACAGAAAAAAGTGGCTGCTGAGATATTTGAACCAATTACGTTGTATTCTAACTGATCAAAACCACCATCTATACTGGAAAATTATTGTAATTTCTAAAGTAAGGTAAATCAAAAATATTCTTTTATTATACATAGCACTATTTTAGTCTACAGAACTTGATATTTTTATAGACATGTTATTATGCTCTTTTTGACAGAAGATCAAGATTTAGCGACTCTCCTAATAGATTTGTTTCCTTATGCCCTTTTTTTTTTTTAAATGGGGTGTTCCAATAAAGAGACAATCTGGACCAAATATGTAAAATTGTTTGACAAATTTCCTATGACTTTTTGTTTCGAGTAGCTAAATTATTGGATTTTGTCTTCGGAGTTAAACTATTTATGAGCACCTGAGACCTTCTAAAACAAATTCATATGTCTGTATTTGTTTATTTATATTTTGCAATGCTTCATTAGATCCTCATGTCACACAATAATGATCTCTTTTATATCTGGCTTCCTAACCTTAATGTCCTCTAGCAATCTTAACGTTCACTGGCCTGGCGTGTGGATTAAAGAAAACATTAACTACAGAGCTCATGTTCAGGCTCTAAGTCCTCTTTTTATTCTTGAGGGAATTCACATAATAGCAATTCCATGTACTTGTCAAAGTTCCCGAGCACCTATAAAGCACTGTTTGTGTCACTAGCTGTCACTGTTGCAACCTGTGCAATAGAATTATTGTTAGGGTTACATGAGGACTTGCATTACATTGTTTTCCCATGACACTTACCTTTCTTTTCCCCAACAAACACCAGCTGATCCAGTATGTACGTTGTATGGGAGGCAAGGGGGAAGCAGCAGAGTTAAGCAATTTAATGGTGTGTTTTTGGTGGGTTTTCTTTGGTTTTATACACCTCTGCTCTTTTTTTTGAGGGGTGGTCATCCGTGACGAGGAAGCAGTAGCTGTGGAGAGACTTCCTGATCTTTTTTATGGGGGAAAACAAGGTGTTCAGTTTGAGACTAGAATGATTAGATGGTGAATGTGATTGAATCAGAAGTTTTAGGGATACTTATCTTTCAGATAACCCCGTTCTTCAAATAAGGCAGGAAAGAATCGGAGCATGGGGATAGGGTGTTTAAAACAAATGGAGGATGTTTGTTTAGACAGAATAGTATTTTAGAGTAGCAGTGGACAGCCTGAAACATTAGTGATGTTTCTTTCTTCTCATGTATGTCTTGAAATTTCTTCTGCTTTTTTTTTTCTTTATAGTAGGGTTGTTCACTTCTGCCAAAACATCCACTGTAAATAAGTTCAAAGTGTCTAGTTTTTTTTTCCTTGTGTGAAACTTGATCTGCAAAGTCAGTAAGTCTGCTATAAATTGAAGTTAGGAAGCAGTTTATGCTACTCAATTCACAAATTTCTTAGTAAGCTTGGAAGTTTGGAGGTAATCCTCAAATTTTGGTTTGCTTTTCTCTTTCTTTTAGAAAATTTACCTAGGTCTTGAAACTGCTTTTTATTTGTAACAGTCAAAGAAGGTTGCTTATCTTCTTTCTTTCTTTATCAGTTGTGAGAAAATGCTTTCCATTTCCTCATAATCCAGGGATAACTCTACTGTTCTTGACAGCTAGCAACATTGGAAGAGATAATAAGAATGCAGTTTTTGCTTCTGTGACATAAACGGTCAGGTGACCAAGCAGATCTCTACACCAAAACGTGTGATCTCATGGTGCATGAGGTACAGAGATGGTGTAAGGCTGATACCAAGTGTGTTAGTCTCACATTTAAAGCATGAGACTTGGCAAGTCTGATGAATAAGTTAAAAGTGTGTATGTTAAGATTCAGATGATTTTTTTTTTTTTGTCCTACCTATGCAAACAGAATTCGGAACTATGCAGTGTACAACTTACCCAAATGAGAGGCCTGGTTCTCCTCCATCAGCATGGAGCTGTTCCCCAGGAGTTAATGCAGGCATGAAGTCCCTTGTGAAAACGGGTCTCATCTGTTTGATTTGGTAGTGCTTTAACAGAGCTGATGCCAATAGATCAACCCCTTTAAACAAAGTAAGACAGTAGAATCAGAGCCTATCGCTCTTCTTCCAAGCAATGTGATCATATATAAATAACTTATGCAGCATTATTTCTAGAGTAGTTATTCTTGGCAATGGTCTGTACTTGGTACCAGATAATAGATCTGCTTTAAATTGCTTTGTCTTTTTTTTTTTTTTCCTTATAATAGCTCTTGCTGCCAGAACACTTCCCCCTGCCCTCTGCTACTCCCTTGCAAACACTGGTTTGATGCTCTTTAATGTACACAATTTGCTATTATGAAATTTTATCCAGCTTTATCCATTCAGGAATGTTATCATTGTTTTTGTCTGTTCCCATAATAGTGTGGACCTGCACCTTTAAAATGTGCTTGTATCCATGTGTATATGTCAGTCTAAAATAGCCTCCCAAGGTGTTGTAAATCCGAGATCTCCATTCTCTGTCCACTTCAGCCTCTCGTGGGAGAGGAGGCTGTGACTGCCTTGGACACCTTGGTGTACTGAAAGTACATCAGGCCCCACAGTTTTGCAGTGTCAAAACCTTAGAGATGAATATACTCGTGGGCTGTTCCAAAGACTTCGTTATCATGGCTATTGAGCTTGTATTCCTGTATTCCTTGTAGTTCTTGGCATTTCTGGTAACTAACTCGAATCACTGAGTTGGTGTCACAAAGCTCAGCTGTGGGTGTTAACATTGCTGAATTGATTGTAAATGCATTTCTCAGTTGATTGTAAATACATTTAAGATATGTACAGCGTGTGAAAATTTTGCAAAGTAATACTATGTACAGTAGCAGATACCTTACCTGTTTGGTATGTTCTAGATGCCACTTTCCCCATTTAGCTATCTGTACCTACTGCTCTATCTGCACGTTTCTAAGAAACATTCAGGCAATGTTTGTGTCGAGGTACTTTACCTCAGATGATATTGTCAGTTCCCAGAGAGCATTTCTGCCTTAACTATAAACTTCTTCAAGAGTTTACAGGTCAGAGAACATCCCAGAAAGAGAAATGGGGAGGTGGGGGGGGAGCAGCTTTTCTTTCCCCTGAATCTATTAACTTGTTTGCTAGGTGGAAAAAAAAACCCTCAGCTACCATCTATGCATGTGTAACAGTGCCATCTAGTGAGTTTTGTCTTTACGGTGAAAAAAAAATTCAGTAGATTTGGTTGAATAGCAATTCACTATTCATCTATTCACTGATCAGCTGTTTGGAAACATCAGTACTGTGTGCGTTTGTATTCTCCAGATACTATCTTTCTCACGCATATTAGCCTATGAGTATTTTATGTTTGTTTAGGGTTGTAACATCTGAGGTGTTTTCTGATTTTGTACGTTTTTAAAAGCTGGTTTGGGCTGTTTGTCTTTGAAACAGAGTGTGTTAGATTTACCTCACATTGACATAACCATACCTCTCTATGCTTCAATGCTAAATAAAAGAACAAATTCTATCAATGTGCTGTTTCGCCAAAAGCTGAGCAAATCCAGGTTTTAAGGAAGCATCTTTTTTGAAGGATGGTTCTTCCCTCTTTCAAACAGAAATAAGCAAATAGCTCAAATAAGATGACTGACAGGTAGAAATGTCATGAAACCACAGAGCACACAGTAAGAAAACTGTGAAGAAGCAAGTATGATCAATATGCACAAGCATACCACCAGCAGGTATATCATAGAGCAAAATAGCCATCATAAGTAAGGTGTTCCACATTGATGTTGCAGTCTCCTCAAAGGTGTGTCTATTGAAATTAGATAAATAGGTAGAACAAGCACTACAGAGTCTAGTGCTTCGTGCTACTGAAAAGAAAACCAAAAACCCTGAAAAACACATTTAGCTTTGATACTGTCATCAAACAAATTAATATTAATTCTGATCTTTTCACTTTACCTCAGCGTGGATTAGACACTTTCAGAAACAAGAGGGGTACAGTTAGTATTAATATGGATCATATCAGATACTGAGTGATCCAAATACATAAGTGGAAAAAACACCACAACAACGAAATTGGAAACCCAAGAGTGTTTTGGCAGGCTGTTACTTCATGCGGTGGCCTCTCACAGTCCAAGTTAGGTATCAGTGCTCAGATGGTATGAACAAGCTCATGCAGGTGGAAAGCTAAGTGTCTAATCTATTGTAGAAATAGATTCTATCTTTTCTATTGTAGCAGTATTTATTATCTAAAAAGTCCGTCTTGGGAGTATTTTGGTTTCTAAACATGTATGCAGTTCAATTGTTGTAACACAAAACAATTCATTAGTTAATGGATCAGTTACTTTTTCTGTATCCACAGTTTGTGCATTTCAGTGTTTTTTTTTTTTTAAAAAAAACAAACAAACAAACAAAAAAAAACAAACCCTTTTTGCAGCTTGGACTATTGTTCAAGACTTCTTGTACCCTGCCCCCTGAGAAATGGTGAGTGTTTTGTTAGGGGCTCAGTGATCTACATTACAAAAGGGAGATCACATTTTGTAACTGTCTACAGGATAGACTGCAACAATTACAGATATGCCATTTGGCTGCTTGAAAAGCTTTTGTCAAGTTTACTCAATCTGATGCCTAAAAATGATTTTAGGTCATAAAAATGGAGGGCGGGGAAAAGGTAATTGTAGCAAGTTCTTTGTTTTCTCTTATTATTAGGGGTCTGAAGTGCCGTTTGTCAGTAATACTTTATTTTCCTTATGCTGTTTCTGTTACTAAAAAGAGTTTTAAGCCTGCACTGTCTCAAAGGAGGATTAAAAAAAAAAAAAAAAAAACAACAAGTGGGGAGACATACATGCAATGCTTGCTGTTTAAATGAAAGACATGAGGCTGTTTCATCAAGGGTAGTGATTTGTCTTTCTGAAGTTACCTACCTGTAAGAATTACAAACAGGGACTTAATTTTCTGCAGGTCTTGTACCAAGACCCATGGCTGCCCAAGCCTGTGTTCTGATTAGTTGAAATAATCCAAGAAACTGAGAAGGAAAAACAGTTGGACTTGATTTAGATGAGAGGAGAATCAGCCTTTCCTCTTTCTGGGAGTTTAACTGAAACTGTCAGCCAAAGTAGTTTACTAAGGCTCTAATGGTGGCTCTGCATCCTTGCAAAGCAACAGGTTGTGGTCAGTATGTTTTAGTGTGTATTGGTTAGAGTTTGGATTTTAAAGGTGATAGATTTTTCTTTAGTGGAAAACCTACTTCTGAAATGATGTTAGCTATGTATCTATGCTTTATGAGTATTATGCTAAGTGTTTGTTGTGAAGGACAAACCAAGCTGGGTGGATTTATCAAATGATTGTCATCAACAGTTTTTTAGTGGTTTTTCCATTGATTAAGGGCTGTTTGTAAGGGGATATAAAATGAGATCTGCAGGAAGAAGAAATCTAGAAGGCATTGCTATAGGCAACTGAATCACCTTTTGGGTTGACCTTTTGATGCTCTCCTCAGTGAAGAAAATGTGTTTAAACAGTGATGAGTAAGCTGAAATGATTGGCATTTCCAAACTTGTTGCTGTAAAGAACAGCATGTTTTTTACTCCATTAAATATTGATTTAGAGAACAGATTTGATGATATTAGTACATGAAAATAATGTTTTTAAAACTAATAAAAGATACGACAATCTATATAGTTCTCATGAACTTTTCGTTCTGTTACTCCTTTTAAAATGTTTTCAGTTACTCTTTGTTTTTAATGCAAGTTTTGTGCTGAAAATTAAGAAGGTGGAAGCAATTAGGATGCTTTTTCATAATTATTTTGCTTGGAAAAGTAATGTAAATCAATGGTAGATTTACTTTCTCCCCCAGATGTATGAATAACAAGCAGAGTAAGATGTCTCTCTTAAATCTTGTGTGTTTTTTTTTTTTTCCTAAGCAGAATTTGCACCAAAATGAAAATAGGAAAGAAAAAAAAAAAAAAAAGAATGAAAGAAAAACCACCACTAAAGGATTTGACCTTATTTTTAGATTAGACATTTCTTTTTTGGTCTCTTCTAGCTGTAATTTGTTGGCTGTGTGAAGGATTTATTCAAAAGTTGTTAAGGGATGAATACATTTTAAGGTTCTTCATGCCCTTCTTTATCTCAGTGCCTAAATATTTAGGCCTAATGAAAAATGATGGTGAATATTGTACTGTTTCTAAGCCTGGGATGTTTTAGATAAATTTTTATAGCTCACAACAGGCTACTGAAGTTTGCAAGAGATGATGATCAGATGTGCTGAAATGAAACATCAAATATTACAACTGTAAACAAGAATATTTTGGAAAGAGAAGAGCACTACTGAAAGTAGTAAGGAGTATGTTTCGGCATAAAAAGGTGCCAAGTTTGTAGTGCTGCTTGATGTGTAGCACAAAGGTGAACTATTTGTATTCTCAATGTTCCTGTATGTTTAACTTGAATTTGGTATTTCACCAGTTATTTTTACTTGTTTTACATTTCAAATTGAACAGAGATGAAGGAAAGAAAATTATACTTGAAATCATCATATGTAGGACTTAAAATTCCTTCTTTTCTTAGATAATTGAAAATTCTGTCTGAAGGCAATACCGGGTTGTAGTTTACTAGTAGAAACTCCACGAGTGAGATGAAGTCATGTTTTTGTTATGTAGGTCCTGCGAGTGCATGGATTCTGTCCTGACCACAACCCTTAGGATACAGGAATGTACGGAATTCCGAGTAGACCTACCCAGAGAAAAATTTTGCAGTAGATAGTATAAGGTTCTGCATCTCCTCTTGAACTAGCCCGCTTCTTCAGCTCTTGTTTTACAGCGTTGTAGAGGAGCAAGTTCATGCTTTGAAAGAATGGAGATAATAACAGGTCGAGGGATATTTTTGTTGTTGTTGTAGCTGTTGTTTTTAAGAGTGGAAAGTAGCACATTAGTAGTATGTTCCTCTCACAGGTGTAGAGCATTTAGACTACACCACTAATACCTAAAAAGTAAAATAATTAGCGTGTTCATCCGAGTTACTACCACATCACTAATTCTGTTCTATACATAGAACTTCTACTTTATAGCACTACATTCAAACTTAAAAAGACAAAAGAGTTTCAGGTTTTGTGGAATCATTTTTAGAGTTCTTGCAGTATGTCACTATGAATGAAAGTTACCTTTGTAACTTCAGTGTTCAAATTTAAAGCTATATAAGGAGGACTGTGACTTGGAATTCTTTAAACATCTAGAAATATTTTTCTGGTTATGAAAGGTCATATTTTTTGTCCCTGCTAGCTTTTCAAAAATATTTTTTTCCATTGCTTTAAGTAACTCACTCTGTGTGTGAGAGGGAGAATCAGGGTGTTAGTGAAGTATTTTCCTTATATAAAGCACTTGAAGTTGTTATAAGTTTTACTGAGTCTTAAAATTCAGCTGCTGTTATTAAAATTTAAAAAAGTCATCTATTAATAAACTTATGTCTGGATATATGTTTCCCTATTTTAAATAAATACAAGCTAAATGAAAATCTAGGATGCTAAATTCTAAATAATGTTTCTCCATTCTTAAAATAAAATTTTAGAGTTCACTGGAAATACTGTTAGTTTGTATTTCCTTTTCATGGTGCCATTTAAGATTGATACTTATTAGGGTTAGCTAGGCCTTCTTATGGACTTCATGTTATTTCATTTGTAATGTGAATCCAAGCCAATTTCCTGTATTCTGTTTGTGCCAGTAGAAGATGGTGACGTGTTCAAAATTTGAAATAAGTCTGCTTGCTATAAAAGGGGGGAAAAGGACTCAGTCAAGTATACTTTTACTTTGGTGTGTAACTTTAGGCCTGATTCAGAATGCACCAGAGGCAATATATTAAGACTTTGGCGGGGAGGAGGGTGATGATTCAAAATTGTGGAAAAAAAGTGTTAGAATGGGCACCTGACTGAAACTTTGTCCTTGAGAACCCACTATATTAAACAGACGGTGAACTGATATTTTAGAGGCATATCTTTAGTGGAGAAAAATAAAAACAACATAGGGCCAACTTGTATGTTTAGTTGTAACTTGTTGACCTTTGGGTATATTTCATTAAGACAAATCTGCACTATTTCAAGAGTTCACAGATTCTAGTGGGGGAAGTCCCCACCCTTGACCATTTTATCAAGGCAGCTGAGCCTCTGTTCATCATTCTACTGGCAAAACCACAGGGCAGTACGTATTGAAATAGGATGCTGTCCAAATAAGGGTCTTGAAAACCATATTAATTCTTTACACATTACGGTTTGTTTTGTTGTTTGTCTGTTTGTTTCAAACAAAGGGAGAGGGGAGAAGTCAAGAGTCCAATATTTCCGAAAACATTTTTTTCTTCAGCTATTTAAATGTGAAGTTGACATTTCAGCTAATAAACTAAATGTGCTTTGGTGTGATACTGTGGTTATATCTTACATATGCATACTATCTGAGAACTATGTATATAGTTTAGATCCCTAAGCATTATTCACCTTGCCAATTCTTGTGTAATTCTCAGAATAGTTATGGATATTTCTCTGAAAACTTAGCCCAATATTCATTTCTGGTTGAAAATCAAGTAATACGTACAGCATTACAAGAAGAGGAATTCAAAGTGAATCAGGAAATCGATTTGTGCGGCTGGATAAATCTGCTTGTAAAGTCATACAATGTTGTAAATTAAATTCTGAATACTTCATGCAACTTCGCTTGCTTTGTTTCAGAAAAGGAAAAAAATCCTAGTAAAAACTAGGGAAAAAGAAAAAAAACAACTTCCTAGTAAAACTAGGAAGGGAAGGCCTTGATTAATCAAATGTATGGATCATCTGTCATATAGTTTATAATGTGAATTAGAATAGTTTATCATTCTGCAGTTTGGAGAAAAGATAAGAGGAAGAGAAGAAAGAGGGATGTACAAATTGATACACCAAATAAAATGATGAGTTTGTAAATCATTCCATAGCTAGTGGAAGAAATCACATTTGCACAGTTTATATTTGTGGAACCCATTAAAGGATGTGATTGAGACCAAAAATGTAAAGGGATTAGGCAAATTTATGGGCTATGTATACTGAATTACCTATTAAGCGTGATGGTCCGGATAGAATTTCCAAGTTCTGCAAGTCTCTAAGCTTCTCAGTGCATAACACAGAGGCTATTATTGTATGTGCACTCTGATCTTCAGCTTCTTCAGGAAAGCATTGATGACTACTATTTTTGGATTAAGCAGACCTAGACTTAGTAAATTCGTCTATACATTCTGACAAGATGATGATATAATATTCCAAATATCTGTTCTGTGGTATCTGGAAAACATTAATGTGCTTCAGAGACTACTATACCTGGTTTGAAAAGACTGGAATTGGATGCAGAAAAAGATATGGTAGAACGTATCTATTTTAGTACTATTTTCTAACATATTTACCATTTCTTTACAATGTTTTTCCCTTCCACTTTTGAAGAACTTTAAAAAAAAAAAAAAAAAGTGTTACTTCGTATTTCTGAGTGTTTGCAATTATTTAGGTAAAATGGTACATCAGCGTAAAGTGAATAAACAGTGTTAGTCTTGCTATTTCCATTCACACTATTCAGGTTTATTTCATTTGAGATGTCTATGATTTGTTGTTACCACTTGAATGTTTTATTTCTTCAGGGGAAACATAGTTCTAGAGCAAGAAGCCTCCAGAGCCTGCAAGCAGGAGGCGGAAATAAGTGGGCTGATATTGAGAAAAGCACTGTTGATTGACACGATATATTGGTTTAGAGTATATTAACTTATCTCACATTTTAGAGAGTCAAAATTAGCTCAGGGACGTGTTTAGAATCCTAACACCCCAGCAGATGGAAAGCTCCCTTTCTTCCTCCTCCCCTAAGATCACCTGGCAAAGAGTGAGCCAAAGCTATAAAGGTGTTTTAGAAAATTTTATTTCGTTCTGCAAATTATTTTTTTTTACACTTCTCAGAATAGTTAGCAGCTTTCCATAAACCAGCATACATCTTCATAGTTTTTCTTGTTTCCTTATCAGAAAAAAAAAAATCAAGAGTAGAGTTTATTTTAATTACAGTACGTACAGTATGTCATGGTCTAGTGCGTCAAACATTGCTATTTTGTGTCTGTGCTTAATTCCAACTTTAGATGGACATACATCATAAGTGTAAACACCTGCCTAGCTTCATTAAGGATAGTAAAAATATCCCATTGTGGGAGGATCATAAGCTGTGTTTTAGGCAGTTTGTGTGTGATCTCTGACAAGAACATACCGTGCTACATCTTTCTCACTATCTGTATTCTCCTTTGGATGAGAAATATGTGATTCTCTCTCTATCCCTGGCCCCAGCATGCGCACACACATGCGTATGCACACACAGAATATTTCAGCAGTGCACGTAGTAATGTAAAATTTTGCAATAATCACAATTCTTATGGAAACAAGTGGAATTACATTTAAAATAGAGATTAGCTTAAGGCTTTGATATTTATAGATGTCATTTAGAGAGGTCATTTCCAATATTTGCATTGCTGCTATATGTTTAAGAAATATAAATATTTATGTTTTTAAAAAGTGGCAGTTTTGCTTTCATTAGAAAAAAGGTGCACTTAGTCATTAAAAAAAAGTTGAAATTATGTATGGATACAAACATGAAGAACTTACAGACAGGCCTATTTCCTTGTCATGTTTTTGTCTTTTCTTCAATCTTGCCCTCCCCTGCCCCTGGCAAACTCTTCCTATCATAGCTCTGTAGTTAATTGCAAACATTTACAAACAGATGAATTGGGATGGAAAAAAAAAAAAAAGGCTCCTGACTCCTTTTGATTTCAGGAGACCATAAGTAAGCTTCATATATTGTAATACGGGTATTTATTTACTAATATGTCTTTCTTTAAGCCCAAACTTTTCTTTCCTTAAAGTCAATATGAAAGAATTGTGCCATTGCTGATTTTACTGTCATTAGAGTTAGATCAACAGTAAATGACTGTCTACAGTAGAATACCAATGCTCCTCTCTCAATAATATCAAAATGTGGAACTGCCGAAGTGTGAAAGTTTAAAATAATTAAAAAATAATTTTTCAAACAGAAATAATTCTTTGGATTCATTGTGTGTTTTCCCTACTAATGGACATAAATCCAGCTTGTCCTGAGAATCCTGTTTAAAGTTGCTCATCAGCTTTTGTGTGATCTTGGTCACATAGGCCTTCATTTCTAGCCCACATTTCCTCCTACTCAGGACATTGTTCCTGCTGCTAGAAAAGTCATAGCCCCTGCTGATTTCTATGGAACAACATTGAACATTTGAAATAGAATGGCGTGGATGCTTGTAAGAGGTGTATTGGCATAGCAGATGTGATAATTGGGATACACAGCCTCTCAGCATCTCTCTCTTCCACTTGCTTCTTTCTAGATGGGCATTAGTGACTTTCTGAAGTCTCATCCATAAAGAGATCTCTTATTTACAGTTGTCCTCACAAAACTGGAAGTGCAGCAGTAGGTATTTTCATTTCCCAAATTATATGGCCCATATAAAATACCAAATCACTTTGAAATTCAGTCATCTTGCATTTTCTTTGAATGCTATGGAATATAATTTCAAAGACAGAAGTATCATGTTTATCCGCAGTATTAGCAGGCTAGTATGCAGCTCTTAGGATTTTGTGATTGGTTATATCAACTCTGGTGTCACATGTGGACATGAAGACCAATGTCCTCTGCTCAGACAGTATGTTGCTGTTGAGCTTTTGGAGGACAACATCTTCAGTCAGTAAGGAAGCTTTTCCCTTAGTACATGTGACCTGCTAGCACAGGATTAACAGGCTTATAAGGAGAGCAGTGCAGGGGCATGCACTCAGGTGCATGTTCATGCTTGCAGAGCTGGGGATTCAAGCTTTAATTGTCTTAGCAGTTGATGGTTGGACTTGATCTTGAAGGGCTTTTACAACCTAAATGATTCTGTGATACTTTTAGCATCAGGGTTCTCGGTACTCAACTGATTGAAAGACAGGCTTGGGTAGTTGGTTTTTTTTTTTTTTTGTGATTTTTGTTTTGTTTTTAAGTGAAAATAAATTTAAAAAAAAGAATTAAATGAAATACTCTTCATGTGAAAGCAGTTGTGCCCTAAGAAAGTAGTGATCTGTGAGATACTCTATTCCAGCAATGTACAGCCGGGATCACCTTTGTTCCTCTACCATGTACGATGTTTCCTATCCAGAAAGCTGACACCTATCCTTCCAACCTGTGTTATTGATGCCTTCAAGCAGTGTAGTGGAAGTGTATTTCTTACAGATATTTCATCTTTTTGGGAATACATGAACTATTCTGATTTGTTCTCATAAAAACAACTTCCAAGCTATCCATTTTTCTCCTGAATTATCACTTGAATGCTAGTTACTATCATTTCTGATAACCGTAACACCTACAACTCTAAACAGAAGGTGCTGTTTAATCTTTGCTGCATTAATTTACAAATGAATGAACAGAGTGGCTGACCATCAAAAACTGGTATATTTTTCAAAGGAACATGCATCCCTATTTTCATTTTTAGAAAAAGTGGATCAGATAACTGAAATCTTTGACTTGATTATCCTTCAAGATACGTTTGCTTTTCATAAACAGAGGTCTGTGAGAAAAGACAAAGCAGTTGTTCTCATGCATCTCTAGGGAATGAGCATAGACAATTTAGAGAACTTGTTAGTACTTGTTAGTAACTGAATCTGCTAATAATGACTGTCCTAGTATGTCTGTCATTAGGTATAAAAGATTGTATTTTTAGAGCTAAGATATTAGTTTCATGGATCAAATTTGAGACTTGGTAAAAGGTGTTTTTTTTTGTTGTTTTGTTTTATAGCTAATTGTATTTCTTTGTGAGTACAAAATGTGGTAGGCCCATTTTCTCAAAATATTTTAAAGGAAATCAGGGCTGAATGAAGGACGTCTCATGCCACGACATGGTGGCCCATTTGAAATAGACAACTGTAATACTAGAGGATTTGACTTAGCTGTTCTTTCAGTGAATAACAGATAGGTAGGGTTTGACAGGGGAATTACATCAAGTGAATTACACTTAGAAAAATCCTTGTACTTTGAAGAACATGAAGACCTTCAGAAACGTTATCAAACATCTATAAATAACCAACAGGTATTTTATTTTCTTCTTCTGCCTCTTTCTTTTTCTTTTTTTTTTTCCAGCATGTCAAAAGATAGCCCGAAGCTGGTACGAAGTAGTCATTTTCAGTATATACCTAAGTTATTATGGAGCTGTTATGGAGAAGGAATTGTTCTGTTACTCTGTTCTACTTTAATTGTGGTCCTACTTCATTCTCTAGATCCTAGAGACAACTAATGCAGCAATGCAGTTCTCCGAAGCTTGAGACCCCTCAGTTCTTGTTGAAGCTAACAAGAACTGAGAGCACTTGTAGTTTTATAGGACCTGACTTTTGCTCATTTCAATGTTCATTGCTCAGCCTCTGTTCACTTTATAAAGTGAGTCATACTCTTAAGAGTATTCTTATAATTCCTTTTGATTTTCCCCCCACCTTTTCAGGTCGTCATTTTAAACCTGGAAGATAAACTAACCTTGTCTTCAGTATCCAGTCAATAAATCTGTAAAGTTAAAGAAATATAAAGGCAGCTCTAGGGATATATTCTGTTTTCTAGGTATCTCATCCTAATTTTTCCATGAGGGCTAAAAACACTGAAGTCCTATCAAAATATGTTTTCTTTCATGCCTTTGTACACTGTTGAATGCCATCTGGGGGCAGGAAATATCCTGAAGACCTGAGAAATGGTGGTGGTTGTCATGTTTGATTTAGTTTGTGATTAGTGGATATGGGGAGTTAGAGTAGCAAGGAATACAATTTCAGACCACATAGCAGCCAGTTCTAAAACTCTCATCGTTTTTTTTTTGTTCTTGTTTTTAAAGATCTCTCTAAAAGGCAAAAGAAAACGAGTTGATGATAAGGGGTTAAATGTGATTCAAATCCACCTTATCCTTTCTGCCTGATATTCAAGTTTTCCTTTGCTTTTGCTTCAAAGTATATTTGTATATTTTCAGTGTAAGAACAGGATATGCAAAATAGCATTTTTAATTTCCCCTGGATATATGCACCTCATGTTCTTCATTCTTTCCTTGGGGGGGGGGGGGAGTTAAGTCTTCCAAATTTCTTTTTTCTTTCTATCTAATCCCATGCACCCTCCATATGAAATTAGCCATCTGTCTGTTTATTATTTCATTTCTCATAAGTCTAATTAAATTTGCCAAATGAACCTACTGTTTTTTGGAGGTTTTTCTTCACGTGATATTTTGAGATAAATTAAACTAGGCAGGTATCTACTTCCTTTTGTCTATGGACAAAAGATCTGTAAGCGAAATAGCCTTTGCAACATACTGTGATCTCAAAGCTATTGGGAGTGATGTTAGATAGTGGAGGATCTCTGCTCTGGTGAGTGTTCCTACTAGCATTTAGAAAAAAGATTTGATAACAGATGATGGTTCTTGGTCTCTTACTGCTGAGTGAGATGTTCTTTAACTCTGAACAGCATGTTATGCTTTAGGCTGTCTGTTGATGGCCTCCTCTTGTAAAATTATATTTTTGATTATTCTTTTTCATTTTTGTTTTTCTTTGGTCTCATCCTGACCTAGATTAGCATTACGAAAATTGTTGCTATGTATCTGAACTTGGATATAATTTCTGAGTTAATTTCCCTTATTTCTTATATCAGAAACCTGAAATAGAAGAGGTAACATTTCCTTTTTGTTATTCCCCTCCTTTCCTATTTCCTCCCACTTTCCAGCCTTTTTTCATTTTTTGCCCCTCCTTTTTTTTTTCTTTGTAGCAAGGTGAGAAATTACTGCAGTCTTAGTTTGTAGTTACCCATTGTGACAGGATCAAACTTAAGTTGCTGTACAAATTGTAATTAAATCATTTTCTGAATTTTATGATATGGCACCTACAAGGGAAGTGAAAGTACTGTAGAGGCACAAGCTAGAATTAACTTCTTATTAATGTTAATGTAAGATGAAACTAATATGTCAGGCAAAGAATCCACAAAATGGACACGGAACTTGTAGAATGGAAGTCGTGGCATGTGGCACCAATACATTGTGTTGTACAAACACATAGCCCAGAGACCAAGTAGCAAAGAAAGCTGGTGGAAGTAGGAATGCTGATACTCATATTTCTACAAGACCTAATATAAAATAGTTCAGTTTACACTTTATAAGTTCTGCTTCAGAATGCTTAATTTAGCACAAAATAATTTCGGATTAGGATGAAATTTAGCACAAAATAAAACTTTCAAAGACAGAAGAAGTAAAGGAAGTGATCATATAAGAGAACTTGAAGCAGTTAACTTGTCAACTCCAAGAGTCAGAATTTACAAGAGGATAGAGAGTTAGACTTACTCAGGCACCTTCAAGGTAACAAAATTAGGGTAAAAGCTGCGTGACATATTTGTGCTATATTGCTAAATATAGAGATTTATATTGGTGATTAGACAATGAAAGATAGGCTCTTTCTCACGATAGCATGCAACTGCTATTAACCTCATGTTCATGTGAGGCTCATGCTCACTGATGCGAGAAGGTTTTGTTACTTTCTGATTTAATATCTAGGTCTTGAATAAGATTTATTCTTTGTAAATTGGCTACCTGTAAGTCCTGAGATGTTAAGCAGAACTAAAAAAAAATCAGTATTTAGAATCCTTAAGGCTATTAAAGTTATACGTAAAGTATATTTTTTTTATGCATTGAATTCTTTAACCTTTTGCATTCTGCGGTTTAGTATTTTAAAGCCAGTCCTTTAAGACAATTGAGTTCTCCAAAGCAGCTTCCTTGAATTTTTGTTCTCCAGCTCATTTAGAATTCAGCAATATAGAAATCCACTGTAAGAATGCCATATTTTTTTTTCCTTTTTTTAGATTATAAATTTTACTCATCAAACGTTAGACAAGTTTTGTTATTGTTTTATTCATTTGTTTATTGTTTTATTGTTCTCTCTCTTATTTTTAGAATCCAAAGGCAAGCATTTGAGGTATGCAGACGACCTTGAGCAAAGAGGTAAGAACAATTTTATTCATATTTAATAATACTTTTTCTTACTGATATTGTTACGCATTTCAAAAATCATTTATGAATACTTTTTGTATATCAAATAATCTTGCAAAAAATGAACTTTGTAGTCATAAGAGTTCCTTCAGTGCCAAGAGGTAACCTAAGGAAGAGGGAAAACATTTCAGTGAAGTTTATTCAGAGTCTGAAGAAAAACAGCTTCTAACTACTATTACACTTAAAATGATAGGATAATTCTGTTGTTCTGCCCAGTATCAGGTAATATGTTGTCTTTGGAAAACAAAAACAATGATTTTTACTCTTTACTTATGCTAATGTAGCTGAGATATTTTTTTTTTTGTTTGTTCCCTGAAGCGTCCCTTGCTTTGAGAAATAACTTACATTGGTCATAAGAAATATAAATAGAAAGCTTTCTTAATTATCTTTCTCCAGTAGGATTAGATGAGACTTGGGGGATGTTCAAATTTGTTCAGGGAGGCAAATCAAGTGTACAGTTATTGCTCCAGAGCAGTCAGAATCCAATGTGCAATTGTCACCCTCATCCAAGGTAGTCAGATAGAGCTGGAGTTAAAAACCTTTAAAAGTCTATTTTATTTTATTTTATTTTATTTTTGTGTGTGTGTATATATATATATATGTTTAAACTCTGGCTATAACCAAGCTTGCTTATAGTGAATAGTGCGGTGTAAATCATTTTGGCAGAAGTGAGGGGTCAGAATTGTTTGCAGGGATAAAAATGAGATGATGAGGATAGGAGAATTGAAAATTCGTAAGCCAGTTTAGCAGTTGAAGACTCATGTTGTGGAATTGTCTTCCACGTACAAGTCATCAAATAAAGCCTAGGAGTCCAGTTCACTCAGTAAGTATACTTATATATGACTTGCGTATCTGTCTTACATATGACTTTTGTTTTGGATGTTGGATCTTAAATTTCTCAAAGCTTCAGCTGTCTTGCTAGCGAAGGAGTTCATAGATGGCTGGAAGAGGGATTTAGATACTTTAAGTATCTAAATGGAACAATTAGGTTCTTGACAAGTCTGTGCAGTTGCTGGTGACCTACTAGGCAAATACCTTCTAGAGAAGCCTGAGCTCTTTTCCCTCAACCTGTTAATGCTGTTTCAGCATATGCATAAGGCTTCTCATGTAGCTGATGTCTAAGCCTAGATGTGATTCCCAGACTAATAATTCTTCTGACTATTTCCATTTCAATCCTCAGTCTGAAAGTGGAGATGGGCCACTTTGCTGGCTGACCAGATGTTTAATACAGTCACCTGGCATGTGAGGGTCAAGGGCATTTATTACTTTGCTATATGAATGCAAGTTTTTCCTTATTGTCTGAAAAGTATAGCTCAGTATAATTCCTTGAAAAGTCCATATTCTATTTTAAAGCTTCATTTCGTAGTGCTTTGTCATACTAAGCAGAGGGCATTGTGGTCAGCACTTTTTGCTCTCTATATGTGCTTTGATTGCTATTTACAACAGATGAGAATGTTGTTTTTTAATGAAGTGAATGACATTTATTAACTACCCCATGACTAGTTCAAAATAAATCAGCTAAGTCTGAACAAAATAAAAATAATTAACCTACAGAGATGGTTGTCTTCTGTGAATCATCTAATGCCACCCACCTCAGATTGGTGTTTCAGGAACCATTAGCAAGGATTTTTCCCTTTGTGACACGGCACAGTGATGGCAGATGTGTCCAATTAGTGCTTTTCCCAGTAGACAAGGTATGGTAATTATTTTTAAGGACGAGAAATGGGGGGATGCATAAAGAATCATATGAAAGAACGTTCTTGACTTCCTCTCTCTCCTAAACATGCCATACTGCATATACAGATATATAGACCATAAGTGTGATCTTTAAGAAAACCCTGAAGGAAAACGTACATCTAAGATAGCCTGATTAAATAATCTGAAGTACAAAAATAAGCTTCTATTTACAAGTAGAAAAAATCTATATAAAAAAATCATTTTCATTGTTTAAAACAGTTTTTAGAGGTACAAAGAACATATGTAACAGTGATTTAACAGTGACTGTTAAAGTTCTTGATTTAGAAGGATGCTTTCTAATGCTTTATTACACCAATATATGGAGTAAATTTCCCTCCAAGAGAACAGATGTCCAGTGTTTATTATTGGTCACGGCAACGTCCTTGATTCCTCCCTAAGTTCAGTTTTAGGTGGGCAGTGTTCTGTTACCTCCTTACTCTCTTTCCAACTTGACTTGGCATTGCATTACAATATGCATCAATAATTCACTAGATCTTTAAGTGTTTCAGACAACAAATATTTCTTCTGCCTGTAAGCACCTTTAAACTTTGATATATTCCAGTCTGGGTATTAGCTCAAATAGTCTTTTTGTTTGCTTGTGTGGTTTTTGTTGCTGTTGTTCTTTTTTTTGTTTGTTTGGTTGTTGTGTTTTTTTTTTTTCCTCTAGTAGTTTTGCTCTAAATAAGAACAATAAGTATTTGTGAAAGGAAAATTAGAGGAACTGTCTTAAAATCCATAGATTCAGTGTTGGTTTATACTGATACGGTACTGATCTGCTGTGATAGGCCAGTGATTCTGGATCTGTGTTTCCTGGTTTGTTTCTAAGGTATGAAGTCTCTGGTTTTCGTAAATGCAGTTTTTACAGTGAGTACCTCTGCTGTCTGGAGCTCCAGTGGTTGGACATCTTAATTTTGAGGGGGAAGTGAAGCATGTACAAAACATTTACCATGCTATGAATACTAACAATGAGTACAAGCAAGTGAAGGTAAAAATGAAAAATGTTGGAAGTAGGCCAGGTAGGATTTTAGCAGAACTTGCAGGAAAGTCCTGGCCCAACTGAGGCAAATAAAAACCTTTTGTACTGACTTGAATAAAGTTTTACCTGCAAATGAAATACTTCCAAATACCTGGTGAAGACACAATTTGGTTCTAGCACAAACCTTACTGAAAGACTGGAGTGCATCAGAGTTGAAACTTCACAGTGGACATTGTGAACAGCCTTCACCAAGACACGCTGCACAAGTCTGGCTTTATATTAATGGCATGAGTGATTCCTAACTTTCTGTTCATACAGGAATGGTGCTTGAACTGTTTGCAATGCCAAGCCCTTTGATGAGCAGTAGGTCATACCACTGGACAAGCAATTTTTCCAGTGAAATGTTTTAGTCAATAGATAAAACCTAGCTATTCAGTACTGTAGCCGTATACACAAATCGTATATGTTCAGAACTTTTTGTAGTTTGTTGTTAGTGCATTGCACTAAAAATGCAGGAAAATACTAGAATGAGAGTCGGTCCGTGTTTGCAGTGCCAGTGCCGTAGGTATTGTACTTGGGCTTATCTGGGATGGAGTTAATTTTCTAGATTACTGTTTTAGACTTCTGACTAAAACAGTTTTGATAACAGCACAGTGTTTTAGATGTTGCTGAACAATAACTGTATGGTATCAAGGCCTTCTCTGTTTCTCATCTGGCCCCCATTTTGAGTAGGCTGGGATTGGATAACAGGATGGGAGGGGACACAGCTGGGACAGCTGACCTAAACTGACCAGAGGGATATTCCATGGTGCTTAATGTCATGCTTGGCAATAAAACTGGGAGGTACTTTTTCCCAAAGTAGCCACTTCTCAAGGACCAACTGGGCATCAGTCTGTTGGTGGGAGGTGGTGAGTGATTCCTTTTCATCACTTCTGCTGTTGTTGTTTTCCTTATTTTCCTTCGCTTATTAAAGTGTCTTAATTAACCTACCATTTTTTTTTCCTTGCTATTGATCTACCATTTCCCTCTTCCACTGGGGGTGGGGGGGTGTTAGCAAGCACCTGATGCATGCCTGATTGCTGGATGGGGCTATTCTATCACAAGCCTGAAGCTTGAAATTCACTCTAATTTCCACCTTATGGACTGGGATCCAGAAGTAGACCATTTAGAATAAGTTTTCTTGAAACCATTGAAAGCTAGGACTGAAAGAACTTTTCCAAACTTGCACTTCAAATCAATACCTGATTTATTTCAAGGTAAAGTGCAAATGATTAATTCTTAAGAGAAACTTGCATCCTATGTAAAACTTTATTAAGTTTTATATTTTTGCTCTATTTCACACATACCAAATCTACAGAAGAGTGAACACTGGCAGCTTAACCAGAAAAAAGAAATCATGATGCAGTCACTATGTCATTCTATACATCATATTTTGGCTTCAAGATATTTTCCATCCTTCGTTCATTTTCAGATCTTAAAAATCCTCCCACACCTCAGAAATATATTTTAAGGTGATGCTGCATGATCAGGATTCATTTCCAGCATAAGAGAAAGGCGCAAGCAAATTCTGAAGTTTTGGCAACTGATACAGAGAGTCTTGCTATAGTAGAAACTGCAGGCTGAAATCTAGTCAGATTCTTGGAAACGGGATACATTCAATATGTTTTAATCTTGTATGTTTTTCAGTAACAGGGAAAAGGATACTGTAACTGTTACTGTAAAACCTAGTAGTATGATTCAGAACTAGAAAATGTGGCTCTGGTTCTATGTGATAAACTTATCACCATCTCCATCAGAAGGTATGAGAAAGAAGTAATTTTATTGTACACCTGTTTGAGAATGTGAGTGAATAGGAAACTATGTTGAAATCAAAACCAAGTCTCATTCTGAGAGTTCTGAGAAGGTTTTGTAGAACAGACAGAGTCTGGAAAAAGATATCCATAAACAAGGTTTCTATTAGCTCTAATAAAAATTCCAGCTTGATCAGTGTATGAGCAGGGGATGCTCAGCAATGAAATCAATTAAATTATTAATTTAAGAAATTAAATCTTGATTCCCTATGGTGAGTTTGGGAAAAAGGACTGGAGAGCTATGAACTCTTTGTTCCACATAGCCTGGCAGCAGGAAGCTTAGTCTTCAATGCTAAGTGTGCACTTAAAAGTTGAAAAGGTCTGAGTACTGGAGTGCAAGTCTATTGGTTTTGATAAATTTCTGTCTTGCACTTTACCTCCCCTATATATGAAAATAAGGTTGTCTTTATAAAGAAGTTAAGATGCCATGAAGTTAGAGCTCGCTGTAGGCAATTCCCAGGAGGAACAGGAAAAGGAAAGACATTTTTTTGCTGTACTGAAGTTGCAACTTCCATTTCGGCAGGTTCTACAGAGAGCAGTTCTCTATTACCTGAGGAGAAACCTTTAACCATAAGGAAGTTCAGTATTTACCTTACCTGCTGTTTTAGGCTCTCTGCAGACAAGAACAAATGTCTCTGTATTGTATTCTCTCATTTTAAAAGTATGCTTTGTATAATAGGAACCTGAAACCTTGAAAACATCTATTTCAATAGGGTAAGAATCTGAAGCATTTTAAAAATGTCCTTTAGTGAATCCTTTGCTATCAATTTGTAATGAAATTTAGGAGTACAGTAGCTTAGTTTTTATTATGGATCAAGATAAATATGTGGGGGTTTTGTTTGTTTTTAACAAGAAAGTTAGAAATTGAGCAAAGACTAAGAGAAAGTAAGGAAATGATCAAGTACAACAGAGCTATTCAGAAAACTTGATATTAGCATATGAACATTTCTCTTTCGGTTTTTGTTCTGCGTAAGGGAGAATTCTGCATTTTTGTCTTACGTACTTATGGCATTCAGACATACTCAAATTTACTAACATAGCTTCTTCCAAAGAAATTGCATCTTTAGAAATTACCTCTATGTGGAAGAAGCCATGCTCCTTTTCTCCAGAAAAAGCCTCACGCTAAGGATCCTACAAGAAGAGAAAGAGCATATTCAGAACCATCCAGTGTAGGGATAATTGTTTAAGTGAAGATCAGACAGGTCCAACTCATTTAATTTAATTTATCCTTCAGAAATCTGATGTTTCTTCTTTCTTGACAGTTCAGTATGCACGCTGTCACTTGTCTTTGTCCTCAGAACATTTCCTCATGTATGTTTCCTAGGTCTCAGTCTAATGTTATTTTTCAAAATCAGCTTATTCACTTCATAAAACTGAAAATAAGATCTATGTTTTAATTGTCTTTCTAAATCCATGCCTCCATCCACAACTTTAGAGACATAGGTTATATTTTGGACATTTGCGTTAAATACTAAGCACAATTTACATATCTAAATGAATTGGTCAGAGAGGCTATAGGGCTGCCTTTCTACCCCAAACACAAGTTGAGATTCCTTAAGTCTACGTACCAGCAGGTATCACTTTTTCAGCTGAGCCAACGAGTATGAAAGTCTATTTCCTGTTCAAAACTTCTATAGTGTTTTTAGATTTCCAGAATCACACTTTTTTTTTTTTCTCCAAAGGATCCTGAACATATTTGATGTGCACCAGAAAACTGAGCTCAGTGTTCACATTTGAATAGCTATTCTCAGAAGTTCAAACAAGAGGGCTAATACTATCGTGATTTGAAGGACTCTATATGAAGCCTAAGTTTAGTTTCCTTGTTTCCCTGGGATAATACAAAAAAATATTTTTATTTTTATTCTTTGGTGCAGAGTGCTTTTGCTAGAAGGCAGCAGAATTGCCTCTGTTGGGTAATTCTTCATCATCCTGTTGAAGCTGTGCTACCTGCAGAACTTAGTATGAGAGTTAAGGAGCAAACGAGCACAACTAGAAGAAAACTTAAGGTTGGAGACCATTACTGAAGGGGAGTGACATGAAGAAAATTTAGACAGTGCTGTCAGCACCACTTACACAATAACAATAAAAATTGGGAGGGGAAAAAAAAATCAAGGTATCTAAGAGAAAGGAAAAAAATACAAATACATTGTTAGTGGCTGTGCTGTTGTGGTCTGTGCCCACAGACAGAAAGGCTCAGGTGGTAATTGAGGAGTTCTCATTCCAGAGGATTGGATGGTCCAGAGAGATCCCTCACAGGAGCCGAGGAGATTCCTTACCCTTCCCCAGCACTCAGCTTGCACCTGAGGGAAAGCAGAGCAGTGTAGTCATTAGGAACAGCAGTCTGTGATTGTCTGTGTCAGAATCCTAAGCGTATTTCCTGTTAGACTGGTGTACAGCATGTTGGAACAATTCAAGAGTGCTGGAGGTGCAGAAGTTTTCCATGATCGTAGAGTAATGGTGAAAAAGAAAGAAAAAAGCTGTGTTTTCTAGTAAAAGAAAAATAATACTGATTTAAAAGTGCAGTGTCGAGATGGTGGAAGAATCATGTGCATAGATTATGAATACTCAAAAACAATGCACAAAAATTGGAAATTTAATCAACCCAAGCCAAATTTATTTACTGTTATAGGGTGTATCACTAACTCTCTAAAACTACCTTCCATGTTTGTATATAACGTTATTCTTTTAACGGTTGGGTGTCATTATATGTAAGGTCATAAAATTGCTATATCAAGTTCCATAGTAACTTAGCAGGCTCTCTGGAAATTCTGTAGTTGCAAATTTAAAGAATTGCAAGTTACAAAAGTGCAGTTTATTAAAAGTTAACACTTAATTTGCTATAATTTTGGTAATTTATCCACAGCATTATTTTCTGACTAACTTTAAACCTTTAAATCTTGCTAATCTTAGGGAGAGAAATATGGACGCTTTTTTTCCTAGCAACCGTAATATAGGTTTTTTTTTTGCTTCAGCAGGATTTTTTAGAGAATTGAGACTGCATGCAAAACTACCTCTCTACCAGAGTCTCCTAGAAATTAAACATGCATATTTTTGAAGGGCCTCATTCTAATTTCACATAAAAATCATTGTAAATTACTTGTGATTCATTGAGCTTCATCACTGTCCTGCACACAAGTCCCCTAGTGTACTGAGATGGCCATCTGTCCTTCTGAATACTTTTCACTCTTCTTCCCATCCCCTTTTATTCTCTTTCATTATTCTGTGTGTCTCTAAAAATTCAGATAGTGTTTATTTTAAAGAAAATGAGTAGTCTTCCTTACTGTGTGTACCATACTTCAGAAAATGGTATCTTAACTTCCTGGTCTAGGCACAGTGATAGTAAGAATAACAAATCACTAGTTAAGAAGATAAAAATCTATACTGATAGTCATTGAATTATTTGTAGGTTTTGTTTATGAAAAACAGGTTAAAGCAATCCATAGTCCTATCTTGCTACATTGGAGAACAGCTCTTTGTGTTTCCTGCACAAGACTTTTTGTATGTGCAGAGAAGAAGCTACATGCAGGAAACACGTTCTTCAAAATGACTTGTGTGAACTGTGCAGAAAAAAAAAAAAATCAAAATCAAGAAACAAAATCACTTTCACTGCCTTTAATGTCTTTATGAACTTTTGTATACATGGGTTATTAAACTGATGTCAATAGACGGTATAGCCTTGGGGTCATTCTAATTGACCAAGCACAGCTTTCACGTTAGAGATATTAGAATAAGAAGTTCATTAATGTTTGCCTTCAGAGTCTGTGTATGAGACACCATAGATGCTAATGTGGAAGCACAGAAAGGATGAACATTTTCACATATTTTTGTCTTTGGCTGGAATCTAAGTCTTGTTTCTTTTATGCACCAGTATAACAACAGTTACGATGAGTTCACTGGAACTGAATACTCATATGACTGTTACTAGTAGGATGAGAATTGTGACCCATTACTTCTAAATCCTGAGCTTCTCTGAGATTTATTTAATCATGTAAATCTTAGTGGATGGCAGTAATGCTCAGCCTCTGTTCAGTTTGGAAGTGATATTCAACATGCTGTGGAGGCTCTTCAATGGAAGCTGAGGTTGCAGAATGCTTCATTGTCAAGCTATCATTTTACTGCAAAATCAGTGATGTTTCCATATGAATTAGGAGGAACAGAATAACAAACTTGTGGATATTATGCTGCCAGTTCTGCACAAAATGTTCTGGAGGATGTACCACAGTTCTATGGTGCTACTGTTTTGTTTGTTTTTGCTGGCTGTTTTTTTTTTTTTTTTTAATATATATACATATTTTTTTACCATGGTAAGAAACAGTATATATTCTCTTATTCAGAAGATATATAAGAAAACATCTCTCTTCTAGATGCAGGTAGGATCTCAGGTAGGCCACAGTCCTATGCAACTGGAAAGGGAGCTGTCTTTCCAGGCTGTCAGACAGCTGAGTCGAAGAGATTTCGATCGCAGGACTGGCTTCATTCTTTGAAAATAAAAGGGGTGCGGGAGGTGTGTGTTAACAAACCTTCTGACGTGCTTTTGCTTTGTCTCTCAGATTCTGTGTGTACTAAGGCTCTCAGTTTCTGTGTGTACTAAGAATTTCTGTGAAACAGCCTAAATTTTGGAAAACTGTGAGCCATAACCCTTATTTGTCCTCCAGTCCTGCTTAGCACAAAAGGTTTTACTGCTCCTGTGTGTGAAGAGGAGAGGTTGTGTTTGCTCCTTAAAGTTGTTAACAAAGAATAGCAGAATAGATTGTAGGAGTTGAGGGTGTAAAAGTGAAGAAAACTGGAGCAAACCAGAACAAATTTTTTTTTTTAGAGAACAGTAAGGATATAGGTTAGGTTCCTGGGGGAAAAAAGTGAAGCTTTAATGTGTCTTGGAACAAGGTCTCAGGCTTTCTTCTATATGGGAAGACATGGACCTATGAAAATAGAGGAGCAGAAGCTATTCAAAGAAGTTCTTGTGGTCAAAAACTCTCTAAACTCTGTCTTTGGCTTCTGTTTGACACTAGGGACAATGCTGTGTGTTTCTTTTACTGTCTTGTAATTCAGTCACCCTGACTGACTCATGAATTCATTAAAGGAGCTGTTCTAGGCATGGCTGCCTCCCGTCCACTGGGTGAGAGAAAGAGAAATTTCTCTTTTGTGAGGTTAGGGCTGGAACAAAATGGCAAGAAAAAGATCAGCTTCCACAACTCAACTGCAGATGCACCTTGGGTGTTTCAGGTAGAACAGTCTGGGATCTTAAAGCAGGTTCCCAGAAGTTTGGATCCTACCTCTGTCATGAAATCTCAGCTAAATTGGGAAAGACAGCTTTCCTGAGATAAGGAATGGTTAACATATTCAAATGAATTTACTTGGGAAATTGTAGAACCTTGTCAAATTCTGGCTCCTCTTCACAAGTTAAATTCCAAATTAATACATGCTGTATAAGATAGGATACATCTCTAAAATTAACATTTTTCTATAGCAATTTTACTTAAAACCTCTGAAGTTTTAAGAATCAAAAATTGATAACCAGAACTGTTCTATTTTTCTTTTTCCTGTTAGGAATAACATTAGTAAATATAATGAAATTCAGCCGTAACATTTCATGTTTTTGAAACACAGATATCTTTTTGCTTCTTACAAATCTCTGGAGAAAAGGGAAAGAACAAATTAGACTAAACAAAACCGGAGAAGAGAGAATGTATTTAACGTTGTGTATGGGTTAAAATAACAGGAAAAAATAATAACTATTAATGTTCTGAATTGAAAACTAGCTCTGAGTCTCATTAAAACCTTAACTGCTTTAGGCTTTCCCTTCTCTCACCTGCCACCCACTGATGACCTATGAGTCACCAACTATTCCAGCTTCATCTGAAATCTTTATTAAATTATTTTAAACCCTAAAGCCTTGTGTGATAAGAAAAACAAGAGATCAGATTTTATATTTTTAAATTATAAGATTTTCTCTAGATAACAGAAATCAGTTTTCCATGTATATATCTTACATATATGTATGTATGTATCAACAGCTACAATATGTATAGTTTTGTATAGTTATAATGCTGTTAAATATAGCAAATAATGAAAAATGAAGAAGTTTTAACTCATCAGTTAAACAGTTTGCTGTCACAAACCAATCCCTTCAGAAAGTAACTTTCAGATATGAACAAAATGTAGAGCAAACAAAACGTTAGTTGGGAAATACCTTTCTTCCAACTTTTTTTTTTTGCTTGTTAGTACAACTCAATGTCTGTTGATTTAAGATTATTTTTATTCCATACTATAGACTAATACTAAAGGCACTGTTTTTTTGTCAGTATTTTGCTCTGTTAACCGGAACTTGGCTTTGGTCATTGTTCAGATGCTATTCTACCATTACATGTGCAAGTAACTACCTGCTGTTTGCTCACCAAGGCACAGGAAACATAACACAGATAACTCTGTGAATAGTTGCAAGGTCTCTTATTGACCGGCCGTGACTGCTCACTGAAGGCAACTGGACCTGGGTGTGTCAAATGGTGGGCGAGATTCCTGACTATTATACTGTCAGAAAAATTTAGTGATGCATCACAGTGTTGCTTGGTTTCCATCTTGTGTCCTGAAGGGTAGTCACTGTGAGTGAGCCCCAGGAGAGGTTTTGCAAATGTAGATATTCTGTACTGGCTAGAAATCACTTTTGGTGATGCCACAGCTGAAGGGGACGTATGTCAGTCTGCATCCCCTTTACATGTACCCTACACATCAACATATTTACTGTATGGCTTTGCTGCCCCATCATTCAGCATTTTAGATTTTATTAATTTTGCTATCGTTGATAATTCTTCACATGTATTATATAGGAAGTTAAGTCATTTTGCTATTAATTAGGTATGATTTCAGTATCCTACCATGTAACAAGGCACCTAAATGATAAAGGCTGCAATACTTAACCCCTTGATGTCTCGCCGTGAGTTTGTGGTGGAACACAGAACATATCCAAGCCTCCAGAGTTCATCTAACTTTTTGGCCAACCATTATTTTCCACATTCCCATGAGACTATGGAGTAGTGCAAGTACAAATCAAAATTGATTCCCACAACTTACAGGACAAAGGAACAATACTTAACACATCATCAACAAAGGACCTTGTGGATTGTATCAAGTAGACAAAATAATGATAGCAATGTGACCAATGCTGTATGGTGTGCATGCAGAGCGCTACATAGATAGGGGTTTAGGCTTCTCTACAGTAAAACACTTGCTTACCTTCAAGCATATGAATAATCTTACAAATTATTTCAAATTTTTTAAGTCTCATTTAAGCATGTGAGTAACTCTGGGAGATCGGGGCATTAATCATATCTGAACGTCTTCATCAATAGGTGAGATGGTCGTTTTGTGAATATTTTTTGTGTAACTCTTTTAAAATACAAGTCTATGTCACAGATGACTCACACAATGGAAAGAGCAATTGAAAAGATCAGCAGCAGTACAAGAATATAACCTTTTTGCTGCATGAACTGGACTGCACGTACTGACATACCGGTGTAACTTCCCTTGCCTAGTTTGAAATGGAATTCTGTCATGGTACGCACTGCACTCCCCCAATAATTAAAGTGGAACCAAAAGTGATTCAGCATTGCTTTTTAAGATAACCTTTACTTACTACAACTCCCCACTCTGGTCAGCTCTTAAGGCTGCTTTCTGTACGTTGATTAAAAGGGAACCAAGTCCACAAATTGTAAGCATTTTCTGTTCTGTGACTTTTCCTACTAATTTTCCTCTTTATATGAATACGTTTGTCCTCCGTATTTCTTCTTTCTTTTTGTATTAATTTACTTTTTCTGCTTTATAAATGCTTTCTATTTTATGCTTTTGTCTCTTTCATGTTAATGTGTTTGGACTTTTGCCATTTTTCCTCCCCACTTGACCTGTCTTCTCCCTGAATCTTGCAGAAGTGAAAATACATCATCTCTGTGTTTAGAAATCCTCAGAAGCTCCATGTTCGTTTCTGCATCCACTATGTAGTCTCTGTTCCAAACCTACTTTGCATTTTACCATGTTTTCTCATTATGCTCAAAACTAAGAATCTCAAAATGTTTCCATTTTCATGGACTTCCCAGTGTTAAGACTAGGTGGTTTGATAAAACTTGATTTAAAATAAATAAAAATTCACAGAACTTTCATCTATAAAATTACAGGCCTCTATACAAAAAGGAGGCACCTAGATTTGATATCTGTTAAGAAAATGAATATAT
Organism: Anser anser; assembly: GCF_964211835.1. Taxonomy (NCBI): domain Eukaryota; kingdom Metazoa; phylum Chordata; class Aves; order Anseriformes; family Anatidae; genus Anser; species Anser anser. The sequence continues at coordinate 9,504,572 of NC_139725.1, read as the reverse complement.
ATCTTCCTTAACTATGTGAAAAAAATTTACATTTCATAGTAGGTATTCAATTATAAATAATTAGAACACAGTGAATAATGGCTGCAGCCTGGTGCTGAATCATGGACCTCTCTTTCCTTGATGCAGATCACCAAAACATATAGTGTTTTAAAATTAATTATTTGCAAAGGTCAACAAAATAATTTATGGGACATATTATGCAGATCAAAGAACTTTTGGTGCTTTTCTAAACTTGTAATAATGTAGATTATCTCAACTGCTGACCTTCAAAAGACCATATTTGACGTCACCAAGTCCTATTGAAATGACTGCCTGCTCATTAGGTTCATAGCACAATGAATTTTCTAATCCTTACACCTAAGCAGATTACACTGTTGTCTAGTAGATGTTGCCCTTTCCTTTTATAAGCACTTTTCAGATACTGAGTTATTATTGTGGAAGAAATATCTACTGTTCTTCTGAAAACCTACTATAATTTCTCCTTATGAAGTAATCTAAGGGATCAAAAAAAAGGAAAAAATAATAAAAAAAAAAAAAGCTAGAAGATTTCTTGAATAGAAAATAAATGTAGAGGATGAGCATGCAGATGAATGACCAAAAATGAAGAGCTGTAGTTTGCTTCCTTTCTTTCATCCCAGAAGAAGGTGATCTGCCACTGTACTCCCCCATTCTCAGGGCTGGTAATCTCCTGTATTTAATCCTTCTGTATAGGAAGGAGAAGCATCACTGTAGGTTTCCTAATTCTCCACTCATTTTAACCTCTTATGCAATAAAATGTCAGAGGGTGTGTGTCTGGTTATTCGTTATTACCTCTGCACAAGCAGCTTGCATGGGCAAACATGGGAAAGGGAATTAAAACATCTATAAAATGAGTAAAACGAGACAACCCTGCATGGACCGAAATCAGAAAGATAAGACTACGCATAAAGAGAAAGTAGGATTTGGAAATATTGAGTGTTATAATGGAATGTTTTTCTTCACTTTTCCTGGACATATTTAGACAAATTCTCTCTCTCTCTCTCATATAAATTTTTTTCTTCCTCATTTTTTTTTTTCCTTTACACAGTATATTAGCTTTACTAAACATTACTAAGCTTTACTAAGCACAACAAGATATCAACAGTTAGGAAGGCAAGAGAAAGGAAAGCATGATGAAGGTGAAGAATAGGTAGGAAGTTTGATAAAGACTAAAAATACTTCACGTAAATGGCTATTCTTGTCCCTGCCAGCCTTGGCAGACCAAACAGTCATATTTTGATTGAAGGATGTTTATTGGTTAAAAATAAATACATAAAATAAAAAACAAACAACAACAAAACAACTATACAAATTTTTAGACGTATCTCTAACATTCAGATATATACTGGTATTAAATTATATTTGATCACAATATTTTGGAGTTATATATTTGGTCTACTTCAACATGCTTTGTAAAATGGCACATTAACCTTGTTGCTGAAACTATACAGCTCTAAATTCATCCATTATATCTTAATAATATACATTATATACATTTTATATGATAAAATAAAATCTATTATATTTTATCTCTACAGCTATTATCTATTTGGATAAAAAAATAAAAGACCAAATGCGTCTATGCTGATAAACGTGTCTTGTGCTTGTCACTCAAACCTACCTGTTTGTACTTGTCTGTCTTCCAGAAAAGAAATGTTTTAAAAGCCGTGCATCTTTTACAATAACAAGGGGGAAACAGGATGCTACTTAAATTCAGTCTATCTGAACTGCAAGTAAAGCAATGTTTTCTTAGGTGTAGTGAAGCTAAACCAGAGACAACCCACAGATACGGGCAGTTGGTGAGTGGGTAGCACCCCAGTACAGTCATGCCTGAGGAGTAATTGCATTGTAATTGGTATTTTTTGCTTTCACTCTCGCTTATCCAGTTTCCAGCAAATGGATGCTCTTCTCCCACCAAATATTCCTTTTACCTGACAGGGGCTAGGGAGTGCAGACTACTGAGAGAAATTCTATTAGGCTCCAAAGAAATTTAAACTATTCTCTCAATATTTTTAATCAAAAGACATATCTGTTTTGTTGTAGAGATGAGCTGTCCCAGTGTGGACGAATCCTCCAAAATGTACAATGCTGCACCAACTTCTCTGCAGTCTTCACCTTCAGTTTACTTTTATCATGTAGTTAATTGCTCCCTTACTTCTCGGTAACTTTGTACCAAAGGGTAGTGAAAAAGGTGGTCCTGCACCATGTCTTATCAAACAGCCTTAGGTCCTTCTCATCTGTATATTGCAGAATTTTGTGTCCAAAACAGATGACTATTTTCTGAAAACGGCCTACTCACCAGCCCCTAGGATCATGTTCACAGTCTTACTCAGCTGTTACACAGCATATAGGAAGAATTTATTATTATTGTTATTATTATTATTTGGTGGAAAGGCTTGGCATAGTGGCCAGGAAACACTGTAAAACTTCTAGGTTTCAATCTCTTTTGAAGCCTTCAACGTTTTGCCTTGAGCTCCCCATAAAAGTAATTTTTTCACCTACAGGTCTAGCCATTCTGCTGTAACATCAATGAATCTGCCCGGCTGATGCTTTGCACAGAAAGAGTCCATGGGAAACTGTGCGTTCTTCTGGTTTTATTATGGCCTGCTTTTCAAAGCTCTGAGAACAAAACTTATATCCACCGATAGTTAACCTAAAGTTTAGTTGTGGAAGTCTCTGTTCTGAAGTTAGACTAGATTTAGTTTCGCACACGTCTCCAAACTTAAGACTGACTCTATGTACAGAACCAGTTAGCATTGATAGTAAGTCTGATATGACTTTTTTTGTTTATAACACAGCTGACTTTGTGAACATTTACATGCAGACCAGAAATATCCCAGCATTTAAATATACACCTATTCTTTCAATATTAGAGGTGCTTTTGCAAGCACCCTTACAGAATATGGGTCATTCACCCTTACAGAATATTGCGGTCAAAGCCATATATTAAGCACTGATATTTTGTACGTCTGCACCAATATTTTATGGAGTCAGAGCTTGCAATGCACAAATTAGTTAAAGCACTACAAAAAAGTCAATAATATAGATTGACACTAACCAGGGAAAATGTCAGCTCTTTATTGAATGAAACAGTGCAGTTAGACTAGCAATTGCAGTAATTGTATTGCAAGAATAAAATAAATAGCACGTTACAGAAAATGCATCCCACCTTACTTTAATGCAGTCGTAAGTATTAAGGTGTTAGGCTGAGTGTTGCTCCCAAGATATATGGATGCAGTACTCTGTCTTCTAGTAAAACATGGCAACATTACGAAGAGGATTAGAGAAAGCAGACAGGACTTTTTTCTATGCAAAATGAAAAAGATGTTGTCTCCTATTATAATGTGTCACAACAAATAACTGTATTTATGCAAAGTATGCCAGTTCATCCTTGCATACTAAAAGTTTTAAATTCCTGTCATGCTGCAATATGATTTCAAAGTTGTAGCAATTGCAACAGTAGCAGGCTCTAATCAGTGAAAAACAAATATTTTTTATGGTTTTAGTTTGAGAAACATTTTTATTCTTGAAGAAAAAGCAACAGGAAAAGCAAAATTCATATATAGAATCATAGAATATCCTGAGTTGGAAGGGACCCATAAGGATCATCAAGTCCTGGCACCGCACAGGTCTACCCAAAATTTTGGACCATATGACTTAAGTGCACAGTCCAATCGCTTCTTAAATTCAGACAGGCTTGCTGCAGTGACTGCTTCACTGTGGAGCCTGTTCCACTGTGCAGCCACCCTCTCGGTGAAGAACCTCTTCCTGATGTCCAGCCTAAACCTCCCCTGCCTCAGCTTACATATATAATGTATAATATATCTATAGAACTTATATAACTTAATGTTTAAGTCAGTACTTGTATCAATATATTAAGCAAAACGATTGCAGTCCCACATTTATTACTAGGAACAAGCTAACAAGTTGAAAACTTGTTGAAACTATAACTTTCTCTAAATTTTAGTTTACTCTTCGTTTCAAATAATGGTGTTAACTTTGGTAGAATTATGTAACGTAAGGTACAAAAATATTACAAATGGAACAAGACAGGTTCAAATAATATATAACCAAGAATTTAATTGTAAAGTGAATTAATGCATGTAACAAGCTAGCAAGATGACGGTTCTCTTTATTTTTTTTTATAAGACTGGGTCATTTTCTGCATGCGTATGTGTGCGTCAGCCTTGTGGACCACTAGTGATAAAGGCATAATGCTGGATAGTCAGGTAATGATGATGCATTGTCTCTGATTTTGACTTCTGTATTCTGTGTTGAAGTTGATATAGATAGAATGAAGTCTTACACCCTACAAAGAACTGTGTTTAACAATAGAGGCTTCAGGAGAGACATCATTGCACCTGCTAAATTTGTTGCAGGTTGCAAGATTATTTTTCAGATTACTGTGGCTCTCACATAACAAGAAATTCCTGAGATATCTTAACTGTAGCAGTTGAATGTCTTTGAGAATTGTGGGGTAGCTTATTCTTCCTTTGGGAAGGGACTACTTCCATTGCAAGCAAAAACTAAGGGGGTAATAACGTGTGATTACTCATGAAAAATTCTGATTTAAAGCCCCACTGTATTTGCTGTGTACATGACTCGTTAGGGTTCAGGACATTCATGGAGAACTGGTCAGCTTTGATTAGATAGTTTTTCTGTGCTGGGTTTCTTCCATTTCTTTCCCTTAAACAAACCCATCTAAATTAGTACTGGCTTTTTAAAGGTCATAAAATGTAAAGCATATTGACACCATATCCCACCTCCAGCAGAGGTGAGGAACAAATACATGATTTTGGCTTCTAGTCTCTCTTCCACATAAAGAACTCCTCGTCCTATACCATGTGTCTGAATTTTCTATAAAGCGTACTGAGAAAATAAATATTGAGGAATGGGATTCTCAGACGCTCATGAACTTGATAGGCAACTTCCCAAACTCATGTGTGGGAAACTGAAAAAGGGAGTGGGCTAGTCATCTAGCTCTGGATAACAAGGAAACAAACATTTCTTCATGAATCCTCTTGGGAGTTAGGCAACCCAGCCACGGGGCTTCACTGATAAATAGATGCTCTTGTTCTTACCCCACTAAAACCAATAGTTCAGTGAGGAAGGTGCATAGCCAGGCGATAGAATAATTTCCATTTACTTGAAAGCAGTCAAGTACCCTTGACTTGCTTCTTCAGTTGGAGAAAGTTTTGTGTTTGATTCCTCTGTTCTTTTGATTTCCAAGATAATGCCCTAAGGAGGCGTGTAGGATTTAGTGAGTGTCTTTTAGTTTCCTTTGAAGCTTCTCCACTTTGAATGAATAATGACCAATACACTGAAGAAAGGACCTGCACCTGCCTGTTGTCTTATTCTTGGTGACTGCATTATCACAGGTCCTGTAGAGGACTCTCATCCTTTATCCTGATAGGAAACAGAAATATGTGAGCAGCATAAGGTGAACGTACAGGCAATTTTTAAGATAAAATGGCACAACAGATGAGGAGGAGCATAGCAGTGAGAATTGAGGTATGCATATAGTGAAGACAGAAATCTAATGCATAGATACTCAAATGTAAGGAAGCTAGCTGGGGGACAGTTTGCAGTAGTCACAGCAGCCAGGGGTTCTGTTCAGGCTAATATATTCACTTAATTACCAGAGTGAGCATCTTCCACAGAACATTCTGCAAAAACAAACCACTTCATTGCAGTGGTGATGATTACTTCAGAAGCTGAGCCTTTCATAATCAGTCTAGAAAGTCAAACTGCATACAGCCTAATGCTCCTCTGAGAGATTGGCTATGTACTGTGGACAATACTAGAGCTGGAGAGTTCTGGACATTCTGATGTCTTACTAACTTATAAGATGATGTCTATATTGACACAGAAATTAATCAGCAAGCGAAAAAACACCTGTTGTGTCACCATCAAACTAACAACAATTTTGTTAATCAAAATAAATAAATAACTTGTAATCAGTGAGTAGCAATCAATTGACACCAAAATTGAGGCTTGGTATTTGACTCATGCAGTAACTTTAGCATTTTATGTGGTGTTTTAGGAACTAATGACATAATCATATATAATTATTTTAAATATTTTATAAACTGCAGAGAATTTCCTAATGCTGTTTGCTAATTATGCAATATAATTTCAGGAAAAATTCATGGATAGCTAGGATGAGTCATTTGTCACCACAAGATTGCAGAGAAATCCTCACTCCTATAAATAGAACCATACCATTATGTATTCACTCTGTCTTTTTATTTAGGGCTTTATTAAATACCTATATCTCTACTGACTACTGCTACTTTGATATGTAATAGTATAAATGTTATCTGAACGTTAAAGAGTACCGGCAGCAGTTGGAAATATACCATGGTCAAAACAGAATAATGAGCCTTCTAAAACATTGCGTCTAGTTCACTTCATGGAAATATCTAAAGCACCAACTCCTAGAGATTATAGAAGCGTAGAATGAAAGATTTCACTGTCTAAGTAGACCAGATCAAAGAACAGAAAGTGAGAAAATGTGTGAAGAGATTAGAAATTTTTATGCAGAAAGACAGTACTGAGAACGAGAATCCTTAGAACCTTATACCATTATTAACTACTACTAATACTAATTATAGAACCATCTAAGAGCTTTGGTTAGGATAAATTATCAATCAGGAGATCAGCAAACAGACTTTTTAAAATGATTCTGAAATATTTTCTCTCTCTACTGTAAGAAAAGATACAGGCTATTATGAAAAGCTGTAGATGAGGCAATACAGTGAAAGCCATGACAATAGTTATTATAAACTTGGCTACATCTGATCAATATGTTTCATTCTATACAAGATGTAAAAAGAGGTCTCCATTCAGAATGTTTTCATTTTATGCTAATAGGAAATACATGTCCAACATCTGTCTAAAACTATGCTCTTATATACATATTTGCACACCTAAATAATGACCTCATTCTTTAAAGTGCTGAGCTTTTACTGACAGTGTTACCCAAATGTGATCTAAAACTCAAGTATTTTGCTGCATTTTTCTAGAATGACAGCTATAAGTTATAATTAAAATGGAGTGGGGAAGAAGACAAGTTATAATATTGCAAAAAAATTCTGTACATGCCCAAACCCAAATATCGGTCACAAGCGTCAATGCTTACAGAACCAACGCTCTGACAGACATGTATAAGTGTGTATGATATCATGCAGATATCTCCCTGACGGCAGTAATACTTCTGGTGAAGTTAGTTTTGAAAACTGTAGATGAGAAACTCAAGATTTCATTCCCATAGTATGTATAGCAGGAGATAATTTGCTTCTTCACTTCGTGTTCCAAAATCTTGTTCACGTGATTTCAAACTAAGTAGCAGTATCCTCAAATAACGTATGTGCTCCTTAGCTGTCTCCAAAGCATCTTGGTTTTATCCACCCTGCCTGCAAACAGAGACAACTTCAGAGGATGAAATAATTTTTTGGTTCATCAGCATCAGCCTGACAATCAGGTCAGTCACTCTGGCTACTTGTGTAATGTTTTGGGACTTGCAATCACACTGGGACGAACTGGCAGTTTCTATCCACCTGCTAACATGAATAGAAGTCTTCAGCTGCACTGCATTCAGTAACTAGCATTACCTTGCATGTAGTTGCAGCAACTATACATACTATACAGGAGCTATACATTACATCACATGAACATGTTTTGCTCTACAATGGTGAAAGTACCTCTTCACAGAGTATTCTGGCTTCCCCCAGCGGTCCATTTCTCTTTCTGTCTTCTCAGTCTAGAGAGTAGCTATATTCCCTGGGGCATCTCATGAAAAACAGATGACATTTTAGATCACATAAATGTCTAATGGGCATTTTCTTTGCAGCTAATTTGCGTTTCTGTGGTGTGGCCAAACTAGTTACTGAGAGAGGCCCAAGAGTTTTGAAGAACTTGCATGGAGATAGATATTGCTGACATCTGGGTGTGGCGTGAGGGCATCATTGTATAGAGGCATGATGAAATATAAATTTCAGACCTGCTACTGTCTAGATAGTGGTAATCTCCAGGATTTGACATTCCCATTGCATTTGGAGTCTCCTGGAGGAGTATTCTGATTTCCTCACGTGCTTCTGTTGCAAGACAGTATGCATGGCCCATGAATTTGACTAGAAGGCAAATTATTGCAGGTACTCTGTTAAGATATTATAGACGAAAAAGTAAGTTGAAAAGAGCTCCTCAGAGGGGTATCAAAGGAGAAGTTGCAAAGAGTTACAGGGCCTTCATCTACAGCTTGATATAAATATCACAGCTTTTTCAGGCGGGTAATTGAAGAATAGGCAAAAACTTTGACTCATCATGCAGGTGGAGTACTTTGTTACTTCACAAGAAAAGAAAGATCAACTTGATTCTTCCTGACAGTTTAACAAATGAGTCATGCCATCTGTTTTTAATAGTAGTTCAGATCTCCCCAAACTTTCTGCAGATTAAATTCAGCAAAATATTTCCTAAGAAATTACAAATAACTATCCCTTATGCTCATGTATCTTCTAATTTGTTAGTTAGTCTGCACTGAATAAATACCCTTATGTTAATTGTTGTCTGTTCTTTAAACAATTGTCTTTGTCTTAGTCAGCAGTTGGCATGGTGCAACAAAAAATTCTTTCCATACTATTTATTATGCAGACAGGAATCTGAAGGAATATTATACAAAGCTACAGGTTTTCTGTTTTTCATAATGAATTAAAGACATCATAATTAAGTATTTTCTGAGCACTACTGTTATAAAAAAGGAGCTGGCTGGTACAAAGTGATTATGATTTGTATAGATATTCGTGGTATTCTTTATAAGATAGCAAATGTTTTACTTTGTGGCTGAGAAATTAATGCTGCCAAGTATATTGTTTTATGCTGATAGCATGCTCTTAAGAGTGGATTTCTCATTTTCATGTTTAGATGGTTTCTCAAGAAATGTATGAAATAAGAGTAAATAATTTGAATAGAGTGAGACTACACAGATCATTATACTAAAAGATGTCACATACTAATCACTAAAATGAACTGCTGAGACAGCAACAGGAAAAAGAAATCTGGGAATACTTTTTGAAATTACTTGGTTTACAGGAAACCAATTGCAAAGGAGAGGGGGAAGAAAACAGAGAAATTCATTAGAATTGGTGAGAAAATGCCCAAAGATGATAGGGTATACTGGATAAGACTTGGATTAAGGCCAAATTTCTTAAAACAAAATGCAGTAACCCGTTATAAGAGCTTTTAGAAATTGTTTGTAACTAAGATTGCTAAATAAACTAGCTGTCTGCTACTTATCAGATCAGCACATGCATTCAAAAAACTTAGCAAGTAAATTTTGATAAATTTGCAGATTTTTCTAGCAACAACAACAATAATAATAAAGAAGCAGTGCGGACAATAAAGAACAACTATGAGTATTTGAAAATGTTCAGGATTAACTTCAACTTCATTGAGAGCTGAAATATTAGTTTTCCTGTAGAACACATTCCTCTTCCTCACTATAGACAATGTAGTCAGGAGAAAGTAGGTTTTATAAGAAGCAGTACTGGGTGGGCCAGTGACCACTGCTGCCCATCACATGGATGTCACAGAAATAGGCAGCAGCAGCTGCAGTGTACCATATTGTTTCACAGCCAAATGCTGCAAAAGAAAAAGGAAAAAAAATATTCTATTGGATGTATTTTTGAGAGCTGTGTGTAAGAAAATAACGATAAAAGAACACGGAACGTTGCTCAACAGTATTTACTGCTAACAGTAGTTATCTTCACAACTAATTTCAAGCCCAATCTGGAGAGATATCAAGTGGATGTTTTTAGAAAGCAGGTAGAATAACCTTAAAAAGTGGAGTTCATTGCACCTCTCATTTGTTAGTATGCATATTTTGCCATGGGACTCTCATGCTACTCTCAACTATATTTTGTTTTTAAAATAAGTTTAACAAACAAATGTTTTATGCTGACCTATACAAAACAAACAGTTTAGCAGGAAAGTAAATTATTAATCTAAGTAATTAGAAAGCAGTGAAAAGATTAATTTGATCCAAAATACTTCATAAAAATCATGCTAGAGTGTTTCAGTGGTGTCAACAGGAGTTATCACTTAAAACAAATGTGTTGAGAAAAGCAGTTGGTGCTGAGGATCCAGAGTTCACATTATACCCTTCCAGGGTGGCGGTGGGTTGCTACAGATTAGCTCTACACTGTTTCTGTAGGCAGGACACCACTAGAAGCTAGTGTGCAACACTGGCTTATTTTTGTTTTGCACACCCTAACGTTGATCTACTATGTGAACCACTGTGAGTGCATGGGGACAGCTGATTTGTAATAAAGAAAAGAAAAAAGCCTCCAGGTTGGATCTACATTAGTATTCTAGTTTGGTGTGTGATTCTGGATCTGATGGGGGTGGGATGCCCACTGGAAACGCATTCTACCCATTGGATGTCTGGGAAGATGCTGCTAAGGTAGCTTTTCCATTTGCTGTGTCACTAGGAAATGTCTAGGGCTGCTATTTGAGGTCAAGACACCAGAAGAAATGGTGATCTACATATGCAAAATTATTTCCTTTGGGAATACTAGAACATCTGCTGTGGGACAACTTTCTTGCTGTGGGACAACTTTCTGAAAATCCCCCTAGGTATAATCCTTCATGTTTTCAAAAGATAGTGGAGAAGCCCTAATGTCAAGTGTCTAAACCAGGAAACAGAAGAACATCTTTTATTTTACTTTGTATGTACTGTTTTTGTGGTACAGAAATATACCTCATCAACTGTGTATTTGTTTTCTTTTGTTTCTGTTTTTGTTGCATCAATAAAATCTGCACCTGCTTGTTTTGGCACCAGGAACAGTTAGTTGTCTAGCCTCTATAAACATTTCCCACCTGCCTTTCTTATCTCTCTTCCAGTGATAAATATCCACTATACTTGTGGGTAATTAGCAGGCAAGTTAATCCAGAAGAGGCAAATACTTTTTTTTTCTTGGGGAGGGGAGCATCTGCAAACACATTATTTATTTCTACAATCATTTTTCTATTAGAAATTATATGAGGTGATTTTTTTTAAGACATATGGGGAGAAAATAAAGCATTTTTAGATGATGTGTTGTTATGATGAACAGACATTAATAATTGACATTCATGGTGAGAGAGAAGGCAATAGGCACTCACAGGGATTGTGATGATATCATGGTAACCATGAGAGCAAAGCCCGAGTGGTCTGTGATGACGGCAGATATGTGCATAGCTTTATAGAAGCTGTTCCTCTGTTGGATGGTTTATATTTGATGGAAATCCATTTATTACATTTGTACATAAAATATCTGCACATACTCCTGAAAGTTTGCTAGGGACGAGAGTTCCGTTACGTCAGCTCGGTTGCTCAGACATGGGGAGAATAAAGAGCTACTAACTTGAGGCATCACCCCAGTGAAGTGAAGCAGGGTTTCAGTCCCTGTTTTAGTACTATAGCTGTGCTGTGAGGGAGGAACCAGCAGATGGGAAAGGCTGCTTCCTCGGAGCAGTAGGAGAGGTTTTCATCCTGCATGCCGAGGGCACAGACTGGTCAAAGGGGGATAGTATTTTCCTCCTCCTAAGTGCTTCAGTTGCAATATCCTTTGATTATCTCTGTAGGCCTATCCCAAACCCTCCAAATCCAGTGCAAAGATGCATCTCTTCTGTGATTACAGACATTCATTCTGTTGTCTTTGCATAACTTACAAACTATATGATCATACAAACAGCTGCTATATCTTGTCTTCTCAACACATTTGCAAACCAGTATACAGGGTCTCTCTTGAGAGGGAAAAAAAAAAATCAGTATCTTTTTTCCTTGATAGTTAATACACTTACCAAAATCCGAATAGTTATTATTTTCACTCTAATCACTCAACAGCTCATTGAATTCAATAACAACCATTTCAAAAGGCAGCTTTGTGGCTGTTAATGCATAGTGCAGGAGGATATCTTAAGGTCCCACCGTTTCAGAGCGGTGAAAATAGGCTTCTGAGTTAAGCCTGGTAGAGGACAGTGGGCCTGCAATCCACTTTTAGCAGGAGTCTTAGTGCCTCGCTATTCTGCTGATTCTCCTTTTTGGTAAGGCAAGGTTGCATACTGGCAACCCTGTGCATGATAAAGAGCTGCTACTTGTTTTAACAGGCTTAACTAGTTTTTTGTTTTTTTTTTTTTTTTTTTTTTGTTTTGTTTTTTTGTTTTACATTATTTGTTTTCACTTGTATTCAGGTGTTCTGTTTAGCTGCATGGACTGGCAAAGCAACTGGATTAGAGAATTTCTCTGGTAGGAGAGTTTCTTTGCTGGCAGAGAGCTGTCTGACTTCACACCACCAGTGGTGGCAAGGGGTCAGATATCATTAGGTTGTGTTATGCAGCAGTTACCAAATGTGTGCTCCTGAAAAAATAAGCATGTAGCATGTTGTTGCAGAGCAGTTGATATACGGTATGTTCTTAGTCTCCTTCCTGGTATACCACTCTGCTGCAGAAACCTCTGTTTCAGGTTGTACTTCTTTGGTGTTAATATTGCTTTGGGCTAACTATGAGCAAGTATGTGTTGGTTGTCTTGCCAAGTCAAGTGTGCCACACTGAAGGGCTTGGGCAGGGTCATTGCTCCCTCTGTGGTACTTCACTGGCAAGTACTTGATGGTTCTCACCCAAACCTACTGAAATGATTGAAGTAGCATTTCCTAAAGCTGATCACAATTCTTGAAAGGCCCCTCTCTCCCAAAGGTCACTCATCTTCTTTGTCTCTTGGCTTCCATCATGTGAAGCTAGCTTTTCTAGACACTGTGAATAGATTATCCATTATATCTGTGTTTACAGCACTGAATCTGTATCATCCTCAATAACTGGTCACAACAGTAAATCAGCACTGGTTTTCATCTGTACTGATTTTAAAAATTGTGGTAGGGAGGATGCCATTTTCTCTCTCTCTCTCTCTCTCTCTTTTTTTCTTTTTCTTTTTTTTTTTTTCTGAAGCATATTGAGGTTCAATGGGTTACATACAGCAAATGGTAAAAGATAATCTAGTTCTGACAGACTTCAAAATGGTCAGAGATAAAAAATATTAAATGCCATACACTCAAACATGAATTTAGGAGTGCAACTAAACATATTTCTTATATATTCCCTTTTTTGCCATCTAAGACATCTGATTTTGCATGAAATTTTGAGTTCTGAGGTGCATTTTGAATGATAGAACAAAATAATGACCAATCTACTGAAAGCCTAACAAAACTTTAAACGAAATACATTGAGCAATGCAGTCATGAAATCGAGACTTGAAATCAAACTTGCAAATAAATTAGCAATGTGTCAAATTGATTCCCATGTTTGATCAAATTATTAGATGAACACAAGCAAAATTTCCATTATAAAGGATGAGAAAATCCTAAAAACTACAAAGCATAAGATTCATAGTCTCATCGTCTGCCTTCCAAAATAGGAACTGGGGCCTCACAAATAGCCATTACTTGATTTTTTGTTTTTAGCTTCTATCCAACCTGACTACACTGTTTAAAAGTCCTTTTTCTTTACTGACGGTTTAGTTTTATGGAAATGCACTCACATAACTTAGGATTGCATAGAGTGATTATAAAAATTGTTTGCTGTAAACTCAAATAAGCATGTGCTAACACTTAGAGACAAAGAAAAGGCATTTGGAAAAAATAAAACCTCTTTGGTGTTGGAGTTCTCGTTAGCATTGCAATGTAAGGTACCTAGCAATGGAACATCAGGGTATTACCTGATACATGATGGGTTTAGTGTAGCTTTTAGCATTTCAGCAATCCCCTTCCTTCAGAATGATTTTCAGGACTGCAGGACTGTCAGTGAAAGGCTGTTTTAAGAGAGGAGTACAACTCTACCACCTAGTCATACCTTTATTGTCATGGTTTTAGGTGGGAAGAGCGGGACACTCCTGCCCAAATATTAGGTAAATATTAGGCCTTTTAAAAACATCCTAAGATTGTTCCCCTTTTTCTTTGCTCTGATGTAATACCCTTCTAAAAACACATGAATGCTTAACAGATGTATATCAGATACAACAAAATTTGTGGTAGATTGAGAACCGAATTTATACGTGTTCTCGCTGTCCAGAGGGGTAGGTGAGGATCGCTGACTCACTGCCTCTCTTTTCTCCCTGAGATTTCTGTAGCTTAGTTATCGGAATTGTATCTGACTTCTATTTTTCCAATTTTCATCTATGTTATTATTCTTCCCACATACCTTAAAATATTCTTATGTTTCTCCTACCAACTAAAATATCATGCGATAATTTTATAAACCTTGGCAACAGCATTTTTGGTTACAATAAGCATTTTGCTGGAGTACCTGCAACCATTTTGCAGTATAAAGCATTGCAGTTGTTAATCACTGCTTACAGGAGGCCCCACAGTTTTCTGCGTTTAGTGTGACGCCCATCTACAAGAAAGGACACAGCGTAGACCCAAGAAACTATAGGCCTGTTAGATTGACTTCAGTGCCAGGGAAGCTCATGGAGCAGATTATCTTGAGTCTCATCATGTGGCACTTGCAGGGCAAGCAGGCAATCAGGCCCAATCAGCATGGGTTTATAAAAGGCAGGTCCTGCTTGACGAACCTGAGCTCCTTCTGTGATAAAATGATGCGCTTGGTGGATGAGGGAAAGGCTGTGGATGTGGTCTATCTTGATTTCAGTAAGGCTTTTGACACCGTTTCCCACAGCATTCTCCTCAAGAAACTGGCTGCTCATGGCTTGGACTGGTGTACGCTTCGTTGGGTTAGAAACTGGCTGGGTAGCTGGGCCCAGAGAGTCATGGTGAATGGAGTTAAATCCAGTTGGAGGCCTGTCACTACTGGAGTCCCCCAGGGCTCAGTACTGGGGCCAGTCCTCTTTAATATCTTTATCGATGACCTGGATGAGGGCATCGAGTGCACCCTCAGTAAGTTTGCAGATGACACCAAGTTAGGTGCGTGTGTTGATCTGCTCAAGGGTAGGAAGGCTCTGCAGGAGGATCTGGATAGGCTGGACCGATGGGCTGAGGCCAACCATATGAAGTTCAACAAGGCCAAGTGCCGGGTCCTGCACCTGGGGCGCAACAAGCCCAAGCAGCGCTACAGGCCAGGAGATGAGTGGTTGGAAAGCTGCCTGGCAGAGAAGGACCTGGGAGTTTTGCTTGATAGTCGGCTGAATATGAGCCAGCAGTGTGCTCAGGTGGCCAAGAAGGCCAACAGCATCCTGGCTTGCATAAGAAAGAGTGTGGCCAGCAGGTCTAGGGAAGTGATTGTCCCTCTGTACACGGCTCTGGTGAGGCCACACCTCGAGTACTGTGTTCAGTTTTGGGCCCCTCGCTACAAGAAGGACATCGAGGTGCTCGAGTGTGTCCAGAGAAGGGCAACGAAGCTGGTGAGGGGTCTGGAGAACAAGGCTTACGAGGAGCAGCTGAAGGAGCTGGGGTTGTTCAGCCTGGAGAAGAGGAGGCTCAGGGGCAACCTTATCGCTCTCTATAGGTACCTTAAAGAAAGCTGTAGCGAGGTGAGGTTTGGTCTGTTTCCCACGTGCCTAGTGACAGGACAAGGGGGAATGGGATAAAGTTGCGCCAGGGGTTGGATATTAGGAAGAACTGTACTGAAAGGGTTGTTAGGCATTGGAATGGGCTGCCCAGTGAAGTGGCTGAGTCACCATTCCTGGAGGTCTTCAAAGGACGTTTAGATGTAGAGCTTAGTGATATGGTTGAGTGGAGGACTTGTTAGTGTTAGGTCAGAGGTTGGACTAGGTGGTCTTGGAGGTCTCATCCAACCTAGATGATTCTGTGATTCTGTGGTATTATTATAGCTAACATGGACTAGTGTTAATTTCAAAACATTGATAGAGGGTGTGTTAATGCAGAAGCCCTTGGTGTGTGCTTATGGCAGTCCCAGAACATCTGTAATCTGGATGTGTTAATTCTGGGCAGAAGGTCATCTCTGTTTACGAAGGTGTGAATCCATGCGTTCACTCTGACTAGTCATGACACAGTAGTGTCAGCTCAGTGCATTGCTATGACCAAATGAGTAAGACATGCAGTGAGATGCAGATTCAAGAACAGAGCTTACCTAACTCAAGTTGACTGTTATGACCTGATAAAACGTATGTAGATATTTTCTGTATCACCCATGTCACCTCATTACCTACCTACTGCAGATGTTCCTGCTTGAGCAGGGTCTTTGGACCAGATGACCTCCAGAGATCCCTTCCAACCTTAACCATTCTGTAATTCTATAATTTTAATGGACAGTGACAACAGATGCTGTTCCTTGCCTTATTTGTTTGCTTAACCTGGAAGAAGGTAGTGAGGGTTAGACAGAAACTTTACACCTGTAGAGGAGACAGGAGCCATCCATAAGCAGGCAGAGAGACCACACAACCTAAAAGTTGTTATCACCATATTCTGGGGATGTGAGCTGATTGGTTCTGCTGTGTCTGCAGTCATTTAAAGAAACTACTTTGTAAACGTTCATGTTAGTTTTGATATATATTATTTGATTTCGAGCACTGAAGCTACAAATTTATGCAAACAACTATGTTTATCAGCCATCCAGAAGAAACTGAGTCAGATACATGACTCTGGCAAAATCTAAGCACAGGCATTGCAGTCACAATTCAGAATTAAGGCTTAGTGCCAGGGCATTATGGCAATGTTGTAAATGCTGCATTACCCCAACTTCAGTATTATTCAGCGTAATGCTTTTTCATGTGAAACTGAGGTTTCATCCTATTAATATCTGTAATTAGGAATCAGTGGATGTTAGGAAGTGTTGATTTACAGAATGATAAATTCTGTGGGGGGAAAAAAATGGTTTTCATGTGTCCTTTTACCACGAAATTTGAACTTACCAACTGATCAAATTATTTTTGTGGAAGCATGCTCTTCTCAGTAATGCCCGGGCACCTTTCGGGATGGTTGGCTTGCAGGTAGCTATCGTGAATCCCCCTCTAGTGGCTGCAGGCAGAAAACGAACGTTTTATTCTTTCAGCAGAGAATGAGCACATACATGTTATGCTGCCATGAATCAAATATTGATTGCGGTGCCAGCCAGAGGTTTTGTGCAGCAATAATTAGGGTGTTGTGAAGAACGTTGTCACATCCAATAAGTAGTTTGTCTTGCTTACAAAATGTTATGGGTGCCTGCCTCTGCACCATGCCCAGGGGCTGGTATGAGGTTGTCACGGGGCAGCTCTCGCTGCTGAATGCCCATGGCCCAGGACCCCGGCGCTGTCAGTCCCTGCCCCGTGCAGTATAAAGACAGTCTGTGTAGCTCATCCCTGGCTGCCACAAGCAGGTCAGAAGCTGAGGATATATTTGATCCCCTTTGGTGGTGGTACCCTTCCTTCTTTTCCTGGGCAAGTAGCCCTCTCACACACTGCCTTTGCCCTTTATTGGAGAGGATCCTTCCTTTCCTCAGATATAATTTTAGGAAAGCAATAAACTTTTAGATCAAACGGAATTACTCAATGATTCTGATGTATTATGCAGGGAGGAAGAAGGTGAAATAGTAAGATGAGATAACAAAAACCCTGATACACTGTGATATCAGGGCCTATATACTGTTATAAGGAAATACACATCTGTGTCCCATGTTTAGAAGCAGAAGTTTCTCCCCAGTTAGAGACATTTTTCTTGTTTAACGTAAAAGAGGTACATAAGAATGGCAGTTTTATTGAAAGCAGTTTGGGATGGAAGATGTTGTTTTTCTTGCATGAGTTTTGAATAAAGCTCGGTAATACTCCCGTTGCCCGGATTTGGCACTGAGGTTCCCCAGGGTACTGTGTGTCAACCACTAGTTCCAGGATTCAGTTGTGAAATTAATGTAACCAAAAATCAAAGAGTCTCAAGTTGAAGAGAACTCCACAGTAGCTTCCAGAAAATTTGGATTACATTTTTAAGTCTCAGACATGCAGAAAGAAAAAATGAAGAATGTGAACATGTATATCTGGTTTCATACACTTTTAAAAATATTTTGATCTGTTTGCCCTAATTGAGTTAAACTGTGAACAATGGGTCTGTCATATGGAAGGGCTTAAATAACAGTCCTTTAGAAGTCCTTTCATTTGGGTTTTGTTTTTTTTTTTGAAACAAATTATGTGGCGTATCTATTACACATCTTTATTCTCAAGTTAGTTATCAAGCTATTACATGTTGATTATTCTATATAAAATAAGTCTGATGATTTTAAAGAAGGTTGCTTTCAATGCATCTGTACACGTCATTAATTATCACTGGTCTAATTTGTCACACTGTTGTCAGTCAAACAGAAAGGCCAGGCATGAACACAGCACAGCTTTAGGCATATTCACAACGTGTGCTCTTGTCAGATTTCAGATATGTAAGTGAGAATAGTCCAAAGATGTTTATTTTGCTCTGTTATGGTGAAGATTTGAATTGCAGTAACAATTAACGTAGCACTTGTCATGAACACTTGTGCAATGCGTGTCTTTACAGACTAGTGCTCAAGCACATAGACTGTCACTGGCAGTACAATTTGCTGAAACTTCATGTTATCAAAAACAAACGTAGACTGTAACTCAAGATATAGAATATAGCATTTATAATGTTGAATTTAAATTTAGAATAGAGTAGAATTTGGCCTTATATGTGACAACAGTCTGCATTACTGTCAAACCATTATATCACTTTGTTGAAATATGATTTTTGTGCTTATTTATTCGCATGAAAATGCAATCAAGAAAATTCTCGTTTGTGACACACTGTAAGCTGTTACTCTGCACTTCTGAAAGGACGGGCTGTGCTCTTTCTGGCTTCCAGGGTTGCTTAGAACAACTTCTTAAGCCCACATTATGTTGTACGGTTTTAGCAAATTACTGGTTGTGATGTTATGTGAAGTACGAGCAAAGATCACAAATGTGACACCTGGGCAACACTAATCTTTTATTTCTGTATACTGTTATGTTGGACAGGATTTAATAGGTGCATTCATTTGGTAATAAACATAATCTTCCATATAGTATTAGAACTGTAAATTCAGGTTTTATGAGGAGGAGAATGAAAGCATAATGTTTATTAAAACAAACCAAGAGTAATTTCCTGGCATTTGCTTTATAGTACTACTTTCCTAGTGTGACACAGGATCATTTCAGGCATGTCAACATTGCTGAAGGTGATTGCTGAGTTTCTCTACTTACTCACTGCAGTTAAAATTTGCCTTTAAACTCCTTTTGCACTTCTGGTGCTTCTACTTTGCCTTTGTCAAGGCACTTAAGTACTATGTTTTCAATATGAATAATCCCAGTGAAGTCAGAGATTTTATAACCCCCAAATCTTAAGATCTTTAAGCAGTAGAATGTCATTTGAAAGTATTTTACCCCAAAAATAGGATTTTTTTTTTATGTTATTTTTTTAATTAGCTATAAACATAAGTTCTTCCATAGGTAATAAAAATGCAAAGACTTAAACTGCTAATGCCAGAAATGCCTGTCAGTGGGGTTTTACACGGTGACCTCCTGACCTAGGTACGTATGCAATCATACTGTGGGACAGACCTTCAGCTGATGTAAAGTGGGATAATCAACTGAAATCGGCAACGTCCATCTTCTAGTGTTTGGTATCTTCTACATCATATGGATAAACATGCAGTAATTTGCTTGGCAAGTAGTAAACAGTATTCTGTTCTTCAGTTTGTAATATTTCTTTTGGAGAGAATGTGATATTTACATGCATAAATATCAGATAAATATCAATAAGATATTGCATCAAGTCTAGGGCCCACAGTTTTAGGGTAGTGACCAACTTGAGATTAAACTTTTTATGCCAAACATTCACTTCTAATTTATTTTATTGAGTCAGTTTTGTGGTGTAGGCATGCTGTTAACAAGTAGAGACCACAAATGGTGCAGCCTCAGAAAATCTTGAGAATGCTAAACGCCTGTTTGTAACCTTTGTTTTCCTATCTTATACTAAAGCAAAGAGATCTGCGAGGCAAATGAAACCATCATGTGCCCTATGTGTGAATGCAATTGCACACTACAAAAACTCAATGAAAGCTGCATATATGCCAAGGTAATTAACAGCTGACTGCTATCATGATAATTTTTGTCTCAAGGTCCACTTTTATTATGTAATGGCAGCCCTTGTTCCAGTAAAGACTGCAAAATGTGTTGTTTATCTACAGAGTTTTCAGCCTCTGCAATCCGTGCTTCTAATACGGGAATAATCTGAAATATTCAGAGATGACTCTAAAACTTGTTTTACTCTTTTAAAACATTTCCTTCCAAAATCCTTAATATTTTGATCAATTTATAAAGTCCCCTGAGTAACAAAACTTCTCTTGGAAGGTTTATCCTACTTTCCCTTAAAATTAACTTCTTGCTTTGTTTTCCTTGGTTGCTTGGTAATTGAAATTCTGCTCCTGCTAAAGGAATTCTCTAGCATTGCCTAGGATTTCAATGTGTCTGTGGTGTGCTTTGCTTTTTCAAACTAATGCAAAGAGTTTACACAATTAAATATCTTGCTACAAGAAGCTATCCTTCAGACATTGTGAATAGTTAAATGCAGCAGAAAAAATGTGGCATTTCATCCATACTTCTGCACACTTTTAAACCAATCACCTTGAAACAAAATCAGATGATATGTGGGGAAGATGAGTAGTAAGCACTCATATTCCGTCTTCACAAGCACTCTCCCAACGTCCGCAAAACCTGGGGAAAATAACATAGGCTCCCAACTTTTCCTGCCAATGTTTTTGCTCTGAAAAACTGGCCAGCCTTAGATTGCTACACAGAAAACAAACAAAATTTTTCTTCTACTAGGATTTGTCTGTTCTGGATCTCCCCCAGTTGGGTCTAATCATGTTATGTATGTTTTCTGCATACATGGGTAACATGTACTTCAAAAAAATGATTTTCAAGGAGCAGAGAGAGACATCTCTTTGGGAAGGAATATGATTACCATCTGGCCATTTCAGTGGCAAAAAAATAAACCTTTTATAACTCTGAGGATATAACTGTAATGCCTTCATTCACCATGTTGTCTCTAAAGAAAATTACACTGCAACTTCACTCGTTTCTCTCGCTAGGAAACACCAGGTTTCCAGAAGGGCTTGTGATCCTGCTGGTTGCTGCTGTGTTACTTGAGTGGAGTGGCAAATACCCAAACGTTGTGTCAGCAATTCCTCTGTGCCTGCACAGAAAGTAGTGAATGAAAGCAATCTGTAATGTTAGAGAACTACGGTCTGATTTCACATATTCCTTTGTACTTTATGAAGCACCATTAATAATATAAATAGAAATAATCGATTTGAAAATAAGGCATAAAACTGCTGAGAAATGAAAATGGCGTTTCCTCCTTTCTTTCCTGTTCCTGAAATGGAGCTTGTCTGCCTTTCCTTCTGGTTTTGTTGCTGTAGGAACATGACTTATTTCTTCATCTTCCCCACACACAAAGGGCTGTTTGCAAGAGAAGCTTTTCCAGTTTCATTCCAGAGAAAGGCAGTCATATTCCAGGATGTGTTCTGATCTTTCTTCATTTCTTTGAAATAACCCATTGTGTACAAGTATGCTAACATTGAGTTTATTAGGAAAAGTGAGTAATTTTGAGTAATTTTTAAGTTTATCTCCCCAAACCTGCTCATGTCATGAGACCTGCCTCATTTAGACAAGGACTTGGGTTCATATTTTATGTTATTAGAACTGCTTTCAGGATTTCCTTCATTAAATTTCCCTTTCTTTCCCTAAACTTCCCAAATTTCCCTTTAGAATAGTATTTTGGATAACACAAAGTAATGCAGAACAAATCACATACTTGAAATGTTTTTTTTTCATCCAAGTTTCTTGCAAGGCTGGGAGACAAAATACAAAAGGTGCATTTTTCCTTCTTGCTCCTGCCCATTTCTTTCACCCCCTCCCTTCTTTCTTCATGTCCCTTTAAAAATACCCCATTAAAAATGAAGTTTGTAATTTAAGAGAAGGGCATGCCATGTCTGAGTTGTAATCTGAATTGCTGAATGCCCTAACTCTCATTCTTGCCCACATTAGGTGGATTCTTTGACAAGCAGAGGTGACTAGCACAATGCATAATGGCTCTTTGGCTGGTACTGCTCCCAGCACACCTTGCCCTAGGGCCCAGCAGCAGGGTATTAAATCAGGGTGGACTTGAAAAGTGTGAAGTCATGTGTGATGGTGACAATATCAGTCAGGTGTGCTGACTGACTGGCACTGAGTCGTGGAGTACTTCACTTCTGCTTGGAGGGCTCTGGTCAACACTTACTCCAACTGCGCAGTTAGCCTGTAAGACAGGCAAATCTTAATTCTGAGTGTGGTGCTGAATAGTATAGCCCAAACACCTTTCCTCAAGACAGAGCTATGTCAAGAGCAAGACACATATTCTCTACTTTTAACAATACTAAATATGCTGGGTTGGGTTGGGTTTGTTTATTTGTTTGGTTTATTTCCTTGGAAAGATGCACTCTACTGAACAGAATATCCAAAATCACTTGCTCACACGCATGTATATTCAACTGAAAGTATTCATCAGGTGTACTCTACTGCATTTATTCACCTGTCACATTTTTTGCACCATACCCATTATGGTTGTATTTTCCTTAATGGAACCATATTTGGACATATTTCTATGTACAAGTGATCCCGCTGTATGATTTATACAGGGAACATTTTGGATTTATGGATACCTAATAGCAGATAGTAAATTCCCATTTCTTCAGAAGCTTAAAAAATAAACAAAACAAAAAATTGACATACTGATTAAATCTATGTGGTATTTTTAGTAAATTCTCACAAGATGAGAGTCAATTTACTCAATAAGAAATAAAATAGAGGCAAAAGCAGTACTGTTATTATTAACTTTTTTTGCTTGCCTAAGTTTTCTCTACCAAGTAATCTTGCTCACCCAATGAAGCCAACTTTCTCTGAAAGAATGAAAATCCGTCTGCATGGGCAAGGGCAAACCTTGCTGGAGCCCGTTAGGTAATCTGCTGGAGGCGGGCTGCCAGCCGCTGCATCCCCAAACACCTTGTGTGCAGGATGTGCCTGCTGGCCAGAGTAACCTCAGATAGGAGAGAAAGTCGTGGTACAGCCCAACTCAGTCTGGTTACCTGCCCAGTTCCATTGGCATAAGGAAGGGTTCCTTTTCATGAGAAAATGATGATTGGTTCTTCAATCTTCATTGGAGTCGACACCAGTGAAAGTAAATTCTTTTCAAGAATATGATGTTCATGATGTTCATATGATGGTCATTTTCAAGAATATGATATTCTGAGTTCAGAGAGCGGGAAATAGCCATAAACTTTTTGAATGGTTTAGAATAATACATTTCAAAACAATTTGCTGCACTTTTTTATTATTATTTATTTATTTTTATCTTCAGGTGATCCTCTTTGTAACATACACCTTTTGACAAGTTGGTTTGCTCTGTTATCTCATGGTGGTTTATACTTTGGGTGTTTCTTAATTTTTGCTTTTTTTTTTTTTCCTCTTACTCATATAAAAATGTGAAACCTATGCTTTGTTTACTAATGCTCAGCAGCACCTTAAACCACCTTTCATTAGAAGAAAGTCAGGCCCGCTGTCCATGGATAAATTACATTGCTGTCCACTGGCAACCTTAAATCTATTGAAAGTGCATTGATCTTAATTTCAGCTTCTTAAATACTGTTTCTTATTATGGCTTGAATATAAGAAGCTCTAGATTTTGTAATATGAATTCTGATGTTTGCATAAGAACTGAGACATCACATTCACTCATTCAGATGCTTAGTGTGTTTCATAGGCTTACAAAAACTACTTACTCCTTATTTTCTACTGGTAAATCTTGGATTTTACAGCAGATAAGCTTATAAGGAAGAGTGAGATAAAAGATAAATCCAACAAAAAGGAAAGAATTCATGAAGTGAAATTAAGTGCACAATTTAGATTTGCATTTCTCCAACAGTTTTTTAGAATTTATTTTATATTTGTGGGAGTTGAGGGACACTAGCCTTTTAAGAAGGAGAATACGCTAACAATTTTAGAGGCTGAGATTTCTGGATGAAAATGAATATATATTATTCTTACCTGCAGAGAAATTGCAGGATAGCTTAGAAGAAGTAGAAAATGAAATCAAAAGGGACATTAAGAAATATATGTAGAAGAAAAGTGAAAAGTCTGAAGCGATTTAAGCTTATGAAAATCTTAAAATAGAAAACATCAAATGTAAATTTGACCCAGGATACGAGGAGAATTCTGGAGCAATTTTTAGCCTATCTGGACAGAGAGCAGATCTTACTGTTTCTGAAGCAAGTGCTCTGGAGATGCTTGAAGTGATAGGCTGGAAAACAACAGTCAAAGAGTGGGACAAACATTGGTAGAAGAAACGTGTGAGTAGGCCTTCGTGCTGGAATGCTTGGCTTTTAAGTTCTGCCATCAGTTATGTACTCTGGGCTTCTTTGGGGCAGAAGTTAAGGTGGCAATATTGTTTGTTCCTGATGTATTTATTTTCTATTCAGGTTACACATTTGTTTGATAATGGAGGGACTGTCTTCTTTGCTATTTTCATGGCAATCTGTGCTAAGTAATTTTTAATTTATTCTTTTTTTAATCGAACTGACCCTTTTGGGGATTGCTGAGTTAAAGGAGATTATAGTTCATGGTAAAAATTAAAGAATGATTTTGTCACACAAACATTTTTTTCCTCTTTTCATCAACTTCAATTTCTCTGCTAACAGTACGTGAAAGTAATACCTTCTGTTGTTAATGTAATGACTGTCTTTAGTATCTTATATCTTATATATATATCTTATATAGTATCTTTTATATAGTATCTTTAAGCTCGAATTTTATACCATGCATGTTAAGAGTCTTTTACAGCGGCAAACATATAGGGTAATTTACTGGTCTAGAGTCAATACAAAAATCACAGTGTATAGAGAATTCTTGTAGAATAAATGAGAATGCTTTGTGGGAGCTAATTAGAGGGAAATGAAGGGAAGATTTGATGATAAATGTTTACAGCAGTTTAACTACTTATATTCAAAATCTCTGTCTAAATATCTATTCGTTATGTTCATTCTAACATCACACGCCATGTCATAGGGCATGAAGTAGGGTGGCAGGACAGATGTGATGGTTCCAGCAGGAAATATTTGGAGGAATTAGCTTTCAATGAATACAATAATACTTCGCTGTTGAAAAGTGGGAAAGACTGGTATTAAAAGTAGGACATGATTAATTTTTACCAGTATAAACATTTGTCTGTACAGACCCTGAGATAAAAACACCAGATCACATACATACAGCTGTCTGAATTGAGGCCAGTGTTTTACAATTTCAAATAGTCAAATGGCACAAAACATCTTTATTTACATAGCACATACAAGTAAGGATTAATGATTCTAATTTACAACAAAGGATGAACATGTTACAAATTTTAGGGGCTGGCCTGATAAAAATTAAAACCAATATACAAGCAGTAGCAAAACATCAAAGCACAGGACAAGATAAGCACACACATGCACACAAAAAAATCATAATTTAATTGTTAAAAATCAACACACTAGCTGAAGGGCACACTTCAGTTGCTTGCCTTGATGATATTTCTTCATTGGCTCCTGATACTGCTGTGCAATTACTGATAAGTAATTATATTAATAATTAATAATTACAAACAATTACTAATTGTAATAATAATTACTAAGCCTTGCAATTACTAATAATTTGTTTCATAAATTCCTAAACTACATTGCACTATAGGTGTTACAGTTCATTATAATGTAGAGAACACTGGTAGCTTCTTAGCATCTCCTTGCATCTATCTTTGAGTTCTCCTTAGAGAGAACTCTTCATTTTAAGCTGAGGCCAGGGTTAAAGTGTGAGGAATTTTCACACATGATGCTGCTTATGGTTATCAGGAAAGATGGCGTAATAAGTGCTAATGAAACCAAAAGCTGAGCAGTGCGTTTTTGGTCATTTCAAGCAGGTGACTGTGTCTCAGTTTTTAAGGCTGTAACCAGCACACTGGAAACAATGTTAGAAATCAGGTTCTGTTTTAGATGGGAAATGTGGAGACCCTGTACAGGCACAGCTATTACTGCTGATAATCCAGACTGGGAAGTCCGTGCACGGACCGAGGTAAGGCAAACTTTACTGTATATTGCCTCGGGGTGGGTTCTGAGAAACTCGTGTGTGTAGCGTGAATGAGACGCACTTTTAGTGCGAAACGAGTGTGGAGTCCCCATCTGTGGTTCCATAGTCCCGCGAGGGGCGTGGCTGGAGACGGATGAAGCGAAAGATAGACAACTGAAAGAGAGTCTCGGGGGTTTGGGCACTTAGGTGTAGGGTACCCCGAGCATGGTGAGGTGAGGTGCTTGGCAGTACACCCCACCTCTGTCGTAATTCCAGGTGAAGGCGTGTGGTACCCTGTGGGTGGTAAAGTCCACAGCAGCACATCAGAGAGAAATGGGGATTAAGGGTTCCAAGAGTCAGCAGGGTGGAGGTGGAGACCCTGGGACTGCCAGGCAGAAACTGGCTCCCAAAGGGTGTTCAGGCATACCCAAAGGCTTCCATTGGGGGCACCTTTTGATGGGAGAAACTGGGAACGCATGTGTTTTCAAGGGTCCTAATTAGGGTTAGATTTAGTATTACGTTTAGGGTTATGTTCAGGGTTGTTTGGACAGAGAGAAAATGCAGAGTCCTGCAGTGTGTGGGGTTGTGTCAAGGCTAACAAAGGGAGTTCAGATCTGCCCAGAGGCTTCCGTTGGGAGCACTTTTTGGTGGGACAATCTGCCGACGTTTGTGTTTTTTAGGGTCATACTTAGGCTTAGTGTTAGGATTAGGGTTTCTTTTAGGGTTCCTTGGAAAGAGAGAAAGTGCAGAGTCCTGTTGTGTGTGGGGTTGCGTAAAGGCTCCCAAATGGAGTTCAGGTCTGCTCAAAGGCTTCTGTTGGGAGCACTTTTTGGTGGGAGAATCTGACAACGTTCGTGTTTTTTAGGGTCATATTTAGGGTTAGGTTTAGGGTAACTTTAAGGGTTGTTTGGACAGAGAGAAAACACAGAGTCCTGTTGTGTGTGGAGTTGAGTAAAGGTTCCCAAAGGGTGTTCAGGCCTACCCAAAGGCTTCTGTTGGAATCCCTTTTTGATGGGCCAAACTGGCGACGTACATGTTTTTTAGGGTCCTGATTAGTGTTAGGCTTAGTGTTAGAGTTAGGGTTACGTTTAGGGTTGTTTGGAAAGAGAGAAAGCACAGAGTCCTGTTGTGTTTGGGGTTTAGTAAAGGCTCCCAAATGGTATTCAGGCGTACCCAAGAGCTTCCGTTGGGAGCCCTTTTTGACAGGAGAAACTGGCAATGTTCGTGGTTTTTAGGGTCATATTTAGGGTTAGGTTTAGGGTAACGTTTAGGGTTGTTTGGAAAGAGAGAAAGTGCAGTACTGTTGTGTGTGGGGTTGCGTGAAGGCTCCCAAAGGGAGTTCTGGTCTGCCCAAAGGCTTCCCTTGGGAGCCCTTTTTGATGGGAGAAACTGTCGACGTATGTGTTTTTTAGGGTCCTATTTAGGTTTAGGCTTAATGTTAGGTTTATGGTTACATTTAGGGTTGCTTGGAAATAGAGAAAGCGCAGTCCTGTTGTGTGTGGGATTGTGTGAAGGCTCCCTAACAGAGTTCAGGACTACCCAAAGGCTTCAGTTGGGAGCCATTTTTTATTGGAGAAACTGGTGACATACGTGTTTTTTAAGGTCCTAATTAGCGTTAGGCTTAGTGTTAGTGCATTTTTAGGGTCATATTTAATGTTAGGTTTAGAGATACGTTTAGGGTTGTTTGGAAAGATAGACAGCACAGAGTCCAACCTAGGTGATTCTGTGATTCTTTTCTTTTGTAATTGTAGAAGAAAACCTTTAGAACCTGATAAGGAAAAATAAAAATCATGAAGAAAGTACCTCATTTGTTTTTCCTTCTTCTCCCAGCCTCAGGGTTGAAGAACTTAAAGGTGTGTGTTTCAGCAACCAAAAAGAACCTGTTCTGCTCTTACTAGCATTCAGATTTAGCTTAGGAGAAAGTACTGATCTATTGCAGATATCTACTTTGCGGCCAACCAGCTTATTACAGACCTGGAAGGTGAATGTAAAAATCAGCATTAGTTTCCTTGCAGAAAAAAAAAAAAAAAAAAGCATGTAGTACCGGCACAAAACTAATATTTCCTCTTCTAAAACAAGAGGTGTAAGTATATGGCACCTTTTTAGTCTGATAAATGATATCATTTCCAAAGTAGCTAAGCTAAATGGCTTTTACTGTTTGCTCTGTATAGGAACTGTTCACTGAGGACTGAGCACTTCTATTTGAGTAGCACATTAAACAATTATTTGCTAATTTAGGCCACAGTTTTTCATCTGTTTCTCTCAGTAAGAGTGCCAGGTCAGGTTGTTCCTGCCACATTGCCAATAGCTCATTCCTGTCCTGTGTAGCTACTTTCTGCAGCATTATTTTTAGTCTAGACGGGTCCCCTGATGCAGTTTACACAGCTCCATAAGCAGCTGCATGTGAGTAGTGTGAGGGGAAATGAGGAGAAAAGAGGGGTGCATGGGAATAGGTACTGCTGGACTACGAGGAACGTCTGTGGAATCCTGACTTCAAAGTTGGCCTTGCTGGGGTGAACTTGCTGCCTCCTGCTTGAGTCTTACAGTATGTCTAAGTAAAAAGCTTTATCCCAGAATTCAGCTCAGGTGTTTTGCTACATATAGGCTTTATTTTCTCTGTGAACAGTCTGTGTTCAATACTGATTTCTCATTTTACTCATTTTCCCAAGATTTCTTGATACTTCCTTTTCAGATTCTAGATGTTTGCATCTAGTTTGGTGTTGCTTTATACAAAACATTTTAGACTATTCTTTAATCTACCTCTGTGTATTGAATTTTGTCTGATGTTTCATGTGTAAAAAGAAAACTATGTTGGTTTCAGAAAGAATGTCACTTGAGTATTTTTTTGTTAGGTTCAATACTAAATTGTGGCTAAATACATATTTTTCCAAGTTGTTTAAAGTAATTGTTATATGCTTCCATGACAGATATTGTAGATATTCAAATAGATTTCAAACCTCCAAATCCTGACATGGACATGGTTTGATTTGGATATGATATTTCATTAACATTTTAGAATTATTTATGGATAGCAGAGTTACACATTTAATATTAAAAATTAAATCTAAAATTGGAATTATGGGTTGAGGCTATGAATGTCTTCCTACCACGCAAGCAAAATAACAGATTTCTTAATGTGAGATATTTTCACAAATTATACTGTATTAGCAGAGGATGCACTAGAGATTTGACTCAGGTTCCACTGAAGTTGATGGAAGCCTGTGCGTTGGTACTTATTGGAAAAGCACACAGGCTAATTATAGCTTTGGCTAAAGCTCCCAAACCTCTCACTGTAGTCAATGAAGAAAGATGAGCTTCTGCAAGGGACAGTTTAGAGCTGAAGCCGAGCATAGCTCTTCTTATTCAAGCCCTGGAGGATCATACAGTAGAATTCTCTTGAGTCTCTAATTATCTGTATAACCTGAGGTTTCTGTAGCATCCAGTGTCATAGTAGCTAATCCCTTCACATGATAATTAGATCAGTATTATAGTATAAAATTAAGATATTCATTTTAACTTTAAAGTAGGCAGTTGCCATCCTTGTAGGTTTTATAGAAATTGCTGTTAGAAAATTCCATAAAGCACACTATTATTTTTTATAAACATACATAAAGACAATATGTCTTTAGCAGGAGAATGTTTCAGCTTGCTTTTAGGCAGATTTCTTAAAGAAGAGCTCAATGAATGAAAAATGTATTTCATTATTTGATGGTTAATAGGTATTGTTACTTGCTAACCCTGGTTAGTAAAACTGGTTTTGGTTCAGGAACGTACCACGCTGCACACACATACCATTCTAGGGGGAGGAAAAAAAGTGCAAGATATATGGCATCTTGCCTTTGAGCTTTAAAAGGAAAAGATTAAAAAGTGTAATAACTCTGGGTCTAGGCATTTCACGTGATAAAAATACATGAGGTCTCATGCAAGTATCATAAATTCCAGAGTCAACGGGGAAAACAGTTCTAATAGTTTCATCCTAATTGCCTGAAAACGTAAGTTTTTAATTACCTTTAGTCAAATCAGACACTATATATTCCTGCTAGGCCAGTTCTCTCTCTTCCTCTCTCTCAGAAATCATATAGTTCTCTTCCTCAGCTCAGCTGGTCTCTGTAAGAAACTTCTGCTTCCTGAATCCTGAGGCATTCTCAGCTTTGCTCAGTGTAGTTATCAATTCCATATGTCATCAAAGGAGCACTCGGATTTTGAGTGGCCATTGAATACTCTTTTGGTTTTTCTTTCTCAGCTAACTGAGCAGCTGCACAGAAAAATAAGCGGGGGGGGGGGGGGGGGTGTGGGGGGGTGGGAGGAACCCACCACCATGAACAAAAATACTTCAGTTGAGTTTAAATCATGCAGACATCTAAATAGCTTGTCTGTTAAAGCATTAGCATCCAAACTATTAGTTTAATTAAGGCCTATATAATCCTATGAAAATACCGTAACATTGTAAAAATTACAAGGTTCCCCGCTGCCCACAACCTGAAAAAGTATTGAAAGATGTACACTGGAATCAAGCTGTCTACTCAAAAATAGATTAACATTAAACCAACATTCAAAAAGACTGAGGCTGTAACAGAATGTACTTTTATTTATTTATTTTCAGCAACAGTGCTGGTTTAAATAGCCTGCCCCTCCAGCTCTAATTCCTTCTCCTTCTGTTCAGCATGCTAGGTCAGCTAGTTGTGCAGCTGAAGACATAACAAGGCTTTGAAACTCATCCAAGTCAAAAACATGATTTGCTGCTGGGTTACTTGTCAAGTGAGATTAGTTCCCCACTTTGGTTTAGGGTGTGGATGCGTAGGCCAGGACAACAGAGGAGATAAGAAAAGGGCAGGAATGAGAAGCCAGGATGCTTTAAATGGCCAAAGGTTATGTCAAAAGTTTTAGTAATGGTGAAGAACTTTTTCAGAATTTCGCATGTTGGTAAAGCTCAAAGAATCCACATTTTCCCTTATGTGTGCTTCCAATATTCACATCAGGGACTCTGTATTGTATTTTATTTTATTTTATTCATCTTATTTTTATTTTAGAAGACTGTTAAAGAGTGGACTAATCAAACCAGACATAGCAAGTAACAAATCACCCTTTCAGAAGAGCTAAGCTAATTTTGTAACTTCAGTTGACACGTTGCTTTATCTACCATACATATATATTTAGAGGTTTTTTCTTTACATAGTGCATTATTTTGTTCTATAAATGTAACTTTCCAGGTGCCCCTTCACTCACAGAAAAAAGGAGAGGAAAAAAATGTATTATCTCTGTTCTCTGAGTGATGTTCAAGGCAAATAAATTCTAAGAATTGAAGGGCATTTTTTCTTTTGTTTATTCACTTCTGTGCGTAAGAAAGGAATTTTAAGAGCCATACTACATGTTCGCTGGTGACATTATAAAAGAATATTTTTTCACGTTTTCCCCCAGTATTTCTGTGACATGCCAGAGATTCTTTTTTGCTTTCGGTTGAGTGAATTATGCTGGCATTTTAGGCCCACTTACAGGTTGTATTAGAGCATGAGTAGTATCACAGTGCTTTTTCAACATCTCTGTTTAATACAGCCTTTCTACCTTGTGCACTCAGTTACGATTCTTTATTTTTTTAAACCAGACAGACAATTTTAGAGATTTCTGTTTGTAGGAACTTTTTTTCCTGATCCTGTGCTGCTCTTTTGGTTGTGCCAGCACTCCTGCAAGTGGAGTGACCTCAGAAGAAAGTCCTCCAGGTTTTTCTGGTGTGTTATTTACCTTGAAAAAAATGTAATTGAGTGAATTTACAGCATAGTTCTGTAAATGCTTCGTCTTGCCACAACTCAAGTGACAGTACATTTGGTCACAAAGGGCAGGATGCCGTGGTCAAAGTGAAGAGTGGTATTTGAAATGCAGGAAGGTATTTTGTCAGGTAGTTTAGGATTAATAGGTTATTTTTAACAAAGTTGTGTTTATTTTTTTAAAATTTAAATCTATGTTGCAGAAGTCCAAAAAATGTTTTGTAATCACTGGTCTTCTGTTTTTCAGCATTAGACGCTTTTAGGGATTCCTTTAGCGATTTGTGTTATTTGTTACATGCAGAAGTGAAAGACCTGCTCAGCTTTGCTTTTTCTATTTAATTTCTTTAGCTTCTGATAATGCTTATTATCTGGAAAACTTTGTTGCTCTGTTATCTACAGCCTGGGTCAAAATTTTCATTTCATTCTTTGCTATTGCTACAGATCATGAATTTGCTAGCTGGAATGATAAATAATAATAATAAACCCTAACAGATAAAACATGTAAAACAAAGCATTTAAAAGTAGTCCCGTCACTAAATAATTTATTTTA
Source organism: Anser anser (assembly GCF_964211835.1). NCBI lineage: Eukaryota > Metazoa > Chordata > Aves > Anseriformes > Anatidae > Anser > Anser anser. Next base: position 9,472,153 of record NC_139725.1, on the reverse strand, counting down.
GATGGATAACACATGCATGAAATAGCTCTCTTAAATTAAATAATCTAATATTTCAGTTCTCCAAGACTTTCACATGTGGAACCTTCTTAAGGCTGTAAATTGATGCTTGAAGACATTTAGATTAGCATCTATCTTGCATGTATACTAGCTTATCATCACAGCTAGCATCACATAATTATTCTGCAGATTTCTGAAGTAAGAGAGTTATTGTTTCTGTCTAAAAGGTGACCAACTGCCATACAGAAAGTGTAAGTAACAGTCAGAAAAAAAAATAATAATAAAAAATGAAAAACTGTAGACTATCCATGAATAATCTGAGATTTTTCTAAAGTGTAAAACAGTGTGAAGTTGCTGGTTCATCCTTCATCCACCACTAATGAAAATTACTGAAATAAGCGGAAACTTGCCCTAGCAGGAGATGATGAAATAATCAGTGACAAAGAAAAAGAAGCAGCAGCACATCGCTTAGAGGAGGGCTACTAAGCCCTACTTGTGCGCGAGGCAGAGTCAGACTTTCTGCCATAGGACGTTCCATGGGTGGAATCTGGATTTGGTCTCTTGCTCTTGGCCCAGAGGGGCTGGGAATTTATGAGACACTGTATTTCTTCCTGGGGATATGCTGCTTTTTAAATTATTCTTCAGAGATAGTCAGCATAATACAGTATTAATTAACAGTGATTGCCCAGGCCATAGAACTCAATAGCTAGCAGCTGTCATGTAACTACATTTTCCAATTCCCCATTTGCTGCCAAACGTGAGAGAGGGGACCTACTAGAATCAGTGACTTTCTCTGTACAAACCTCCCCTCCTCCTCAAAAGAAGCTCTTCCTTTTTCATGATTCATTTTGCATTGTATGGGATTGCCAGTTGTATATCCTTGCAGGCAAGGGCTTTCTGTTACTCTTTGAAATCAGGACAAATAAATATATTTTTCACAGTCACAAGTTAATTCAGTTTTACATTTCAGAAATGTTTTCCCCCAATTTACTTGCACATTCTCTTCACTTCCTCAGCTATTCCTTTGCCTGTTGTATGAATCTTAAAATAACTAGTTATTTCTTTATACTCCACATGCACTTTTTGTAAGCATGGCAGGTTTTTCTCATTATGTTGCTTTCTATTATTTTATCTCATCCATTTTCCTCTAGTTCTTTAAAATTCTTTCTAATTTTCTTTTCAGTTGCATGTCTTGTTAAGATACTCCTATGATAGCTTTCTTAATTATCTTCTGTCACTTTGATTTCAGCATTTGACATTTTCCATTTGATGTCTTACTTTTAACTTAACATAATCTGACCCTTTTTGTTAAATCTTTGGTTTTCCAATAACTTATTCTTCCATCTTTCATCTTTTCGTATATAATGAAATTCAAATAATCATATAGTTTAGCTATTCTCTCCCAATTATGAACTGTAGGGCCTGTGAGAGGATGAATATAGAGGATGTGGTATGTTCTAGCAGCAGCTCTTTGGGTAGATTTTAAATAAACAGGATTTTTTTATTTTTTTTTTAATGAAGTGGAAATGTAAATCCATAAGCCAAGGAAAGAACTTCATTTGTTTTACCCTTATATTACATGGATTTTTATTTAAATAGCCAATCACCAAGAAAAAATAAATTCTTATGACAATTTGTTATTCTTAGCTCTCCCAGAGAATTTGCAGAAATTGCTTACACTTAAGACTATATCACAGTTTCTCATTGTGTAGAGATGTAGTAACAGTATCTCACAGGATTGCTTCAAGGCATAACTGGCTAATATTTGGAGAAATTATTACAACCTACTAGCTTGTAAGAAAGATAGCTCAGTACTATATGTGCATATATAAAATACATACATTTTTTGGTGATGTTGCAGAAAATTGACAAACTATTAAATCAGAAACATCTACATGTTTCTATATGTTAAGTTTATGTTAAGCAAAAGTTGTATTCTATTTTGAATCCTTTGTTCTGCAAAACCATTGTACTTCTTGGTAAGGTTAGTGGATTGCATGAACTACAGTGATGGTAAAGCTACTCTGGTGAATCGTATTGATACAACACTGATAGACTTGAGAAGCTTACATATTAACCAACTCTACTACCACTCCCATGAACTGACTGAAGAATCCCAAAATCGCCCTTAGCTGTCACAATCACCACTTTTAAAGTTTTTTTTTCTGCATTTCCTTTACTTACTTTATTTCACATGCTAGTCAGGACGTATACAGTGACTGTTCAGGCTTTTTGATAGCATGAACATGAAGAAGTGCACTACGAATATTTCACATCAGGTATAATTTTCTCTGTTTCAATAACTTTCTTTTCTACTTGATTACATTACATCACTTACTGCCTACTGTGTTTTGTGGCTCCCTGCACAAATGAGCAGTCAGACATTTTGCTTCGGGTACAAGAAATTTTTATGAAAAACAGATCCATTATTCCAATAGATTTATGGGCTTAGAAACAGACAATTTACAATATAAGATTTTAAAAATTTGCTCTGATTTATGGCACTTAAATTACCGTAAATTCAACAAGTCTCTTGGATACTCAGTGTTCTTATGAGGAAAATGACTGTAAACTTTTCCTTATGTTGATTTCACAGGAAATGTTCAATACTACACATTTACTTTTACTGATACAGATAAGTCTGAAATTCATGTAAACTCAATATGAGTTTACATTTCTGTTCATTTAAAAACAATTCTACTCTCATTTCTGCCTCTTCCCACAAGTAAAAACATACTTTGGTAGAAAATGGATGAAATCAGCCTTCTGAGGCTACCTTTTTCTCCTCCACTTTTCAACGAAATGCAAAAGTTTAAAAATCACTAGGAAAACATGAAGGCCTATAATATTTATGTGAATAAGGATTCTACAGATGGAGCCTGACATAAGAGTGATTCAGTGGTGTGAGTAAAAGAGAAACTTCTCCAACACTTTTTACATGTCTGGGAATCTCTCTCATCCAGTATTTTTCTGATGCCGGAATGGCAAATATCCTTTCCCTTCCTCTGTATAGTTTGTACTTCTGTAAATATACATTCCAGCAATTTTCTTCTGATCATTGCACTGACTTCAGTGGGCATTGCATCAGGTCTTACTAGCAAAAATCCTTAGGCCAGATCCATAGAAAGTGTAAATACACGTAGCTTTGTTAGCTGCAGTGGAATTTTGCAGGTTAATGTTTTGATTGCATTTTCATGAGATTGTAAGCATCTGTACATGAATAAATATAAACAGATTTGTATAAATGCTTATAAAGTATCCGTAGAGCAAATTCTTGCCAAGTGTGATGGTAAAGTACTAGGGCGTTCTGTATTACAAAGGATCATTTCTTATGAACCAAAAATATGTGGGGTCATGTTAGGTTGCGAAGCTGCCATTGCATGTCCTTTACTTCTAACAAAATCAAAATCTAGGATTCAGTGGCTAAATGTTGAATGCCACAATGAATGAGTGTTTTGCAATTTGATGAGAGCGTGAGATAAGCCCAGATTTCTGTGGCTGAGTGATTTTTTTTTAGAGTCCAGTTTCAAAAGGTGCTATGTATGTTCAGTTTTACTTCAATGAGATATGAGGGTATAAAGTCAGCTTCTTGTTGATCTGAAATACGTACAAAAGAAATGCAGAAAACCTTACACTTTAATTGAAACCTTGGGAAATCAAGGGTCCTCAGCATCTTTGCAAACGATGGTTTAAGTGCCTCGGGCTAATGACAAAAAAATGGATTTCCCTGAATGGGTCTCCATAGTGTATTTCACATAGTGCAAAATCACCATTGACAATATTCTGGCCTATGGAGCTAAAAGCAATGCAAACCAAAAATTAAACAAAATCCAAAAACTGGTACCAAAATGGATAACCCCAAGTTTTCTGACTCATTACTTTCTTCCACCCCAACTGCCTACATCCTTCAGCTGATACTAAAATAGTTGGCATTAATCTATTGTTATGAATGTCACTGTTCTCTACAATTTGCTTAAGATTATATTTTTTGGAGTATTATAATTGGCAATTTGGCAGAGCATAAAGTATGAGCTAATGAGTTGAAAGAACAGACTGTACTTGCAAATTCAAAGCATTTACATATGAACTATCTGCAGTTTCTTCTGAAAATTTGTATTCTAAGTACCAAGTTCTGACCTCACTTGAAGCTCCACTACGCCATATTCAGCACAAAGAGTAGCATTTTCTGATATAGTAGTTTTCCCTGTGTATGAAAATATATAATATTTTGAGCATTTAACTCAAATACAACCTTAAATTTACTGATGCTCCACAACTTTCCCAGCACTGAGGAAAGTCAAAAGGTGAAGTTAAATGGCCCCCTTTGCTTCCTCCTCTGATCTCTACATTCAACACCACTTTAAAGGCTTTCTAAAGAGGTCACGATCATTATTTTGGCCCTGCTCTCCTGTAGAAGACTGCTGGAGTACACTCTACTCCATTTACACTTAATTCTTTCATTGCAATATCTCCTGTTCTGCCATTTAGATTCTGTGATGATAGACAACAATGTAAAAGCCTAAACCAGATAACATCAAATCTTTTTGTTTCTTATATCATAGAATACAGCTCTCCCTTCTATCAGCTGTGGTCAGGAAACTTCCACTGTACCCTGTAGACCATACTCTAACTTTTTTTAACGATTTATATATATTATCTATCTGCATACACTTCAAAGTATTCAAGTCAAACCTGTAAGAATTGTAAGTAGGATTTATACACGAATTAATGAAATACTTTTGAATTGTCTTTGTTTCTCTTTTTAATGATTAAGCAGTTCTGGTTTCACCTTTGTCTCCATAGCGGCAAGCGAAGGAATATCTGTGAGATCAGAGGGTTGGAGCACCTCTCCTACAAAGAGAGGCTGAGGGAGCTGGGGTTGTTCAGCCTGGAGAAGAGAAGGCTTCAGGGAGACCTTACAGCGGCCTTCCAGTACCAAAGGGGGTCTGCAGAAGAGCTGGGGAGAGACACTTTGTCAAGGAGTGTAGTGATAGGACAAGGAGTAATGTCTTTAACCTAAAAGAGAGTAGGGATAGATCAGATATAAGGAAGAAATTCTTTACTCAGAGGGCAGTGAGGTACTGCTAACAGGTAGCCCAGAGAAGCTGTGGATGCTCCATCCCCGGAAGTGTTCAAGGCCAGGTTGGATAGGGCTTTGAGGTCTAGTGGGAGGTGTCCCTGCCCATGGCAAGGGGTTGGAAACAGATAATCTTTAAGGTCCCTTCCAACCCAAACCATTCTGTGATACCTGGGTCCAGTCCCCTAGTGCAGCCAGCAGCTATGTTACGCTGTCTGTTGTATAAACTGATCAAGCTTCGTCATCAGGTATTATTTGGTCCCAGGACTTTTACTGTTTTTAGAAGATTATAATCTGACATCCCATATGCAGGCTTGGACTGTCAGAGAGAATTTAGATTATTTGGAGCGTCCTTAGAATGCATTATACAAATGTGCTTAAAGCTCTCCTTAGTCATTTCCAATATTCTGTTGCCATAAAAGCTTTCATTTGATTTGGAATATATTTAATAACGTTAATTATTGTTCTAATAACAGTACTTTATTTCACTGCTGAAAAGTGATTGTATAGTTACTACAATGAAATATCAAAGTTTTTGATTAGTAGTTTTCATACGGTTTAAACAGCAAACAATTATAACAGTATGTTTTCATTTATTTCAGTATTGTCTTTGTAGAAAATCAGTAGGTGCATTCAATTTGATTTAAATCTAAGATTTCTAAAATCCACAGTTGAATTAGTCAGGCAAATAGCTGAGCTGATTAACTTGCAAATTGAAGATGATAATTTTAATTATAGACAAGTTCATTATGGGACAATTTTTAGGACACATGGTAGTTAGGTGTTTATTTGCACAGGCATAGGCATTATGGGAGTCAAGGGCACAGGGGTATGAGAAAAGCAGAAATAGCATGTTCAGATCTTAACAACAAAATAAGTGCAAACATTAAATACGCTACATGCAGAGAAAGAAAATGTTGTGTCTTTGATATATGATGTTTAAAAGGGTTATAGTAATGGTATACAAAACAATGAAGGGCACAAAGAAGATTGACGACTTTTACCCAACCCATTTTTAAACTCAAGTAGACGCACTCATTTCATGATATGAATGGAGTTCAAAGGTAATAAAAATAGTTGTTCGTATCATAAATAATAAATGTCTATTGGTGCTTGTGTAGTGGTTAAACAGCCTCTATACTGTAAGTTAACACTGAGATCAAGAACTTCATAAAAACTAAAAAATGTCAGCTGCTTAAGGAGAATACCTATGTTTGGTGTTTTTTTTTTTATTATTATTTTTAATCCCAGGATAGGCTTTGGACTACTCTGCAAAGTCAAACTGATTAATAGAAGGCTCAGAACAGCATTTGTTATGAGCCAGCAGCAACACACAAACTCCCTGAATAAAATAGGATGTTGCTTAGTCTTTTTTGGTCATAGTATCATCTAAGAGGGATATATTAGTTAAGCAGCCTGCTTAACCATTCTACTATATCTTATTCTACATTGTTTTTCTTGTGTAAACAAGTCCTGGAAATCATAGGGAGAAAAAGTTTATAAATCTCTTATGGTGCAGGATTTACATTTATCAGATGTTGGTCATTATGAAAGTTAGGAAACGGTATTTGGCAAATAACAAATTAGGTACAGTTTGTTCATCTTTACGTTCCTCAAGTTTGCCTTTTCCTGGAAACATGAACGTAGGCCACTAGTCTTTCCCAGGTGCTACTGGCATCTCTACCAATACACTATTTTCTCCATTCATTTTCAAGAAATGTCATTACTATATATTTACTCTTCATAAATTTTCTAGAACTGTTTACTTGTAACTTAGGCTGGATTCTACCAGTGCTATTTAAAATAATATGAGCCTGTTATGCAGTATTGTGTTTCCTTTCTAATTGTAAGATGGGCTAAGCTTCTGATTAGGCAAAACAAACGGATTGCAATCAAACTCCTAATATGGCTTACAAGGGTAAAGAATAACAGGGCCTTTAGCGACCTCTGTTCATTAAAGGTTTAAGGGTGGTTCCTTTAAATGAATGTTAACATAGCTTTCCAATTTACTAGAGAGGGGAAACTTACACTGACAAGAAGACAGTGTTATGGGGGTGGAAAATATACAGGATCCAATCAGTGAAGCAGGAGGTGGGAGGAACAGCTGCTTCTTAAGTAATGACATATAAGTAATATTAGTCCCATTGGCTTAATTACATTATAACCTTAAACAACAAACATCTGTTTTCCATGTTTTCTTCCCAGAGGCCCTGACATTTCCAACATAACCAAACCTTCTTATATTTTTCATGATAAAATAGTTTGAAACAGTAAATAGTAGGAATGTTATTAGTATGAAATTACATCAACAAAAAGATCCATGGGAAAAGCATATCACAGTTTTTTTCACGGTTTCCTAGCCTCCTATATGCTACTTGCTTGTATGCTACAAAATGCAGAAATGAAGGATGGGGAAATAGTAGATTAAGATGAAGTATATCAGTATTTTTTAATTCCTGTCCTCATGAGTGTTTGGAAAGAACACGTACCTATGATATATGAGACATGCTTAACTTTCAGATCTATTCTGTTTCCAAAATAAAAATAACTGGTGAATCACTGTGCAAATCTCAAACATGTTTCTAAATACCATTAGCTTTTCCTTTCTCTCTTTGGTGTACCTACAAAAACAATTCATTCTTGGGTCTTGTGTACTTGGGGTATGATGTACAGCAGTGATAAAGGATGAGGGAATCTGCATAAGTCTATGTGCCATACAGGAGGTCTGAGCAAATCTTACAGGACAAAGACTTGTTTTATAGTAAAATCCAGTGTCCCAAAAAAATCTGTTTATGAGAAGATTCTGCTAGATATCAAGTGACAGGTCCCTAGAAATACTTAAAACAAGACACCTAGGTAGGAAGCGGCTAAGTAGAAAAGGTAGGCAAGCTGGGTAGTCTTGCAAATATAGTTATGCACTTGTCTTTCCATACAAATTTATCTAAAATCAAGATCTCGATAATGTTCAGTGGAATTTATCTACAGCGTGGGAAATAATTTTTGAAGGAGTATTACAAATTCAGAAAAAAAAAGGATAGAAAAAATATTTCAAGATGCTGTAAACTGCAATACATTCATGTATTTCAAGAAAGGTACAGCATGTATTAAAGATGGTGTTCAGGTATAGCATGCATTTTAATATTTAATGCAAAAATCATTAAAATAATGTTGTAAATTTTCTAGATTATTTGCATAGTACATACAGGGTTAGGTCTGTGTATACAGCATTTTACAAATCTGTGAGCTGTGGAAACTCACAATTGCAGATAAAATCTCAACCCCCAAACTCCAATAATAACCACATGCTAAAAAGATATTTGCAAACACTCCCACCTGAAAAAAATAAAAAAAAAATGAGCAAAAACTAATTGATGTCTAAAAAAAAAAAAAGAATACTATTTTTGTATAACTTTTTTTTTCATTTTTCCAATAAAAGTTAATACTGTGCTTCCTTGAGCGCAAAAATGCCTAATTCACATAATCACAGAATCATCTAGGTTGGAAGAGACCTCCAAGATCACCGAGTCCAACCTCTGACCTAACACTAACAAGTCCTCCAATAAACCATATCACTAAGCTCTACATCTAAACATCTTTTGAAGACCTCCAGGGGTGGTGACTCAACCACTTCCCTGGACAGCCCATTCCAATGCCTAACAACCCTTTCAGTAAAGAAGTTCTTCCTAATATCCAACCTAAACCTCCCCTGGCGCAACTTTATCCCATTCCCCCTTGTCCTGTCACCAGGCACGTGGGAGAACAGACCAACCCCACTCTCGCTACAGCCTCCTTTAAGGTACCTGTAGAGTGCGATAAGGTCACCCCTGAGCCTCCTCTTCTCCAAACTGAACAACCCCAGCTCCCTCAGCCGATCCTTGTACGACTTGTTCTCCAGACCCCTCACCAGCTTCGTTGCCCTTCTCTGGACACACTCGAGCACCTCCATGTCCTTCTTGTAGCGAGGGGCCCAAAACTGAACACAGTACTCGAGGTGCGGCCTCACCAGAGCCGAGTACAGGGGGACAATCACTTCCCTAGCCCTGCTGGCCACACTGCTTCTTATGCAAGCCAGGATGCTGTTGGCCTTCTTGGCCACCTGAGCACACTGCTGGCTCATATTCAGCCGACTATCAACCAAAACTCCCAGGTCCTTCTCTGCCAGGCAGCTTTCTAACCCCTCATCTCCTGGCCCGTAGCACTGCTTGGGCTTGTTGTGCCCCAACTACTTTGTCTACCTAGCAGTTTTCACAGACCTACAATAGATTTTGTTTTTAAATTGCTCTTTACATGTTATCACAAAAGAATATTTTTGCTGAGCTGCTGCTGCCATGACACTTGTCCAGGATAATACCACTGTAACTGGATGATCTTGCCTCAGATGATTTAGTTGTTTTGTTGAAAACGAAAGTTTAGTAAACAGCCATGAAAGTTTTCAAATTTAAACTGGGTCGAGATAAACATTCAAATGCAGCTATCAGACTCCATGGGAAAAAACTCAAATTTAGGTTCCCCATGAACACTGTGGCTTGAGATCTGTCAGCTTCCTCAGTTTTATTTATTTTTTTTCCATACTTTTAAAACATATTCCTCAACACTAAATGAAATGCCTAAAATCTGGAAATTTTACATGAGCAACAACCTAGTCTGCTCAAAATTTCTCTATAGCTTGTTTGATGTCATTTAATTCCTTAATATTGGAACTGGTCAGCAATGCTCCTACTTTGGAATTCAGTCCCCATTTGTTTGTTGTCTTGTGGTAGGTTGCTGTACTTTCTCTGGGCCTGATTCAAAGATGTTGCTCTTAATCCTGCAATATTTTCTTGGAGCTAGATGTTATTTTACAGTGTATGCTTAGATGTAAATAGGAAGTAAAAACTGCTGAATTGAGATACGTGCTATTTGTATTTTATGTCCCGTTACATGCAGTATATATAAACTGCTAACGATGGCCAGGAAGCCAGTTCAGGTACTGCATCACATCATCCACACGGCTCCTTGGTTTACTTTGGATCATTCCAAAGCTGGAGTTGGGAGTGCTCCCAAATGCTAGGATGAATGACAGTGCATCAAATTTAGCTTCCTCTACCTACACAGTCTTTTAAAAAAACTAACTCAGAATATTTAGCGCTCTCAAGTGCACCCTCTTGCCACTCTCTCGGTTCTTTCTGTAACCTCAGTTTCATGCAATAAAATCAAAACCTCTCTGATAATCTGCATTATTACAGACACTTTGAAATTCTAAAATTGCACAATAATAATTAGGACAACAGAGCAGCACGATGTGGGGATCAGAAGATAGCCAGGCCCAAAGGCTGGGCACCCTGAATTTTGGACAATCTACCCTCAAAGAGGCAACCCTTAAGTAGTGTAGATACAAATCTATACGCATTACTTTGTGGATAGATAGAGTTGTTTAGATATTTGAAATCTGTACTGTTGCGAATGTGAGGGAAAAACAAACAAAAAAACAAACAAATCCAATGTTGTTTTTCTGAGCTATACTTGCAGGTATGGGCAGGATTAATACAAGCATCTTATCTGTATCACTGATGATGTACATTGTACACATTGGAACCTCATTCTCTTCAAGTCTGTACCCAACTTGAACCATCACTTCCATTCATATTAACTTTTGTGAACAGTGAATCTTCCCATCAAACTCAAAATGTGTGCAAGGGACTTTGTCATCTTACAAAACTGCTGTGCCGTGGGTCTTAAAACACATTGTTAATAGAGGACACATTTCAATCAATCTGCAAAGATTGAGAGGATGTGATGAGAAAGATGGAAATAAGCAGCAAGGTGGCAGCAGCAGTGATTGTTTCTCCTGTTTGTGACTGTCTTTTGTGGAGCAGGGCAGAGGAGTGAGGTTTGGGGACCTCACTGCCACATCTTGAGAGGGTAGCCCAGAGAGATTGTGGATGCCCTATCCATGGAGGTGTTCAAGACCAGGTTAGATGAGTCCCTGAGCAATCTGATCTAGTGGGTGGCATCCCTGCCTATGGCAGGGGGTTGGAACAAGATGATCTTTAAGGTCCCATCTGACCCAAGACATTGCATGCTTCTATGATCTGTAAATCTCAGTTTCTGCGAATGTTAGCCTTGTCTTAGTTTTAAGGCTTTAAGAATCTCCCAATTTGTAAAGAGTTCTACAGTTCAATATAAAAAAGATCCAAAATTGTGTAAACTTTCCAGAAGACCATGTAGAATATTTTAGCCTGGCAAATAAGGCAATTGAATCTAGATTTTTCCTATTTACAGTCAAAACCCATTTTATTTCAAAATAAACAAACATGGTGCTGGAATCCTTACTCTGAATCAAACAATTATAGAAAAGCAATGGCAGAGGGGCAGTGAGAGGTCTTTTCTTCTCCCCTTTGTGCTGAAGAATGATCTATCCTGGTGCTCCTCAATCTCTGTTCATAGACTTGATATTTAACTGTACTATAAAAAAAAAATCTGCTATTTTTCTTACTCAGACTTTTCTGTAGGACTTCATGACTGGACAACAGAATTTGCCCATTGCTTTGTGCTAGGATAATTTATGAGTTTCCAAGCAAAGGACTTAACCATCTTCATTATGTAATGCCAAATATTCAGACAATAGAAGCTAAGCCTGTTGTCAAATCGCATTTTCAATTGACATTCTGCGAGACATTAGGAGTCACTACATATATCTTCAGTGCATGTGGGAGTCATGACATTAAAAATGACATAAAACTTATTATGCAGACAGAAAATAAACATTTTCTTCCCTTAAAGAATTTAAGATTGATGGATAATTACTTTGCTTGCCAAGGAGAGACTTCAGTGATCAGTATAAATCATAAGGTCATTAAATTGGTAGGGCAATGAGAGATAAATCAGTGCCCTGAAGATGACTTGTAATTGCTTGTTGCAGGATACATGGCTGAATGATATTTTGTAAAGACCATACTGTGCATCTATCTAATTGGGTTGGATGTGTTAGAGAGTCTATAACAGAGCTAGCTGAATAAGTCAAAGACCACCCACATATGAACCAAATGACTTACGTGTCTGTGGGACACTCAGGAAAATCTGTACTTACTGCTCTATCTCAACTTCATCAGGAACTTCCTAGGCTGCCTTAAAAAAGGATAGAGAAAGAAACAAAAGGTTGATGCAATTCATTTTGTGTAATGCTTCTAAAACCAATGATATGGAGACAAAAGTGACATGCAGTCATAGCGACAGCTATGCTATTTTGGAATGCTCTGCATGTACATATTTCATAATTGGATTCAAGTGACCAGAAAGTGACACTTCTCCCATAAGCAGTCAGACAGCTCTTGCAGCCAAATCTGATAAATCATTTGGAATCAAAATCTTAAGAAATTAAGACTTTGCAGTTTGTGACCTTTTAGTACTGGGGGTTTACAAATAATATATTCATAAAAATCAGCTTAATTAACATGTGCATCTGGAGAAAGGCACTAAATAGGTATTATAAAATTGAAATAAATTGTAGTACAGGGTTATCAGTGGGCTTTATAGTCTAGAGAATTGCCTCATGTCTGTTTCACAACCCGGGCAAAATGAATGTTTATATATAATCTCCATTTATTTTACTGTTTTCCCTGTGAATTCTGATTTTTGTTTTGTTCTCATTTAATGTCTACATCCAGATTTACTTCAGTGTCATTTTATTTTAACATACCTGATATTAGAGAAGTAAAAGGCAGGAATTTATTAAATGTTGTTGCTTACTCAACATGCTTACATTTAAGCAAATGCATTTGTTTGGTAAGGATTACAGCAATACATTTATATGACATTAGGGCTTAATCAGTGGCTAATTCCAGTTGTACTGACAGCTGTACCAATAAAGAAAAGACATGTTCCCTATGTTCAGATGACTTAAAGATTACAAATGCGAATAGTAGTCTGGGCAAAAGTGATGCATCATGGAAATAAAATTTTAAAAAGTGTAATTGCAATAGTTTTATTAGCTACATATAGCAGCTGTTGGTTTTTGTTTGCTTGTTTTCTTTTAGGTTTTGTCTTTCTTAAAAAAAATGGGATAAAACATTATGAAAAGAGGGGACAGCATGAATAGACAGATTAAAAAAAAAAAAGCTAGAAAGGCAGAAAGTGAGGACTACATATTTGTCCAGTAGACTGCTAAGAAGAGTACAGTAAATCTGAGATTATTTAATCAGAATCTCCCAGTTTTATTGCTTTCTAACTGAGAATAGATGGGGACTCGGAAAGAGTTTGCAAACACATGAGCATTAGAGACTCTTCAGAGTGCTTATTAAAGCCATTCACTGTCTGCATATTGCCATGGCTACTATGCAAGCATGTAATTCAAAGAGCAGTGAACATGGCATCGTTCAGAAGTCCAAACATTATTCTAGATTAAAACTGTATTGCCCCAGTCTTTATAAGGAGCCAAAGCTAAAACTTCATCAGAGTTCCTCCAAAGCTTACAAGCTGTTCAAAATTGAGATTCATCCTTCTGAATGAAGCTGGTCAGTATCTTTCTAAAACCAAAGTAGATGAATAAAACAACAGATTTATTTTCCACATTTTTCTAATGGTCGAATCCAGTTTTAAATTTCATTTATGTTTATATTCCATGTTAAAGCTTCGATGGTAAATGAGTGAGAAGCTCTGGCAAAATAGCTTGCAGTCTGTTGAATTCAAGGTAAATCTACTTGGCTGATTTAGAATGATGAACTCAGCTATCTGGAGGGTTTCACAGCTCTCTCAGCTTGCCTGAATTATGCCATGTTAGCCTTCAGAAGAAAATACAAATAATTTGAAATATGTGGTAACAAGTACAATTAAAAATACACTGCAGTGCCAACCATTGTTAGTTTTAACATGGATACTTCACTCCAGTAGTCACAATCTCCTAGTAAAACTAGTTTGCTGAACATAATGGAATGGTGATATTCTGTTTACCACTTGATTATACTCTATTTTCACTTACCCTTTGTCAAACCTTTTGAGTCATGACAATTTCTTTTTCCTGTCAAGATTAAAACAAGGGACATTTTCTTTTATCCATGAGTAACAATGAGAGAAATCGGCTAGACTTTTAGTAAGTGATGAACTTGTTACCTTTCTGCACTGGTTTCTTGAAGAACGTGTTAAGCTAGATTTTCAGTTGTGATAGTTCTGTGCTGTTACATCAAATCTGGTTATTTAAATATAAGCAAATAAAGTAGGGAGTCGGGAAGATAGTACACAGGAGAGGTGAACAGGGTAGGCCTCAGACATTTTAACTCTGAACTTTGTTAAATTACTGTATTTATGAAATAAATATAAAGGTTTAAAGATTTCAAGGCTTCAGTTGGATAAACTAGAGCCCTAGTATCTGCTGCTGTTCATTGCTCTGTAGCCACATCTTTGTATACAGTAGGGAAAAACAAGCCTTTGCAGACTCTTCCAAATAATGATCTTGAATAGCTTTCTTGGACTCAAACACTTTAAAAGTTTCTATTTTACCAGAACTACCCCCTTTACCAGGGACGTATATTCTTTTTTCAGCACCACTGGTGGACATTTTCATTTCCACCATCACCGTCTCAATAGCGAAGGGGAAGACCATAGGGCACTGAATTGCCACAGATTGGCAGTTTTACTTAAAGTGAATCTTCATGATGGTGTGTGATCTATGCTTCATATATTAGATAAAGAGATGGTCCTCCTCATAAGCTTGGATGCTTACGTCTAAAGGGTACAGAAGGTTAGATACCATTTTTGAGTCACCACCAATAAATGTCTTTGAGAACAAATCAGACATTTAGTTAGGGAAGTAAACTAGATCTTTCCTACCTCTGTTTTCCACAGTTCTGTGCTAGCCCCATGACATTCTTTTCCATGTTTCCTACCCTTTCACACTGACCTGATAAAAGAATTGCAAACATGGGAGATGAAATTTCAGTATTACCCAGAGCAGCAGATGGAAAGAGGGAAGTCAGAACCATTAAACCATTTCTTCTTTTATTCTGGGAATTAAAGTTGAGGATAAGAGGTGTTTTCCCTTGGCCAGGGAGGCAGAGGGAAAGGAGGGATAATGCCAGCTGCTCTGTTACCCACGAAAGCAAGATCTCACTAATTCGATGTTCTTTCCCACCTACATATAGAGAATAATTATCTCCTAAAAATATTTATACATCCATATTGATTTCAAATAGAACACATGCTTCCAAAAATGTAATAGAGAGATGTATGTTCCAATAATGAAGGTTATAAAATATTTAAATACTTCCTCCGCTTCTCTCAAGAGGAAATGCCAAATAGCGAAGAGGAAGGAGATTCCAACTTCTCTTGTTTTTAGTGTGAGGTTCTTATTCCCCTTTGCTTTATCACTCTCTGCTCCCAGAATAAAAAACTATTACTATTTTGTGATGCATATCCTGATCCAAACTTCATACATATGTATTGCCATATGTTTCACACATCATATGCTTTCCTTAGTTTCATTTCAGGTTCAACATCAACACTCTTTACCCATCACGCTTATATACACATACTTTGTTCATTTCACACATCTTCCTATGTTTGCAGAGTCAAATACAGAAAGAAGTTGAATTGACTAATATATCTTATGTGGAAGAAGCAACTCAAGCCCGTGTGTAGGCCCTTCTGTCATTCTTACTCGCTGCTTACTTAAAAAGACTAATAGAAGATATTCCCTGACTATATGAATCTAAACTATACTCTCTTGCCTGTGAAGGAGTGAAATTTCAGAGAAATTAAGAAAAACAATTATTTTATGTAAAGCACCAGGACAAAATGCAAGCAGATTTGAATATCCCTAGGCAGCATTACAAACTCCAATTTTAGATTCCTTGCTACCTAGTGGAATCCCTTGCTCTGCTTAATGCGGAGGTTACCCTGGGTACAGGTAGTTATTGAATTAGGGATCCTCCAAGGCCAACACCCTGGACATGGTGCAACCTAGAGCAAAGTCGCAGCTTGCTGCTGCAACGCAGGGTGCTCGAGAGAAGAGACCTAGAAACAAGTTTTAGACTCCAAAAAGGGTCTCAGGCTTTTTCAGGCAATCAGGTCCCAGCTATACAAAAAGAATCCTGCTTCTAAGGAGTGAATGACAAAGAAAATATGACAGAAAGGGAGGGCTGGAGGTGTTTGTTCTCAACTTTAAATTTCCTAAGAAATTACCAAGGAACTGCCTATGGACTTTTTGGATTTGAAGCATTCTTCTAAGATAAAAGAATGTGACGGATAAGTGAAATGACTGCTACAGAGGGCACACAAAGGATGTTCCCCTGGAATTTCAAGGTGGGATGGGTTTTGTTATTTTGTTTACTTGGTTGTTTTTTGTTTGTTTGTTTTTGTTGCTTTTGCTTGCTTGCTCGTTTGTTTGTTTTCCCCTGCATTATAGTTGAAGTCTGGGACTTTAATTTTATTTTATTTTTTTCACACTGTGATTTACCAGCCAGATAGCTGAGGAATGAGTTATAATGATTTTTTTTTTTTTAACCGGGAATGAGATGATATAGCAGTCTTTTTCCTAATTTTTGCTCTTAGCCCGCAATGACGTCATTCCAGTTTTATAATGTACTTGAAGCAGATATTGTGAAATAGCATTTCTTATTATGTTTAAATTTTACAATCTCCACTTACAGTGTACAAGAACATCAGCACTTGGAATTGTGAATGGTGTATAATAGTGCTAGGTATCTCACCAATGTATTTTCAGATCTTATAAGGGAATATTGTATGCGTTTCTAGACAGTGATCCTTTTGTTTTCTACTTTGCATTGTAGTTATGGCTATGGATAGGAAGTATTTACGTTGTGGATGCTTAAAAATGGTTACAAAATTAAGAGTTCTTTTCTGCTTTAGTGGAAGAATTTGGTTGGTTTCATGACTCGTAATATTTTGGATCCCAAACTGAGAGATCTGCAGTTATGGCGTTATTCATGGACAAGCTGACTTTTGGACCTTTTGGACATCAAAGAACAAATTTTGGATTATTTTGAAAATGTTTACAGTAATTAACATAACAATTTTAGATTAGCGATAACAGAATCACTGTTCTTACATATGAGGTGGCTTACCAAAATTTACTGGTGCAGGAGTTCTATTCTACTGATACCAGAGAAAAAGTAGATGGGTTTCACAAAATGCAAATGTCACAGTTCTCTGTGTGAGGGGCATACAAAATTTGGATGTTTTCATTTATATCTCTTTCATTCTTTGTCAAATATAATTCAGTTTTAACTGTGTACTGCAGTTCTATTTCAGTAAGTGTGAGAATGAGACATGCTATAATAAAGCTAGTAGTTTAGTGAGTTGAGTGCTCACCAGGAAAGTGGAATACCTTGGTTTATCTCCCTTCTCCAAATTCTGAGAAATAAGGAGAGCAGATAGTATTTCAACAACAGGGCTGCGAGATAAATTGAATGTACATTCACAACACTCTCAGTCAGTCACCCACAATGGTACTGATGTGTGGATGTGTTGTGAGACACCCAGTGCAAAAGACAGGCTCTAGAAATAGGTAGGTCAGGATCCCTTGTGAACGTAGGCCTGAGACAGACCAGAGAGCAGTTTGGTAGCATGAAGTCCACAGGCATCTCCTGACAAAACTGAGACTCTGAAGGAGAAGGTTTGGTGCTACAGAATTACATCATGAGGGCAGCAAAATAGTGGTTTCAGGAATCTCTTTTGTGCTTGAATGTGGGACTTGTCAAATGGTGACATTGTAATGTGCTGACTCTAGTAATACTAGAAAATTGTGTCTTACTGTTTTTAATGGGTAAATACTGTTAAAATAATTTAGTATCAGTAGGCTCAGGAAAGAATGAGTGCCACAACCTCCTGATCTAACAGTACAACTTCATACAGAAGAAGTTTATAAAAGGAACTGTAAGCTACAACTACCTCTGTATCTGTATTTGTAGTTAGATAGTTTTTCAAAGCACAACTGCCAGACTTGGTCACCCAGGATATCCCCTCATTTTTTACAACCCTGAAAGAAGCAAACATTGACACAGATAAAAGAAGGTTATACAGGGAATGTTTGGCGTATTTTCCTTGGCTATACAGTGAAGAATTATGTTAGTAGGAATAAGGCACTTAAATACTTACAGGTTCTTAGGATCTAAGTGGAAACGAATGTAACTTGCAAACAGTGATTGAGCTTTATTCTTTCTCTTCCAGAAAAATAGCTTTTACCCCCAAATGAAAAGAAAAGAAAAAAAAAAAAAGGGAAAAAAATCACAAAAAATTCTTCCAATAATTACTGAACCCCTATAAACCAGGATTGCACATGCTTAAGCACAAAATCACAATATCCCTTGTGACAGGTATTTGAGTAAAATTTGGAGGAGGAAGAGAGAAGCAAGCAAGCTTTTCTTGTATATATTTAAGAGCTAGAAAGGGAAAAAAATCTTCACAGGAAAAAGACAAACAAAAATACAAAACCAACTGTCATGGACAAGCAGCCTTTGAGGAAGGAGGTAGGAATTAAGTGTTGTGTTGTCTAAGGGTATAGCTGTCTTAGAAGGATCCTGCTCAGATCACTAACTTGATCTGCTCAGTGCAACAAACCCCATGGTATGGGTGAGAGCTATTTCCTTAGAATTCTGCAATATCCTGGTTCATCACCACTGTTAAACTTTGTGGGGGGAAGCACCTCACTTGACCTCTACCCTTTCAGAACCCTAAATATCAGAGGAAACAACCATTCATTTGGTATTTATACTGATAAGAATACTGCTTTATTCTCCTTTGACATTTATATACAGTTACATTATGGTTGTTCAGATAAATGTCAAATGAAAGGTTTCCAAATCTGACATTTTTTAATAGTATGCCTAAAAATGTTGTGGTCAAATGAAGGACTGTGATTCATGTGGCACTTAAAATGGTCTACCTGTCTTCTGCACACAACTTGAAGGCTAATTCCAGTTAAGCAGAGATCAGAATGGTAGCACCCAACCAGAAAGGAGAACGGGAGAGTTCTCTGCGGAATTAATCAAGTCAAAGCATAAAACACCATTTTCAATACCAAATTTACTTGTTTGTAGATATTTGATGTTTTGTGGGATTTTGATTTAGCAAATTTAGTAGAACACAGCAAGATACCAAAATCACCAATACATGTGCACACGTCACTTAAGAGAATACAAGAATTGCATTGTGTGGTTGAACCACAGTACAACTCTAATTCTAATTATTGTTCTTTATAATATTCTCACTGTCAAGATACTGGCATCCACAGTTGCCATAAAGGAATACATAGTTTGAAACCAGCTCATCGGAAAAGGACTTGTGAGAGTGTAGTTGCAGCTACATTTTTAGTTTTCAAGTATGTGTAGATGTACCAAAGACGGTATCTAGAGTCACTCCTTAGCGTTGCAACAAAATTCTAAAAATAAAATTAATTGAGAACACTTTTTCTTCTTTACTGATTACCTTTAGTTCAAACACCTTTTTGAAGCTAGGCAGAGTATCCTCAAATCAAGTCTCTTATGGGCAGTAATTTAACTTGAACGATAGAAGGCAGGAAGAGAGATCTTTCCACTTCACCTGCATCATTCTTCCAGTCTCTTTTTTCCACATCTTTTTTTTATGAGTAATCATATTGTTTTTAATAATACAAAGAAAATTTGCATATTTGAGATGAAGGAAGCTCTCTTCTGAACTTCTATTCATAAATTTTATTCTAAAGATGCAATTGATATTGTGAGCTCTAGATCTACCTTTTTAACAGCAATGTGTAGTTGATTGCGAGGTTTTGTCATATTAAGTCTCTGCTTTCTCTCTGTATCTCCATGGAATCAGGTATATAAAGGGAATTATTTCAGCTGTTCATGGGACATTTTATTCAATTATACATACCACCTTTTCCTGGCAGCATGCCTAGAAATATCTCACTATGATTCAAACAATGATCATTAGATATCATTAATTCCCTCCATGGAACAAGACAATAAGGAAAGTTCTGGGTAAGCTAGTTTTCATTTTCACCTAGTTCTATGTGCTTTTATCTCCTGGAATTCTCTGTTAAAAGGAAAAATGTCTGCTCACCACTGCCACCTACATTCCTCCACTGGTGTTATCAGCCATATTCATTAAATGGTCATAGGCCAAAAGTTCAACAATTTAGGCTCTGTATGCAGATTTCTTTATACAGTTGAAACTGGTTTGGGTCCAGTTTTTGTCTGAAACATGTGTTAGTCTTTAGGGTTTTGTGCCTGCTTTGGCACCTAACTCTTCCATAGACCCTGAACTTTTCACCATGCACTGAAGAAGTATAGACACCAAAGAAGCTCAAACCTCATACTATAGAGATAAGAAACTGATGCATAGCTTCAAAATGGCCACTTCTATTTTTTTTCATGAGGCAAAATGTTATAGCATACTTGTATATTACAGTGGCTATTTAATCATTTTACACGTTGAAGAGGAAACTGAAATCAGAATTTGAAAATTTGAAATTTGATTTGAAAACAATTATGAATTATAAAAATATATTTCTTTTAATGCAATCATAGATTTGAGTCTGAATCGATAGTATATTGAAACAGGCAGTATTCCTTTTACTGATATTTGTAATTTGTTCATGAAAAAGAATTTCACCCATCAAAAATTTTTAATTATATTGGCTGATCATTGCAGCATTGCAGATGTGAGCAAGCATAATGTTTAAAGGCAGAAAGAAAATCTGTATACTGTGGACTCGTTTCATCATTTTGATGTGTGTGCAGATGAATAATGGGGAAAGTAGAAGGGAGAGAACTAGAAAAATGTTAGAAAGTAGAATGATCAAACCAAGTAACCTAGTATTTGCAAACTGGTATTTCTTGCATATTTATCTTAAAGTTGAGGACATGACAAGGGAAGCAAACAAATCCTAAACATTTTATTTCATGTTATTTAGCCCGTGATAAATGAAAATGTATCTTGCAATTACAGACTAATCACTGGAAAAGAAATCTGTCATAATTCCAGTACAAAACATTTCCAGTGGGGGCCCTGATCACTATGACACTTCAAAGAACAGAACAAACCAGCTTTGTCAAAATAACATTTTTGTCATTTTAGATGGAGAGTTCTGAACTAGATAGATAGAAGATTTTGTCTGAGGTTTGTTGAATGTGGGAAGTCTGTGGAAAAGACACAAACTGAATTTGGATCCAGATCAGACTTAACCATTTTACTGTCGTTCTTTTAATTCCCAGAGCACTCACAGGACTTCCCTAAGGACATAAGATTAAAACTCAACTGTAAATAATAGGTGTGATTTTCTTAAAAAAGATTACTTCAGTTGTACTAGATGAAACATTTATGTTATTGAACAAGGAATTTAATTATTTGTTCTTAAATGCATGGATTTTTTATATTTTCTTAATCTTGTCTCACTCTGTTGTCACAGAAAAACAAAACAAAACAAAACTAAACTAAATTTCCTCTTAGGTTCAGATTTTCAGTATCATTTTACCAGTGCTGGCCAGAAGAGCTATCATATGGGAACAGACGTGCTCAAACTTCATGAAAAATATTTTAATTTTATTAAGCATAATAAATATAGCCATTCTTTTCATCATACAATTAAATAAATGTCAGAATTGGAAACACTTGTTTAGTGTTAATAAACATGGTATCTGGGTTGATACTAATTGTGGTATTCTTTCTTTAGGATAGAAACTATTTCCATGGAAGATGCTCCCCATTGATGACTTGACATTAGCACTGATCAGCCATTCAGTTGGATAGTCCCGAACAACTCTTCAGGAACTGTTGGAGGAATTTTTTTAATTTTTGAAACCTATCCAAAGGTATTTAGATTTTTTTATCTCAGAAAATAGTGGTAATGAAAATTAATTTTATGCATATTTACTTCACCAACATTTCTGTTAGATGACAGATATGAAATTGGCATAGATTTACATAGATTCATATAGTTTACATAGATTCGTATTGAATATCCTTGCACAGGATTTAACAGGACTAATTAGTTAGGGCTCTCAGATATATAACTTTTTGGCTATATGTCCTTTTTTAATGAAAACTAAAACTTCTGAAATATTACAGAATAACATACAAAATAACATACATACAAAATAACATACAAAATAACCTGGAAACAGAAAAAATATATTGCTTAATTCTATCTACTTCAGCAGGAAAGGAAACAAAAGAATAAGAGATATTAAAGTATGAGATTTACTTAACTGAACTGTTCAAAGGTATTCCACAGAACTTAAAAAACATGTTATATGCTTTTTATTTTATTTTAATCATTATCCATCCTTATACAAAGAAACACTTTAAAATGAATGGGAAAAAATTAGTCTGTGCTTCTTCCAAAACACGTACTTCAAATGAGGTTAAAAGAGAATAATACACATATATATTTATCAGAAACATCCCTTATAAACCTCAGAGAGACCAGTCAGAAAAGAATGGTCATTGCCACACTTGGAGTTTTGTTTTTCCACATCTGGACCAGGTTTGCCTTCTCACCATGAGGAGGAAATTCACATCTGCTGAAGTTTTTGTACTAATTTATAATTCCAGCTGCTAAAATTTGAAACAGACCTCAGTTAAATGAAAAGGCAATGTTTAAAACAAACAAACAAACAAACAAACAAAAAAACTTCATAACGTATTCCATAAGATGGGGGAAGTGTACGGGCAGAAAAAGGATGTTTATAAGTCATTACAGCCAGAGAATCAAGGAACCCAAATAAAATTATCATGGAGATAAGAGAGGATCTTTAATACAATTTCTTACATGTTAAGATCTGTAAGAAGTTGCATGGCCAAAATCCCTACTTCTCATTTATAACGTTTTTGTCTGTATCGGAGAATCTGAAGTGAGAAAGCACATTATGGTTTTCTAGTCGGGTCACATTTTAGATGCATTTGACTTTGGATCTGATTCTGTGTTGGTTTGTTGTTTGTTTGTTTTTTCTTTTCTTTGAATCTCCATGATAGATTAAAGAACCACTGATCATACATTGGCACCTACTATACCAAATCATCACATCAGTAGATGAGCAAAACTACCAACACAAAAGAACATCCAAAGAGACAATCAGAAGGTAGGCAGCACTAAAATTTGAAATAGGCAACTGGATTGACTAGTTCTGGAAAAAGATAGACCAGATCTGAGATGGTAGAAATGTGGATGCTTTCACACAAATTATGGAAAATTATATTAACTAAAATTTGTTGGCATTAAATTAATAAAATAATGCCTATATAGATAAACATATAGAGTTTACATAATTTAAAAATGACTGTGTTATAGATGCAATTTATTTAGACAAGGGAGACCATACATTTCCTTACAATAATTAGGCTCCAAAAAGACAGATTGGATAGAAGACAATCTATATAGCATGTCATTCATTTTAAGACTATACTAGAATAATAAAAACTGTTATTTTCTTGGTAGGAAGAAGCCAGGGTTCATCAGTCACTGCCAGATTGTTGGGGGGAAATTGTATTGTCAAAGTAGAGGAAACAACTAATACAGCATCTGATAGCTCTTTTGTTTTACAGTGGATCCTTTAACATTGATAAAGCTTGAAAGACAGAGTCCATCAAATACCCTGAAAGTTACAGGAATAATTTTTTGAAACCCCAAAAGTAGCAACTGATTATTTCATTTTCCTTTCTGAGGTCTTCTGCTCAGATGTTTGACATTAAGACTTGAAATTTAGGGATATAAGAGGAGTCTCTTATAACATAAGGAATCTCTATAACATAAAACTAAAGGAAGGAAAACAGATTAGAAAACATTTAAAAGTACAAGTTTAGGAAATACTGTGGTTTTTTTTTTAATACAATGATGTAAATCTTAAGGAAACATAAGAATTAGTCATAGCTCTCTCTGATCTCACAGAAATCGGAATCAAGTAATTTGTTGAGACTCCTGAACTCTTAAAGTTGCTTTATTTTGAAACAAAAATGCTACAGATGTATTGCATGGAAGCTACATTTAATGGAAATGGAGATTGATTCCTAATTGCACTTGTTGCAAGTGAACATCGTAAATTAAAAATTATTTTTTGCATACTGTAAGCTAAATATTATACTTCTATTCTACATTACATTAGTTGCCATTTATAAAACAAACAGAGCAAGACTATAGTTACTTTTTCATGCTAATTATAAATAGCATTATACTTTTAATAAAAGTAAGCATATCTGATATATTTACAAGAGTATTACAAAAAAGAGTTTGAAAGAAATGCTGAAACAAGTAAAACTGTATTACCAAAAAGCTCTTAGCTCCATTAATCTATACTTGAAAATGTATTATTGTCTTGTTTATTTATGAACGGTTTGGACTGCTCAGGAAATTTCTAGTGAAACAAAGTTTACATGCAATACTAATATGTTTGAAATTTTACACTGTTGGTAGCAATTTTTAGCAACCAAAGGAAAGCTTTGGCTTTTATTAGGCAAATTGAAGAGACAAAAAATATGTTTTGCCTCAGAAGTTTTCTATTTTTTTTTTATTATTTCTAGAAGAAATTTAGAATTATCAAATTTCCTTGCAGCACATTGCAGCACATTGTCAGAATGTTTAATTTTGGAACAAACCAAATTTTTTCTTAAACTTAAAAATCTCTTTTTTTATGTCACTTTCTTATTAAACTTAAGTTTTTCACGTGGTCTACAACTTACATGTTTAGGTGTAGTTAAATTTGAAGGTAAGTGTGTACAAGTTTTATTTGCCAGAGACTGGGAGTGGAGTCTATCTATTTGTTTAACAATATTTTAATAGCTAGTGATCAGGACATTCTCCTGACTGTGGGAGTCTTCGGTTTTTATCCTTGATTTCATATTTTCTCCAGTGAGTCTGTAGTAGAAAACACCTTTACAAAGTTAAGAACAAACAGCAGTGTGTGTTTATTTCCTTTCAGATTTGCTGTGAACCACACTTCCAGGAGGTGATGTCAGCAAATAAAGAAGCGGTGGTTTTAGACTTAAACATCTAAATTCTCATTATTCCACAGACTGGTAAGTCTTTTACTTAATTTTGCTCTAAGTGCAAAACTACTATATTCAAGCCAAAACATAAGGTGGGCAGAAGAGGAGGAGCTGCTTGCTAAGCCAATTACAAAGAGGCACAGCTCCTGAATTTAAGAAGCAGCAGTAGAGAGGAGAAGAGCTAAAATGAGTTTTCTCTGATGATTGATGAAATATTTATGATGCGTCATTCTCATAGAGAAGAGGATTATTGGAATATCAAACTACTACTCGGTGTTTCTTAAGAGTAATTACTTTTTACCCTATTCGGCCCACGTTTGATACTATGTCAGCATAACTCACGTTTCAAGTAAGTTATTCTTTATTAATAGTCATCTTGCATCAAGCAGCAGAGGCCTTCAAGCTGACAAAAACAGAGTTTCTAACTCTCTTATTTAAGATTCTTAATTATTTACAGTAGACTTGGAAAACAATACAATAACATACAACTGAATTTCAAGATCAGAGCTCATAGCCTTTATTTTTAGGAATTTGGCCATACAACAGCCTATATGCAGTACAACATACAATACTCTGAAATCTGTTTCCTATTACGTTTTATTGTGCTTAGCCTTTTAGCATATGGATTTTGGTGATCTTAAGGAATGCATAATTATGTTATTTTTAGACATATAGTGAGGTAACTTGGTTAATAATTAGATATTCTGAAATTAAATTGGTCTAAAAGATTTTCACAAAATCTAATATATGGTAATTTTGCAGAAAGTATAAAAATAGAACATCCTTTACCTCAATCACCTTAATTATCCCCACATTGTGTTAAAAATGTCCTCCTTGTGAATGAAAATTTAACAGTAGGTTTACATTTTCAGCACATCTAAATTAGTTATCTGGAAAAAGATCACCTGTAGGAAACTGAGTGGTTTTAACTCTCTTGAAATATCACTCTCTGTTGTGATACCAAGTGTGAAAGAATGTCAATGTTTGAGAAGACATCTGCAAACCATGACCTACTGTTTCACTTGCTGATGCAGCATCATGAAACAGTAGTACATCATGAAAATCATGTCCCTCCATTAAAGAATCAAATACAATTTTAAGTCATTGTGGGGAACATTGCAATGCAGTTAACTACCATTCACTGTCTGAACAAAATTAATTTTTTGTTATACTTTAGCACTAACTTTAAGCATAAAATTCAATCCCTCTCTCCTATGCTCTATTATTCTATATTACTTGGTCTTTTCTTTCACAAGAACTTTGGCAATAAAATGAATGTTTTCAGCACCTGAAAAATAATGCAATTACAGGAATTTCCTGAGTGGAGCCTGTTTGGTTACCTCTGGGAAAAAGCTGCCAGTCAGGGTTGTGACAGGAGTCAGCAGAGTTCTCCACGAGCAACAAGGGAGCAGAAAGTTCAGATCTTTGGGAAGACGGTTTCCTGAAGCATCACTTCACCATCCACCTTCTTTTAATTTCCTTTAATGAATGCAGCCGTGATGGAAATGTACAGAGAGAGATGGCCCTGCAGTGATGCAGACAGAACGTGGTAAGGGCAAATAGCTCTAAGGCAGCAAGAGAGAAAGTCTATAGGGCAAAGTTGCTGTGTTAATTCACCATGGAGCCTAAGATAAAGGGGAAAAAAAAAGAAGGGTAAAACTGGAAAATTCAAAAGAGTTTATAAATTTTGCGGAATGCCCAACTTACAAGGTCAAAACACACAAGGAATAAAAGCTACAAGACAGTGAATTTTAAAGCTTAATTTTTAGTTTATTATGTGGGTTTGGGATTCATTTGGACAAGCCTTTTTTGCTAGATTTACTGCATTGAACATATGACTGAAATACATATGTACTATCTAATATGCTGCTTCTCTCAAAACAGTAATTTAAGATGAATCTCATTAAAAACCCTCTTTCTGAACAGATAAACAAAGTAGTAATGTATTTTTAATGAGGTGAGGTGATTTCTTGCTGTGCGAATGTGCAGAGACCTGTAAAACTGCAGGTTTTTTTCCACCATGTGAGGATAATCATGAGTGTTTATCAATGCATCATTGTCCTATTTACTGGTGAGACTGACCTAGTGAGCTACATATAAGAACTAGGGACTCCTCTGCCAATAAAAAAGGTCAGTATAGCCATTTTGAAAAATTGCATTATTTCATTGTTTGAATTCTTATAATGTCATTGTCATAAACTTCCATGATCTTGTTTGAATTACACTTTTTGGTTGAATTTGCCATGACTTTTTTTTTCTTTCTTCTTCCTTTTTATTTTTTTATTTTTAACTCTGGCTATCCTGATAATGCTGATAATCACATTGAAGATGGCAGCCATCAGACCTGGGGAGGATTTCCTGAGGTTTCACCATGCTCTGAATAGTTTTTCATGGTAGGAAAGAAATCCACAAAACCTTTCCTCTTATGTTGGAGAAGCTTAGAAAATACAGAATTGTTTGCCTAGCAGTTTTTATTTTGTTGTATTTTTTACCTTTGTTTTGGAGGGAGGTACGGAAAGGATTAAAAAGGAGCAAGAAAGGTGTTCTCACAGCACAACACGACTGTTTTTAGAAAAACAAACCCAGAAAAAAGCTGAAAATGTAATATCTGAAATGCAGCTTCTGACATACAGAAATATCCCCCACCGATTGACAAAAAAAAAAAAAAGAAAAAAAAAAAAGACAGGAAACAAACTCCCCCAAATCAAAGAATAAAAGTAAATTATGATCTTTATCCAAACCCATCTGAACCTTTTTGGTTCCATTTAAAAAAGCACTGTGGATACCCTGGGAAATTTCAGTTCTTGACAATGTCATTCAGGCTAAATATATATTAGACAATTCAGATCATACTAGAGTAAGATGATGCCCAAAAATACATGATTCTGTGTATTTGTACATCTTGCTAAGGTATATGATTTTTTTCCTTACTATTACCTAAATTGATTTCTGACTTTTACGTATTATTACTGTGATTATTACTGTTTGGGGTTTGGCATTTGTTTTCCTTTTAATCTGGATCACAGACCTATTGCAAATTTATTTTGTAATGGAGGGGCTGCATCGTATTTTACACTAAATAAATTATTTCTTATTGTTCTCAATTTTTAATTTACGCTATTCATGGGATTATTACTCATTATCTAATTTTAGCAAAGCCCTAAAGTACAAAGCTAACTAATTTTGTTACAAGGCAATAGAAAAAGTTCAGATTTATGTAAAATCTCTGCTTCTGGGTACAGCTATATTATAGGTAGAAAATTTCAAGGAAAAGGCATAGTTTGATCAACAGGCATTTGAATTAATATTGAAATGGCTAATATATGTTGCATACAAAAAGACTGGTCTGAGAGAATCTTGGAAACTCTTTTCCTTTCATTTCCCATTTGTTGCAAAACTGCTTCCATAAAATAATGATTAAGTCTAAATTGGACTCCAAGAGGTTGTTAATACCATTTATATTGCAAGAGTATTTTGTGAATTATTGGCACTTAGTTCTTTCCAGTTGGGACTTGTGGAAACATATTTTTAAAGATCTAAGGCCAACTTGTTAGCTAATCAGTAATAATAAATACTGATCTCAATGTGCAGATTCTTGACAAAGACAAGAGAACTGTTTTAAAAGTACTTAATTTCAATGAATGGACATTACAGTTTTGAAGAAAACCGAGCAGTGCCATCTTTTGTTGGCAGAGACTAACTGCAACTTTCAAATGTCAATATTTAGATCGGTTCTGATTTGTACATAACTACTTTATATCAGAAGGTCATTTACTGCTAATAAGATGTTTTTCTTATTAAACACAAGAAAGAATATTCACTGTACCTGCTGAATATTTGCTGAAGAAGAAAAGACTTCAGGCATGAAGAGTTACCAACAAGAGTCAGGACTAGCACTTACATGCTATTTGACTGCTATACTTTTATAAATGAAAACACCTCAGGCAAAATCCGTAACAATAGATACCTTCTTTTGTTATAATAAAGACAATTCATTCAAATTTGATTTCATAACTGTAGCTGATGTTTTTATTATTATTATTTATTTCATTTTATTTTTTAAAAAGTGCCTAGCTGTAACTTAGACTGCTGCTGAATCACAGTTTATTTTCCAAGAAGAGATATCAAATCTAGGTTGGTCAGAAGGTCTTCATGTTCATTCTGTTCTGTAGCTCAGGAAGGAAAAGAGAAAATGAAAATTGGCAGGGAACGTACATGAAAATGCAGAAACTTAGTCTCAAATCTTACTCACTGTGTATTATGGCAGCTTAACAAGGAATGGTGCTTCATGATCAAAGCAGTTTGTAAGAAGTAGTGAGCTTTCATGGTGCCTTTCAAAACCAGGTGTATTGTAATTTTAAAATTGTTATCAATCCTTCATTTTCCCAAATAGAGAGACATGTCAGATCCATATCTATGTTTTTTGTATGTATAATTTGCTGACTTATTACTTCATATTTTAGTTGTTTCTGTCTTTTTTTATAACTGGGCAAATTAGAACTTTTAAACCTGCATATGTCTCAGTCTCTTGCTGAAGATGTACAATAGACCACCTATGGGCAACTGTGGTTTGATGACAGTACCTCAATGGGAGTTAAAAAAATATATATATTTACAGCATGTAATAAACAGGCTTATAATATTCACTGCATTACTTCTCCTGTTCTTCCTTCTCACTATACAGTAGATTCCCACCTGAAAATTCAAGATGGTGGAAGATGCTTATGGCACAGGGAAGAAAGTAAAGATGCCAGATGATATGAACCCTCAGCAATGTGAGTACTGTTCTTGAGTCATCCTTTCACCTGACTATCCCTCCTTACATAAAAAAGGGTGATTTGAAGGATAACACAGGCATGTAGAACTGTCACCAGCCATCTTAAACTACAGCAGGGAGCGTGAAACCTGAATTTTCCTCTACAATTGTAGCAGTAAAGGCTTCTTTATATTCCCCATGCAAATGGACCTCACTTTGAACACTGGGTGTATCTGGAAGAGCAACCACTATAATCTTGCTCTATCCAACCCCCAAGACGATATAAGCTCAAGAGACAGTAACACCCCCCCACACACCCCACACACACCCTGGGAATATACAAACCTGTACTATAAATATGTCACTTTGCTTTATAACCAAAATTGTTTTCTAAATCACTCTCAATACTACAAAATGTCTTTTCCTTTGGCTTCTCTAAATTTAGTTTTCAGCTTACAGTACTTGACCAGACCTTGAGGAATCTGATTTGTTTAGTTCTTAAGTTTTCAAATAGTCCATTTCCTTTAAAAAAGGATTGAGATAAAACATTATTTTGCTTTACTTACATTTTTCATGTACAGGAAATAAACTGGTTTGTATAAGACGAATAACAAACATTGTCAGATCTTAGTCTTTCTATCTGTCAAGATCCCAAATTTAGTAATATTCCAGTAGCTGGTATGAAGAGGCTTTGGAAGGTGCGTTGAAAGTGCCAAACAGCTCATCCTGTAAAAAAATAAATAGGGAAAGAATTCAGGATTAAGAAAGGACGCAACCCTCTCCTTCCAGTTACAGGGAATTGTGTTTTTCAGTGGCATCTCTGGTAGTCATGCCTTCCACAAGTCTGAAACTAAGCAGACCAGTTTAGAGATTTGTGTATAGTCTAGCTGTGCTAACCCCTGCTTACTCTACCATATTATCAGTAGCACTGATGGCTTTGGCAAGTCTCTGAATAAGAAGTAGACTTATTATATTAGACTTATGTATATATTCAGTGTGGAATGACTCATGTGGTCCTGAACTTAGAAAAGAAGAGAGCATGGCTGGAGACACACAAATTTCTGTTATTCATCTATGGAATAGCTTACAACCTTGACCCAAAGACTATTGCAAAGTCTGAGATATAAAATAAGGATTCTTATAACCCTTAGGTATGTCATTTTTTTTCAAAATCCAAAATCTAACTTGTGCAATAAAAAGCTCTCTCTATATGTTTTGATAAAAATAATTAGAATCTAAATATAATATATATATATTTAATGCATTAATATCTACAGTCAATGGGCTTATCATGCAATTTCTTCTCTCAGTTTTACCAACAGGCATGACAATGGCTGTATCACAGTTCCAAAAAAAAAACAACTTCAAAAATCTCATTTGGTTCTACAAATAAATCTATTTGCTCTATTTGCTCAAAGAGCAAACTCTTAATGAGCACATCCCTTTTAATCTCTGTGTATTTTGTTGACGCAAATCGTTAACAAAGTTTCACATGAAAATTATTGAGCAATTATTTCATTCTATTTCCTTAGCTTTCTTAGATATGTAAGCCCTCAATTTTAAAAGACATATTTTGAAATTCTTCTTTGTTATTTTCATTTTGAAAGTCTTCTTTATGTAACCTCTCTTAGAGACTTGTCAACAATGCTTTTACGCATATCAGCACACCATTACACATTAACAGCACATACAAATACCCTCATTATTTGTCTACTCCAGGTATAATAGTATCACTTATCACAAAAGCATTTATCTAAGCAATTTTTGCATGACATTTTGGAGGCGGTATTGTTTTTTGACCTAATAATACAATGACATTTGAGCAATTGGTATAGGAAGGGCAAAGTGGTTCTGCCCGTTAAGGGTACAATCAGTTGTCAACTGATACAAAAAAGGTAAGTTCACACACTGAATTCACTCTCAGCTGCCTTCATAGATCAGGAAGAGTTACTTTTCCCTTCTATAAAAGAATGAAAGTTCTAGAAAAATTGTACATGGTAAGTGGTGAGGAGGAAAGTAGCTGGATGGCTTCTCAAAAGTAATGCTCAAATTTAGGGTGAGAACAATGATGCTCTTCCTGGGTAAGAAGGGCTCTCTGACTTCTCTACTCAGTTCAGTTTTTCATGCAACAAAGTTTAAATTACAATGTCCAGCTCTTCAGTATTAAAAGTTAATTTAATTAAGGTGTGTTTTTTATTTAAAAAGCATGATTTTGGAAATTTGAATGTGATTATCCACTTATGGGCAATGCAAAAAGTCCATTATAATATCAAGTAAATAAGCAACACAAATCACTGGATCAACAATCAGTGTATTTCCTTTGATGACTGGGATTTTCAAACTATTCCCCTATATACTACAGAATGGCAGACAGCTATCTGCTGCTGGGAGTGAAATTGCTAGATTTGAGAAGCCTGGCATATCCTAGAGTGCTATAGTTAACTCATGATCTTGCACTTCCCTTACTAAGTTCTGCTTCCCAAGTAATTAGGTGGTATCTACTTACATGCAGTAGACTAACCTCTGTTTCACGCATTCGTGCCTCATTTCCTCATTTAATGCTCTTTTCAGTTTTGTTATTTATTTTCTTTAATATTACATTTCCAGCTCTACAGCCAGATGAGTCACACTCATTGCCATCCACAACAGCACTCTCCAAGGCCTGTGAAACAATAAGGTAATTTATAAAAGCTTTTCCACTGAAGAATACAGTCGGAGAAGCTAACCTTTATTTTAGTGGCACTTGAATTAGGACAAAGTTCCATTCAGAAAAGAGTGTTCATAATAAAATATAGAGGAACACAACGTATTTTATATTATTTTCAGAAAAAAAAAGAAAAGAGCCCTAATACCACAACCACAATGTACCAGGACAGTGGTGTGAGAGACAGTAGTTTACGTTCACATTTTTCTCATTCAGAAACATTAAAAAATAAAAATAGACTGAAATTTCAGAGTACTTTTCTTCTTTGCCATAGAAAAACAAAGATCAAGTTCTCAGAAATTCCTATATTAAATATAGAATAACTGATTTATTTCCTCACAGCAGGAGAGTAATTTCTCATTTTAAAATATTGTTTCCTCTAAATTGTATATTGTTCCCTGTTCAGTCATCGTTATCTGCCTACAATCATTACATTTTACAATTAGAATTTGGGATAAGAAAGTAATTGTTACTTTTCTGAAGGTGACATTATAATACCTATGGGGTAAAAAGAGGTAATCGCTGCTAACATAGCAGAAATCATGCTAGGCATGAATAAAGATATCCAGAACCAAAACAAAGAAGAATCTATTTACTGACAAAATATGGGAGAAATCCCATAGTCTTCCAATGAATGAAACTCTAATTGTTTCAGTTACATCAACAGATACTTGACCCTTGAAAGTACAGTACATATTTTTTTCTGTCATTTTAACCACAAGTCTCTGTTTAGTGATGATGATAGAAATATACACAATAAGAAGATGGAAAAACAGTTATTATTACTTACTTGCTTTTCTAAGGTAGGTAACTCCATTGACTCCAGTGGAATTACATCAGTACATGATACGGTTTAGTGCAGGACTTGTTAGTGTTAGGTCAGAGGTTGGACTAGGTGATCTTGGAGGTCTCTTCCAACCTAGATGATTCTGTGATACAATAGTTGATAATGTGTATCTGTACTTACATTACCGAAGCTGTTCCATAAGACTTAAGTTAACTTCATAACGCTGACCTCCTTTAATAGTTCATAAAAATCACCTGCTGAGGACATTCAGTCAAATATTAACTGAAGCACAAGTCAGAATACAGCACTGCCAACTTCAATGGGACAGTGCCATTTCTACAGGCAGAGCATTATGGTCTGTCATATTTATTTCTCCAGGTCTCTAAAGCATGAGTAGTCCTATCTACAGTTGTTGATACAAATACTTAAGTATTAAGGTAAGTTAAGTATTTTCACCCTAAGATATCTCTTAGTTTGCCAGGAAGAGAGAAAATATTTAATAACATATGCATACAAAATACAAAATCTAATTTTCTGTACCTCATGAATACACTTACTTGACTTGGGTTCAGGATGAAAAATGCAACCTTGAACAGATAAATTTTGCTGAAATGAAGAAAACATTAGTTATGTTTTGTTTTGTTTCTTTTTTCTTTTTTTTAAAAAAAAATTTATTTTGGTTAAAAAAAAAAAAAGACACCCTTATATGATAGGGGAGCTGGAAATGCTATTAAGGAACCAGACTCCCACACCTCATCTGAAGCTCACAACATACATAAAATGAGAGTACTCAGACAGAACAAAAAGTCAACTTACACAAAATAACCAACAGAATTACATTCTGGAGTTTATGTCACTGTAAAGAATATGGCATTCCCACTTTAAGAATATTTACTTCAAAATTAAACAAGTGTTATTTTGGTATGTTCAATTATTCTATTTGAATTTTTGCTAGTTAAAAAAAAAATAATCACAAGTATAATTTCAATACCAATTAAATACATTAAAAAAATCATAGCACAAAATTTCATGCTTGCAGAAGATGATGGAGCATGCATTTTAGACCACCTTAATAATCTGCTATTCTTTTCTCTTCTTATAAAATGTACCATGTAGTTTATATAAAGAAGTTTAATTAAAATAGTTTATCATAACTGAATATTTCTGAAGACTTCATGGCATGTTGCAGGTCTCCATAAAAGTCTCACATATAATTTTTAATCTTCCTGTATAGAAAACGTGATATTTCTGTAATCTTCTATAAAAAACGCAAATGTCTTTGTATATTGGCATTGTTAGTAGAGTCCTATACAGCAATACATTCTGTAATTTTCCCTAGAGCTGAAAACTCTTTCAAGTGAACATGACTCAGGCATACTTTTGAGACTAATGTTACAAAGTTGTAAATGCTGCTTACCATTCCCATGAATATTGCCTTTTGGAGTCAGTACATCAAGCATCAGAAATGATGTGAAATCTAGTTTGTAAGCACAGTGATATTTTCAAAGACATTGCTATATGTTGTCTTGCTAACTTTGAAAAGAAACGAATACTTAGGCTGACAAGTGAAACAAAGGTTGCACAAAACAAATACATGAAATTGATTATGTCTTTCAGAAAGATTTAACTATGAGCCCAGAGTCAAAGCTCATTGGCACATTTTGACCTAGAATAATTTTATATTAAATATTAAGTACTTAAATTCAATCACAAGACTGTTTATTGAAGTGCTAACACTAGAGGGTTTGATTTTGAGCAGCTCTGATGATAGTTGAGACCTCTTTTCAACTTGAAGAGCCTGTCCTACTATAACGGAGTCTATTAAAAAAAATAATTGTGTGCTTAGAAATTAAGATTTATTTATGTTTTATATGACTTGGATTAGCAACTACTGGACTGTTTTGTAGGGGAAAATAATATTTGATAAAACAACAAATCAAAAATTCAGCTCTTCTGGAGTTATTAAAAACATCTGTAGGTTGGGATATTTATTCTTCTTCCTCTTTTTTTAAGTTATTACATGATTAAAACTGACAATTATCTGAAATAAAGGGGAATACATCTGAAATAAAAAGATTATTTCACAGTAGTTTATTAATTAGAATTGGGAAATTTTGAAGCACTGAAAAATGGAAGGCCATTCTATTTCATTCACTGATAATAATGTTAACTTATTATTGCTGATGGGGTGGAATAACTCATCAGTTACTAAATAAACTCTGTTTGTTTCTGTTCTGAACACCATGCTTGAGTGGCATTGTGAAAAGAAAGGTCGTACCTGACATTTGGAATAAATACTTACCACATGTTGCTCTCAATAGAGAAGTAAACCCTCTGTGTAAAACTGTATCCATATGCTAGGAGTCAATATGATTGTTTTAGTAATTAAACACTTAATCAGAAGCAGGAGAGAGCATAAGGTGGCATGAAAAGAATAAATCTGAATTCAACACAAATCCTTTACCTCTTTCTGCAAATACAATTACCCTTCCTGGAGAAGCTTTCTTCTTATTGATGATATCATTATTAACATTCATTTAAGTTCAGGATTCATAAATGTGTGTCTTCTTGGGGCAGATGCTGCCTCAGATTTGTGATGATTTTGCTCATTTTGTCAACGCTGAATTTACCTAAAATCACAACAACAAAAAAAGTTGTATGATAATCTTTCCAAAATTTTCATGTTTCGAAACAGTGTGATCTTATGTGACAGGATTACTGTTTCATAGAAATCCCTATAAAATTCTTGAAGATATTAGCAACCTTCATAGAATGGGTGAATATACAGAGCTGATTTATTATGTTCTAAGCAACTTTTTTTTTTTTTTTAAAGGTTTTGATATATAAGCCTGGGATTTCCAAAGTTGTCTATGTTTAGAGTTTTTAAAATCACTTGTCCTGTATGCCCTTATGCCTTACATACTATTACTAGTTTGTGCTTAATGAATGATACATGAAGGGCTGTTAGGAAGTTGTGCTGTAGGGAAAGACTATTTTGAGTCATGAACAGTGCTGAACTGTAGACTCATTAATCTCATTAAAAGCACAGCTCGTTATAGCACAGCTGGTTACACAATTTTTAAATAATACAGTTTGTATGAGATCTCATTAATTGTAGCCATTGTGACTTGTATTTATTTTTATGATATTTTTCTCCTAAACTGCTGTTATTCTCATATCATTTCCATCATCAAATTTGCCATTGGCCATGCACGTGCAACACCTGCATGTTTACAAAATTATCCTTCTAATGCACTGTAGGTATTTTATTTGAGTTTTCAGCTTTTCGGAATGGCTTGGAATTATAAGTCCCTCTAAAGATGAATATATTGCACAGCTTCAGTGCTTGGCCATTCTTTGCATCCATTTTTAAAAATAATTACTCAAAAGTACTGCTAATGTAGAAGCTTATAAGAATTTAAACAATGCTTTGAAAGAAACTTCCTCTTACTGTTAAAGTTCAAACAGTATACAGTTAACAGCAACTATCTACTGAAAAACTGCTTTCATGCAAGTTCTCCTCACCCTAGTGGACAGAACCATTAAGGTCACAGTGACAAGATCATTCTTTCCATGAATTGTTCAGTATTACATACCAAGGGGCAATTAGTAATAAATAAAATATTACTCTGAATCACCTCGATAAATACCAAGTCAGTACATAGCAAATGAACAGTAATAAATAAAATATGACAAAAAACTACAATGTTGATAGAAAAAATGTACAGCAAAATGAAAAACATTAACACAGCAAAGCCAACTCAGTTAAAAGCTTTTGTTCGTATCATCCTTAGATGAACTGTCAAACGCCATTTTTAGTAAGAACATATGATGATTCAAGTCATATCCAATCTACTGTCTCTAGTGAATGCAGAAAGTTGATCTGTGTCATAAAAGATGCAGGAAACATCCTGGAATGTGATTCTATGTGGAGAGAACACTAAAGAATTTTCCTTCAAGACCTAAGATTTCTTATTTGCAGAGCCCTTGCTGACAGGCTATATTTGATGTGACATGTCTAGAAAGCTTGTAATTGTCTGAATCTCACATACTGTACTCTGATTCTGCAAAGAACTGCTTCATAACTCAATTATAGTTCACTGGGAATATAGCATTTACTAATAAGGCACTGTGAATGACAGACAAATTCTTAGAATTCGACTGGACTTCTCTCTCATAGAGAAACATACCTTTTTAGAGAAGACAATCGCTGTTTCAAAGCTTTCTACATTTTCCAGGCACAGCAGTAATGTATCCTGAAGGTCAAATATGAAAGAATTTAGTGAGATTTTCACTGTCTGTGTTTTACTTTCAACCAAATTCTGAAGATTTACACAGACGAACTTCTGCTAGGGTTGAATAAGAACCTATCAAGCAAAAACAAAAACAAACAATAAAACCACAAATCATACCAAGTCTGGAGGAGCTTAAATAGGGAGTAAAAAATCACTGATTAGTTTTTTTTTTTCAAAACATGAAATTTACTTCAATGGATTCATCTCAAACATGCCAGACAGGAATTAGTTAACCAAAGGAAACTTAGTTTTCTGGGAAATGACTATTAGACTATTATGCCAGCTAAGAAGCTATCAGAACTGTTCACCCAGGGCTTTCTTGTGAAACGTGATAAACTCTTTTTTTCAAAAAGCATGGGCCATACTTTCCCTGTCTAGGTACTCAGGTCCCAAGAAAAAACACATGCAAGAGAGAGTTAATGCATTATTCTGGGATTGTTGCATTTCAGGATATCTCAGCAAACACACATGCTTTTACCTGAGCAGTACCCAATTTACACACACACAGAAAAAAGAGAAAATCTTACCAAATAATGTATGAGAAATGTGTCACACGGCATAGTAAAGCAAAAAAAAAAAAAAAAATTTACTCAAAAATATCTAAACAAGGAAGTACATTCACATAGGAACAGATCCATCCAAATTATGTGGCTGAAAATCATTTTGAATGTAAGGTGGCACACTAATTAACCATTATAATTCAACACGGGGCTACATATTCCTCTATCCTGTCTCACAACATGCTATTGAACCTTTACCCAAATTAACTTGCACCTTGCTTTGACATTGTCATAGTCCTTTCATCTACAAAGTTTCTCTGTATTTTAAGATGACAAAATTTGGTCTTTAAATGGGGATGAGCTAAACATGCAAGGTTCGATAGATTTGTACTTACATGAATCTTTGAGCTAAGAAGCATTCAAAGTCATGCACAAGACTGACCAAGTAATTAGTATTTGAAAATGTTTGTTTTTCAGAAGTTTTTTATTAGCTGTTTCAATACACGACTATAAAAAAAACTCCCACAATTTTTCTAAAACAACAAAAACACCAAAAATCTAAAACCCAATCATGAAAGAAAAAAGTTTTTTTTTTTTTAATCTTATTACACATGGTAATCTCTACTAACATGGTAATCTCTCAATTATTTAGTGCCTTTATTGTAAACAGATCTAGTCTACGAAACAATAAATTACAATTTCATGGGCTGTCGAATGGTTTCAGTAGTAGGCCCTTTAATTGTACCATCCATGAGATTTTAAAATCTGTAAAACATCATGAGCTCTGTAATTACACTTAAAATTAACTGGACAGATTTTACAAGTAGTTTTATATTTGCTCCTGTGTGCTCAGCTGGCAAACATACCAAGCTGCTCAACAGTTGCTTTTCCTTAAGCAGATTTTAATGATTTTTTCCCTGCTTTTAGTATACTCAATAGGAATCACAGTCAACTTCTTCATGTAACTAACATAAGATTTAGCTGTTCACTAGTGCTTATAGATTTGTAAGTAATAACTTATGAACTTGTTTAGCAACATGGCGGGTTTGGCCAATTTCACTGACAAATGTTGAAAAAGAATTTTTCCTTCTTCAATCTTGCCTTGTACTAGTATGATACGGTTCCCAGCTCCAAGAACAACACTCACCCTCTGAAGAACAAAAGCCAACTAAATGAGGAATGTAGGACTAATTTACATGACACCTAATAGCATAATACTCCTTTAACATCCCTGACCAGTTAACAAAACAGTGTTTTTCACCCATCACTCAAATAGACACACGATTTACCCCAGGAAAACAAACAAACAAATGTAATTTCACGGTACTGTAGCAAGTAACAGGAAAATAAACACTTTATTGACTGCTAAATAACTTGTAAAAAAGTTCTAGAAGATAGCAATTTTTTAGCTAAAACCTACAAGTTAGTTATTGAACTACAGAAGACCACTTTTAACTGTACCTGTTGTGGTCTTGACTGTTTCTCAATAGAAGCTTGGACTTCGTTTTCATTCTTTTCTTCTCCTGAAAAAATGTAAAGTAGCAATCAGAACATAAAAGATTTTGTTTGTTTAAGTGAAACTTCAAAGTGTCAGTACGGAAAAAAACAAAAGAAAACAAAACAATAAAAAACACTTCAATTAAATTATTATTTTTAGCAAAGTTAGCATATCAATACAAAAAAAAAATGGCTGTTGAGAAATGCACCATCGAAGCAAAAACATTCCAAGAGGAAATCTCACAAATGGAAAGAATTTTGAAAGACGATTAACTATTTTTGAGCTAAAATATTTAGTTGAGCTGGAGTTGACTGTGCTTACTTGGGTGGAAAGACTTACAAAGAGAAAACTGTCTGGGATCAAAGAATCTTGGCTCCATATTTTTTATAGACTGAGCTTATTTGGGGTGGGGCGGGGTTGTTTGTGCAGTATAGCTTAGCCCAGCAACTTCCTTCTGACCAAACTACAATACAGAGCACATCTTAGAACAGATGCAGAATTGTTTTGGAAAGCGATAGATGGCATATAGCAGCCACAAGTATCTGCCTTCACTGCAGTTTTACCTTCCCAGGTAATGGCAGAATTTGCTTCATGATCTCTCATTATAATTCTACCAATAATCATGATTTTTTATAGAAAACATTTACACATGAAAATTCAGAACTACAAGAAATACATTTTTTCTTCCTAAGGAAATGGCAAAGTAGTTAATGTTCATGTGTTAATAGATGCAGCATACAAACTTTTGGGAGCAGTGTTTGCTTTGGACAGCTTATTTACATAGAGCTTAAGATAAATTGTAAAGTCAAAGAAAGATACAAATAACATATATTTGTTTTCCATATAGCATTTTTCCTTCCAGAGTATCTCTGCCCTTTTCAGTATTATCAGACTTTGCTTTGTGGCAAAAGAAGAACCCTGTAACCGAAGACACCAGAGAATTCTACTTTCTGGGTACATGCAGAGCCTCTATTTAAAGTCTCATACAAAAGGTTTCTATAGAAACATGAAGGGCTTAGCCAACCAATGCTACAAAACTGAACCCTGAGCCCCTGAACCCCCCCCCAAAAAAACAAACAAACAAACAAACAAAAAAAACCCAAACATTTATCTGTCCTAATGGCTCCCAAAGTCTCTGATGAGGATCTCTGTCATGCTTCAGCATACCATCTTAATATATGATGTTATACCTTACATTAGTGTATTTCGTCTTTGAAAATAAAACATTCTGATAACTATTAAAAACATGGGTTTAAACTCAGGTCCTTAACTGATCCCAAAGCTAGTGAATTGAAAATTAACTCTGATATCCTTCTTGGCATATACTATCTCCTAAGGGATGTATATGAGATTTTTTTAAAAGCTGTTTGTCCTATATATAGTTATGTTCCAAATTGTTACTCACTAAAAGAGCAAGTATTTTTGGTTCCTTCTGAAAGTCATATTTCCATAGTGATGCCAAGCTGACAGAAATATGCAATACATCATGATAACTGAAAATTAACTCACTAGCACAGATATTGCTCCCAGATACCATTTAAAACCTGGCCTAGAAAATATTCTATTGCTGCAAAACTCATTTTTTTCTGAACCTTATTAGAATATATATTCTATATAACTTCAGCGTTCAGAATTTTAACTGTGAGACTCTTCAGATAATTTTAGGACAAAAAAAAAAAAAAAAGTAGTCTGTCTTGCCAATACCTCACAGTCTCAATAGCTTGTTTCCCAGGGAAGTCAGCTGAAATAAATGTGAATACATATTAGTGGACCGAAAAAAAACAAAACCAACCAACCAAACAAAAGACACTCCCCAAGGTATCTGTTTTTCTGCAGGATGCACTTATTCTGCTATATAAAAGAGGGCCAGGGAGTAAATGCAAGCATTCATTCTTCTTAAGTTTCAGCTTGTTCCCTGATTTTTTTTTGGCTTGTCTGAACTAGTAATCTAAGGCTAAACTAGGAGGAACAGCTCATTTCAGGGTCAGCTCCTGAACAGCAGCTTGGATGAGGCTGCGCTAGGTTTGGCTTTCGCTTTGCTTTATAGGGACACGTTTCCTAACACTTTGGCAGCACTGCACAGTCCTCCAGGAGTACTCCCAGAAGCCTCCCATCCCTCATCTCTGCAGCATGTCTCTCCATCATGCTCGTTTTCATGCTACAAACCCCAACAATTTGGTGGACTGCAACACAGCTTTCTTACTGCTTCAGAGGCTTTGAGCTGACAAAATACGCAGAGGCATCACATGGACCAGTCACTAAATAACACGGATATAGCTTGTCAAATTTTGACAGGAATACTCCAAAGCAATGCAGATAACAAGGCAGTCTGCTTGACAGCAATATAGGTGTACTATTAAATGAGATAATTCTATCCTCATCCAACACCTGGCTAGAAATGCAGTATCAAGTAATCCCTGCATTTTCAAGGCTTTAGAGATATTCTACTATACCCAGAAATTATCAGAGGTGTCTGAATTCACATAATCATAGGGGCTATCCCACTATGAAATTTAAAATCCTCTTGCTTTTTATTCAAATGTAGCTCCTAACAAACCTATGTAGTCTACACAACGGTACTCTAGGGCTTGTTGTTTTGTCAGCCTAGCAGTATCCGAGGAATAAGAGATTGTTGTACTTTTGAAAACAAACAGCTGCCCTATTCTACCCAGTCATAAACAATGAACAGCCACTAAAAGGTCATCATTTCAGAGGCAATATTTCTCTGTATTCGTCTCCCAGAATGTTCACAGATGTTCATACTATGTTTGGTGTTAGGGCTATGCAGAAACTCTCAGAGATGCATACGCTGAGCAGAGGGTGTGT
Organism: Anser anser; assembly: GCF_964211835.1. NCBI lineage: Eukaryota > Metazoa > Chordata > Aves > Anseriformes > Anatidae > Anser > Anser anser. Next base: position 9,429,760 of record NC_139725.1, on the reverse strand, counting down.
ACCACAAGGAAGGTGGAAGGCAACTCACCTCTACCACTTACTCTGGGCAGCACTTTCAATGTGCTAGGAAGGACAGATCACATATTTGTCACACTTATTTAATGTAAAGTTTTTTCCTTGTACAGGATCTTTTGTTTTCTTATATAGTCTTAGAAATACAGATTCCTTCATTTTACTACTTGTGATATTTCATTATGTCTCAATTTATGTTGAAATAACCTTTGAAATGGAATTTCAGTTTGCAATTTCAGTAATATTTCCTTTTTGGTACACCCAGACCCTGACGTAACTCTGAAGCTCAGCAGCACGCCAATACTGAGGAAAGAAAAGGCTTTCAAGGAGAAAAGGAGCACTGATTTCTCTCTGAGTTTGCAGAGCTACAATAATAGGACATATCACAGATACCAATTCCAAAGATAGTTATTCATACCATCTATGAACAACTCTCACAAATGTTACAGAGTTTGGGGCAAGTTTATCTTTATAAAGAATTCATGACATACCTCCTTTCAATCATCTCACATCCACCCACACTGACATTTCACAAACCAAACTTATCCATAATACCTCTCAGCACAAGGCTTTTTCTACACATTTGTTCAGGTCAGCACGCAAATGTTCTCACTTTCCAGTCTTAAAAATAAAACAAAACAAAAACAACAACAAAACCCCACAAACTCCCACATCCTTATACAGAAGACTATTCAAGGTCAAGATCAAGCAAACAGACCTTTGTCCTCTTTTGTCCTCCTCTTAGTTTCTGCGATACCTTCTTTGACATAGTGCGTTTTGTATTTGCCATCAGAATGTTGCAATTCTTGCAGCTTCTTTCTCCCTGGAATAACAAGATCAACAAGAAACAAAATGGCAAATTTTGAATAGTTTTGTCTACTTCCATTGCAAAAATGAGGAGTTGAGGAGTTATGAATGATGAGTTCATTCTCATGAGGAGTTATGAATGAGGAGTTATGAAATGAGTTTCATAAAAATGAAAAAATGAATGTTGAAAAATTAAGTTATAGAAAACCAAATAGAGTCCTCTGTTCTTGAGGAAAAAACTCACTGTACCTAATTTATATCAAGAACTATATCATGATTTATTCCTTCATGGTTATTCAAAAAAAAATTTTTTTTTTACAGCCAATTTACTTCCTGTATCTTAATCACCTACTAAGTTGCCTACACCAGCTTGTGTTGTGGTTTTTTTTTTCAAGGTATAAAAACAGCTAAACAGTGCTTCCTGTAATTACGAGGCAACAGTTATATTTTTCTCTTTGGTGGACCTCAATGTTATACTTCACTTACAAGAAAAAAAAAGAATAAAGGAAAAAAAAAAACAGAAAAAAAGAAAAAAAAACAACTAGAACTGTCTTTCTATGTCAAAGGAATATATGTCTCAGCTGAAGACAACTTTTATGTATGATAATTATATTTAATGAATGGCAGAATGGCATTAAAAATATGAAAAGCACTCACAGAAAGTAAGCAGAGAGAAAGAACTTTTATGGAAAAGAATAGTGCTAAATCATTAAGCATACAAAAACACATCTCTCTATATAGCTTAACATGACATAAAGGCAGAAAATGCTAATTCATATTTACTGGCTCACCAAGACAATTCTTCTGTGAAATTCCACAAGTAATGCACATTATTATTCTCTGATTTACAGATCTTTGTTGCAGAAGTAAAGTCACTTGCTCATAGCTTGCTAGCATGTCATGGCACCAGCTGTATGACAAAAATGAATTTATTTCTAACCTCAAATAGCATAAATGAACTATTACTAACTACAACAAAGTAAGGATCCGTGGCTGCAGTTGCAGATAAAATTCCCCATCAGCTTCTGAATTTACTCATTTACCACTTTAGTGCAGTGCAGACTCATTCATGAAAACAGTTCTCAAAAAAATGTGTAAGGACACTAAATGGGTTTCAGAGGCTTTTCATTTATTTTTAATCTTTGTTCTGAAGTATGGAGCTGATACCAATAAAACGGCCAGTAGAGCTTTATTTTATTTTAAGAAAAGTTAGTCACTTGTATGCCAGCGTTGCTCTCAGGTATAGCTGAAATGTTTCATCTTAGACTCCCCAAAAATGTCAGCTTCAGGCAATTCATCTCAAGTTAAAAAAATCAGCTTTAGGACCGAACTAAAATAAAGCAAATGAAAAGGGCCTGGCAACTGGAAGCGTCAGTAAAACTTAACTACAGATGACATTGTTAGTTCCCCATGCAGTACAGGGTATTAAAATGTATGTATAGTAAATGGAGGGTTTTGTGATCTTGATGTACTTCTTAATGATATCCACCACTTTGCAAATGTCAGACATGATGTGCATGTCTATTCACATTACCGCTTTAGTGTATAATCCTGAATAATCACTATAATCTGGTCTTAGCAACTGTGGTCATGATAAAGGATGTACATCTACTTCCGTAACTTTCTCATCAGAAATTGTTGCCTGATCCCGCATTAACTTAGAAGAGAAGAAAACAAGACTGAAACAAAAGAGAACCAAACAAAAGAGAACCTTCAAAAAGATTCTACGATTCCATTATGATTCATGATCTATTCTACCAAAGTGCTTAAACACATATACATGTGTTTAAAAACTTGAATAATTCCATTAGAAGTAGTAAAGCTGTTTATATGCATAAATTTTTTGAAGGAGTACAGTATTGTTCTCACAGTGTGATTTCATGAAATACAGTTGATAATTATTATAATTTTTGAATTACATAGAATAAGACACCCCCCCCAAAAGATAGCCAGACTTGAATAAAATGTACTATTTTACAACTAAAATTTATTTAAGATGTAAATAGATTGACCCCATTTAGATCTCAGTCAAAGAAACTAGTTAGATTCAGTTAGAGAACCTAGTTAGATTTTTTTTTTCAGTATATACTTTGGTGAAAGGTGCTTTGATGCATTCAGGGGAGATATTGCTCACATTTCATTGCTAAATATCAGCACAAGTACTACAGACTGTAGAATGACTGTTGTTGCTGAAAAAAGATCTCAAAAAGGGGTCATACAGGGAACAGGCAGCAGATTTGATTTAAGGACAAAACGTCCCCAAAATAACATGCCTAAATACAATGTATCTGCAACGCAGAAGTAGACTACTATAATGAATGCAAATTGAAGTACCCAAAAATAGGGTACTAGTAAGCTTGAAATTGACATATTAGAAACAAAAGGAAAAAAAAAAATTTGAAGTGACACATATCACCAATATATTTTTCTTTTGAGTATTTTACTAAGGATAGTAGTATTTACTACTTTGCCTTATAAATGAATGAATGAATTAATGGACTAATACATTTTCCTTAATTAATAGAATAAAATGTATTAATTTTAGGATTTAGTTTCTGAGCACAGGTTAAAATGAAGTTAAAATCCTCTTAATTGTTCAGATCAAAATAATTTAATTAAGCTGAAATGGTTTTTATGGAATCAATTTATTTAATACAAATCTTGATTTTCTGGGGACAAAATAGCCTATCATAAATACTCACACATTTAAAGTTCCATAAAATGGCAATATTTTGTTCCTTTTCATACGCAAAAGAAGATTTCTAGAGAAGCCCGAAGTAGACTAGAACCAGTATCTTCCTCTTGACTATCACAGTAAAGGAGCTTAGCTGAACAGGCTGCACAGGAAGAAATAACAAAATCCAGCAAAGTAGGATTTCTATGGATATTTTTTCTGGAATAAAGTTATTCTTCCTGACAGAGCCGAGCAAGCAAATAGAAGGCCGTGGCTAAGGCCGAGGCGCTCGGCTCCGGGGCAGACACGCTGCGCAGCAGAGCAGGGGATCGAGGCGGGCAGCGCATCGAGGCGGGCAGGGCTTTCGTGCCGGCACCGGGGCCGCTCAAGGCAGCCGAGGGAGCCACCGGGCGCCGCCAGGGCCCGGCCGCTCTCTCGAGGGACGCTGACGAGGCGCGGGCGGAGCCAAGAGCGGCAGCGGCGGGCCCTTCAAATCGGGCGTCGCCGCCATTTTGTAGCCACCCGCCGAGGCGGTCGGCTCCGGGGCAGGCGCGTTGTTCAGCGGAGCAGGTGATCGAGGCGGGCAGAGTTTTTTTTCCGGCATCGAGGCCACTCGAGGTAGCCAAAGGAGCCGCCAGGACCCGGCCGCCCTCTCGAGGGAGGCTGACGAGGCGTAGGCGGTGCCAGCAGCAGCGGCGGGCCGTTCAAATCGGGCATCGCCGCCATTTGGCAGCCAGTTCTACAGGCAGCTGGCAGAAGTTGCGTAATCGCCAGCACTTGTTCTCCTGGGGGACTTCGACTCAGAGGAAGCAGGCTAGGAGGTTTCTGGAGAGCGTGGAAGACAGCTTCCTGATGCAGCTGGTTAGTGAGCCTACCGGGGGGGTGCCCCGCTGGACCTGCTGTTCACAGAGAAGGACTGGTAGGAGATGTGGTGGTCGGGAGCTGTCTTGGGCAGAGTGACCACGAAATGGTAGAGTTCTCTGTTCTTGGCTAAGTCAGGAGGGGGATCGGTAAAATTGCTGTCTTGACTTCCAGAGGGCAGACTTTGAGCTGTTCAGGACATTGGTTGGCAGAGTCCCTTGGGAGGCGGTTCTGAAGGGCAGAGAAGTCCAGGAAGGCTGGGCACTCTTCAAGAAGGAAATATTAAAGGCTCAGGAGCGGTCTGTCCCCACGTGCCCAAAGACAAGCCGGCACAGAAGAAGACCGGCCTGGCTGAACAGAGAGTTGTGACGAAAGGCTGTGTATGTGGTCTATCTTGATTTCAGTAAGGCTTTTGACACCGTTTCGCACAGCATTCTCCTCAAGAAACTGGCTGCTCATGGCTTGGACTGGCATAGACTTTGTTGGGTTAAAGACTGGCTGGGCAGCCGGGCCCAAAGAGTCATGGTGAATGGAGTCAAATCCAGTTGGAGGCCTGTCACTAGTGGAGTCCCCCAGGGCTCAGTACTGGGGCCAGTTCTCTTTAATATCTTTATCGATGACCTGGATGAGGGCATCGAGTGCACCCTCAGTAAGTTTGCAGATGACACCAAGTTAGGTGCGTGTGTCGATCTGCTCGAGGGCAGGAAGGCTCTGCAGGAGGATCTGGATAGGCTGGACCGATGGGCTGAGGCCAACCGTATGAAGTTCAACAAGGCCAAGTGCCGGGTCCTGCACCTGGGGCGTAACAACCCCAAGCAGCGCTACAGGCTGGGAGATGAGTGGCTGGAAAGCTGCCTGGCCGAGAAGGACCTGGGAGTACTGGTTGATAGTCGGCTGAATATGAGCCAGCAGTGTGCTCAGGTGGCCAAGAAGGCCAACAGCATCCTGGCTTGCATAAGAAAGAGTGTGGCCAGCAGGTCTAGGGAAGTGATTGTCCCCCTGTACTCAGCTCTGATGAGGCCGCACCTCGAGTACTGTGTTCAGTTTTGGGCCCCTCGCTACAAGAAGGACATCGAGGTGCTCAAGTGTGTCCAGAGAAGGGCAACGAGGCTGGGGTCTGGAGAACAAGTCGTACGAGGATCGGCTGAGGGAGCTGGGGTTGTTCAGTTTGGAGAAGAGGAGGCTCAGGGGCGACCTTATCGCTCTCTATAGGTACCTCAAAGGAGGCTGTAGCGAGAGTGGGGTTGGTCTGTTCTCCCACGTGCCTGGTGACAGGACAAGGGGGAATGGGCTAAAGTTGCACCAGGGGAGGTTTAGGTTGGATATTAGGAAGAACTTCTTTACTGAAAGGGTTGTTAGGCATTGGAATAGGCTGTCCAGGGAGGTGGTTGAGTCACCATCCCTGGAGGTCTTTAAAAGACATTTAGATGTAGGGCTTAGTGGTACTGTGAGAAACTAAGTTGTGTTTTTGCAGTAAAACTTGTATTTGAAGTACAGTATGTTTTTGCAGTAGCAAACTAACCTTCTGTATTCAAAGGTAGTTGTTTAGTCATAACGAAGAGGAATGCTAAGTAGGTAAGTGGACAGTAGAAGGCCTCACTGTTCCAAAATAAGGTAGAAGACTGAGAAAGACAGGATGAGCAGTGTGAGAACAGTTTAAAAAAAAAAAAAAAAGGATCACAAGTTCTCTAAACATACGAAAGGAGAGAAAAAAAAAAAGGAGAAATTAAAGGGTTGATCAAAGAAAGTTGTACATATATGGTATAGAGGAGCATCGAGTAACTTGTGAATCTGTAGTACTCAGCCAATGAGGAAACGGGAGGTGATCAGGTGTCGAGTAATAGGCAATAAAAGGATATGATATATTTACTATAATGCACTCCTAATCGGCAGGATGCCCGCCATTGCAACCGTGAATAAAATAGCTTCACAGAAGATCCTGTCTGAAGAAAATTATTGAGATTTTTCTCAGAATTTGGGGGCTCGTCTGGGATCCTGTCACCTACCGAAGAGTTCTTGCCACCACAGACGTGACAGTGCACCCCGCTGATTTCAGCGGTCGCACCAGGGGTGGTGGGTTTTCTTGTCATGGCTGCGAAAGGACTGCGACTGTTAATCTGAAGACAGGCTCTGCGAAGCACTGGGGAGAAGGGAGGCCAGCACGGACATACACAGGCACAGCCCAGACACGGTATAGGCACAGGGATTACTGCTGATAATCCAGACTGGGAAGTCCATGCACAGACCGAGGTAAGGCAAGCTTCACTATATATTGCCTCGGGGTGGATTCAGGGAGACTCTTGTGTGGAGCGTGAATGAGATGCACTTTTAGTGACAAGCGAGTGTGGAGTCCCAATCCGTGGTTCTGTAGTCCCGCGAGGGGCGTGGCTGGAGACGGACGAAGTGAAAGATAGACAACTGAAAGAGAGTCTCAGGGTTTGGGCCCTTAGATGTAGGGTACCCCGAGCATGGTGAGGTGAGGTGCTTGGCAGTACACCCCACCTCTGTCCTAATTCCAGGTGAAGGCGTGTGGTACCCTGTGGGTGGTAAAGTCCACAGCAGCACATCAGAGAGAAATGGGAATTAAGGGTTCCAAGAGTCAGCAGGGTGGGGGTGGAGACCCCAGGATTGTGCCTAAAGATGGTCCTTTGGGGAGAATGATAATGATTTGGAAAAACAACCCAAAAACTAGGGGAAAATATTTTAAAAAATAATTTAAAAATGGTTAGATATTGTGTAATTGTCTGGCCTAAAAAGCCAATAAAAGGAATTTCAGTATTTTGGCCAAAAATACTGAAATACTGGGGGGGGGGGGGGGGGGGGGGGGGAGATGGGGAATGTCAATCTTGAGTATGTTATTCACTGGAGAAGAATATTTAGTATTTAGGAGGGGAATGATTCGGCAAGCAGCTATGCAAGAATGGGAAAGAACTAACACCCCCCAGACCAAGAGTAATTGTGATAGAGCATATATATCTGCTTATCTAACTGAGATAATAACAACCCACAACATAGAAATCATATGAGAGACTCGGGATCAGAATTAGAAAGTACTTGGGGATGAATCCTGGGGATGAATCCTGGTAGCCCAAGGGCTCTTGAAGGTTCATTTTATGATTAAAGCCTGGCCAGATATACAGAAAAAGCTCCAGAAGGTGGGAGGATGGAGTGAACAGTGCAGGTAGTATGAAGGTGGATGCCAGGAGGGGAGATGAGAAGGAAAAGTAGAGAGTGAAACAAATGGTATTTACAGCGTACTGGGTGGTGAGGCAGAGGGGGAGATAGAGGGGCTTTTGGGAGGAGTTGGGCCCAGGATGGAAAGGAGAGGAAGAGAGACGAAGGAATGGCAGGCAAGGAAAGCTACCTGTGTTGCAGCCTAAATCCTAGCAGGGACAGGCTTTGAGAAGATGTTTTAAGTGTGGCCAGGCCGGCCACTTCAAATAGGAGTATCCAGAGTGGAAGAAGGAGGAGAGATTGCTGTTATAAATTCAGAATAGGGGAGTCGGGGCTTTTCAGAAAGCTAGTTCCCTGGTAAATGAAAAAGTGTACCTCAAGGGTTCCTCAAGTGTACCTCAATGGGGATTACTCTACAGTTATTGTTGTGGGCAAAACAGACTTAGCATAGGAAGATTAATAAAATTTATTACCTATTGCTGACGGGCTGGAGCGGTGAGAAACAAGCTGGGGGCACCTTCCCCCATTCACTCTCTTCCACCTCTTCCCTGCCCTGACTGATGCAGGGGGACTGGGAGTGGGTGCTGCGGTCAGTCCGTGGTGCTTTGTTCCCACCGCTCCTTCATGGTCGCTCTCCCCCCTGCTCTGGTGTGTGGTCCCTCTCGTGGGGTGCCGACCTTCCTAGGCTGGTGTGGGTTTCTCCACAGGCAGCAAAAAAGCGATGGGTTCTTTGGTGCTCCAGGTGTGGGTCTGTGCCATGAGGTCTATTTGTCAGGAGTGGGTTGGTCTGGCTTTGGGACCCCCTGGGGTCCACCCTGCCTGCCGATCACCTGCTCCTGAATGGGCCCCTCTCCGCGGGTTGCAGCGTGGAGATCTGCTCTGCTGCGGTACACCATGGGCTGCGGGGGTCTGCCTTCCCTACCAGGGGCCTCTCTGTGGGCCGCGGGGGGGCTTCGGCTCCGGCACATGGAGCACGTCTGCACTGCGCTCCCCCTCCTCTGCACTGACCTTGGTGCCTGCAGGGAGGTTTCTCACTCCACACTCTCCCAGCTGCTGTTGTGCAGCAGTTTTTTGGTTTTTTTTTTTTGCCTTTTCTTGGAGGATGTGCTCTCATAGAGATTTAAACTGCATTGCTCATGGCTTGGCTCTATGCAGCAGTGGGCCCCTTTGGAGCTGGCTGAAACTGGCCCTTATCTAACATAGGGCGGCTGCTGGATTCTTCTCACAGGGGCTACCACTGCAGCCCCCCCCCACTGCTACCAGAACCTTGCCATGTGAACCCAATACACTGAGACAGCTAGGTCATTACTGGCCTGTAAAGTATCAGGGCTTAAATTAAATAATGAAACCCTAAATGTGATGGGGGTAGAAGGGACTGGGATAACAGTGCTACTTTTTGGGGACACCAAACTGAGACTAGGGATAGAATGATCGCTGGGCAATTATTGTATGTACCCAAGGCAGGGACTAACTAGTTGGGAAAGGATTTGATAATGAAATTGGGCATTCAAATAGTAAATTGTTAGGCTGGAATAGCGGTGTTATTAATGGGGTGATCTCAGACTCTGAGAGCAAAGATATATTTGCCTTTGAATGGAAAGACCCTGAAATGGGGCGGAAGCAGCAATACAGATGGACAATTTTACCAAAGGGGTTTACAGGGCCACCAATTTCTTTGAGCAAGTTCTAGAACAAATCTTGGAGCAATTCCAACCTCCAGAGGAGGTGTTACTGTTACAATATGTGGATGATCTTTTATTGTCGGGACAGGAGAAAACAGTTGTGAAGGAAGCCACTAACAAGCTATTCAACTTTCTGGGAAAACAGGGCTTGGGAGTATTGGAAAATAAATTACAACACGTAGAAGGAGAAGTCAAGTATTTAGGGCATCTGGTGTCTGAGGGACAAAAAGGAATAAATCCAGAGAGGATTCAGGGAATTGTTGAGCTACCCCTACCCAAAACTAAAAAAAAAAAAAAAAAAAAAAAGTTTTAAGAGAAAGAGGTTCTTGAGGAATTAGGAGTCATGAAGTCCAAAGGAAAATAGATAGTCCCTGAGGGGAGAGAAGTGCTGAATAAAGTGCTAATGAGGCAAATATTAACTGTTTTATATCAAGAGGGTCATTGGGGAATTCAAGCAATGTGTGACACTGTGCTATGAAAATGTGTATGCGTAGGAATATATAGACTCTGGCTGAACAAGTATGCAGGAGTTGTGTAGTATGTCAAAAAGTAAATCGGAAAATTATCCGCAGTCAGCCCAAAGGGAGCAAGAACCAGGAATTCAACGCTTCCAAAATGTACAGGTAGATTTTACAAAACTCCTTAGAGTAGGTAGATTTAAATACTTATTGGTATTGGTCGATCATTTGTCAGGGTGGGTGGAAGCTTTCCCTTCAGTATCTGCTACTGCGAACATAGTAACTAAAGTAATTCTAAAACAAATAACTCCCAGGTATGGAATCGTTGAAAGTATGGACTCTGATCAAGGAAATCACTTTATGTCAGAAATATTGCAAGGGCTAATGTGGGCTCTAGGAATTAAGTGGAAATTTCACACTCCTTGGCATCCTTCCTCTTCTGGAAGGGTGGAGCGGATCAGACACTAAAGAAGCAATTGACTAAGTTCTAGAAACTCGGCTTCCCCAAACAAAGTGCTTACCTTTGACACTTCTCCGAATTCAAACTGCACCAAGAAAAAATGTGGGAGTTTCACCATATGAAATATTATTTGGATTGTTGTACATGGACAAAGGGAATGAATTTCCTCAATTTGAGACAAAAGATGCTTTTCTTAGGAACTATATACTTGGGCTGTCATCCTCTTTGTCATCTCTCAGGAACCGTGGATCATTGGCTCAAACCCCACCCTTGGAAGCCCTGATCCATCCATTCCGAGCAAGAGATTGTGTTTTCATGCAAACATGGAGAGAATTGAAGCTGCAACCGGAGTGGGACGGGCTGTTCCAAGTGCTCCTGACTACTGAGACAACAGTAAGAACGACTGAAAAAGGGTGGACTCATACCTGGGTAAAAGCATCAGTTAACCCTGATAACCTGAGAGACTGCGTTAACAAAGAGTTTTACAATAGATAGTTTCAACAGTTTTAACCTTAAACCTTTAACTGCTCCTTAGAAGAATTCTAATTAATTCTAATTCACGAATTAATGAGTAAAAGGGATTGAATTGCACAGAATTAGTGTTTCCAGGGAACACTCCCTGGAAGTGAGGGGGGGGGGTGGTATTTAATCCCCACCAGAAGAATCCTTATTAGTTTGTGACTTTTATTCTTTTTCTTAATTATTATTTCTTAATTATTATAGGGGTGTGTATATATACATATAGAAATTATGTATTTTAAGTTTATCTTAGTAATACCTATTCTGAATGGATTAGTGATAGAATGGAGGGAAAAATTACCATTTCCAAATAATCCAGAACATCTCTCGAGTTCTGTCTCGAAATAATTGTTGGATTTGCACCCAGATGCCTAGAAAGACTGAAAAGGCCTTGTCCCTGATTGCTGTTTCCAGCAGCAACTCTGTCTGGATTCTCTAAATTTCTAAAAATGATAGGTTATACTCAGTCCCGGGAAGGAATAGATTTTTGAAGTTGAGCTCCCTACACATAATCCTGGCTACAATATACTGTGTTATCAAAGATGCCTTTTAAACTACATTGATAGAAACTCGGGGGGCAATAGTACTGACCCTGGGTGTGGAAATATTATCCATGAAAAAGGGAATAATCCATACTGTACTGAATATAGTAGCTACAGGAATGCTAATATATGTAATGCACACCAGATACAACGTGAGAATCCTGTAACCAGATGGCCTGTCCTGAATGGCAAGGGGTGGTACTGGCTATGTGGCAATAAAGCCAGGAAGGTGTTGTCCATAGGATGGAAGGGAGCTTCCATCCTGGGGGCAATAATTCCAAATGTAACTATTACTGAAGACCCACAAAGCCAAAGCCCCCTCGAGACCACACACAGAATTAAGCGGACTCCTGATAATCCTCTAGTAAAATCCTCTAGTGTTTCACAAGTTTGCAAGGTGGTTTTTACCTTGGTTAGAGGTGAGTGAATTGGAAAAAGCTATTGTAAATATTGCAGCTATAATTGAAGAACTAGAAAATAACACTGAAATAACACTCTGCACTATAATTAATGCTAGTTGCTGTGTGTATATATGTATATAGTTCAAATGGGACGAATTTGACTGATTCTAAAAATATTTGGGGAAAAAAAAACAACAAGATCCTACAAAGAGCTGCTCAAGATGACTCTTCCTGGCGATTTAGAAACATTTGGGAGAAACTAACTTTGTGGTTACCTGAATGGAATTGGCTCAAACAACTATTTGTTTATATCATAATAATAATGGCATTGTATATCTGTCATCCCCCGTGACATCCAAAGAAGAATGTTGTGCCTTGATGTTGGAAAAACTCAAGAGTGGGGTTATGTGAAGAAGTGCAAAAACAACAATAGAAGTAAGAAAAGAAGAGGGGGGAATTGTGAAAAACTAACTTGTTTTTGAAGTAGAGTGTGTTTTTGCAGTAGAAAACTAACCTTCTGTATTCAAAGGTAGTTGTGTAGTCATAACGAAGAGAGATGCTAAGTAGATAAGTGGACAGTAGAAGGCCTCACTGTTCCAAAATAAGGTAGAAGACTGAGAGAAATAGGATGAGCAGTGTGAGAAGAGTAAAAAGATCAAAAATAAAAAAAAAATAAAAAAACAAGATCACAAGTTCAACATAAGAAAGGAGGGGAAAAAAAAGGAGAAAGGAGAAATTAAAGGGTTGATTAAAAAAAATTGTACATATATGGTATAGAGGAGCGTCGAGTAGCTTGTGAATCTGTAGTACTCACCTAGTGAGGAAACGGGAGGTGATCAGGTATCAAGTAATAGGGAATAAAAGGATATGATATGTTTGCTATAATGCGCTCCTAATCGGCAGGATGCCCGCCATTGCAACCGTGAATAAAATAGCTTCACAGAAGATCCTGTCTGAAGAAAATTATTGAGATTTTTCTCACAATATAGTTTAGTGGAGGAGTTGTTAGTGTTAGGTCAGAGGTTGGACTAGGTGATCTTAGAGGTCTCTTCCAACCTAGATGATTCTGTAAGGGCAACAAATTTTGGACAAGATAAATAAGTCTTGTAATATACTAACAGTCCTCTAACAAGAGAGGAAGTAACAGTTGAAAACATTGCTAATAAGACCATTTCAAGACAGGTTTTAGGAGTACGGACTAGATTTAACAACAGTAAAGGCTACAGAAGAAAACAAAAAAAGCTTCACAACACATCTGACTTTTGATATTAGAATGCGAGACTGAATATTTGCTTATGATTGTACGGTGATCTAGTGAGCAAAGACAAAATAAATCATAAAAGAAGAGAGGAAACTCAGCTTTTTTGTTCCAACAGGACAAAGATAACATCACATGAACACACACAGTAAGAAAGGCCCTGGTGCATTTTGGTTCAACTTCCAGTGCTCTTAACAGCAGGCTGTAGAAGCCAAGAATCCTGCCTCATCTCAGGTTATAAAAAATTCCCAGAAAACCTCACTTGAAGATGGCTACAACTTTAGCCATAATAAAATTACTTTTATCAGGTAATCAACTGAAGATGCAGCCCCAAAAGCTGCAATGAGCAACCACTAAATCCTGTTGTATGGGTGCTAGACAGGACAGTGAGGAGACTACCACCACCCCTGAACATTGCTGATGCGGAAACCTTTCCTAAACCTTTTGCTGAATGTTTGATTTCCTAGAAGTCAAGCTGATCATTTAGCCAGGATTGTCACTCCTGTCAAGGATACATCTTCCAAAGCATTTACATTTTCACAGAATTAATTTTTGCAAAATTAATGTGTCCAAAGCTATCTAATATAACGTATACCAGAACAATTTCCAAACAGAATATCAGCATTCTAAAGATGGACTTCTGGGTATTAGAGAAAGACAAATATTCAAATAAATGAAATAAGCAAGGTCTTTATTTTGTTCTTCTGCTTGCCAAGACAGGAATCTCCTAATTTTCTATCACAGAGCTTTTGCTTCTCTTTGCTTAAAGAACCAAAGTGTTCCTATAGTCTAGTCAGTCTTTTTTCCTGACGGGCTAATTTACTCCTTTCCTGTTTTGTTTTTGTTGTCAATATTTTAGACATGACAAAAATCAATCTTATAATTTGCTAGCAATCATCTAACAAGATCAAAGAAGAGAGAAAACAGTGCTAACAAGACTGCCTTAGGACCTGGATTTCAGGATGGTGAGACCCAACTCTTTACTGCTGTGTGGTGCCTACTACATACAGCAGGATCCCTACCTATGGCAACCTGTAACAATAAAAGCTTCAGCTCCAGACTCAAGGATGTACTCTCATCAGAGTAGCTTCCCTGTCTTTCCCTTTCTGATCAACAGTTGCATAATCTCTTCTGCCAGGCAGCTGATGCATCTCTGTCACAGTGCTGTACCTGAACAATGAATCCTTCTTTTGTAACACAGCTGCTAAGTTAACTAAGATGCGTAACTTTACTACTGCTTATTTTAGAATGAAGTAGCTGCGTTGCACCTGTTCTTTGGGTGTTGATAGCTCTTTCATAGGCCTAGTTAATATACGTCTATTGAACAAAGACTGATGAGGAGACTAAAATTATTCCAATATAGTTCTGAAAACAGACAATGACTTGCATGTCCTAATACCAACCAGGAAAAGCAGAAAACAGAAACAAGCCATACAGGCAAATATAGTGCCGTTTCTGCAGTATTCTCATGTGACTTCAGCCCATTGTGAGGGTAACTATGTGCAAGGGCTGTCTAAATGACAAAACACGTTATAACAATGAGATTTTTTGCCTCTAAGGATGTGTCAACCCAAAGAATTGAGGCATGGTGACCTCAGATGACACCCCCCCCCCCCCCCCCCCCAAGGCTAATCGGTGACCTCAGATGAATCTAGAACACAAAGTTCTTAACAGCAGTGACTTTGGCTGACCCTGCAGGCTAATTGCTGACCTCAGATGACCCCAGAACCCAACAAATAGAGGAGCGGTGACCTCGGATGACCCTACAGGCTAATTGGTGACCTCAGATGACCCCAGAGGCTAATTGGTGACCTCAGATGACCCCAGAACCCAACAAATTGAGGAGCGGTGACCTCAGATGACCCCCAGAGGCTAATTGGTGACCTCAGATGACCCCAGAACCCAACAAATTGAGGAGCGGTGACCTCGGATGACCCCCAAGAGGCTAATTGGTGACCTCAGATGACCCCAGAACCCAACAAATTGAGGAGCGGTGACCTCATATGACCCTACAGGCTAATTGGTGACCTCAGATGACCCCCAGAGGCTAATTGCTGACCTCAGATGACCCCAGAACCCAACAAATTGAGGAGCGGTGACCTCGGATGACCCTACAGGCTAATTGGTGACCTCAGATGACCCCAAGAGGCTAATTGGTGACCTCAGATGACCCCCAGAACCCAACAAATTGGGGAGCGGTGACCTCATATGACCCTACAGGCTAATTGGTGACCTCAGATGACCCCGCAGGCTAATTGGTGACCTCAGATGACCCCAGAACCCAACAAATTGAGGAGCGGTGACCTCAGATGACCCCCAGAGGCTAATTGGTGACCTCAGATGACCCCAGAACCCAACAAATTGAGGAGCGGTGACCTCGGATGACCCCCAAGAGGCTAATTGGTGACCTCAGATGACCCCCAGAGGCTAATTGCTGACCTCAGATGACCCCAGAACCCAACAAATTGAGGAGCGGTGACCTCGGATGACCCTACAGGCTAATTGGTGACCTCAGATGACCCCAAGAGGCTAATTGGTGACCTCAGATGACCCCCAGAACCCAACAAATTGAGGAGCGGTGACCTCATATGACCCTACAGGCTAATTGGTGACCTCAGATGACCCCGCAGGCTAATTGGTGACCTCAGATGACCCCAGAACCCAACAAATTGAGGAGCGGTGACCTCAGATGACCCCCAGAGGCTAATTGGTGACCTCAGATGACCCCAGAACCCAACAAATTGAGGAGCGGTGACCTCGGATGACCCCCAAGAGGCTAATTGGTGACCTCAGATGACCCCAGAACCCAACAAATTGAGGAGCGGTGACCTCATATGACCCTACAGGCTAATTGGTGACCTCAGATGACCCCCAGAGGCTAATTGCTGACCTCAGATGACCCCAGAACCCAACAAATTGAGGAGCGGTGACCTCGGATGACCCTACAGGCTAATTGGTGACCTCAGATGACCCCAAGAGGCTAATTGGTGACCTCAGATGACCCCCAGAACCCAACAAATTGAGGAGCGGTGACCTCATATGACCCTACAGGCTAATTGGTGACCTCAGATGACCCCGCAGGCTAATTGGTGACCTCAGATGACCCCAGAACCCAACAAATTGAGGAGCGGTGACCTGAGATGACCCCCAGAGGCTAATTGGTGACCTCAGATGACCCCAGAACCCAACAAATTGAGGAGCGGTGACCTCGGATGACCCCCAAGAGGCTAATTGGTGACCTCAGATGACCCCAGAACCCAACAAATTGAGGAGCGGTGACCTCATATGACCCTACAGGCTAATTGGTGACCTCAGATGACCCCAAGAGGCTAATTGGTGACCTCAGATGACCCCCAGAACCCAACAAATTGAGGAGCGGTGACCTCATATGACCCTACAGGCTAATTGGTGACCTCAGATGACCCCGCAGGCTAATTGGTGACCTCAGATGACCCCAGAACCCAACAAATTGAGGAGCGGTGACCTCAGATGACCCTACAGGCTAATTGGTGACCTCAGATAACCCCAGAGGCTAATTGGTGACCTCAGATGACCCCAGAACCCAACAAATTGAGGAGCGGTGACCTCGGATGACCCTACAGGCTAATTGGTGAACTCAGATGACCCCAGAGGCTAATTGGTGACCTCAGATGACCCCAGGAACCCCAAAAATTGAGGAGCAATGACCTCGGATGACCCCGCAGGCTAATTGGTGACCTCAAATGACCCCTGGATTAAATTTCAGGCTTCACTTGATCCCTAGCAACCCCATGAGTTTATTGAGTGACCTTGGCTGTCCCCACAGGCCAATTGGTGACCTCAGATGACCCATATCGAAACTTTCATATGCCCCCCTAGTGTTTGGGTTACTTGGATTTCTCCACTATCTCCTCTGGGGTGTTTATAGTCTGATGGCTCCACCTGCTGTGGTCACCTGGGGCCTCCTCAGCAGTGCAGAGGCCTCCAACGTTTTCCTGCAATGCCCACGGAGTCATTTCAGATCTTCTGTGCTCTGGTTTCATTTTAAAGGTGTTGGGCTGGGATGAAACCACTTTAAGATTGTGTTTTCCAGCTTCAGCTTTCGCACTCTAGCTGAATGAAGCTTTCAGGCAAGATCTTTTGAGTGTAGCATGTAATGAGAACGAAGGGAGACTTACATCAATCTTCCCTGCTAATTCCCTCCAAAGAAAGTACAGATAAACTAAGAGTTAAGGTCAAAAATGGAAAACAGGCACCGGCCCTTTTTTATTTCATGAAGGAACAACAAGAGGCTGCTTGTTTTACTAAGAAAATTAGTATGAGGTACATATAAAACAACTTCCATCTGCACAACCTCCTTACATTGTGCAGAGTCTATGACGCTTTTGCAGAGTATCAGCCCCTGAACGATGCTGATTTCATCCAGTCCTTCAGCAACAGGCTGCAGGTCTCTCACCGCTGCACCCGTCTTCGCCTTGTGTGTTGACTGAGTCCATTCAGCTTCCCTTCTGTCAGCATTCACCTCTTGGGCCTGGTTAGTAAAAACTGTTAATGTTCACTCACCTCAAGCCAAGCAGGAAACTATCTGCTCTGTAATTATCTTGGTGACACCGCATTAAAATACAAGACAAATAAGGTTTCAGGCTAAGCCCTGCTTGGATGAAAAGTGCATCATACCCAGCTGGGTTATATTACTCCCGTATGCAATACTGCACACGTTTGTCATCTAACCAGCTCAGATTAGCAAATTGACCAGCACACAGATTAGCACACAGATTAATAGATTAGCACACAGGGCAAAGGCCTTACAGTTGCCTGTAAGGAAGAAGCCAGAAAGAGAATACATTTCCTGATATTAATGCATATTGCTGGAGGAGCAGCAACATCTGCTTGGAGGCTCTGTGCCTTTCACAAGCAGCTGAGTTCTTTAAAGTTGGATTCAGCATTGCTTCAAGTATTTTGAGATATACTGCACCAGCTCTCATTAAAAAAAAAATGACAAAGAAATCCAGTGAGGGGACTGGATGGAAAAAAAAAATTAATTATTCCAAGAGAGGAGGAGAGAAGACTGGCTACAAGAAAGAACAATGAGACAATGCACGGTCCAAATGTTCATTTCCAAACACCCAGGCATTTAACAGCACTAACTGAAGCCAAAAGAGCTCTGTTTCCAGCTTCTCCCTCCTTGCTTTTCTGTGAGCCATGTCCTGATTAAGAATTACACAGAACACAAGGAACAAAAAACTCAGAAGCCCAAGATGACCCAGTTTCTATTCAGGTACCAAAATACAAATCCTTCCATACTGTGCAAACCTGTTGAGAAAAAACAGAACAAGCCCATAAGCATCCAGCAAACCCTCAGAGGTCCTGGGGGAGTGTGGGGGGGTGTCCTGTGGGGCAGGGGGGCTGGGGTAGCAGCGGGCACCCACCGGGCAAGAAGTCCAGAGCTGGGACAGCGACCAGGGCTGGCCAGGGCCCTGAGGCCCCCAGACCCAGCTGCGGTGGGGAGCAGGGCTGAGGTCCAGCCGGGAGCCGAGGTAGGGACGGGGACGTGCAGCCAGCCGAGTACAGGCACGGCACAGCTCAGGTGGAAGGGCAAACGCTGGGGCGCAAATGCAGGGCCCGGCCAGGGGCAGAGGGTGCCTGGGTGCCACCCCCAGCCAAGGCTGCTCGGGGCAGCTATAATGCACCTTCTCCCGTATTCTCATGTGACTTCAGCCCATTACAAGGGTAAATATGTGTAAGGGATGTCTAAACGATAAAACTCATGTTATAACAATGAGATTTTGACTTTAAGGATGAGGCAGCATGGATGGCACTGTTATAAAATGTCTGTAGGTGAACATGATGGTATGTTAATCCCCCAGAATGGAAAATAACATACAGGGGAATATAACTTGGTCCCCAGCTACTCCTTTCAAGTATTGATGGAGACATCTTCACAAAGCAAATGGGTATTCCAATATACTTAGAACGAAATTATTAATGTATTAAAAAAGGAAGATGCAGTAGTTTGTCAATAAATAATACATGCTGCATACAAAAGTATGAAACAAAAGCGTTTAACATTGTGTTGACTTATGCATTATACCAGCAATTACTTTTCTGCTTAACCCTTCAAAATTTACTTACGTGAATAATCCATTCTCTTGCCATTTGCTAAAAAGAACTACTCACAAGTGATAACTTGTCCTTAGGCTTCTCTGAGAAGTGGCACTCCCTATTTGTCTGCTCCAGTCTGTTCTTCACAATTTTCTGCATTTGATAGATCAGATCTTCGACTGGCTTCGTAAAGAAGGTTGACCCAACAGAGGATTTGCTAACCTACACAAGCTGAGGTGCCAGTTCCCCCCTTTACTAGAATACATTACCGTAGAATATCCCAAGTTGGAAGGGACCCACGAGGATCACAGAGTCCAACTCCTGGCTCCACACAGGAACACCCAGAAACCAGACTGAGAGCACTGAGTGCTGTCCAAACTCCTCCTGAACTCCAGCAGGCTTGGTGCCGTGATCGCTTCCCTGGGGAGCCTGTTCCAGTGCCCGACCACCCTCTCAGCGAAGAACCTTTCCCTAACACCCAGCCTGACCCTCCCATTGCAGCTCCATGCCATTCCCTCGGGTCCTGCTGCTCTCACCAGAGAGCAGAACTCTGCACCTGCCCCTTTTCTCCCCCCGTGAGGAAGCTGTATGTCTAGATAGATTTGAAAATAGTACTTCTTTGGCATTTGACTTAAACCTATATTTGTGGAAAGTAAATTACTCAAGTAAGCTGTATTTGACTAGGTTTTAAGGAAACTGTTGAAAGAACTGTTTGTCCTGAAAACATAAAAGGCTTAACAAAGCACTCTAAGTCAGCAATGCTGTTCAAGGAAATGATAAATATGGCATTAAGAGGCCTTAAATTTCCTTCCAGATAAAAATATATGCTATTTTCTCCCTTAGCTAGTAAGTCTCAGTAGATGACGTAGTTCTATGAACTTCAGTCAGAAGTTCTTCTATTTTTGATGACCATCAGCTATAACGCAACTCCTGTGCTAGGATCATGGAGTTATACAAGTATTACTGATTGTTTGCATTACAATACTAGCAGTCAAAAATACTTTAGAGAAAGGAAAACATCATCAGTGTGTCTAGACAGAGCAGGTAAAATTCAGAGAGAAAATGTCCTTGTGTTCCAATGAAGTCTTGTACAAGATGCTGTATATTGCCATGTCCAAATGGAATATCAGGCAGAGACAGCAACTGAGTTTCAAAGGACGTGAATTATTTGACTGTTAAATCATTTCCAGCAATCTTAACAGCAATGTTAATTTCCAAACTAATTTGCATCAGATTTGCTCAGAAAGGGTAAAAGACTAGTTTAAACACTGATATGAGACTGGCACTGCTCCATTCACATTTTTTCCCCATTTTATCTACATTTGATAAAGTTACTCTCCTAAGTCCAATACCTCCTGTTTACCATTCCACTTTACAGTCTACTTTTCGAATTTTTCCTAGGACTGCTATCCAGAAAGGAGAAGAAGTAACAAATCAAGTCAGGAATCAAAACATGTTCAAACAGCTTGAATTGCCCGTGGCCAAAGTATTAAATTTTGCCCTTTTCTATATCATGAGTTAACTCCTACACTTTTTGTAGATCAGACTCATTATGTCCTGGTTACGGAATTTTATATATATATATGTGGGTATATATATATAAAAAATTCCATAACCAGGACCCTATGTAATTGTTACAGCAAAATGGTCTTGAAGATCATGAGTTTGATCTACAAAAAGTATATATATGGGTAATAAAAAGTAATATATATGGGTTTATATATATATATATATAGGGAGATTGTATTGAGAAACTCTGTCGTCTTGTTCACCAGCATGATTCTCTCTTTCCTTATATAGTATCTATGAAGCATACAGAATAATAGAGATATGACTTACGATGGTATTTTGAAGCTATACTGTTATGTCCATAAAATAATGAGGGTGGGAAAAACAAAACAAAACCAACCCAACAAATCACTGTTCATATTATAACTTCCACACCATTCAAATTCAGCTGATATAAGCGGACTCACTCTCCCCCAGACTACTTCAAAACAGAACTAAAATCATTTTGCGCATGGTTTTGAACTTGCTTCGGGTTGTATCAATGAATGAAAGGAGAATCAAGTCTGTAATTTCAAACTAGAAAGCATTAGCATCTGTTTATATGCACAACTTGCTGCTTCACAATTCTCTCCCTTTGTCCATCTCCTGCAGGTTACCTTTGTTTATGTGAGAAGCCGGTGTCTGACACAAAGATACTCCATTACTACAGAGTTAAGGTATCAAAGCTCGGATTGAAATAAACACATGTAAAGCTGTGCCAGACATGATTCAAGAAAGAATTAAGCTCACCAATTTCAGACTGGCAATAGATCTTTGAGTTTCACCACTTCCACTCACTTATTAGCTGAGAGTGGGAGGAATGAACAGACAATAGAACTTCCTTCATGTCTGCTTCCCTTTTAGCTTTATTTTCACCTCACATAGGAAAGAACAGAACAGTGAAGATCCCCTGGCATCAGTTCCCTGAGTTATGGAATCCAAATTCTATTTCATGTGGGATGCTGTGTCCCATCCCATCTAGGATAGGATTGAGGCTATATCTATGGAAATGTCCAGTATGAGATCACAGCGCCAAAAACTTCTTACATAAGGTACACCATACTGATATCTATACAGGATGAATTCAAGCAGTTTCTTCTCTACAATTTTATCTAAGTTTATCTGGAAAACATTAACATGATAAGGAAGTATGTAAACCATGTGTAGTACATCCAAACCTACCAAAATAAATTATGTTTCCAGACACAGCCTAAAAGTAATCTTTGGAGATATGACAGAAATAGAAGGCTAAGAAATAAACCTTTACAGTGCTCAACGCATAAACAATGAATTGTTTTGGCTGTACTTTCCCAGTGTTTCCTCTTCAGTTCCATTCAGTTTAGTGCCTGATCAACATGTACAAGTTTCTGGCCATGATGTAGTCTATTAGGGCAAAAGACAAAGCCGGTCCAATGCACTTCACATAGAATTCTTTTACCTTACCCAATTCACCAAAACTACTCATCAGAGACAATATATCCTGGCTTACCCAACACCAGTGATGCTTTGGGAAAGCTCATGATTCAGAGAGTGAAAAGAACAGCTGCCTTTTGGAACATTCTTAATGCAAAGAGCAATCAGTACCATGAAGTATTGACAGAATACAAGGAAAAATAAGATTGTTGATCTGTAACTCTAATGATAAAACTCCATTCGGGGGTGGGGGGGGATACTGAGCAATAGATAGGGGAAAACTGTCTCTCATCTAAAATCTAGCTTAATCCCTTACAGTGGGATTACCGCGATAAAGTAAAAGTAGTGTAACACTGTGTAAAACATCAACATTATTAACTCGTAAACATAATGAGTCTTGAAAGGTAGATGTATCAATATCAACTGAAAAATCAAATGATTGGTAAATGCCCTTCGGGGCAGGGGGAGGGGGGGAGGAGCAGAGAGAGAGAGAGTTTTCTTTTAGAATTGATAAAATGCTCAAAACACAAAAGAAACAGTTCAGTGTATTCAAACAGAACATTTCACAGTCCCTGCACACACACACAACTAAATATTTTGCTCAAAATCAAATTTGGAGAAATTGTTCTGGACTTAAAACGGAAGGAGGTTTTCTCCATTTTAAATAGGCCTTATTTGGAGCGTTTTAGTAGCTTAACTAAATCTTATTTCTCTTAATACAAAACAATTCTCCCATCTATCACCAAACGTAAAGGCTATTTCCCAGAAGATACAGAGCCCCAAAAGATAAGAACCAAACCTGCATTTCCATAGAAAACACCTACATAGTTAAATTTTCTCTATTTTTAAAGCTGTATCATACAACAGAATAAAAATATGTACAAGTGTAGGTGGCTTTCTCTGGCTTTGGGATACAAAACTCAACTTTGCAAGATGAAAAAAAAATAACGAGCTCAATTCCACCTTTATTACTAGTCCTTTTATACATGAGCAGAACAGGTGGTTAAGTATTTAATAATATTTTTCATATACTTATGAAATGCATCGTTCTATGCTTTAAAATTTTCTTTTATTACAATGAAAGTGACTTAAAGAGCGTGGGAGGCATATAAAAACTACCCTACCCACTATCAAAAAGAATATCAAATTATTGATCTGTAGACAGGAGGAAATTAAATATGGGAACTCCTTCTCTTTTAAAAGAAAATAACTTTGCAACAACTCCACAAAAGTTCCCAAAAGAAACAGATAAATAATTTATGCATAAAATCAACTTCTGAACTTCTGTTTTGAACTTACCTTCTCCAGTACTTGTATTTTCAGAACACTACAGTTAGGATGTATTAGAAGAGTATAGACTTAACTTCATGAGTTGGACACCACGGTCCATGTGGGTCCCTTCCAATTTGGGATATACTATAGTTCTATGATTAACTGTCCTCACTGGCCTTAGCTCTTGTGCATACAAAGTTAAAGAGACACTTCATAGTTGTGACAGCCAAAATCACTATGTTATCTTAAAAACAGATTTATTTTCAGTGGTATACTATCTTAATGTATTTTGCTTCTGGAAGTTTATCTTAAGATTTCTTGAAAACATCTTTATATTTTATCAAAAGTCAGTCTACTAGATGGACAAAAAATCAATACTTCTTTCACAGAGAGTTACAAAATCATTTTGCAACTCTAAGGCCCATGTTATATTAATTTGGCATATTTTATCTCCATTAAACAATCATGAATGTTCAATCCAAACTTGTCACTTAACTGTAAACTATTTATACCTGTGTAATTGTATTTCTAACTGCATTTTCTATCATTCCACATGTAGTGTGGTCTATAAAAAAAAAATGAGATAAGGGCTGGTTCTGTTCAAAAGTTTTATTAATGCCGGCGTGAAACGCATCCTTAGCAAGTTTGCTGACAGTACTAAACTAGGAGGTACTGTTGACTCTCTGGAGGGACAAGAGGCCTTGTAGATGGATCTAGACAGACTGGAGCACTGGGCAACCAGCAACGGCATGAAATTCAGCAAAGGTAAATGCTGGGTGCTGCTCCTGGGACAGAACAATGCCCGACAGGCACAGACTGGGAGCTGAGAGGCTGGAGAGCAGCCCTGCTGCAGAAAGGGTGCTGGGGGTGCTGGCGCCAGCAGGCTCAGCAGGAGCCAGCAGCGTGCCCTGGCTGCCAGGAAGGCAAACTGCACTTTGGGGTGCATTAAGCACAGCATAGCCAGACGGTTAAAAGAGGTGATCCTCCTGCTATATTTAGCGTTGGTGCAGCCTCACCTTCAATATCATGTGCGGTTCTGGGCTCCACAACATAATGATGTTAAGGTCCTTGAAAACATCCAGAGGAGGGCAAGAAAGCTGGCAAAAGCTTGGAGGCATGTCTCGTGGGGAGAGGGTGAGGACACTTGTGTTGTCCAGTCTGGAGGAGGCTGAGACATGACCTCACTGCTCTCTGCAGCTCCCTGAGGAGGGGAAGCAGAGAGGGAGGTGCCAGTGACAGGACACGAGGAATGGCACAAAGCTGCACCAGGGAGGTTCAGCTTGGAAAAATTCTGCACCCTGACAGACTTCCTAGCAAGGTGGTGGATGCCCCAGGCCTGTCAGTGTTCAGGAGGCATTTGGATAGTGTCCTTGATAACATGCTTGAACTTTTGGTTAACCCTGGAGTGATGAGGAGGTTGGAACTGATGATCTTTGTAAGGCCCTTCTAACTGAGCTATTCTATTCAATAAAAGAGACGAGTGTCTTGCAGATGTCCAAATGTCAAGAATTTCAAAGTTAGAGACTTGAGAGGTAATCATAAAGACTAGCTTTAGCTTAACACATCTAACTTCAGTACTCTCCATGTAAGACTTCTCCAGAAAGCAGGATCCTTTCTTTCATTTCATGAGTGATAGATGGAACCAGTTAAAGTTTTCCTTTCCAAATATTTAATGTCCCTGTGTGATATAGGAAAGTGGCAATGGTACCATGGACACAGATCACCATGCTCCTAGAGCACTGGTTCAGATAGTCAGTTCACTACTAAAAACACACTACAGCCTGTGTTCTAAGACCTACATCAAATTCTGTTTTCTTTAATATTCATATACTCATACTCATTTTCAATTTAATTTTAATTTAATTTCAATTTAATATTATTATACTCATACTCATTTTCAAACAAATCACCACAAACTGCATACTTCTTAATAATTTGAGAGAAAAAAAAAAAAAAGCTTGACCACAAAAAATATCGACCACAGAATCTTAAAGAATAACCCTGTTTGTAAGGAACCTTGGTAGTTCATCTAGTCCAACCTTCTGCGCAGAGCAAGGTCAGCTGTATGCTCAGACCATGTTGCTCCAGACTTGAATGACTCAGGTCTTGGAAAATATCTCAAGATGAAGAATACACAACACTGCTGGGCATCTGTTCCACTATTCCAATGCCCTAAAGTGAGAAAGGTTTTCCTTGTATCGAAGCTACCTCTCATGTTTTAATTTATGTCTGTTGTCTCTTGTCCTCCCAGAACATGCATGGCTTCCCTACTGCTACACTACACATGTACGAAGCAGACATTTTTCTCCAACACTAATACAGTAGTTGGCCTAAAGTGAAATATTTCAAGTGTAAGTACAGGAAAATGTGGGTTTGAGTTTGCAGGTTCTTACAAGTTATTTTTAAAAATGAAACTCTAGTGAAACAATAGAAAAAGTAACAAAAATTACTCTGTTTCCATTTCCATCTGTCATATATGCTTGTCTAGCTTTACATCCCTCTCACTGAGAGAAAAAGAAACGTGAAGAGAATAAAAATTAGAAATTAAATTGAAATATCTCAAAAGTTTAGAATGCCCATTTGAAAAAAAAAATCAACTTCAGAACATTTTTTATATTTTGGTATTTTTCTATCTCAGTATGGCCCAAACTTTCTATTTCTAAAAAATTTATCATGAAGAAAGCAATACAAGTTCTGCATATGTAACATATTTACAAAGTTTTAGTCTTACCTAAGAAATTTCTCGCGTCTGCAGAATTGCCTGAAACTGTTAGAACTCTTGCTGCTTCAGTAGGTCAGAAGTACTAAGAAAAAAGCTCTTGTACAATTTTCCTACCCACTTTTATTCCCAGCAAAGAAAAAGAAAACAAAGAATTTCAGAAAATAAATGAATGGAATATAGGACACTGCGTCAGTGTTGGTTCTGTTAACTATGACAGATATTTGGACAGAATATTTTGCTAATTGAACAGATCTTACATGGAATAATTTCTAGGCAAAGGCTAACATTTTCAAATGTCAGTACCCACAACCAGGCACATCAGAATCCATCTCCAGACACACAATTAAACAAGACATGATTTTCAGCTGTACATATGTATAATTTTCACTTCTCTGTGAAAATATCATGGCTCCCTGACAAGATTATCTTTGTACTATGTTTATACATAGTGATGAGGTCTGAGAGGCTTCAGTTCCTGAAAGGAAGGATTCCAAGAGAGCCCTCCTTCAGATAAATTCCCTGTTTGACCATAGACATTTAATTACTCTTGACTAGGTTTATGCCAATTTATACTCCTCTGTGCTCCAAAAGTGGGAAGACAATAAATAGCTGGGAATTACTGAGAAATAAATATATTAAAGAGATTATCAGAAGGTTAGTTTTTATGTATCGTGGTTAACATATTAGGGAAAGTAGGCTTGGCATATATATAAAAAATCATTTGTTTCAAATCATCTGTCCTCACAAAAAGTGATAAGGAGATAAAAAAGTTTGTTCTTCCTTATTTCTCCTACATAAAGTAGATGTTTTTGCTTTTCTGTTTTGTCTCCGTCTGTGTGGATCCAGGTAGCATTAGAAATATCACTCAAGACAGCTGGCAGCCAATAGTCTTGAACTTCGTATTAAACTGTTTTACCTGTATACAGTAATGTTCTGGACAAGAACATTAAAACACATTTTATCAGACATGCAGAAGTCCCTACTTTTACAAAAGGGAAAGAGAGATATTAACTGTACATCACAAATTTAGAAGTAAGCAGCTGGCTGGCAAATCTTTCGTCTGCTGATTCTTGTCTTGTTAGCTTTTTTGTAAATCTCCCAAGAGTTCCTTTAGCTGTACCATGTGATATTTCACAACTGCTATTTTCTACTCTTGCAGCAAAACCTAGTATTTCATCGTAAACAAATAGTGTTAACACTTGTGATGCTTAATGTTTTGTCAGTTTGCTCAGCAAGTGTGAAGAAAATGCAAACACTTCCAAGCCTTTTTTCATGCTGTCAGACTTCACTAAGTCAAGATCTCCCAAATGGATGCTCTTGTATGCTGCATTTAGATCATTTGCTGAAAAATTAGGAGTTGAAACTCATGTGGTTCTTAAAATGGGCAATATGTGGTTAGTAAAAACCTTTCATTCCACCTGGAATAAGTAAATAATTTTCTTCACAAGAAGCTCATAGGGTATGGATGCATTTTTTTAGTTACAGTAGACTTGTTTCCTAGAACGGCTTGCCTGCCTTACATTTCTGTGAATAGCTTCCTACGTAATCCCATGCATAATTCCTATACACATGCTTTATTTTATACTTCTATATAAAATTTATACTTCTATAAAAAATATACTTCTATATAAAATTCCACATTATACTTGTGCAAGTAAATATACTTTTCAAAACCTTGTTTCTTTTCGCTGATTTATATATTTGACCATTTGATACAACTAGCCTTTTTGTGTGTGTGGTGGTGTGAATAAACTGTATCAAAATGAAATGTTTTACAAAATATGGATTTTTTATTTTTTTTCAGTTGGGTCTGTTCACACACTATTCTTAAAACAAGAAAGAGCTAGCTGTGTCACATAAACTGCTAATAACAGATACATTATCCAACTGTAATAACTTATATTAACTTTTATAAATGTGGGTAACCTCAGGAAAAGTTGACATACACAATTCCAGCTCTGCAGACTGACTCAATTCTAGGTGTTTACATAAAGTTCTTAAAGAAGTAACTCTGCTGCTTACTGTCCCTTTGACTTCAAAAGGTGTTTGAGGTGCATTGAAACTTTGTAAACTTAAAGGTTTAACTTATTTAAGAGGTATTTAATGTCTCTTGACATGGTCTATATTTTCACTGGCCTGTAGCTGCTAACCCAGAAGGTAATGGGTCTCCGTAGATCACATCTGTAAGCCCCATGGAGCTGTCTCCACTGCATCTCAAATGACAAGTGATTGCTTTTAGTGGCTGGATTTGGATGCTTAAAAATAACCGTCTGATACATCTCTTATGTTCTAAATAATCTAAAGCTGTAAACAAGATGTAAAGTACCATATTGCTCTATTTAGTATGTCAGGTCTGAAGGAATGCTCCTTCTTGGAAACGTCCACCTGCTGAGTGGTTTCATAGAGTTCTGGCCTTGGGGTTTTTGTTTGCTTTGTTTGGTTGCTTTTGAACAATTTTCCACCTACTGCACTGGTATAGTCCAGTCAAAAGTATTGTAGATATGGTCTGAACTGTACTTGAAAAAAGCACATATGCAGTCTTCTTCCTTGAACTGCTGATCTGCAAATGTTGTCAACAGTATCCTTCATAACACTATGATAATATTCAAGACAGCCTTATCAGGAGAGCAGCCAATTGCTTTGGCATTATTATATCAGAAACAGAAGATGTAGTTCATTCTTTTTTAACTAGATATTGATTTTCTTACAAATAATTTAAATTTTAAAAAGCTAAAAGGCATTTAAACTGTCTTCTATTTTACCTATAGATTAACATGGTTAAAAATTCAGTTTATACAACGAATTCACAGTACATCACAACTGCTTGAATATTTTATCCTGCAACACATAAAAGTAGTCTGGGATGTGAGCAGTAGAGTGCTGGAGAGGACATCACTCAATGCTCCATTACTGAGCTGTAAGTGGGAGGAGGAAGTGGGGAGTTACATAAATTGTTAGTACCAGTTTGCAACTCAACTTCATTCTCCCTATGCAGAACAGGTGAAAGGTATTAAAAAAGAGAGGTGAAAAAGAAAGATTAGCCATTTAGTCTTACTTAGGATGCAACAGGGCCATGACAAGAAAGGAAGGACCTTCTCTTAGGAACCATCTAATTCCAGATGTAGATTTGTTACCAACATTACTATATTACATGCACGGTACAGATTATTTTAAACAAAGATTTCAATACCACCTTTGTTGTTTTGAACCAAGGAACAACACGCATTTTATCAGATGTGCCCAGTAATCCGAAAACCAGAAATGAAGGTCATCTGGAATTTTAAATCACACTTGAGTGCACCAGCCAGGAATCCCTTCCTGACAAACAAGAACAGCTCTAGTGGAAACACTGTTTAGCCTGGATTTGACTCTTTTTGGGTGTAGCAAAACAAATGTAAGAAAAGGCTGACCTATGAGGTTTAAAGAAAATCTCTCCTCCTAGAGACCTTACTTATAAAATGTTTCTACCACAAATGTTTTATGCATGACTATGTTTTATACATCAATTTATTTCTGATCAAAGAGGTATATTATTTGCACCAGGAGAAATTAACTTCATCAGGCTAAAAACAACATACAAATTCCTGCAGGACAAGGAGAGAAATGGAGAAAACATATCTGAGAAAACTAAGGAATCAATGTTAGCTACAACATCGGACAAAAACAGTTGCAACATCTTCGTTAAAAAACAAAACAAAAAACTATTATTAATTTTGATTTAAAATTCTTAATTTGCTCATACATATCACTTATTTAGGGCCACAATTTTATTACCTGAACTACGTAAAAAAAATAAATTCTTCCAATAACCTCCTTGAGTGAATAATGGCTATCCCAACAGTACAAAAATAAGTGACAATAGAAAATGAGGAAGTGTATAAAAAACAAGGCTCCGAAAGGCGAAGTATGTGAAATAAGCACTAAGTCAATGTGTATGTAGAAGACTTGTGCCAAGTGCTCTATCTTGGTTGAGATCTCAGAACAGTATTGTGACCCAATGATAAATTTCTTTTCCTGAAGGAACTAATTCCAAAGCCAAGAGCGCAGTGCCATACCCGTAACTCACACAAAACCTTTCAAGCAGATACTAGAATAACTTGGTGTGGAGGGGGAAGTACAAAATATCTATAGCAATGTAATTCCAGGCCATTTATCCATTCCGATGGCCACTAAGCTGGAAGCAGACCAACTCCTACTGGGTTTAGTACACAGAGAGCATTCAGCCTCTGAGGCCACCCAAACTTTTCAAACATCTATCTAAGCTTATTAATAGTTAGAAAACATCACAGAACAACAACAACAAAAAGCAATTACACCACACTTCTTATGATTAAAGCACGCCCTTTCCCATTTATAATAAATTGCTACAACAGGAGTTGCCTAGTTGTATCAGACGTTTTGGTTTGTAGAATATTTAAAAAAAGAAAAAGATTAATAGTTTTCCAAGAGAAGTAACAACAACAAAAAATGCTCAAGCAAATTTAATTTCTAGCTTTCTGTTGGATTTTTGGTTTGTATGTTTTTGTTCCATTTCAAAATGATTTTTAAACAGACTTGGACGTCCCTTTACATAACACTGTCAGTTTGAACCAGATTTATTTGTCCAATGAAGTATGTTTTATCAGAACATTCATTACCCTTTTTGAGCATAGTGGAGTCAAGGATCAGAAAGCAATTTTCCTTCTTTCCTGTTCTCAAAAGTATGATTTTTTTTAGTGAGGTTAAGCAGTGCTTTTTCAAATTCCCTGTGCTTGATGTGTCATCTGTCGATGAGTCAAGCCTGTTATGCTGGAACTCTGAATACAAGAATGGTCCCTCACTCTGAAAACTTTTTTAAAAGGAATTCTTTCTTGTTTCTGTAGGGTAATTTGAAATATGCTTTCCTTTTATTTGTAGATGTCATGGCCATACCCATTGATACGAGGTCTTAACTTTGTGCTTAGACTCTTCAAATATTCAGTTCTAGCATGACTGCATTGCCTAACTAGTTCTATTTTCAAAGACTGAAACTACTACATCAACATGAACAGACTGGAATTTCGTTGCATTTTTAGAAACATCTGCTCTACATTTCACTATGTAATATATCTATCTATATATTTACTGTAAAAGAAATTAAGGTGTTACTTTGGTGCCAAAATTTTAAGCATGTACAGGACATTACTATTTTTGACATACTGCAGATGGAGTGTTCTAAAAAGGACAGTTCAGCCTTTGCAGCCACGTGTAATGGATGCATATCCAACCTCTAGATAAAAACAACTCTATGAAGTAAATGTTTAGTCTGCCCTTCTGCTTTTCACTGCATATTACTTCTAGCAGCTGCTTTCTAGTTCACATAAAACTACTGCTGATAATTGAGAGAAGAGCTTTGGTAATAGCATCTAAATCTTCACTCACATTTTTATTACTGATCAGCTTACCCCTTCCTTAATTTAATGGAGTTCATTATGTAAAAAGGGACATAATATTCACAGAAACAGAAGAAAAAAGCAGGAGTATGACACCCCTTTGTGGTGATTACAACCTTTAGCCACAGCATTTGTCCTTTCTAAATGTCCTTACATCCTTTACTACTTAAAACTTAGAAGAACAGCAAAGAAAACTCGAAGACCTAAGGAAAATGTTCAAGCAAGGACATCCATTAGGAAACTTTGGTGGGGGAAGAGGACAGGAGGAGGAGATCTGTCAGTCTCCCAAGGTACCGATTTCATTGTTACAGGTGAGGCAGCAGTGCAAATGAAGTATTTTTATTTTTGCCTGATCCACCTTTTAATTTGTCAAACTCTGCCTTTTCTCAGTGAAGAGTCTTCACAGTACATCATTGTTCTTGGGTGCTCCAGTTGCAAAAGGAAATACTGGTCCCATTCAAACTTCATGCTACTATTTTTAATTACTCTGTTAAACTAGATTGTCACTCAAAAGAATAAATATCCTTTGTCACCATCTGAAAAGTTGAATTGATCCAAGGATATTCCACAATCTCTCTTTCAACCAAAGCTTGATTTCAAAGTTTCAGAATATATATGAAACCACCACATACGGTATTTCACAGTAAGTAGGTAAACAACTCCATGACTGCTGTGCAGAGGAGAATGTCAGAATGAAAGGCTGATCTCTCAGCATGGAGATTCTCCCGTGCTCATTTACTTTCATAGCTACATGTAACAGCCAAATAATAATCCAGCTGTAAACATTTTTTTCCTAAAAGTTCTTCTGCAGTGTTCAGGTTCATATTTGTGTCCGATATGTAGAAAGTAACAGTGAAGGTATGTTTCTGTCAGCACAGGTTACAAGAACCCTTGTAACATGTATCTCTGACCATTTCCATTTACTGTGCTTTGGTTTACATCACGGAGTGGTCTTACTGCTCATGAACTGGATTCTGTCTGGATGAAACCACGAGAAGACACGCTGCAGGAGCTCAAATACTGCACTCCAGCTGCGAAGTGGCAGGCAGGAGCCCATGGGGCTAGGCTGAAGTAAAACCACTACAACACAGGCATAATGGGGCTGCCAGGTCCTTGGCACCAGCTGTTTTACTCTACAGATACACTCTGGTTTATCTACCTGCTAACGTAGATGTAGCTCCACTGCCTGCCAACTGCATGCTAATCACCATGACTAGTATTTCTTGCATATGCTCATTCTTTCTTTTTGTCTGCCTCTCACAAAATCAGGCAGAGTGGCTGCTGCTAAATAGCACAAGGCATTCTCTCTCTTCAGTGCCTCAGCAATCTGTCTCTGTGGTCTTCCAAGCCTTTATGAGCCCAAGGATTTGGAAAATAAAACTCAACTAAACCCAACTAAATCATATTGTACAGAACAAAGCAGAGACAGAACTTTGGCTGGACCTTACAGTTCAGAAATACAATACTGTGCTTATAACTCTGATATGTGAAAAAATAAATGCTCCTCTCAACTGACAATTTTTTTACTCTAGTTTTTCTTTCAATAAATAATACTGAGTTAGTGTAGATGCTTTTTCAGATGGAGAAGAATGAAGCAAAATTAAGTGGTATTGAACATCAAAACGTCACTTTAGCTAAGCAGCAGGATGTTTAGATCCTTGCTGAAAGCTTACCTGAGCTACCGGAAGCTCCTTGACTCTGCAGAATCATGCAATACATTTTAAAGCAGGTAAAATATTAGGCACTTCAGCTGACAGGAATATCCCACCAGCAAAGAGAGAGAATGGGGAGGAAAGTCCTTCCATCATTTCAGGACCTAGAAGGGTCACGCTACAGGCAGATGACAGTGGTACGGATGTTGCTTTATTTAAATTTTCCCTCTACAAAATCTGATTATATATCACTAATGTTTCTGAATATAGCTAGCTTCTCTTCTTCTTTTTAATCAAAACATATATTCAAAAATATTCTGAAAATGCAGTTTTGTGCATGCTTTTGAAAATCATTATGGACAATTATGTGTACAAAATATTTAATTGCATGTACACACAGATAATTTCCACCGTTTGCATGTAAGCGCACATCCTTAAGTGTTTGTGAGAACAATCATAACATTTGGACATAATTTATTAGATGGACAATTACACAAATTCTATATTTGTATTTTAAGTGCGTCCCATATTTTTCCTACATTCTGTGTAATATTTGATCAACCGATTAAGAAACATGAAGATTAAAATTCAGGAGTTTCTGGAAGCATGCCTGTTACACTTAATTAGTGATTGTCGAAGAAAATGATCTGAGAAGCATCATACTGAATAATGGCAAAGATCTACAGCAATAAAATAATCTACAGCAATAAAAATGTTCTGCACAATGTTTAAATTCAATTCACTGTCAATGGTAAACAAACAGGTAAAGCAAAATACAGTATTTTGCATTCTGTCAGGGTTTAATTTTAGAGTTTTATTTACAAACACTACAACTCAATTAAAGAAAAGAATAAGTGTCATAGTAGGAAGGTGTAGTAATGCAGTTTTTTTACAGCCATGCTGTAATGGCTTCAGTGCATATTAAATACTTAAACATGTATACCATACATTAAAAAGCTGACAGAGCAGCAGAGGATTAAAATGCAGCACTCTTGGAATAAAGATTTCAGATACAATACAGAGCATGAAAGCAAGGTAACTGAGTAACCGTGAATCATCCTGCAAAGATGCTGAGAATGTTCAAAGGGTTAAGGATGGCAAATCACATTTTGTTGCTATGTGCAGCAAGGATAAAAATCTCCCGGAACCCCCTTTAATAGGTGAAAGGTGGTCTGAGCCAAAACGCACATACTGACGTCCAACCTTTCCCCAGAGAATCAATGATGTTTTTTTGTGTGTGATCAATGTAATATTCCACAGCTAAATTTAGGGATTCTGCATCCTATGAAAATGGCACCTCTCTATGACTAATTAGCAATAAAAAAATTGTGGTTTTCTACAGGTTTAATTATTTAATCTCCAAGGTTTTGATTAACTTAAATCTTTTTAGTAAGGACAAAAAAGTATATGAAAAAAAAATGCATTTCTAATGTTGTTTATTAAGAAGGGATTCTGTAATTTTCCCTAGTCAGCTTGTAAGATTACACCATCTTTGCTGTTAACTCCCCTAACCCAAGCAACATGCAGTGTGAGACAGACTGCTAAAATCCATTTTACTGTGTCTGTGTATTATTTGACTAAATCATAAACTATGCCTACATAACTTCTTCTTATTTTGCAATATTGAAGCATTTTTAATAATAGATCATAATATTCAGTGTTTGATTTTGATGTGTTAGAAGAAAGCTGAAAAGTTAAAAACAGATGTCTTCAGCCACATTGACAAAAACTGTTTTGGGCATATTTTATAATGCAAACAGATCTTTACACCCAGGTCCACTCTCTTTTCAGAACTGGCACAGCATCTGTGTGTTTACAAGTCACAGTGTCACTTCCACCAAAGTCAGGGAGAGTTTTGTCAGATATCAGTGGGGCCAGATTCTACTTTTAATAATTCATTTGGCACCCAGGCTGAAGTAGCTGCAGTGGGTGGGTATTGTGCAAAGGATGAAATAGGAAATAGACACTTTCACCATAGAAACTTCCATTGTAAACCCTGTTTTCTCCAAGCACTCTGAATATTCTTGCTTACAGGCTATTGCTTTACCCAAAAGCACATAACAGAAATCATTTAGACGAAGACTTAAAGGAAGAAACCATCCCGAATCTCAGGAATAGGAGTTTGATTCTCAGCTGTGCCACCATATGCAACACCCTTATGGCTCAAATTAGAAACATTAACAAGAGAAATTAGCAGACAAAGAGATTTTTGAGATTCTTGCATTTTGTGTTATAGAGAGGAAAATCCGGTGAAAGTCAGCTAATGAAAACATAGTCTGCTCATAGTCTGCTCTCTTCCTCATTTTTCCTCTTAACCTCATATCCCCCATTTGTAAAATGGAAAATGAAGCTACAGTATGAAAATGAAATATTTGATACTGTGTATTGTTCTCAGTAGTGTGACTGTTTAATCTGTTTCTGTAAGATTTACTTTATCTAGCTGAAGTTCATTAGGGATAGACTTCATATAAAATAGGGGTTATTTTGAAATGGGTTTTATATTAAGCATATATTCAAGTGCATTTTTGCAGAAAGCGTATTTGCTATGCTAACAAATAAAACCCATTTTCAAGAACCAAAAGAATTTTCTATGCAGGAAAAAAAAATGACATTTTGTCCAAACACCTGTAGAAGAGTTCTAGCCGTATGGTTTCAGGGTGCCCTTGTGATTCAGGCAGACATTATCTCCCAAGACAGAGAAGTGCCATAGCATAATCATTAAAAATATATTTATCAGCAAAAGTCAGGCTTACTGTTTTCACTATTGGCGATTTAGCAACACATGGACAACTCAGCTAGAATGTCTCATACCCTAAACTAGTTGTTCCAAATAAATGCAAAAATCTGACTAGTGAGTAAAAGAGACTGTATATGGACACCGAGACTCACAGTAAGTATAGCAGCTGTCCACTGATATTTCTATAGTTATTGTGCTACTAATAGTACCTGGTTCAACTACAGTTATGGATCAAGTCCTGATATCACCATCCTACAGCATAATAGATGCACATAGACCTCTCCATCTATCACATGCACTTCTTTACCCACCAAGGTTTTTTAAATGTTTATGTGGTCACAAAAAAATTGGACCTAGTGTTCTCATCAGGTAAACATAAAAACAAACAAACAAACAAACAAACAAACAAAAAACAGAAAACAAGCAATGGCCCCATTTTTCTGACTGAAATGAATACACAAACAATGTCTTCTTAGTCCATTTGGCTCTGCCTCACCAAGAGAAGGCAAGAGACATAGCTGCCAGGCTGACTATAAGCCCATCTAACTACTTCTGAAAAGTGTGAGGGCTTATTTTCACTAGGTTTCTCCAAGGTTCCCTTCATAGACAGTCTCTAGATGCCAACATTTCTCTAGAAATAAAATTGCAGGGCCATTTTATAAGTATATGGCTGCCTGGTGGAAAAACAGCCTTTAACATAATTCCCCTCATACAGATGAATAAAAAAAAAAAAAAAAAAGAATTCTGGTTTGTTCCATGGAGAAAGAATATTCACAGAACTCTCTTCAGCCGCCTTCTCTATAGAGCGTTTTCTGTTAAACATGAAAACAAGCTGTAGCAACTGAAAGGCACGAAAGCCTCACTCCTTAGGGAAGAGAAACACCTGTGAATGCCTCTACTTACAAGGAGTTACTGAGCATTATGAACTCTTGATTATCAGACAGTAAAATAAAAGAACCCATCTTTCATCTCATTTTTTTTTTTTAATCCTGCAAGTTATCTCAGATGGGGATATAGTTGGATACATCAGGTATGTCTAATTGGGAATGCCAGCCGCTCCAATTTTACCTATCCAGTCAATGTGCCAAAAAACCAAATCAACCAACCCAACCAACAACACCAAAAAACTAAAACCTTGCTGGGCCATTAACCCAACTCACAAGCAAGGGAAGTTATCCACTTCTCTGAAAAAGTTAATAAAATGGAAAGAATGAAGGACAGAAGGAAAACTCATTTGGGAGATTGTTGTGGTTTAACCCGGCTGGCAGCTAAACACCACACAGCCGTTCGCT
Source organism: Anser anser (assembly GCF_964211835.1). Classification (NCBI taxonomy): domain Eukaryota; kingdom Metazoa; phylum Chordata; class Aves; order Anseriformes; family Anatidae; genus Anser; species Anser anser. The sequence goes on along the minus strand of NC_139725.1, from coordinate 9,392,784 downwards.
CACCCTCCCCCCTCCCTCTCTGGGATGGGGGGAGAGAAACGGGAAAGTGAAGCCTGTGAGTTGAGATAAAGACGGTTTATTAAGACAGGAAAATAATAATAACAATAATAATAATAATAGTGATAATGGTAATAGTATTAACAATAATAATGTGTAAGAAAACAAGTGATGCACAATGCAATTGCTCACCACCCGCTGACCGATGCCCAGCCTATTCCCGAGCAGCCGGCCCCCCCACCCCGGCCAGCCACCCCTATATATTGTTTAGCATGACGTCAGATGGTATGGAATACCCCTTTGGCCAGTTTGGGTCAGCTGTCCTGGGTCTGTCCCCTCCCAGCTCCTGCTGCACCCCCAGCCTGCTCGCTGGCAGGACAGAGCAAGAAGCCGAAAAGTCCTTGGCCTGGTGTAAACACTGCTCTGCAACAATTAAAACATCAGCATGTTATCAGCGCTCTTCTCATCCTAATCCAAAACATAGCACCCTACCAGCTACTATGAGCTACTTAACTCTGTCCTAACTGGAACCAGGACAGAGATCTTCAGACATTTGAGAAACTAAGTGACAAATTCAGCTATATTCCAACAACCCAAGAAGGATGTGCGTGGCAGGCCTGCCAGAACCTGTATGACTGAAAGACTGGAAGACAGCATATTTGTTTGATAATTTGCTGAAAGTTTCTGTTTGGCTAGTTTCTAGGATTTGTAGCTGTAGTTGGTCAGCTCTCATCTATAATTCTTGATATACACAATAATAAAGACTGAAATAATGAACGCAGGATTAAGCAAAGTACAAATATTGTGTGTGCAGTTTTTTCGTGTGTTTACTCATTTAATGCCCCTGAAGATCCAAATGCTAGCTTATTATTCCCCATTTCAAATCAGTGACATGGAGACAGAAAAAGGTTACTCAAACTATCCAGAACCTGGCTCTGGAACAAATTATTATTACATGCATTCAACATTATAAGAAGAAAATAGTCCAGGCAGCTATATCTATTTATGCTTAACATTTTTGAAAAACTGCTGAATCCAACTGAAGGAACAAGTGACCGCACCAAAGAAGAAGAAAAAAAAAAAATGGCATGACTGTAAGATACTTTTCAGATGATTCTGTAATGTTCCTGACAAAGAATAGGTGGTTTTAGGGTATGCATTAGGTCTGTAGAGTGGGAAAGATTGTTGTCCATTGGAATCCCACTTTACTTGAAACAAGAAGGAAATACATGGGATGAAAATGGAAGAAACTGCAGAAGAGTGGAAAACTGAAGGACAAAGGATCAGGTAACTTCCAAGATCATATACAAAGATCTCATGACAGAGGCAGAAGACTCTCTTTTTGGTCTCCCCTTTCAATGACATGGTTTCACTGAAGAACCAGCAGTATGTCACAAACTGTTCACATAGTATGAAAAAATATTAGTTTTGTCCTTACAGCTCAGCTTTTTTGCCTGTTGCAGTAGTGGGTTCATTGCTCTGTGCTGTGCTTCCACACTGCTAATGGGAAAAATCAGTCATGAAAACAGACCAGCTGCTGGAAGAAAACTAATTGCACTTCCACCCTTTTCATGGGTGATACAATCCACTCTTCCTTTTCCCACATTAGTTTCTCTAAATGCATTCCATTTCCATTTAACAGATTCAATGGAAAACTACATAAGTCTTACATAAACAATACTTTTAAACAGTCACAGACATGTCACATTTGTTTCTCCCTTAAGACAAATTCTTTCCCTGTTGTGCATAGCATTTCTAGAAGATGGACTTCAGACTTGCTTTTAGGATCTCTTAAATTAAACTGACACTTCTGAACATCAGGGATGGTTAGTCATGTGATTAGGAGTAGCCACAAAAATTCCATGGAATGAAGTGTTTCCTGACTCAGAGCTCAACTTAGTATATCCAAGTAGGTGAGCATGCAGCACATCCAGAAATTAATACTGGCTCTACAGTTGTCAGGAGTTTCCTTTCCCAATGTGATTTAGAGCACTCACCAGCACCTCTGATATGCTGGTAATCCGTTTTCAACTCTACCTCAAAATTTCCTTCCCAGAAACAGATTGAGTGGTAGGTGCAGACAATACAGACTGGTGTCATCCTCGTACCCTTCATTCACCTTCAACGGAAGGGATGCTGCTAAACGTTTCTGGCCTTGGAGATGCAATGAATTTGGCCCTGTACCCGTGTCATTCTACTAAAGGTAAAAAGCACTGCTACTGCCCATTTGTGGTTTGCAGTGCTAAGTGCAGTTCCATGTTAACAATGCACGATTACTTGTTCCTGGCTTTATTATCTGTTGGTACTTACAAAATACAGACTGACCAGTGTATCACAGTTCTGCCCTCTAAGGGCATCTGTGACCAGACTGTAAGTAAAGTGAAATGCAAATGGAGAAAAAAAAAGCCATCAGTTTGTGAAAGACTGCTTCTAAATGTCTGTTAGTACTTTTGTCACTGCAGGCAACCAGAGTGTGAAGCAGGTAAGAAGGCAAGCAAGCTCTTGACGTCAGTTATTCCTCATTTGGAATGATTTTAAACAATCTTTGACTTATGTTCATGTGCTGATCATTGATTAAGCCACAGGGATGTTTCCTCCAGTGTTTCTTTGCCCTTATTACTATCAACAATATAGTACTTTTCCAAATCAGCTAGTTTCAGACTGTGTGTATGGCCTATTAATAAATGTACTTTTACATATATATATATATTTTTTTCATTAATATCCATCAGACAGTTTATTCTCTGTCAAGCGCTGGATCTCTGAAACACTCATCATTGTCATCAATAAATTATGTGGATTTCTTAGTTGCATTTCAGTATAGATTTATGCAGAAAAAATAAATCATTCATTCAGCAGAATGATCAACTTCTATATTTCTCCATGTAGTTACATATTAGTCACTTGGCATTTTCAATTAAAATGAATATGTTCACTTAAATAGTAAGGAAAAAAACAATAGCAGGCATACAGAATTATTAGGCAAACAGCTTGCATACTGCTGTAACTAAGAGACTTTTGATATTATGAGAAACCACCAATGTCTGCTTTCATTCATATGACATACACACCGATTTTAGATAGAATTTTCTTTCACTGTCATATATTAAAAGCAAAGGAGGGCTCAAACTCAGAGATTAATAACCTGTGGGTTATTATTTCAGCTGTTTTCAGTAAATATTGCATGTGTGCCTGGATTTCATGTTTCATCATAGTATGAGGAGTAATTCGTGAGCTATCAGCTGCATCAATTGAGAGTGGAACAGTGCAGAGCACTGCACAACGACAAGCTAGCAGACTAGTAGTTACATGTTTCTATAGTCAAGTCATACAGTAAAATGATTAGCCTGCTGTTAGCTAGAACTGACCCTCTCGGCAGGACATGAAGCACAGCAATGTTGATATTCAGTCGTTTTCTCCTTTTGTTCTTTGTTTCTCAGCCACGTTCTCAGCTGTGATAAGAAGGAAACCCTTAAAGCTTCTGCACACATCTTTTTCAGTCTAAAAGGTGTTGAAGTGTTGAGTAACTACTACTAGGATGGTTCGGGAAGCTTTGTCATGTGATATAATGTGTGTAAATTCCAGCCAACCAAATAAAAACAGGATCAAAGTCTAAGCTGACTTATTGAGCCAACACATCTGAGGAGGTATTCTGACACATGGATCTTTATTTATTTTTAACTCAGTGAACCTACAAATACCAGTGGCTACCTAACAAGCACATTAGCAAGAGGTGTTCCTGAAAAAACTTGTGAGAGGATTACAGCCCTGTTCAATGTCATGTAAATTCAAATTCAACAGCATTGGGCATGTAGGCACCTGAATGCTGTTCTCTCCCTACCCTGCTGCCCAATGCATTCTCCAAAAATACTATCATATGTACAGCCAAGAAAATAGTCACATTAAATTCAATGAAAGCATCAACAGAGGTTAAAAGAGAAACACTATTAACATGCAGTGCTACTCCTACACCAACAGCTGGTAAGCCCTCAGAAAAGCATAAACAAACTAATTAGACACAGAAAAATCTTCAGTATAATGATGTCCATCCACGCATTGTACCATCCTCTTTGATAAGCAAGGGGAAAAGTGAATCAACACAATTTCACTTGCAGTGATATGACCTCTGCACCTATGACCTTTATCTAAGCAGTAAGGGTACCTTTACGTATCATTGTGCTGATTTACACAAGCGTGCCCAGCTACCCCATTAGCTGGATATAAATTCCATCAATTTCTCTGTAAACCCTTTTCAAGGAAACTTTTTTTTTTTTTTTTTTGCATTCATAAGAACTGCTGCAGTCTAAAAATTCCCAAAGGAATGTGTGGGAGCTTGTGTTACCTCTGTAATAACTGTGATTGTGAAGTTTTCAATACCTATAATGGAATAGCAAAGACAAGTCATTGTACAAAGTGAGAGCATCTATTAAAATTTAATTACAGTATTTCTGTTTCCAAAAACCTGCAATGCTGTGTATATTTCCTGGCATGCGTGCAAGACTACTACCACACTTTCAACTAGAAGAGTAAAAATTTTTGCTTAAAAATGTAACGTAGCAGACTGGGGAAGATGAAGGTAAAAAGGGGAAAGAATTCTACACGTTCTAGAAGATGGCTGTCGCAAGATAGCCAACTTTGTCAGCAACTGTGCATATGTGTCTGAACCTGTGTCTACTACAGGTAGTAGATTTAAGTCTGTTCAGATTGTGGTTAATTTCTTCCACCTGTTTCTTCCTTTCCATTTCAATGATCATACCACAACACAGGTACAGCCCAAAGTTGGGAGTTTCATCAGATTTGCTGCTATGTAAGGCTTATCACCCAATGATTTTATTCCTTCCCAAGTACCGCATATTTGCTTTTCAGCTCACAGGTACATGCATGAATTGCACACATTTACTTACATAAGATTTGGTTTTCAAAATAAGACACAATACCAAAACAGCCATGAAGCATGCCTGCTGTCTTCAGTAAAGGCAGAACCAGAACCTAAATGCTGCAGATTTGATCCTATGCTGTTGTATAGTGATTTAGCTCAGTTATAATTACCTTCTTAGCTGTGGTTTTAGTTTAGGGCAGGATGTCCTTTGAAATAGATTTTAATGGCATAAGAGGTATAGATAGTAGTATCAAGAACAGTTTTCCAAAATTTGCAGAAGTGAAGTAAATGAAGAAAGTGAATCTAAAGCAAACACGAAATAGACTTGAGTGAATTTAGTTGATGAAATAGTCAAGATTGTCTCCCAACCACAGGTTCTCCTAAACTTAGAGACCCACAAGGTCATATTTTATTTTCTTTTTGTTCATTTAAGTATCTTGTCTATTCTCAGTAATGTATACAAACAACTTAATAATGACCTGCAAATTTTCCATTGACTTTGGGACTTTTGCCACAATGCTAAAACTTACCTTAAGTGTTCTGCAGTCACTTACTGCTCAATGACATTAAAACAAATGAAGGATTTTAAATTTCACAACACTTCATGAAGACATGATTTCAAAAAAGAACTATGAAAGCTTTGACGGATTACAGCAAATAATACCACAGGCAGGGGCTCTTTTCTGTACTCATTGTTAATGTTTACAAAAAGTGGAAGGAAAAGAGGTATGCCAGCCTTAATAATCTGCCTGCCATCAATAGGATAAATATATTCCTCTAGCAGAGGAACAGTACTGGCTTGCATGAAACACTGGACCACTCTCTACTCCTGAGGTATTAGGATGTGTAGGATGTATTAGGATGTGTATTCTACCTTTTACTAGCAATAGTTGGAACATTCCCTTCATTTTAAAAGGAAAAAAAAAAGTCTTAGGCACCCACTACTATAATCTTTACATTTTAGTAACCTGCCAGCTTCTTCCTTTGTTTAAAGTAAGGTCTGGTTGTACACGGGATTTTAGGTCTCAGTTTGTATTTATCATCTGAAACAGTATTCTTCTACAGATTTTTCAAGGAAAGCTCAGAAAACGCTATTTTGTAAGAATGCAACTGAAGATGTATGTATTTATTTATTTATTTTTAACTGCTAGGAGAACAATATTTTAAAACAAAGGCAATGACAAGCAGGACTTGAAAAGAGTTAAGTCAAATTCTATTTAACATCTTAATTTATATATTTGCAATTGTATTTCCATTAGTCAGAATTGTAAAATTTGCCCTGTGAGTTCCATCATTTAATATTTATCACTCAGTACTTCACTTTCATATTAAATATTTCCCCTAATACATAATTCCCGCAGGAATGTTATAGGATTATTTGAAAAAAGCCTCCACCCCCAAGTTTCTAAACAGGTAATGATGCTGCTAGTATTTGGATGATCTCCAGGAAAAGGAGTAGACTAACAACATATATGCTGGATGAGAAAGGATTATAGGCAAAAAGATACTTCAAAAAGATATACGTGCAATACATGTATAAAAAGATATACATGCAATACACGTTTTTACTGTTGTTCTTGTTGCTTCTTGCTGCCCACTAATGAACAGGTGATGCTCTTCACCTTCATAGATCCTACGTCATAACAGAGCTGTGCAATGAATATATTAATCGCAGCAACATGCCATGTTAACAAAAGACTTTATCCATACCCTACTTGTACTGTTACTCAGGGATTTAGCATGCCAGTGAATCTGTAGATTTAATTTACTGCAGATTTCTTCTCTTGTAAAAAGAGAGCATCAGATGTTTTCCTCATCCCAGTATGTTACTCTTGTTCTGGTAGCTCATGCGAGAACGTTCTATACACATAATATATAAGCAGTTGCTTATGTCTATAGAGATCACATAACAAAACAATTTAAAAAATCCAAATTCAGATACTGCTAAAATACTGCAGTTTGGGGTAAATGAATGATTCTCTCTCCCTTTTCCATTTCCTGCTCTCAACGAATCAGCTTGCAATGCATGGCATTTACACTGTTCCACCTGCCTATGGAGCAGGAGGCCAGGGAGCTGGAGCCTAACCCATAGTGAGGATGCCTAGGAAGCTGAGATGCCTTAAAAGACAGCTCGGGGTGATGGAGAGAGGTCCACAGACTGGGCACAAAGTAGCTATCATATCCCCCCCATGGTCTGTGGTCAAGTTCATAGAGATTTGTGTTCTGCCCCCATAATCCTTTCACCTAGATAGGAGCAGAGACTCAGAAATCAGCACATTAACTTTTACCGTAAAGATTTCACTCATCAATAGAAAATGTAAATTTCCAGATGTACATCATACATGACTGCGATCATGTAGCCACAGAAGTATATCAGGGCAACAATAGAATAAATTACAATTCTTCAATTTTGAGTTTGTTGCCTCAAAACTTAATTCTATGGCCTATAATATGCACAAGGCAATTAACATATGCTATATTGCATTGTACACCCAATTTGCTCCTCCTAACAGGCAAGTAGGTACTCATATGTACTTTACTATGTGACATATATCTAAATTTTGGGTCATATTTTGCTGAAGATTTTAAGGTGGTTTTGTTTGTCCAGCAAAGTGAATGTATCATATAAAACACTGCTAACTCTTTATTCTCATACTCCTAAATAAATTTTACATACTTAGCTTCAGCATCCCTTGTTTGTCAGTGGAACTTACTAAAAACCCCACAGCGTAGTACCCAAAACTGAAGAGGCTAAATCTCAATTTAAACAACATAAAAGGAGACGAAAGAAAGACTGGGAAAGTTTAAGCCAATGAGAGTGTGAGTCATTATTATATAACAAGCAAGTTGGGTAGGTTCTGATATTTTAAGCTGAAGAAGAGATAGGTTGAGAGGGGAAGAGAGCACAGAAGTGGGAGTCAACAGGGGAACTGAGGTAAAGTAAGTGGGTATTTAAAAGTTAAGGATCACTAATAGAAACTTACATGTTCTCTTAAATCTTGTTTTCCTACAATTTTTAAATCTCAGGTAGAGCTCTTAAAAATGTTAATTCTGTTTTCATCCTAATGGAATAAGTATCCATTTAAATCATATCGGTGTAATTAATTTTCACTAGGTAGTTATTAGGCAACTTGTAGGTAACTTTGACAAACTTTTTCCATTCATAGAAGACACAGCTGGGTAGAAATTAGTCTCTAAAAATACTTTCACACAACCTGCTTGTTTTCTAGTCACTGTCTTCTTATGTTATGCTCATTCCATCTGTCAATAGATATGAGTCACACATTCGACCTTTCAGTTTCACTTGCGCACATAAAATTTCTTCCAATTTCCTGTGAAACAAACACTTTTAACTCTTTAGGGGCTTGCAGTTTGCTCAGATCACATGCTAGAATGGCTAAGGTAGAAGCAAGCTCTTGTTACCTTCTGCTGATATTCTGAGCTTTCCAGCCTCCATTCTCTTCAAAGCAGACTCTCTTCATCTTGCTGACCACCCTCCTTGCCCACCTTACTGCCAACTTTTCACTGAAAAACTATCAAATGTGTTGAAGTCTGGTTTAAAAAAGACAGCCTAACTATATTTTCAAAGAAAGCTAAATAGCAGAAAAGCAGATACAAGTCACTGCTGACATTACCAGACACGACCAGCAGATTCATTGAGGGAATGCTATCATTTTACCATTTTTAAATCTGCAGCAGGCAACATTTGGTTCAAAGCTAACTTAAAAATAAAGACTCATGCTTGCCCAAATGCTACCCACTGACATAAATCATGATGCCTTTACCAACAGATCCTATTTTTTTCCTCCCCAAACACAATAAACGCCTCCAGTATGAGCAAAGGAGGAACGTGGCCCCAAAGAACACATTGAAATGTGAAAGAGCATTATTCTGGGGTTTGGGAGTACATTGCCTTACTCTTCTTTCAGGCATAGTACATAATTAAAGTTCCCTGAAAGATTAAGTTCAAAGACAAGGGGAGAAATTGTATCAGTTTTTATAAGAACCACAAAGCTGGTCTACTGAAAAGGAGACCAAATACTGCCCAGTGCCCTGGGTAAAGAAGGACAGACACTCAACACGTCCAGTTTTTTGGCAGACCTCATCTGTGTCATCTGTGAGCTCATTTAACACACTGTTGGTTAAACAGCAGCTTAGCAGTGAGGTGCTTTAACAGAACAGTAGTCTCAGTCTGTTTCAGTTCAGCATGAGAATGGCATACAAGGCAAGGGTCTGCAGATTGGCCTTGTTCTCTTCCAAATACACCAGACCTAGACCACCTGTAATATTGTCCCATCAAAACAATTTAACTATCTAAGCAATGCATCTTTACCAGTAGTGATTGAGATTTCTCCATCCATAGCAACAAATGGTCACTTTTAATGGACAAAAGATGGCAGGCCTGAAGTTCAAAGGATCCCCTTTGGCTAAAATGACACTGGTACTGCTCAGGTTCCTACACCTGTGCACTAACAAGACATCTCTTATCACTATGATGTAAGTGAGAGTAGTGCTTTAGATACCAGTGTAAAATGTAGAAGCACAGAAAAACTGCTATCAAGGTATACATGAACACTGAATATTTTACCTTTGGTCTTTATTATGTTAGTATTGAAGTAATAAAACAAAATGCATGATCTGTTGATGTAACAGTGTTAAATTCTACCCAAGCAAGCATCAGAGTGAAACTGGAACATCTCCCTTTCATTTTGAGAGGCTTGCACATCTTAGTGAAAGCAGAATGTAGCACTCATTAACCTAAAGATGCATCTGTTTTTCCTTGTAGTTTCTGGACATATACATTGGCATTATCATCCCATTTGTGCACAAATGACAAAGACTGGTCAAATAAATGAAGATGATGACATTGTAGTTACACACGTGGTCTTTGTGTTAAAATTCATCTTTCTTATAGAAAACAATACATAAGAAACCAAGATATAAGATTTTTCTTATAGAAAAATCAAGGGGTTAATTTTACTTTACCTATCCTCTCTGCCAACTAAAGCAAAAACAACTAAAGAAGAATGAACTTGCTAGTGGTATTGAGATCGCTGGTAAACAGCGGCTTGTACATTGGTTCCTGAGCTAAAGGGAGAAAAAAAAATCACATATGGAGAAGACCAAAAGCCAAGCCTAAAATTACGCAATAGGCAGCATTAATCAATGGGGGCTTTTTGTTTATTTTATAAAATGTAGGTTGCTTTGGTCTTTACATTTTGAAGTGTCATAAAAAACAAGCTGCATTTATCTGCTGATATTTTGGTCATTAGGTGCCTGTAAGCTAAATGAAAATTATAATTCTTCAGGTTATTCATATTTATTAGTTCAGATAAACACTTGCCATTAGCACACTACTGATAGTAACACCTATAGTAACTAAAAAAAAAAGAAAGAAAAACAAACGAAAGCTGTTAAGTGATGGCTTTGATTTAGCAGGCAGCTTTTCTGTGTCAAACTTAGTCTTGCAAAAACATTATGATACATGGTCCATTTACAGATCTATGATACTGTCTACTATTGCTTTTTTAGGTTTTCAAATCTCTCAGCATTTTTTCCTCAACTTCCAAAAGCTTAAACGTCCATTATTGCTCAAACCTCCTCCCACTGAAGTCAATTGAGTTTAGAATGACTGTCAGAACACATGTATGATGACACAGCAACCTAGCCACAATGTTCTCAACTCAGCGCATGTTTGTTTCTATACAAATAACCTGATCTTATTTTTGGCAAGACCACATTTTTATTCCTTAAATCAGGCAGAGAAAGGAAGAACAGAAGGATTTAAATACATTCATAGTATAGATTATTTGAATTAACTTTTCTTTAAATGTTTCAGAGGAAATTATCATTAGTCAAATTTACCATGTGTTAAGTATGAAACTGTGACTTAAAATATAGACCGTTTTAATGCCAACTTAAAATATAACAAAATACTTTCCATGTTTCCAACTTGACCCCAAATCAGTTGAAGTCAGTGGCCTTTAGATTAAAATCAACTAAGAGTAAGTGTTTAGGGATCCTATTTAAGGGTCCGTTTGAATAGTTACTAGCAAAACCCAAGAAGAAAAATAAAAGTAGGGTGAATGAAAGAACGATAGTCTGCACTAAATTTCTCTTAAACTTTCACAAAAAGGCAGGTAGTACATATATTGGTTGCAGTGACATTAAGAATGAGAAGTATTTTTAATCTTCATTACCAGATTTGCATTTGTGTCAGGTGACTTGTCACATATGATTTTACATCAAATCTGTAGAGGTCAATTGAATACTGTCTTCTTTTATTTTTATTTGATAATTCACAACTAAGGAAGGTAACACATTTGGATTGCCTCAAATAAGAACTTCAATGTTAATAACACAAGACAAACTCCACAACTGGGAGTTAGAAACCTATTTTGCTATTAAAAGAAGCAGCATCCTATATTATTTTTCATGAAGTTTCTAAAAGGTTGAAGTTCAAAACCAATACAAAAACCCTACAGGATTATGTGTTTATTTTTTTCCTGATAGTTTTGGACTAGTTTTATCTGTTAAGTAACTATCAATAATTATCCAAGAGTTGTTTTGTTTTTTTTTTCCAGCTGTATTTTCCAACTGCAAGATACTAGGGTATTTATTAATTGATTGAAAACAGGCAAGAAAGAACTTGATTGAGGTACCCAGACAGAAACAAATTTCACACGTTTCTTTCTGCAGGTTGTTCTGGAACCTTCACTTTAACCAAGTGATGTGGAATGGGAATAGACTGCTTATGATTTAGCATACCAATATGCCCAGACACCTTCATCTATATGCTGGCAGAGTTTTACAGCTAGAAGCTGCATTAAAATTGATGAAAGACAACATAACTTCTGTCGGATGATTCTATGCATCTTTGAGTTGACAAAACAATGCAGCAATCCCAATCTTTGTTCATAAGAAAGCCTCCCAAACATTTTCCTTATTTTATTTAACAAGATGTCTTTGCTCTAAACAACTTGATTTCCTGTTTTCATGTTGTTTCATTATTTACAATTTTAGTTCTTTACACTGCAACCATAGACCTAGTGATTAAGTCACCATTAATAATAGGTTAATGACACACAATTATGTGCTAAAGTAAAAGGTCGTAGAAGAAGTTTTAATCCTTCATGTTGAATGATTTTGAAGTCCCAGAACCAGTGGTGAAAAGTATACACTAAAATAAGCAAGTACCTGTAGCGACTGATTATTACATATACAAGACAATGTAAGATTTGCATGATTGCTATGTGTACAGGTGCACTGCAGAGTAGGAGGGTGATATGCACAATTCCATGGGAGGCTAGAAAGATTTTGGTTTGGGTTGAGGGTGTAGGGGTTGGTGGTGTCACAGTTATAACTGTGCTGGATGTTTCATTACGCAGCAAAGACAGTTGTTTTGTTAGTGCTAATTAAGCTTTGGCAAACACTTTTGTTGAGGAAGTAGGACAAAATTTGGATGAGGGCATGCGGTGGTTTTACTCAGGTGGGCGGCCGAGCTCCACCACAACTGCTCTCTCACTCCCCCTCCTCAAAGGGAAAGGGGGAGAAAAATACAATGAAAAGGGCTCAAGGGTTGAGATAAGGACGGGGAGATCACTCAACAATTAACGTGATGGGCAAAACAGACTCAGAGTAGAAAGATAGTAACATTTATTGCCTATTACTAACAAGCTAGAGAAGTGAGAAACAAAGGAAAGAAACCCAAAACGCCTTCCCCCCATCCACCCTCTTCCACCTCCTCCCCCTGAGCAGTGCAAGGGAACGGGCAGATGGGGGTTGTGGTCAGTCCATAGCACTTCATCTCCGCCACTCCTTCTTGGTCACCCTCGTCCCCTGTGCTGTGGGGTCCCTCCCACGGGATGCCGTCCTTGATGAACTGATCCGGCGTGGGCTGCCCACAGGCAGCAGCTCTTCAAGAACTGCTCCAGATACAGGTCTGTACCACGGGGTCCATCCCCCACGGGCAGCTGCTCCTGCCAGGTCACCTGTTTCTGCGTGGTCTCCTTTCCACAGGCTACAGGTCCGGCCCCGAATCTGCTCTGGTAGGGGTCCTCCACAGGCCGCAGCCTCCATCAGTGCAGGTCCACCTGCTCCGCCGTGGTCTCCTCCACAGGCTGTAGTGTGGAACCCTGCTCTACCGTGGTACTCCTTGGGCTGCAGGGGGGCAGCCTGCTTCACCATGGTCCTCAGCACAGGCCGCTGGGGACTTCTGCTCCAGCGCCTGGAGCACCTCTTCCTCTCCTTTCTTCGCTGACCTTGGCGCCTGCAAGGCTGTTTGTCACTCCTCTCTCTCTCTCCCAGCTGCTGTTTAGCAGCATTGGTTTTTTTGTATGTCTCTCTTTTTTTTTTTTCCCCTTTCTTAAATATGCTCTCACAGAGGCATAAACAACATTGCTTATTGGCTTGGCTCTGGTCAGCAGCAGGGCCCTTACCTAACATGGAGCAGCTTCTAGATTCTTCTCACAGAAGCCACTCCTATGGCCCCCTGCTACCAAAACCTTGCCACGTAAATCCACTACAGGGTAAAAAGAAGAATCTTATTGTTTGACTCCAAGTAGAAGCAGAAACTTCCAAGTTCTGAACTTCTGGGATTCCAACACAGGAGCTCAATGACTGATCAAGCAAAGATTGAGAACCCCCCAGCTTTTCAAGGAGACTTATAGGTATTTGCAGCACCTTGCAGGACTGGGTCCTTTTAACATTGGCATATTACTACTTTAAAAGCGTTTTAAATAACTGCCTTCTTTTATATAGCTGTACCACCACATAATATTCACCTGTCTGCGGGGGTCACATTCTGGAATTTAAGGTTGTATATGCAAAGTACACCAAGTAATTGTTATTAATGACTATAGATTTATTTCTGTTCATTCTTCAAACACTTGTAAACAAATGAAAGAACCATCATCCTTCCAGCAAACACATTCCTGCCACAACTATTTGATTTCATTAATGACAGCCCTCCCAGCAACAGCACTGAAAGCTGTACCCTCTTACTGTCACGTGGGCTTGTATCAAAGATAGACTGCTAGCACAGGTAATGTCTGATTTTCACCTAAACATGAATTCAGGTGATGCCTGTTCTATTCTCAGTTCTCTGAGTTACGACCTAGAAAAAAGATGAAAGGCAAACAAGATAAAAGAGACTGCTTGTCTCTTTGTTGACAGAAAAATCGGCAAGCTGCAAGGCTGCTTAAGGATCAGGGAAAAATTGGCAACTGTCCATTGCCAAAGGAAGAGGAGGGAAAGAAAAAAGGGGGGGGGGGGGGGGCGCTGAAGGGAGGAAGGCAGGGTGCAGGGGAGAAGGTGTTTCCTAGACTGGCTGATTTAGAGCTGAGAGGGAAACAGAACAAGCAACTGTAAAATACAAACACTACTGACTTTGTTCTGGACTTGTAAGAGATAAAAACAGAAATACAGTGAATCATTTGAGGGCAGACAAGGGAGATGCAAGTATGCAGAGATTTGTGTATTTGGACCAACTTTTTTCTTGGATAGCATTTTAGAGCACTGAAGATGGACCCTTCCTCAGAAGCCCAAGAGTCTCAACACCTTATAATGCAGCAAAAGAAATAACAGCAGAAAGATAGTAAGGTTGGGTTCTTTGCTGGGCACCACCACTGAAGCAGATTTAAAAAGAAAAAAAAGTCTTCCCCCCTCCCCCCCCCCACCAGCCCCCTTCTCAAAGCACAGATCTCCCTCCCCATTTTGACAGTGACCTTTAGGCGGGAAAGAAAAGCTCAATACACATGCATGTATTTGACCAAATCCCACTCTCTGGTTAAGGTATCCACTTACAGAATTCAATGAGCTTTTCAACAGTTATCCTTTTGCAAGTTTCCCCACAAATCTCCATTTCTCTTCATTACACTCTTTCCAACATCCATTATCTTTCTTCAGCCTGCTCCCACCACCATCTCTGCTTTAAGTCTCTTTGCAGTTCTGACACTCCCTGAGCTCGCTCAGTCAAGTTCTTCGCTCTCAGTTTGCATTCCTAGGCACAGCTCCTGTGTGTTCACCTTCTCCTCCCATCTTCCTCCTGCTATCACAAATTGCAGCCACCTTTCCTTGAATCAGCTTCTCATCATTCCTTCAAAGAATGATGAAAGAAAGCAACCACCTTGGCTAAGGACAGCCTAAGGTTTTCTTCTCACAGGACGAAGGGCCACAGTAATCATTTTTATAGCTTGTTGGAGATTGTAGTCTCCAAATTTGCTACTGAAGTTAAGACCTGTCTTTCCTAACCCATCGCGTGTACATTTTGAACTAAGAATAAAGAATATGTAAAATCATGGTTGTACTTGTTTAAATAACACCTACAATGTTTTGTTTTGCATTTCAGACATACCGCAAATAATTTTTAGAATTACCAAGAGATTAAGATGAAGGCTTTAAATCACTTAGGATGTGGGTTACGTCCCATGCAGAGGTTAATAGGCTATACAGTTTAAGATGCCAGTAGAGCTAAATCAAGGAATTTCATAATCTAAGATTTATATCACAGTGCTGGAAAGGCCACAGGTCTAGGACAAGAATTTATGTTGGCAAAGGCTGGGATTAAGTTTGAGATAGGTAGTTTGTCAGTTTGTCTTAGGAAAAAAGCAGCAGCTTCCTTAGAAGATTTAAGGTATATACAAGATTGTAAACTCTTAAAGTAATAATATAGTAGAGATAGGAGAGTGTCATAAGGATCAAAGTGCAGTACATCTCATTAGCCACCCAAAAGATCAGTCCAGGTTCAAGAGAAATTCAAATATGTGCACATGTACAAGAACAGGAGTAAAAACATTCTTACTACCTTCACTTAACAGTTCTTGTTCTGCAAAGGCCTAACTCCCCATGAAAACACTTTAAAAGTGGGAAACATACAGAAATTATAACAGCACTCTTCAATTACAATCCAGAACTCAATGGGACTGGAGTTGTAATTAAATCCCAGCTCTTGAACTCTGCATTCTTTATGTGTATGCCAATGACTAGAGAAACACTAAGATGTGAAAATCTTCTCACCTTTTCAGGTAGCGTTTATATCAAGATAAACATATAAGAGTAAATAGTATTACAGACAAAAATAATGAGACCAGATTCTCCTTCTGTCTAGATGAGGGGAGGGAACTGGAAATAATGTAGCTAAAATTGGCAAAAAGGCAAAAGATAACACTACAGACAAAATTATCTGTTAATTTTTAGTTGTGTTTTTTTTTAATTGAACTCAAGAAAGTAAAAACAGATTTATTTTTTTAAACAGTCAGATTTTCCTTGCTTCTAAAAAGATTTATGGATTCTTTCCACTGCCTTCTTTATATACTTTTCCCCGTATTTTATAACTCAATTTCACATAAGGATAAGGAAATTTAATTCTCTTGATTGTGTTAAAAAATAAGCCACAAACTTGACCTTGTATTTAAGTCAACCCTAACAGAAAGAAAGTATTTAGAAATAATTCCTAGTTAAAAATAAATTATTCAACTATGGTAAAATGCAGAATAGATATCATTAGTCCTCCAATTGTTTGTGCTCCACATATAATTTTGAAATGTTTTACCGAGGAACGTTGCTGTAGAGAACTTATAAAGGCATAGCTTCATTGATTTGACAAATTCTGGAATAAGCATCAAAGTAAGGATTTGCACCATTTAAAGGCAAGACTATAAAAACTACATATTTAAAATGTTAATCCATTAAAGACTGTATAATCAGCAAAACATATGGATTATTTTAAAGAAAAGAAGAAATAATATGAGCTTCCCCAATACCGTAGCAGGATACTTTTTCCATGTGAACACCCAAGCCAAAAGTAAAGCACTTCCAACTTGTCATATATCGACAGTCAGGTACTAGCTGTTTTATTTCAGCTGGATGATAGTGTAAACAAGTACACATTCAGTTTCTTCTGTTCAGGCAGCCTTTCTATATGAATCCATTTTGTTTACCTACATTGCACAGGTTTCAGTTACACAGGCTGCTTACAGTCATCATACCTGGTTTCAGCACAGAGGCAGGCTGTTTTTTGATGAAATGTTTTTGACCCAGAAATCTGCTGTCTTCACGGTGCTTTGTCCCCCACATCACTGTTACTCCACCTACATTACATTTAAAGAACTGATGAATCACTAGATACAATCACCCTATGGTTGGCGGCATCTTTCAGGCACACTGCACAGCTGCAAGTGACTACTCTGACCCCAAATGAAGGAAAGAGAGTTCACGCTATTTCCTACCAATGCCTGTGGGCTAGGTTACAAGCTGCAAAGACCAGCACAAAAATCATCCAGGCACAAGTTCTTCAAGCAAGTACGAATCTGTAACTGCTCTAGCAGTAGACATAGGACATCCCAGACAGTGTTTTTAGGAGGAAACAGCACAGCGGCTTCACTTTCTTCTAGTCATCTGCTGAGGAGGTTGGTAGAAATGCCAGCAGTGATGAGGAGCATGTTTCCCCTTGCATACACCTATTGTGAAGCAGGCAGCTCGCTCAAGGGGAGCAGTGAGGGAAGGAAATGCAGAGGAAGTCCCATGTTGTATATTTTATGAACTGTTTTACTATGTTCCAGAAAGAAAAGAGGGAGGAAAAAAAAACAGGTTGACAGCTCTGCCTTTATATAAGTAAATATATGAAGTTGCAGAAACACCGTGCTGCTTCTTGCAAGAGGGTAAGCCAGGCAATCCTGCTTTTCACTGGCCATGACAGAGCCTGGGCAGTTCATGGCCTTCCTCCGTTAACATCTGGCTATAGGACAGTCTGAGCAAGGGAAGGCAGCCTGATTAACATGCCGTATTGATATTCATTTACTGCAGTGGGTATTGGACACCATTCCTAGTCAAGGAACATTAAAGCACAGAAAGTGACTGATTTCTCCTCTTCCCGCACCCCCAGTCAGCCATAGCCTTCTCTAAATAGCAAGTCAGAGGAGTGTTTTGTTATTTAAAGAGAAGAGGCTATAGTCTGTGGCTATTCAACAACAATAGCCACCCCAAGAACTTTTGCACAATGTTCCGCTTTTAAGCTTTGCTAGAAATAAACATTTGAGCACAAGTTCAGGCATTCATACCATGGTACGTGAATGTCTGTGGTGAAACACTAATGTTACTGCTAGAGCTGATTAAAAGGGAAAAGAGCTAGGTATAAGAAGGTCAATAACTAAGCAACTTCTCCAGGACTGACTCATTTACATGGAGGGTTTTTTCGCAACCCTGCAGTCAGTGCAGAAAATAGTAAAGTGGTTATGACTGTACACTATGCTTACAGCTGCCTGAAAAACTAGGTCTTTCTTTAAAAATGGGTAGATTAACAGGACAGTTTGGACACTAAGGGTGAGGAGCAGGTTTGTGAAGATCAGGTTTAAGATAGATTGGCATCTGCCTCCCTTCAGAGACAGATTTCTGTATGTTTTAACCATTGGTGTCCAACTCTGTCAAAAGAGAAAAAATATAAGATAATACAGAGATGAATGAACTGGACATCATCCACTTTTAAACACTGTCTTGCTAGAAAGCCCATCAACCACTGAAGCTAGTACTGTTTGGTCCTATTTGTAAGCACAGGGACTTGTTTCTGCATAGGACTGAATTTCATTCTGGTTGACTATATGAAATAAGTTTATTACTTGACTAACACTTTAGCTAAGATAGAACAAATCTTGAACATCTCAGAGTATTCCTTCAAGGAACAAATTGTTCATATTCCACAGTTAGTTTTGATTTTCAAAGTACAAGCCCCAGATTTGAAGGTACCACCACTCAAGTGAATTCTCAGAGCCAGAACCCCAATGTTAGCCACCTGCAATTATCCTCTCATCTGCAAACACAAGGCGAAACAATAGCATGTTCACACACTGCCACAAAGCAGCACAGAAAATTCATCAAATCAGCAGAGACAGCCAAAGCCCTCTGACCCCCCCCTTTTTGCAATGCCAGACACCTCTCTTACTACTCTGTCTCTGAAGGAAACATTGCTGAAGAAGTCACTTCACACCTGCAGAAATGTCTTTGTTGAATAATGGGATAGGTAAAAGCATAAAATATTTTCATTGCTCAGGTTTCCTTACAGAACCAGTATCTAGCTGCAGGGCACTTCCACCTACAGATCAACATAAAAAAGATCCTGCTGTATATATGCTGTCCTCCCCCACTGGGCAGAAGTAATGGGAGAGGGGAATTCTTTAGTTACAACTCTGCCTAACTGGAAGACAGACATTCCTGTAAAATTGTGTGTGGGAGCATTTCACAGTGAAACCAAAACACTGTTAAAAGTAAATTCAGTGAACTACTTCTCATGCGGTGCTGCTATATGAAAAGATGAGGATATTTTATTATACATACACAAAGTGCCAGACACCAGCACCACTGCAGTGCCAGATTGCCATCAGAGAACTACATTCTAAGTCCACAGGATCTCCTCTCTGAGACTGTGGACCAAGTCATAGCTTCACGTGACAGTCCCAAATGATCCATTCCTTACTGACATGAGGAGTTGGAGGCAGAACATACCTCACCAATTTAGATTCTATGCAACTGTTTTATCCTAATTAAGTTCTTGTTTGGAAATAATGCAACCAACATGATTTGATGTGGCACCCCTGACTTATGATACCAGATTTATGCTGTTAGAACAAAAATAGGTGTTCCTTACAACATAACCATATAACTGATGAACATCTATGCCAAAACTGTTCTATGTTAAAAACCCTCTGCACCATATTACTTCATGCAGCATCAGTCCAAGGAGATACTGACACAAAAACAGGTTTTTACCATAACTATGATGCACTGTATTTTTATTAGAGCTGAATTGTTAGGGTGCTTAGGCAACTGTGTGTCACCAAGAGCAACATGGTATTGTTTTGTTTTGCAAGTTTTACCCGTGATATGACAAAGTAACGAAGGCTTACTCTCTGCCTTAAACTCAGCCCAGTTTGACAAAATTGAAATACTTGATGTTTAATACAATTGATTTTCCACCCACCAGGTGCAGTAGTTAAACACCAAAATCAATGCCGATCTCTCAAGTCTTACTTTTTTTATAAAGAAAAAAAAAAATCACATTTGACTGTTGTGTAACAAATATTGAAAAGTACCAAAGTGAAGGAAAAAAGGTAGCAAAGAAACTAATCTGGTCAAGATGATCAACCCCTCCCAAATGACTACATAGAGCAGCAAAGTACTGATGACAAAATAACGCTGTTTGGCAGTAAAGTTATGTTGGCTTTTTAGGTCATATCCTAGAGATGGACTATGTTCCCACTTCTTGCCAAAATGAAAAACAAAAATTTGCATCAATGCAATTTTGTGAACGTCAGCATGGTAGAATTAAATCTTCATACTTGGCCTAACAAAGTCCAGCTACTGCTTATGTACAATTTCTGGAACTGTAGATACCCCAGAATACATACACCTTCCATTAAGCCTCAATGGGACTTCATAACTCAAATATTTACAACTACTCCCACTCATATTTTCTATGTGTTCTTGAAGACATATAGATTAATACTTGCTGTAAATTGTTTATTATTTTTAAACTGTATTACCATTACCACAGTGCATTCTTAAGGCAATCTAAGAGAATGATTGCTCTGTGCATTATGTATGCACTCAGCTATTGTTTGAGGGATGCTCACCTGCTGGGAGCCAGTTTCACAAGTTATATTTAAAGACGTCATTACAAAAGTAAAAATATTAAAGTAGCAACAGATGAGTATAGCTATTAGCACTACAGCAATCCTTCAAAATACTAGTTCACGCAAAGTGACAAGCTTCGTGTAAGAAAACATCATGCATTCTCTGAGTGCATGCCACTGTTTCATCTAGCCAAACCTAAAGAGGTTTCAGCTTCTACTATTTCACAATTTTACAGTGTTATTTCTGTATAGAGATGTTCACTGCTTCCACAAGGAAAGATAATGCTTACATCACACACTGGACACATTGGCCAGGAAGTCTTCCTGGATGCAGCATAACTAGTGAAAAAAATCCGGACTTCTTTTTACATATTATCAGTATTGGATAAAGATTCTTTTCATTTATATCAAATGTTTGAGACTTCTTTATTAATTCATAACTGAGCACAGTTAACTGACCATTCTTCATTGGCCTACGTATTAACCAACCATACAGAGTTTTTGTCTAACGGAAATAAATAAATAAATAAATAAATAAATAAATAAATTCTCCTTCTTTAATCTTCATCTGGAATGCAGAAAGTTTTCTTTGTCCTTCAGGAAGATTTCCCCCCTCAAACAGGAAGTGCAGTTCTGATAAGATCACATTTAATCAGTTAGTATACTGCCATTATTTGTTCAAGAATCAGAAGCCAGTTTATAAAAGTGTTCTTTAACACATTCAGGTGAACGTTGCTCAGCAGTGCACTTAAAAAAGCAGTACTGCTTTGTATGCCACCTTTTCCTTCCCCCCCCCCCCCCCCCCCCCCCCTCCTCAGGCACCGCTAACAGCTGTTGTTGGGTTTTGGTTTCTTAAACAGGAGAATTACAACTACATCAGGACAGAAATTGTTGCATTACTCCAACTATTCTGTGCAGAGGAAACACCAATGTCTAACAAAAAGTCCCCTTATGTTTTACCAAAAATATTCTCACCATTCCATTTTCAAAAGTTGGAATAAAATTTAAGATTGACAAAAACCTGAATGTGCAGGACAGACAGCTAGGGAAGGGAGCATCTTCTCTCAGAAGAGGGAGGAATACAGGAGTTGACATGGGTAAATGCTTCCCCCCCACCCCCACTAAAACTGTTGGTATTTTTCTTTGGCTAAGAGTAATTTCGTCATAATAATCCATCAACTGCCTTCTTGCAGAAAGAGAATTAAGTTGCATTTTATAAATCTCTCTAGGTGGCCACCCTGTTCCTGGCGCATTGAAGTTTCCGTTAAAGCCACCAAAATCAATAGCTACCTGCCTGACTGCAGCAACATTAAGTTTAACACAACAAATTCCAGTATGCATACACAGTAGTATTATGCAGTGCGCATAGTTTTGTCGCTCTCACTTCACCACTGATGCTCATTTAGATTTTTGCTCAATACTTCACTGGATTCAGTCATGTATTGTCCCAAGAAAATACTAGAAACAAGACAGAGAAAAAACAAAACAAGGTAACTTGCTCCAGGAGTCCCTTACATTCCAAGTCAGAGGAGCCCTGCTTCAGAATTTTCAATCAAAACAACACCAGTCTACAAATCAAAAAGAATGTCATTGCCACAGATGAAACAGCAGAGAAACTAACAGTATCTACAGACATCTCCATCAACTCTGTGGAAAGGGAAGAGTGATCCTTTGACAATCACAGTGGATTTCAGAACATGCATGCATATAACACACATGTATACACATAACACGTTACTAACACTTTACCATTACAAGTTCTACAAAATAGGTATGGATTCATCTCCTGTTTTCTAACAGTAATTTGGCTTACCAGATAAAGTTAATTTTGTTTGACTTACTCTATATCCAAATTATTGAAACAGTTTTTCACAGGGCCCAATTCTTCTGTTTTCTCACCCATACATAAATTATTTTTTCAAGTTAAATTAAACTACTGATGGACTGTGCAGCCAAACTTCCACACTATTCTGTTTTCCAGAATTTTAATTCAGACCAATTTTATGGAAGCCACCACACTTGTTGATGTTTCATTTTGCAGTGTATAGCATTGTGCCTGTTACATTACTGATTAGACTGTGAGCACAGTCATTTTTTAACTGGCTACAAGGATACTACAGGCACTCTACCTTCACTTCCACACTAAAACGAACATACAAAGCTAAGATTCATAGAAACATATAATGATTCGGGTTGGAAGGGACCTTAAAGATCACCTAGTTTCAAGCTGCTGCCATAGGCAGGGACACCTCCCACCAGACCAGGTTGCCCAAAACCCCATCCAAAGTGGCCTTGAACACTTACATGGATGGGGCATCCACAGCTTCTCTGGGCAGCCTGTTCCGGGGACTCACCACCCTCATAGGAAAGAATTTCTACGTAATATCTAATTTAAATCTACTTTTTTTTTTTTTTTTTTTTTAAGGTGAAAGCCATTTCAGTTTAAAGCCATATTCACATCCAGTCAAAATAGGAAATTATCTTTATGCTACTTAGCCAGGAATTAGATTTTTTGTGTGTGTGCATGATGTACACATATGTAGTCATTAAATTATATTACAATTCCAAAGTTTATACATAATACTGTATTCTGTAACCCACACTGAACTCAATGTGACGCTGAAGTAGTACCAATCCATGTTGGATCAGATTATAAACGAAAAATGCTGCTCAGAATAACTATTTTGTGTTATGGAAAACAAAAAAAAAAAACTTGCAATGCTGCAGAGGCACCACTGTTCTACACCTTATTAAATAGATTTAGTTGACCCCATAATGAAACCTGTGCAATAGTCTCCAGAATGAAGCACTTCCACCCTAAAGGTCTTACCGCTGAGAGCAATAGGACGGTCCATTCTATTATTTTCTCAATGCCAAGATCACCAAAGTCAGATCTCTCCACTGTGCTAGTGAAAGCTACAAACAAAGGCAATCTTTGAGCCTGGGAGCAGCACTCCCATTAGTCCACACAGGGAACTAGGTCAAAGAAGCCCCAAGGCCTCTCTGAACTACATAAGCAAGCAGAGGCCCATAAAGGGGTACTTCTGCAGCTGCGTATCCCTTATGCAAAGTAACAGCCAATTAATAGTCTCTTTTCAAGACACACCCATGCACTGGATGACAGGAGAAAGAACAACGTCCAAGTTATTCCTTAGGTCAAGAAACATCCTGTTGGCTCACTAAGCTAGTTTAGGGAGGGGGGGAAGTCTATACAAAAGAAATCCCAATGGATGCAAGAAGAGAGCTCCAGGCTACCCTTCACTGCCAGCTGCAGCAATAGCCAAACCTTTTAGCCACTGGGGACTGGAAGGAGACCAAACTCATCTCTCAGAATTGTCGGAGTCCAATTGCTGTTCAGTTGTAGTTAGAAGATTATCTAACCCACTATCAAAGTCAGGGGCCAGCTATAATCCCCAGTTATCTTTTCTTACAATAGGTTATAAGGAATTGGGAGTTTTTATCAGACAGTTGCTCAGAAGAAGAGAGAGAGAAGATAAACTTTATTTTGGATGCAATATAGAAATCACTTGCTTAAATGCTGTTAATGGTAGGTAGTACAGCTGCTTTCTCTACGAGGTCTGTAGCAATCTACTGTTTTGAACAACCTTGATAGCTTACCCTAGAGACAACCTAGGTAAGTTAGTTTTTAATTGTGAATCTTCTACTCAACAACAGTGGCAAAACAAGAGACCAGCAATCTAGAATCCATCTGGTAATGCTATGTTCACCTTTTAACAGGCATACAGCTCTGGAGGTTGCTCACCTAAAGCTAGCATCTGTTCGTCATGCTAGTTTCCTAGTATCTCTCCTGTTTATCTGCAGGCAATATAGAAGCACATTGAACATTACAGTAGTACTTTTTGGTTTTACAATCATCTCCATAGCACACTATTGCAAATTTACCAATCATCTCTGTATTCTTAGCACAAAATATGCTGCTTTATAAAAGTACTTATCACTTTGCACCAGTATTATATTCTGTGTTAAAGTTAGTGTTACACCTTCAAAATAGTTTTAAAGAGCCTAAAGCAAAATGCACTCTCCCCCCAAAATAACAAAGAATTTAATAATCATGCCATCCAGTCTCATCAGCTACATAATTTTCCACAAATAAATAAATAAATAACCTACAGCTCAAACTATCATACTATGCCACATCCAGCAATTATTTACCAAGTCCAAACAGGTACAGGACTTCCCTATGCCTCCTCACGTTGTTAGCTAGTACACAATATCTGCCTCAGTTTGGGAACGAGGCATAGAAAGAAATCAGGCTGCGGGAACAATCACAAATCAAGGACCCTGGACATTCTGAGAACCCTATATACATTTTAACTGAATGTCAGCACCATTTTGAATGTGTGGAAAATAAACAGCCAACTTGTTCTCTTCAGCCTCCCTTCCCTCCAGTCTAAGGTATCCCCTTTTCCACCATATTTATCTTTCTGGAAAGGTAGTCCCCCATCACCTCAGCCAACGCCAAAACTCTATCACACTATCCCTACTTGCAAGTCATATTTTTTTCCCTGGATTTTGGTGGAAGTTGCACCTGAATTTTGTTTTTACTTTTTTAAGTTAATCTCTTCAAGAAAGACATTTTCTTCTGTTCTTCACATGTACAGGGGACTCTAGTCTTGGATAATCCATGGGTTCTACTTAACTGGGCATTTTAAGGGGTTAATTAATAGGAAAACTTCCTTATGCAACAGCTCTGTAAAGCTACTGAGAGGAATGCCAGTTAAATAGGGCTAGTCTGACCACACAGACTGGTGGGCAATGGAGATTATTTCCTTATACAAGAGCTGGGGTGTGGGAAGAGAAGAGTAGAAATTGCATGCAGTTTTGATAGACAATTTTGAAAGGTAGGTGGTATTGGTAGGCTACCCACAGAGAAGAAAGTGTAATATTCGAAATGGAGATTATTATATATGTGAGATAAGTAAGAATAAAACAAAATGAATGTTTTCTAAGTCTCCAGGAATTACATAGTCAGAAAACTCCCTAGCCACCAAAGATAGCAGGACTCCCCCATTAGTACTGCCAATCCTATGTGGACTCAGGAATGAGCAAGTTAACACAAAACTCTTACAGTGTTTTATTTTCAGGCATAATTTGAATGGTAACTCCAAACAAACAGGAACATTGCATATCACAGTAACTTCCTACATACCTGCAGAGTGCAAACAAGGACAAGGACTTAGCTAGCATACTGCAAGGAGAAGAGCTGCATTATGCGAAGGTATGTTAACCATAATATGTTTTACAATGAACCATAGGAACTAGAGTGATAATCGCTAGGATCCAAGATATAAACCACAATAAGCAAAGGTAGCAGCAGATTACTTACTTGCATTTTAGCTTCTTCAGTCCGTCCCCCCCCCCCTTTTTTTTTTTTAAATTTCATACCTGCAGGTACATATCACAGAACAGTTCTCTGGCCATATCATCAAGTTCAGGTTTTTCAGGAAATAAAGCAATACTGCCCCAATTCCTCATTTATAAAACATCAAGGAAAAGAAAGGAAAAAATCACATCTGTTAAGACTGAACAGCACTAAAAACAAGGGGGAAAAA